>NC_092722.1:84442248-85163553 GCF_047496885.1 Scyliorhinus torazame
CCCCCACACCCCCCCCCCCCCCACACCCCCCCCCCCCCACCCCCCCCCCCCCCCCCACCCCCCCCCACCCCCCCACTCCCCCCCCCCCCACCCCCACCCCCCCCCCCACCCCCTCACCCCCCCCCACCCCCCCCCCCCCCCCCCCCCCCCCCCCCACACACCCCCTCACCCCCCCCCCCCCACCCCCACACCCCCCCCCCCCCCCACTCCCCCCCCCCACCCCCACCCCCCCCCCCACCCCCCCCCCCCCCCCACCCACCCCCACCCCCACCCACCCACCCACCCCCCCACCCCCCCCCACCCACCCACTCTCCCCCCCCCCCCCACCCCACACTCACCCCCCCCCCCCCCACCACTCCCCCCCCCCCCCCACACCCCCACCCACCACTCTCCCCCCCCCCCCCCCCCCCACCCCACACCCCCCCCCCCCCCCCACCCCCACAACCCCCCCCCCACCCCCCACCACACCCCCCCCCCCCCACCCCCCACCACACCCCCCACCCCACCCACCACTCCCCCCCCCCCACCCCCACCCCACCACACTCCCCCCCCCCCCCCACCCCCCCCCCCCCCCCCCACCACCCACACTCCCCCCCCCCCCCCCCCCCCACCCACACCTCTCTCCCCCCCCACCCCCACCCCCCCCTCCCCCCACCCACCCCCCCCCCCCCCCCCCACCCACCCCCACCCACCCTCTCCCCCCCACCCCCCCACCTCTCTCCCCCCCACCCCCCCCACTCTCTCTCCCCCCCCCCCCACACCACCCACTCTCCTCCCCCCCCACCCCCACCCACTCTCTCTCCCCCCCCACCCCCACCCACCTCTCTCCCCCCCCCCCCCCCCACCCCACACCTCTCCCCCCCCACCCCCACCCACTCTCTCTCCCCCCCCACCCCCACCCACTCTCTCTCCCCCCCCACCCCACCACCACTCTCTCCCCCCCCCCACCCCCACCCACCCCCCCCCCCCCCCCACCCACTCCCTCTCTCCCCCCCCCCCCCCCACCCACACTCACCCCCCCCCCCCCCCCCCCCCACCCACACCCCCCCCCCCCCACCCCCACCACCTCTCCCCCCCCCCACCCCCACCCACCCCTCCCCACCCCCCCCCCACCCACCCCTCCCCCCCCCCCCCACCCCACCTCTCCCCCCCCCCCCACCCCCACCCACTCTCTCTCCCCCCCCCCCCCCACCCACTCTCTCTCCCCCCCCCCCACCCCACACTCTCCTCCCCCCCCACCCCCACCCCCACCCACACTCCTCCCCCCCCCCCACCCCCACCCCACTCTCACCCCCCCCCCCCACCCCCACCCACTCTCTCTCCCCCCCCCCACCCCCCCCACCCACTCTCTCTCCCCCCCCCCACCCCCACCCACCTCACCCCCCCCCCCCCCCACTCTCCTCCCCCCCCCCCCACCCCCACACACTCCTCCCCCCCCCCCCCCCCACCCACCTCCCCCCCCCCCCCCCACCACTCTCTCCCCCCCCCCCCACCCCCACCACCCCCCCCCACCCCCACCCCACACTCACTCCCCCCCCACCCCACACCCCCCCCACCCCACCCCCACCCCCACCCACACACCCCCCCCCCCCCCCCCACCCACCTCCCCCCCCACCCCCCACCCACACACACCTCCCCCCCCCACCCCCCACCCACACACCCCCCCCACCCCCACCCCACCCACTCTCTCCCCCCCCCCCCCCACCCCCACCCACCCCCCCCCCCCCCACCCCCCACCCCCACCCCCACCACACTCTCCCCCCCCCCACCCCACCCACACACCTCCCCCCCCACCCCACCCCCACCCACCCCCCCCCCCCCCCACCCCCACCCACTCTCTCTCCCCCCCCCACCCCACACCCCCCCACCCACCCCACCCCCCTCCCCCCCCCCCACCCCCACCCCCCCCACTCACTCCCCCCCCCACCCCCACCCCCACACCCACCCCCCCCCCCCCCCCACCACACACCCCCCCCCCACCCACTCCCCCCCCCACCCCCACCCCCACCACTCACCCCCCCCCACCCCCCACCCACACTCTCTCCCCCCCCCCCCACCCCCACCCCACCCCACCCCACTCTCTCCCCCCCCCCCCACCCCCACCCACTCTCTCTCCCCCCCACCCCCACCCCACCCACTCTCTCTCCCCCCCCCACCCACCCCCACCCACTCTCTCTCCCCCCCCCACCCCACCCACTCTCTCTCCCCCCCCACCCCCACCCCCACCCACTCTCTCTCCCCCCCCCCACCCCCACCCACTCTCTCTCCCCCCCCCCCACCCCCACCCACTCTCTCCACCCCCCCCCACCCACTCTCTCTCTCCCCCCACCCCACCCCCACCCACTCTCTCCCCCCCCCCACCCCCACCCACCCTCCCCCCACCCACTCTCTCTCCCCCCCCACCCCACCCACTCTCTCTCCCCCCCCACCCCCACCCACTCTCTCTCCCCCCCCACCCCCACCCACTCTCTCTCCCCCCCCCACCCCCACCCACTCTCTCTCCCCCCCCCACCCCCACCCACTCTCTCTCCCCCCCCCACCCCCACCCACTCTCTCTCCCCCCCCACCCCCACCCACTCTCTCTCCCCCCCACCCCCACCCA
Source organism: Scyliorhinus torazame (assembly GCF_047496885.1). Taxonomy (NCBI): domain Eukaryota; kingdom Metazoa; phylum Chordata; class Chondrichthyes; order Carcharhiniformes; family Scyliorhinidae; genus Scyliorhinus; species Scyliorhinus torazame. The sequence continues at coordinate 84,444,851 of NC_092722.1, forward strand.
CTCTCTCTCCCCCCCCACCCCCACCCACTCTCTCTCCCCCCCCCACCCCCACCCACTCTCTCTCCCCCCCCACCCCACCCACTCTCTCTCCCCCCCCCCACCCACCACTCTCTCTCCCCCCCACCCCCCCACTCTCTCACCCCCCCCACCCCCACCCACTCTCTCTCCCCCCCCACCCCCACCCACTCTCTCTCCCCCCACCCCCACCCACTCTCTCTCCCCCCCACCCCCACCCCCACCCCCACCCACTCTCTCTCCCCCCCACCCCCACCCACTCTCTCTCCCCCCCACCCCCACCCCCACCCACTCTCTCTCCCCCCACCCCCACCCCACCCACTCTCTCTCCCCCCCACCCCCACCCCCACCCACTCTCTCTCCCCCCCACCCCCACCCCCACCCACTCTCTCTCCCCCCACCCCCACCCCACCCACTCTCTCTCCCCCCACCCCCACCCCACCCACTCTCTCTCCCCCCACCCCCACCCCACCCACTCTCTCTCCCCCCCACCCCCACCCACTCTCTCTCCCCCCACCCCCACCCCACCCTCTCTCTCTCCCCCCCACCCCCACCCCACCCACTCTCTCTCCCCCCCACCCCCACCCCACCCACTCTCTCTCCCCCCCACCCCCACCCCACCCACTCTCTCTCCCCCCCCACCCCCACCCCACCCACTCTCTCTCCCCCCCACCCCCACCCCACCCACTCTCTCTCACCCCCACCCCCACCCCCACCCCCACCCCCACCCCCACCCACTCTCTCTCCCCCACCCCTACCACTTTTATTGAAATATGCCCCCATCCCACAACTGACCCCTCCATCCACACAACTGACCCCTCCATCCCACAACTGACCCCTCCATCCCACAACTGACCCCTCCTGATGGTTGAATATCTCCCCTCTTACCTGAGCAGCAAAACTCCCCAAAACCTAGAGGCAAACATTTATCTGGGGTGGGAGGAGTTCCTTTAATAACTTCCCCTTTAATGAGCAGGGAATGGGCGGGGACTTGAGCTTCTGCAGTCCCTATGGCCAGAACCAAGTCATCACTTGACTGCAACCTCGGCACTGATTAGTCAGAATTCCCAAATTGCCCAAAAATCTGAGGGGTGGGTGCCCCAATTCGGTCAAAGGTTCGCCATTGTCCAGCATCTGACCGCCCACCCCCACCCACTCTCTCTCCCCCCCACCCCCACCCACTCTCTCTCCCCCCCACCCCCACCCCCACCCACTCTCTCTCCCCCCACCCCCACCCCACCCACTCTCTCTCCCCCCCACCCCCACCCCCACCCACTCTCTCTCCCCCCCACCCCACCCCCACCCACTCTCTCTCCCCCCACCCCCACCCCACCCACTCTCTCTCCCCCCACCCCCACCCCACCCACTCTCTCTCCCCCCACCCCCACCCCACCCACTCTCTCTCCCCCCACCCCCACCCACTCTCTCTCCCCCCCACCCCCACCCCACCCTCTCTCTCTCCCCCCCACCCCCACCCCACCCACTCTCTCTCCCCCCACCCCCACCCCACCAACTCTCTCTCCCCCCCACCCCCACCCCACCCACTCTCCCCCCCCACCCCCACCCCACCCACTCTCTCTCCCCCCCACCCCCACCCCACCCACTCTCTCTCACCCCCACCCCCACCCCCACCCCCACCCCCACCCCCACCCACTCTCTCTCCCCCACCCCTACCACTTTTATTGAAATATGCCCCCATCCCACAACTGACCCCTCCATCCCACAACTGACCCCTCCATCCCACAACTGACCCCTCCATCCCACAACTGACCCCTCCTGATGGTTGAATATCTCCCCTCTTACCTGAGCAGCAAAACTCCCCAAAACCTAGAGGCAAACATTTATCTGGGGTGGGAGGAGTTCCTTTAATAACTTCCCCTTTAATGAGCAGGGAATGGGCGGGGACTTGAGCTTCTGCAGTCCCTATGGCCAGAACCAAGTCATCACTTGACTGCAACCTCGGCACTGATTAGTCAGAATTCCCAAATTGCCCAAAAATCTGAGGGGTGGGTGCCCCAATTCGGTCAAAGGTTCGCCATTGTCCAGCATCTGACCGCCCTGGGATAGGCTCTTCCAATTGGTCTGAATCTGGCACCGGCAGCCTGTTGCCGTGGGAACTCCTGCAGTATATGCCTCCTTCCCCTCTCAGCACCATTCCCTGTTTCGGGTTGGTGGTCCTGTGGCCGGGTAGACGTCACTTCTTGACATCTGGGGCTGTCGCACTACTCCGCGCTTCTCTCCGAGGCCTCAGCTGCCTCTGATTAGGCCTCGGGTTATTTTGCCCAGCTGGGCTCCTCAGTCAGCCAATCAGGGAGACCGCCTTCCCTCTGTCTCCCTCTCCCTCTCTCTGTCGCCCTCTCTCTCTCTGTCGCCCTCTCTCTGTCTCACTCTCTCTGTCTCCCTCTCTCTGTCTCCCTCTCTCTGTTTCCCTCTCTCACTCTGTCTCACTCTCTGTCTCCCTCTCTCTGTCTCCCTCTCTCTCACTCTGTCTCCCTCTCTCTCGCTCTCTCTGTCTCACTCTCTGTCTCCCTCTCTCTGTTTCCCTCTCTCACTCTGTCTCACTCTCTGTCTCCCTCTCTCTGTCTCCCTCTCTCTCACTCTGTCTCCCTCTCTCTGTCTCCCTCTCTCTCGCTCTCTCTGTCTCACTCTCTGTCTCCCTCTCTCTCACTCTGTCTCACTCTCTGTCTCCCTCTCTCTCACTCTCTCTGTCTCCCTCTCTCTCACTGCCTTCCTCGGTCTGGCTAATTAGGGTATTACAAAATGTCAGAAGAAATGGGCTACGACTCAATAAGGCCAAATGTCAATTTGGTGTAAAGGAAATAACGTTACTAGGAGACAGATTATCTGTTCAAGGAAGAGAGCCTGATAACATGAAGATACAAGCCATTATAGATATGCCTCGACCTACCGATAAAAAGGGATAAGAGCACTGGGCATGATCAACTTTATTGGAAAGTTCAGACCTTGGGCGAAATTCTCCGTTATCGGCGCAAAGTCCGTCGATCGGCGCCAAAAACGGCGCAAATCCGACTTTCATCACGCTGCCCAAAACGTCTCAAAGTCTCCGGCCCGGAATGGGCTAGCAGCGACGTAACGGGATCCGTGCTTGCTCACGTGCTTCACGCCGTGCGGCGTCATACGTGCCGCACGGCGTGACGGCTCATCAGGACGCGCTGCTCCCCCCCACCTGACCGGAACACCCGACCAGAACACCCGACCGGATGGCCGTCCGCCGCTCAGCCCCGAGGTTCCAGTCACGGGATGTGGAGGCGCTCCTGGACGCAGTGGAGCAGAGGAGGGGCGCCCTGTATCCCGGGCACGGTCGCAGAGTTGCCCCACGCCACAGCCGGCGTCTGTGGAGGGAAGTGGCAGAGGCCGTCACCGCTGTGGCCCTGACACCACGGACAGGCACCCAGTGCCACAAGAAGGTGAACGACGTCGTCAGAGCAGCCAGGGTGAGCCTCACCCCCCCCCCTGCCCGATATCCATATCCCCCATATCCACCCTCCCCCATATTCCCCATATCCCCCTCCCCCATATCCCCCCTCCCCATATCCCCCTCCCCATATCCCCCTCCCCATATCCCCCCTCCCCATATCCCCCTCCCCCATATCCCCCTCCCCCATATCCCCCCTCCCCCATATCCCCCCTCCCCCATATCCCCCCTCCCCCATATCCCCCCTCCCCCATATCCCCCCTCCCCCATATCCCCCTCCCCCATATCCCCCCTCCCATATCCCCCTCCCCATATCCCCCTCCCCATATCCCCCCTTCCCCCATATCCCCCCTCCCCCATATCCCCCTCCCCCATATCCCCCCTCCCCATATCCCCCCTCCCCATATCCCCCCTCCCCCATTTCCCCCCTCCCCCATATCCCCCCTCCCCCATATCCCCCTCCCCCATATCCCCCCTCCCCCATTTCCGCCTGCCCCCCATTTCCCCAAGTGAATCCAGCCCTAACCTTAATGTACGAAATACCTGGCTTCTACACTTAACCTCTGCATTACATGCGCAACCGATGGCGTGCATTCATATACCTGTCTAACACTGTTGCCTTTTACCCCTGCCACCACCCCCACCCACCCCCCCCGCCACAGGAGAAACGCGCACACAACAATAGGGAGCATGTGAGGACTGGAGGAGGCCCCGCTGATGAGAGGCCACTGACCGAACACGAGGAAAGGGCCCTGGAACTGGCTGGCGGACCTGAGGACCGGGAGGTTGCTGATGCAGAGGTCGGGGGCGTACTAGCTAGTGAGCCACCGACAGCCCGTCCCCATATCCCCCCCTCCCCTATATCCCCCTCCCCCATATCACCTGATCACTGCCTGCGTGTCTAACCATGCATGCTTCATTGTGTATCGCAGGAGCAAACGTCGAGGCACCCATCCCCGCAGATGCAGACCGCCCGCATGATGCCCCTCGGAGACCACGGGAGACGGAGAGACCCGGACCCTCCGGCATGCGACGCCCGCAGGATGCCCCTCGGAGGCCACGGGAGACGGAGAGACCCGGACCCTCCGGCATGCGACGCCCGCAGGATGTCCCTTGGAGACCACGGGAGACGGAGAGACCTGGAGCAACAGGGAGACGACGCCCCCGTCTCGTGCGGGTGCGACGACGCAGGCGTGTGCCACCTAGCGACGAGAGGGGCAGCCACAGGCCCCCGTCACAGCCGAGCCAGGACACCACTCCCCAGGACACCACTCCCCAGGACACCACTACCCAGGACACCACTACCCAGGACACCCCTACCCGGGACAGCACTACCCAGGAAAACAAAATACCGGACAGTGACACAGAGTGGATGGGTGGAGACGAACCCCCACCCCAAAGTGCCATGGACTCAGAGTGGGACGAAGAGCACGACACAACGCCACTGCTGTCACCAACACCCTCCACCATCGCAGAAACACTCACCTCGGTTGGGCACTTTAGTGATGAGGCGTCTGGTACACTCACTGGTGCACACAACACAGCCGCCCCGGTACAGCAGGTGGAGGTAGGAGCAGCAGAGGGGCCGGGCGGTCGGAGGGCAGCCCAGCCCAAGCGAACATCTGCCGCCCAGATGGATCCCGGGTTCCTGCAGTTACCACACCCACCCATAGATCCGATGCAACCACCGACCCGGAGACGAGCGAAGAGGGTGACGGCCGGCTTGCGGCGGCTGCAGTCGCAGGTGGAGGAGTCCACCCGCGTCCAGGAGCTGGGAGTGGTGCTGGTCATGCGTGCCACCCAGGCCGACACCGCACGGGTGGCGTCCGCAGTGGAGGCAATGGGTGCGACGGTGTCAGACATGGGGAACGGTTTGCGAAGCCTGGGGCTTTCCGTGCAGGCGGCGTCTGTGGCCCAGGACATGGCTGCCCTCTCACAGGAGGCCATGAGCCAGTGCCAGATGGCAGAGGCGCTCAACGCCATGGCCCAGTCTCAGCAGTCCATAGCCCAGTCTCTGCAGGCCATGGCCCAGTCTCAGCAGGCCATAGCCCAGTCTCTGCAGGCCATGGCCCAGTCTCAGCAGTCCATAGCCCAGTCTCAGCAGGCCATGGCCCAGTCTCAGCAGGCCATAGCCCAGTCTCTGCAGGCCATAGCCCAGTCTCTGCAGGCCATGGCCCAGTCTCAGCAGGCCATAGCCCAGTCTCAGCAGGCCATGGCCCAGTCTCTGCAGGCCATGGCCCAGTCTCAGCAGGCCATAGCCCAGTCTCAGCAGTCCATGGCCCAGTCTCAGCAGCCGGCGTCGCACAGTCACAGACAGGGTTTGCCAATCCCCTGAGCTCCATGGCTGCAAACCTGCAGACCCCTGTCGATACCAACACGGGCCTCCAGGACTGGCAGCGCCAGATGTCGGGGGGGGGGGGGCCGGATGGCCAGTCCGTTCGCATCCCCCACCCATGTAGAGGCCTGGGGGCCATCGGGCACCCCGAGGGAGGAGGAGGTGCTGTGGTCCGTCCCGGGTCCCACTGTAGGGGAGGTCCCGGAACACCGCGACACCTCGGACTCCCCCCCCCCCCTTCCGTCCCAGGTGCATCGGGTGGGCAACGGGCAGGACAGGCTGGCAGCTCGCCATCCCAGTCGCCCGGGCCGCAGCCTGGCCCATCTAGGCCAGGACGCCCCAGGAAACGGCCGCCAAAGGGATCCCGTGTCAGAGGGCAGGAATCACAGGAGTCCACCTCCAGTTCTGCTGTGCCGTCTGGGGAACCACGTAGACGTAGTCAAAGGGCCCGTAAGGCCAAACAATTAGACACTGAGTAAGTTGGCACGGCTGCAGGGCACAGATCAGTTTTAGGGGCTAGGGCACGTGCATGAACTCGTTTGGTTATTACAGTCAATGTTACACCTACAGAAGCTGCCTTTGTGCTCTGTCCAAAGCGTGCGGGGGTGTCATGTACGTTGAGCGCAAGTGTGTGTGTGAGGGGTGGTCTTACCTCAGCCCCAGGTGAGTCTGCCCCCTTCCCCCTGGGCCGCCATCAACATCCCCCCCGGGCAGAGGATGAGACCGTGCGCTGCAGTGTCACAGCCGCATGCAGGGATGGTCCGGGTGGATGGTGTTACTGTGGCCATGAGTCAGATATAGCCCAACGATGTGGAACCAGGAGCTCATCGCAGGGCGGGTTATCATCATCCTCCATGGCCTGCAATAGACACGCGTCCACCCGCAACTGTGTGAGCCCGGCCGATGTGCCGCAGGTGGATCGGCAATGGGGTGGTGGTGTGCATGCGGGTGGGGTGGGTGGGGTTGGGGAGGGGGGTGAGGGTGCTGGGTGGGTGGATGGGTGGGGGGTGGGGGTGGTCGGCTGTTGCCATGGTGTGCGGTCTGTGGCCATACTACCTGATTCCCACGCCCATCTAGTCAGTGAAGCAGGCGTCTATCAGCCTGTCCCATGCCCGCTGGCCCAGCCGGTAACGGTGGACAGCCACCCACCTGTGTCTAGCCCGTCTGCCCTGACCGTTGCCCCCATCCCCCTCATCTGGGGAGGACTGCGCCTCTTCTTGCTGCTCCTCCACTCCGCCCTCCTCTGCCTGCGGCACATCGCCCCTCTGCTGGGCTATGTTGTGCAGGACGCAGCACACCACAATGATGCAGCCGACCCTATCTGACCGATACTGGAGGGCGCCCCCAGAGAGGTCCAGGCACCTGAAACGCATCTTCAGCACGCCAAAGCACCTCTCGATCACTCCCCTTGTCGCTACATGGGCATCATTGTAGCGGTTCTCCGCCTCATTGCGTGGCCTCCGTACAGGCGTCATCAGCCACGATCGCAATGGGTAGCCCCTGTCACCCAGCAACCAGCCCCTCAGCCGGGGATGGTGTCCCTCGTACATGCCGGTGATGGATGACCGCGACAACACGTATGAGTCGTGTACACTGCCTGGGTAACGGGCGCAGACGTGCAGGATCATCATGCGGTGGTCGCAGACCACCTGTATGTTCATCGAATAGGTCCCCTTCCTATTGGTGAACACGGCCCTGTTATCTGCAGATGGCCGCACGGCGACGTGCATCCCATCGATCGCGCCCTGGACCATGGGGAACCCGGCCACGGCAGAGAAACCCACGGCCCGGGCATCTTGGCTGGCCCGGTCCACGGGGAAGCGGATGTAGCGGTGCGCCATGGCATATAGGGCGTCTGTCACTGCCAAGATGCACCGATGCACCGATGTCTGCGATATGCCGGACAGGTCCCCACTCGGTGCCTGGAATGACCCCGTTGCATAAATGTTCAGGGCCACCGTAACCTTGACGGACACGGGGAGAGGGTGTCCCCCGCCAGTGCTACGCGGTGACAGGTGTGCCAGCAGGTGGCAGATGTGTGCCACGGTTTCCCGCCTCATCCGGAGTCTCCTCCTGCATTCCCGGTCCGTGAGGTCCTGGTATGACTGCCGGGGCCGGTACACACGGAGCGCCCTCGGGTGCCTCCGTTGCCGTGGGGCCGCGACGTCCTCCTCCCCCTCCTCGTCCTGTCGGTCAGGTGTCCCTCCAGCCTGGGCGGCTGCCGCCTGCCCCTCTGCGGCAGCCTGCGCCGCCTCTCTGGCACGCTCCTCCTCCTCCTCATCCAGGGCAACAGAAACATTAGCGGCTGCCGCCACGGCGGCCAACATCGCTGGCTGATCGGAAAACATGACGGCCTGGTTGGGGGGGGAGGGGAACGATGACATGTCGTCATTGCCCATACCCCCTCCTCCCCCCAGCCAGGTGGCATGGACCGCATGTGTCCAACTGTTGGAGGCTGGCACCTGGCCAGGTGGACCAACTCACTTGCCCTCGCACCCCCATTCCCCGGCACGGACCCCCCCTACCCCCTCCCCGGCATGGACCCCTCCATCCTCCTCCCCGGCAGGACCCCCCCCCCCTCCTCCCCGGCACGGACCCCCCCCCCTCCCCGGCACGGACCCCCCCATCCTCCTCCCCGGCACGGACCCCACCTCCCCCCTCCCGGCACGGACCCCGCCTCCCCCTCCCCGGCACAGACACCCCATCCTCCTCCCCGGCACAGACCCCCCCATCCTCCTCCCCGGCACGGACCCCATCCTCCCCGGCACAAACCCCCCCATCCCCCCTCCCCGGCACGGACCCCGTCCCCCCATCCCCCTCCCCGGCACTGAGCCCCCCATCCACCTCCCTGACACGGACCCCCCCATCCTCCTCCCCGGCACGGACCCCAACCTCCTCCCCGGCACGGACCCCGTACCCCCATCCCCCTCCCCGGCACGGAGCCCCCCATCCACCTCCCCGACACGGACCCCCCCATCCTCCTCCCCGGCACGGACCCCCCCATCCTCCTCCCCGGCACGGACTCCATCCTCCTCCCCGGCACGGAACCCCCCCATCCCCCCTCCCCGGCACGGACCCCGTCCCCCCATCCCCCTCCCCGGCACGGACCACCCCCCATCCCCCTCCCCGGCACGGACCACCCCCCATCCTCCTCCCCGGCACGGACCCCTCCCCCCTCCCCGGCACGGACCCCATTCTCCTCCCCGGCACGGACTCCATCCTCCTCCCCGGCACGGACCCCCCCGTTCCCCCTCCCCGGCACTCATCCTCCCGTCCCCGGCACTCAACCCCCCTCCCGGCACTCCCCCAGAGCCCAGCCCACTCTAACCAACCCCACCCCCCCCGCCCACACACACACACACAACCCTGGACACACCTCTCCCCCACACATTCAGACTGCGGCCACGCCATCCCCTCTCCAGCGGCCAACCCCCCAGGCCGTCACCCACCTCCACGCTGGTCGGCGTGAACCTGGAGCACAGGTTGACGCCGATTAAAAGGAGGTTTGATTTACGCCGACGTGACCCGTTATCACGTCGACGGGACTTCGGCCCATCCGGACGGGAGAATATCGGCAGGCCCAAAATCGATTGCCTTGCGCCCACCCGTGCCATTCTCCGAGGTCTGCGGCGCCATTGACGCCCCGCCGACTTTTCTCCCTTCGGAGACTTCGGCGGGCGGCGGGGGCGGAATTCACGGCGGCCAACGGCCATTCTCCGACCCGCTGGGGGGTCGGAGAATCTCGCCCCAAATCTCTCAGCAAAGACAGCAGGGGCGCGATTCTCCACTCGCACGCCGGTTGGGAGAATCGCCTGGGCCGCCAAAATTTCCGGGGACGCCGGTCCGACGCCCTCCCGCGATTCTCCCAAGCGGCGGGAACGGCCCGGTCGAGTTTCGCGGGCCGCAGGCCGGAGAATCGCCGGAGACACCCAAAATGGCGATTCTCCGGCACCCCCGCTATTCTGAGGCCCGGATGGGCCGGGCGGCCAGGCCAAAACGGCGGGTTCCCCCCCGGCGCCGTCCACACCTGGTCGCTGCAGTCGTGGGCGGTGTGTGAACGCTGGGGGGGGCGGCCTGCGGGGGGGCGAGGGGGGATCCTGCACCGGGCTTCACCTGGAATGTGGGGTGGCCCGTGATCGGTGCCCACCGATCGTCGGGCCGTCCTCTCTGAAGGATGACCTCCTTCCTTCCGCGGCCCCGCAAGATCCGTCCCCCATCTTATTGCGGGGCGGATTTAAAGAGGACGGCAACCGCGCATGCGCGGATGACGGCAGTTATGCGGCGCCGGCCGCGTCATCTATGCGGCGCTGCCTTTACGCGGCGACAAGGCCTGGCGCGGGTAGATGACGAGGCCCCGATCCTGGCCCATTGTCAGGGCCTGAATCGGTCGGGACCGGGGCCGTTCCGCGCCGTCGTGAACCTCAACGGCGTTCACGACGGCGCGGCCACTTCGGCGTGGGGGTGGAGAATCCCACCCCGTGTCTTAGAGATATCCTATGGAAGCACGGTGGCACAGTGGTTAGCACTGGGACTACGGTACTGAGGACCCAGTTTTGAATCCCAGCCCTGGGTTACTGTCTGTGTGGAGTTTGCACATTCTCCCCGTGTTTCACCCCCACAACCCAAAGATGTGCTGGTTAGGTGAATTGGCCATGATAAACTGCCCCCTAATTGGAAAATAATATTAATAATTGGGTACTCTAAATTTAAAAGAAAGAGAAAAATATCCTGAAGTAAGTGAACGACTGAACAGCATGAACAAGAATGGATAAGACTAAAGAAAGCTCTAAAGACCACACCAGTATTAACATTTTTCCCTCCAACAAAAACTACCAAGATTTCAACAGATGCATCGAAGGATGGTCTGGGTGCAGTATTGCTGCTACAGGAAAATGGTAGTGATTGGAAACCAGTAGCATGCTTCAAGATCTATGACAGAATCTGAATGTCTTTATGTACAAATAGAAAAAGAGTGTTTAGGGCTAGTGAATGTGTTGGACAAATTCCATAACTACCCATCTCAAGGAAAGGTGATGCTGTGATATGCATTAAGTGTGTGTAAATATGTATGGCCACCAACCAGTAGGTGTCAGACAAGTAATAGCACATGACACTGTAGCCTGGGGGGAGTCTGGAGGAGAAACCATCATGGTTAGTTGTGTTTGTATTAGATCCAGTTTGATAGCATTAGTTTCTTACCCACAGTTCATTAAACTATAATAAAATTAACTAGTCTTGAACTAGATGTTCTTTGGTACACCAATTGCCTCTGTAATAGAACATAACATCTCTCTCTCTGTCTTGCTCGCTCTGTCTGTCTCCCCCCTCTCTGTCTCTCTTACTGTCTGTCTCTCTCTCTTTCTCCCTCTCTCTCTTTCCATCTCATTGCCTGTATCTCTCTGTCTGCCTCCCTCTCTCTGTCTCACTCTGTCTCTCCCTCTATATGTCTCTCCCTTTCTGTCTCATGCTCTCTCTCTGTCTCTCACTCGCTTTATGACTCTCTGTCTCTCACCCTCTGTCTATCTTAAGTCTCCCTCCCTCTCACTGTTTTTTCTTTTTTATAAATTTAGTGCACCCAATTAATTTTTTCCAATTAAGGGGCAATTTAGCGTGGCCAATCCACCTACCCTGCACATCTTTGGGTTGCGGAGGCAAAACCCACGTAAACACGGGGAGAATGTGCAAACTCCACACGGACAGTGACCCAGAGCCGGGATCAAACCTGGGACCTCGGCGCCGTGAGTCTACAGGGCTAACCCACTGCACCACCGTGCTACCCATCCTCTCACTTTCTCTCTGTCTTGTCTCTGCCTCTGTGTCTTTCTCTCTCTCTTGTCCTCTGTCTCTCTCTCTCTCTGTCTCTCTCCCTGTCTCTCTCTCTGTCTCACTCTGTCTCTATCACCCGTTCTGTCTCTCTTATGCCTCTGTCTCTCTCTGCCTGTCTGTCTCACTCTCTGACTCTCTCTCTCTTTGACTCCTCCTCTCTATCTTTCTCTTTCCATCTCTCTGTCTGCCGTTCTCTCTCACTTTCTCTTTTTCTCTCTCTCTCCCTCTCTCTGTGACTCCCTGTCTCTCTTTCTCTTTCCATCTCTCTCGCTGTCTGTCTCTTTGCTCTATTTCTGTCTCTGTCTGTCTCTCCTGCACTCTGTCTCACGCTCTCTCTGTCTGTGTCTCTCTCTTTCTGTCTCTGAGTCCATCTCTCTCTCTTTGTCTCTCTTTCTCTCTCTGTATCCATCTCTCTCTGTCTCTCTCGCTTGCTGTCTCTTCAGTGTCTCACTGTCTGTCTGTCTCTGTTTCTGACTGTCTGCCTCCTTGCTCTCTGACTCTCACCCTCTCTGTCTCTCACCCTCTCTGTCTCTCACCCTCTCTCTCTGTCTCTCATCCTCTCTGTCTCTCTGCTTGTCTTTATGTCTCTCCATGTCTCTCTGTGCCAGTCTCCCTCTCTGACTTTGATTTGATTTATTATTGTCACATGTATTAGTATACAGTGAAAAGTATTGTTTCTTGCATGCTGTACAAACAATGCATACCGTACATAGGGAAGGAGAGACTGCAGAGTATAATGTTACAGTCATAGCAAGGTGTAGAGAAAAGATCAACTTAATACGAGGTAGGTCCATTCAAAAGTCTGATGGCAGTAGGGAAGAAGCTGTTCTTGAGTCGGTTGGTACGTGACCTCAAACTTGTATCTTTTTCCTGACGGAAGAAGGTGGAAGAGAGTATGTCCGGGGTGCGTGGGGTCCTTTCCGAGGCAGCGAGAATTGTAGACAAAATGGATGGGAGGCTGGTTTGCATGATGGACTGGGCTACATTCACGACCTTTTGTAGTTTCCTGCGGTCTTGGGCAGAGCAGGCTCCATACCAAGCTGTGATACAACCAGAAAGAATGCTTTCTACGGTGCATCTGTAGAAGTTGGTGAGGGTCGTAGCTGACATGCCAAATTTCCTGAGTCTACTGAGAAAGTAGAGTCGTTGGTGGGCTTTCTTAACTTTAATGTTGGCATGGAGGGACCAGGACAGGTTGTTGGTGATCTGGACGCCTAAAAACTTGAAGCTCTCGACCCTTTCTACTTCGTTCCCATTGATGTAGACAGGGGCATTTTCTCCACTACGCTTCCTGAAGTCGATGACAATCTCCTTCGTTTTGTTGACATTGAGGGAGAGATTATTGTCATCGCACCAGTTCACCAGATTGTCTATCTCATTCCTATACTCTGTCTCGTCATTGTTTGAAATCCGACCCACTATGCTGGTGTCATCAGCAAATTTGAAAATCGAGTTGGAGGGGGATTTGACCACACAGTCATAGGTGTATCAGGAGTATAGTAGGGGGCTGAGGACACAGCCTTGTGGGGCACCGGTATTGAGGATGAACGTGGAGGAGGTGTTGTTGCCTATCCTTACTGATTGTGGTCTGTGGGTTAGAACGTTCAGCATCCAGTCGCAGAGGGAGGAGCCGAGGCCAAGGCCACGGAGTTTGGAGATGAGTTTCGTAGGAATGATGGTGTTGAAGGCTGAGCTGTAGTCGATAAATAGGAGTCTTACATAGGTATCTTTGTTATCTAGGTGTTCCAGGGTAGAGTGCAGGGCCATGGAGATGGCGTCTGCTGTGGGCCTGTTACAGCATTAGGCGAACTGTAGCGGATCAAGGCAATCCGGGAGGCTGGGGTTGATTCGTGCCATGACTAACCTTTCGCAGCACTTCATAATGATGGATGTCAGAGCCACTGGGTGATGGTCATTAAGGCACGCTGCTTGGCTTTTCTTTGGTACAGGGATGATGGTTGTCTTCTTGAAGCAGATAGGGACCTCAGGCTGTTGTAAAGAGAGGTGGAAGATGTCTGCGAATACCCCCGCCAACTGATCCGCGCAAGACCTGAGTGCTCGCCCGGGTACCCCATCCGGGCCAGTGGCTTTCCGTGGGTTGACCTTCGAGAAGGCTGCTCTGACATCTGCAATGGTGACCTCAGATACAAGTTCATCCGCGGCTTCCAGGATGGAGGGCTCACTCTCGCTGACCTCTTGCTCAAAGCGGGCATAGAATGCGTTGAGCTCATCAGGGAGGAGTGTGTTGGAGCCAGCAATTTTACATGCCTTCATCTTATAGCCTGTTATGTCTTGCAGAGCTTGCTATAGACGGCGGGGATCCGTGTGGCTAGCCTGGGACGCGAGCTTGGTCCGGTACGGTCTTTTGGCATCTTTGATGGATTTCTTTCGATCAGTGTTCTTCAAAGTCGGGGGCCCAACCCGCGGGCGGGTGTCAGGAGGGTCGCTTAGCTGTTGTCCGCGCCGATTCCGATCGCGCAGATCCCCGCGCAGCAGCCGGCTTTTCATAACGCCGGCTGCAAGCGGCCCCAAACATGTTTTTAAAAAAAATTCGCCCGCATTGCACATGTGCGCACATATGCGCATGCACGCCGATAATTTTTTTAACGGTTGCAGCTTTTTGTTTTACAAGTTCTGTAGTGGTTTTTATTCATTTATTTTATTCATTTTTATTTTTTTACAAGTTCGGGGGGGTTTTATTTGATAAAATGTTACAGGAAAAAAATGCAGCACTTTGGACAGATGGAGACTCCATACTTTCCGACACCGGGAGGCTTCACCTTCATCCAACAGGTTCCATTGGAGGAGCGTGTACGAGGGCCAAAGGGACCCAAAACCATTTCCTCCATTTTTATCAGCAGCAAACAAGGTAAGAGAAAATGGTGGGTCGCGAAGGTCGGCTGGCGTGGGTCGCGAAGGTCAGCTGGCATGGGTCGCGCAGGTCGGCCGGCGTGGGTTGCGAAGGTCAGCTGGCATGGGTCGCGCAGGTCGGCCGGCGTGGGTCACGAAGGTCGGCCGGGTTGGGTCCCGAAGGTTGGCCGGTTGGTAAAAATGGGTCCCCGGATAAAAAGTTTGAAGAACACTGCTTTAGATCATATCTGGCTTTCTTGTAGAGGTCAGGGTCGCCTGACTTTGAACACCTCAGACCTAGACTTCAGCAAGCAGTGGATATCCCTGTTCATCCAGGGTTTCTGGTTGGGAAACACGCGGATTTGCTTCTTTGACACACGGTCTTCTACACACTTACTAATGAAGTCAGTTACTGTAGTGGCGTACTCATTCAGGCTGGTCGCAGAGTTTTTAAACACTGACCAGTCCACTGACTCTAAGCAGTCCCGTAGGAGATCATCCGATTCCTCAGACCAACAGTGCACGACTTTCTTTGACGGATTCTTCCGCTTCAGTTTTTGCTGATAAGCCGGGAGCAAGAGCACAGCCTTGTGGTCAGATTTGCCAAAATGTGGGCGGGCGACAGAGCGATAGGCATGTTTGATATTTGTGTAGCACTGGTCCAGGATGTTTGGACCCCTGGTGGAACAGGTGACGTGTTGGTGGTAACTTGGTAGTACGCTCTTGAGCTTGGCCTGATTGAAATCCCCAGCAACAAGGCCTTGGGATGTTTCGTTTCCAGGCTATTTGTGGTGGTGAATATTTCGTCCTGTGCGATTTTCACGTTCGCATGGGGTGGGGTGTAAATTGCCGTCAGGATAACGGAGCTGAACTGCCGCGGAAGGTAGAAGGGGCGGCATTTTAGCGTCAGGTATTCACGGTCCGGGGAGCAGAAACTCTGCCTCTCTCTCTTGCTGTCTGTCTGTTTGTCTCTCTCTCCCTCTCAGTCTTTCTCTCTCTGTCTCTCTCTTTCAGTCTCTCTCTGTCTGTCTCTCTGTCTCACTCTCTGTCTCCCTCTCTATCTCACTCTCTGTCTCCCTCGCTATCTCACTCTCTGTCTCCCTCTCTATCTCACTCTCTGTCTCCCTCTCTATCTCACTCTCTGTCTCCCTCTCTATCTCTGCCTCTCACCTCTCTTTGTCTCACACCCGCTTTGTTTCTCTCTCTGCTTGTCTTTTTGTCTCTCTGTGCCTCTATCCCTCTCTCTGTCTCTCCCTCTCTCTGTGACTCTCTCTCTCCATCTCTCAGTCTTGTCTCTCTATCTGTTTCTCCCTCTGCCACTCTCTTTCCTTTTCTGTTTCTCTGTCTCTTTGTTTCTCTCTGTCTCTATCTCTCTCTATCACTCTGTCTCACTATCTCTCTCTCGCTGTCTATCGCTCTGTCTCTCTCCCTATCTCTCTGCCTATCTTTGTCACTCTTTTTCTGTCTCTTTTTTTGTTTCACTCTCTCTCTCACTGTCTCTCTTTCTCTCTCTCTCACTTTCTGTCTCTCTCTCTTTATAACTCTCTCTGTCTCTCACCCTCTGTCTCTCTCTATCGCTGTCTCTCGCTTGCTGCCTCTTCAGTGTCTCACCCACTGTCTCTGTCTGTTTTTGACTGTCTGTTTGTCTCTCTCTCTCTCTCTTTTGTTCTCTCTCTTGTAGCCATCTGAGTTGGCCACTTCCCGACTTAAAATGAAGAACAGCAAAGGCTGAAGGGAAATTCAACCAACACAGGCAAAAACTAGCAGGTGCAAGTTTACTGTGTATTAGACTCTGCAGAAACCCAGACAGCATCGATACAAGCAGCCATCTGACTAGTAATGTAGCAGCCATCTACATAGTAATGTAGTAGCCATCTACATAGTAATGAGAGATCCCCGGGAACAATCGAAACATTTTAAGGTAAACAAGGCCAAGCCAGACTCCTCGGCGCCAGCAGGAGCCAACACAAAAGAGGTTAACGGACACTTAAAAGACCGCCCATCGATCAGGGAACCGCTCCAGTATTGGAGAAATCGAACCAAGCGATTGGAACGAAGTCCAATCACTTGAAACCAGGTACGGGGTCCGCCCCGAAGGGCGGGAAGCCCCTGGGGACTATAAAGTAAAGCCCCCAAGTTCAAATCGTCCTTCTTGGCAGGGTCACTCAGCAACGCGAACCAAGCCCTGCGAGTGAACTGTCCGGCGGCCTCCAAGAAAGTAAGTCTCAAGTCAACGCTCGCTACGAGATAGGCGCTCCTAGATACCAGTCCATACCGGCTTTTGAATCCTGCAGACTCAGAACCTGAACGAAAGGCCATTTGTTCCCCTGACCTGGTGGGCCAGTCCGAAGCTAAGCATAGGCCTGTTAGTCATAGAAATAGCTTAGAAAGTAGAGTTTATGCATGAGTTGCGATTTACTGTGTAGAATAAATGTGCTTTGATTTGAATCTTACTAATTGGTGCATTGAGTTATTGATCATTACTTGAACTTGGACCTCGTGGCAGTATCATAAAGATACCTGGCGACTCGAGAGCAAAGGTTATAAAACAGAGCCAATTGAACCAACCAAAAGTTAGCAACACTCTCTCTCTTTCTCTCCCTCCCTCTTACCCTCTGTTTCTGTCTCTCTGTCTCACTCTCTCCGTCTCTCTCTCTGCCTCTCTCACTCTCCGTCTCTCTCTCTCTCTCTCACTCTGGCTCTCTCTTTCTGCCTCGCTCTCTGTCTCTCTCACCCTTTCTGTCTCTCTCTCTGTCTCTCTATCTCTTGCTGTCTCTCTCTGTCCCTTTCTCTCTCTGCCTGTCTCTCTGTCTCTTTCTCTCTCTCTCCCTCTCTCTTTCTCGCTCTGTCTCTCCCTGTCTCACTCTCTCTGTCTCTCTCGGTTTCGATCTCTCTGTCTCTCTGTGGTAAACCACTGAACATACACTACATGTATTTGGCACACTGCCAGTGTACTCCAGTTATTACAGTAAATCCCGGCCTGCTGGCTCCGCCCAGCAGTCCATGTATAAAAGTGTATGCTCTCCTGCACGGCCCCATTCTTGGGTCCAGCTGCGGGAGGCTTTACATCTAGCACAATAGAGCCACAATAGTTCACCATTCGTCACGTGGTCATTGATGGTACATCACTCTCCATCTCCCTGTCATTGTCTCTGTCTGTTTCTCCCTCTGCCGCGCTCTCTTTGTCTTTCTCTCCTTTTCTCTCTGTCTCTCTCTCTCTCACTCTCTGTCCCTCGTTCTGTCTGTCTCTTTCAGTCTGTCTCTTTCTGTCTGTCTCTTTCAGTTTGTCTCTTTCTCTTTCTGTCTCTCTGTCTCCCTTTTTCTGCCTCACTCTGTCTCTCTTTTTCTGTCTCACTCTGTCTCTCTCCATTCTCTCTTTCTGTCTCTCTCTCTGTCTATCCATCTCTCTCTCTGTCTCGCTGAATCTCACTCTGTCTCTCTGTCTACGACTCTTTCTCTCCCTGTCTCTCTCGCTCCCTCTCTCTCTGTTTCTCTCTTTTCCTCTGTCTCTCACTCTCTCTGTCTCTCTCACTCTGCATCTCTGATTCTCTTTCTGTCTATTTCTCTTTCACTCTGTTATGGGCGAGGCGTTTTCAGAACCCCAAAATGTATCATGGAGTTCAACCAACCTCCCCTTTAATGGATTTGTTGCTTTTCCTAGCACATGGCTTTTTCCCTAGGTGTGGGATTACAATTATGGACACGTGGGTTTTTAAACACAAAACACTGTTTATTCCATTAACTCAACTTAACATCTTAAATAAACATTGGATCTCTTAACACCCCTTACTTCAAAGATAACTCAGAAAATATTGCAACAGTAAATAACTCCTTAAAATGTTCCTTCAAACTTCCAAGAGACTTAACACCTTTAAACAAAATCACATCAGGTTAAAGGCTTTACTTTAAATCACCCAAATGATCCAGAGATAGTCTTTCATGCAGAGATCCAGCTCACTGCAAAACACAGACATACACAAACTCATTTCAAAACTGCAAAACCAAACTGCAAAATGGCTGAACTGAGCTGAGCTCCACCCATTCTATGACATCACTGTTTTCTTAAAGGTACATTGCTTAAACATTCAGTTCTTAAAGGCACTCTCGCATGACACCTCCCCCCAAGAAAAAACAAGAAACCATCAACTTCAAGATGGTTTCATTTTTCACTTTTGCACCATCCACTAAGAAATTCACACAGTAAATATACATTTTCATTTAAAGAAAACAACACCCTCAAACAGGTTCTTCTTCCTCCAACAGAAATCCTTCTCGATTGACAGTCTCTTTGAACAAAGTCTCTGCACGATCCATCCATTCCTCTACTCGGCATTTCTCTTCAGAATCAGATAATTTAGTTCAACCTGACCACAGAGTCCCTTGTAATTCTCCAATACAGGAACATTGGTTACCACAGCTTTCAGGCAGTCAAATGCCTGTTGAAAGTCCGCTGCCCATTGAAATTTTTTAGGTTTCTTTAGCAAGTCCATCAGTGGAGTAATCACGCCACAAAACTTTCGCACAAAGGTTCGATCAAATCCACTCATGTTAAGAAATCGCATTATTTCCCTTCATCTTGAGGATAACGGAAACTCCACAAGGAAAGTGATTCGGGCGTCTCAAAATTCACTTTCGGCTAGGTTCATCACCAAACCCGCCTCCTGAAGTCGATCGAAGAACTCCATACGATGTTTTAAATGTTCTTTCCATGTCTGGAAGTTGGAAATAAAAGCAGATTGTCCCACTTTCTCCATGCAATCCTTCAATGGTGGGACAGGATAAGAGTCCGTTCTTGTAACTGCATTCACCTTTCTATAGTCCACACACAACCGTTGGGTACCGTCTGGTTTAGGTACCATCACTATGGGTGAGTTCCATTGGCTGCAACCGACGTCAATTATGCCAGTCTTCAGCATACTCTCAATCTCTCTGTTAACCTGTGCCAATTTTAAAGAATTAAGTCTATATGGATGTTGTTTGATAGGAACAGCATTTCCCACATCTACATCATGTATAGCCATTTTAGTACTTCCCAATTTATCTCTACAAACTTGCCCATGTGATATCAATAACTCAGATCAGTTTGTTTTTCCTCTGGAAGGTAACTTAACAATTCATCCGAATTTTTAAGAACATCCTCATTTTCCAATTTAATTTGAGGCATGTCAAATTCACAGGATTTGGTTCGTCACTTTGAGTTAGAATCATTAAAACCTCCTTTTTATCTCCTTTACTTTCAAAGTACCTTTTAAGCATATTCACATGACACACTCGGCGAGTCTTCCATCTATCTGGTGTTTTTACCACATAATTCACCTCATTTAATTTCCTTTCAATCTGATACGGTCCATAAAACCTAGCTTTTAAAGGCTCCCCTACCACTGGTAACAATACTAAAACTTTATCCCCACTGGCAAAACTACGAACTTTGGATTTCTCGTCCGCTACCCGTTTCATCACATTTTGTGCAACTTTCAAATGTTGTCTAGCCAATTCACCTGCTCTATTTAATCGTTCCCTAAAATTTGACACGTAATCCAATAGTGTAATTTCCAATTTCTCACCCACCAATTTTTTTATTTTTTTAAATTTTATTAAAGTTTTGCAAAGTTTTTCATAATAAATAGTAATAATCCTAACACAGCAACATAGAGTGAACATTAACATAGTGCAAAAAGAGAATATACAATAGCAATTGACTAGACGTGACCCCACGCGCCTCAGTCTTCCCACACCCTCCCAACGGAGCACTCACCCCCACTCCCCTATGGGTTGCTGCTGCTGCTGACGTTTTAATTTTCCCTGAGAAGCCATTGGATGGTATTATGCCCCCACTCAACAGCAGCAGCTCTGTACACTTGGCAAAGTTATTTACACACATAAGTAGGCATCTGTTTGTGGTGTTGTCGTCCCTTGCTTCTCCCAGACGGAGTTCGCTGCCGTTGTCGTCTCGTTCCGCTTCTGCGCACTTCCGCTTCTGCGGCCCTCCCGTCTTCCCCGTTTTCTCTGTTCCTGTGGACGTTAAGTTTGTTAACGTTTCCCTGCCTCCCCCTCCCCCTCCCTGGCTCTCCTCTTTTGTTCCGTCTCTTCTCTCTACCCCCCTTCTCCCCGCTCCTGCCCCCCCTCCCCCCGTGGCTCGCCTTTCCTTCCTCTTAGATTTAGCTGCCCCCTCCCCCTCCCGGTCTATCTCTCCCTCTCATGCTTTGGCTACTCTCCCCTGTTTCTTGGCTACCTGGCTATTCTTCTGCTTGTTTGTTGGCTACAAACAAATCTCGGAACAATTGGGTGAATGGCTCCCACGTTCTGTGGAAGCCGTTGTCTGACCCTCGGATGGCGAATTTGATTTTCTCCATTTGGAGAGATTCCGAGAGGTCGGACAGCCAGTCTGCAGCTTTGGGTGGTGCTGCTGACCGCCAGCCGAACAGGATTCTACAGCAGGCGATCAGGGAGGCCAAGGCAAGGGCGTCCGCCCTCCTCCCCAGGAATAGATCTGGCTGGTCTGAAACCCCGAAGACCGACACTTTCGGGCATGGTTCCACCCTCACCCCCCACCACTTTGGACATTGCCTCGACGAAGGCTGTCCAGTACTCCACAAGTCTGGGGCAAGACCAGAACATGTGGGCGTGGTTGGCCGGGCCTCCTTGGCACCGCTCACATCTAGCCTCCACCTCCGGGAAGAACCTACTCATATGAGTTCTTGTTAAGTGGGCTCTATGTACCACTTTTAGTTGCGTCAGGCTGAGCCTTGCGCAGGTGGAGGTGGAGTTGACCCTATGCAGTGCTTCGCTCCAGAATCCCCACCCTATCTCGATCCCCAGGTCCTCCTCCCACTTCATTCTTGTTGCATCCAGTACGCTGTCGGCCCCTTCTACCAGTCGGTCGTACATGTCGCTACAGTTTCCTCTCTCTAATATGGTTGCGTCCAGTAACTTCCAGTAGTGTCTGTCATGGTGGTTGTGGGTATATCCCTGTCTTCTTTCGTCGGAAGTTTTTTAGTTGCAGGTACCTTAGCTCGTTCCCCCTGGCTAGCTGGAATTCTTCTGTCAGTTCGCCCAGTGTTGCGATCCTGCCGTCCGTGTATAGGTCCCTGACTGTCAGTGTCCTTCTGTCCTGTCCCCACCTTTTTAAAGGTGGCATCAGTTAGCGCTGGCGTGAACCTATGGTTGTTGCAGATGGGAGCTTTACCCGACATTCTGGTCAGGCCAAATTGTTGCCGTAGTTGGTTCCAGGACTGGAGGGTGGCTATCACCACCGGGCTGCTGGAGTGTCTTTTGGGTGGGGATGGGGATGGGAGCGCCACCGTGGCGTGGGCCCGGAGGGAGGTCCCCATGCAGGAGGCCTCTTCCGCACTCACCCACTCGGCTTCTGGCTCCTTGAACCCACCAGTTTTTCCTTAATCAATTTAAGTGGTCCTCTTATCTCATGACCAAAAATTAGTTCAAAAGGACTAAATTTGGTAGACTCATTAGGTGCATCCCTAATTGCAAACAATACGAATGGAATTCCTTTATCCCAATCCTCTGGATAATCTTGACAATACGCCCTCAACATTGTCTTTAATGTCTGTGAGAGTTTGGCTGATGATCGATAAATGAGAGTTTGGCTCAAGATGGATTGGAACTTTATGGGAAAAACAAAATGTTAGGTAAAGCTTTGTGTGAAGAAATGTCAAGACAGGCTTTTACAGGCTTCTGGTAGAAAAATGTATCACCTGTTTTTGAACCAGACAAATTGCAGTAACGGCCTTGGGAATGGGTGCACTAGGCTTAAAGATAATTATAATTGAGGGGCTGAATTATAATTGAGCTGAGAGCACAGATAGAAATGCGAGGGAGCTGCCCTCAGAAATGAACCAAAAACTATAAGAACTGCTGTTAGATGTATTGGCTTTGGCTTGCTGGTGTAACTCTCAAGAGATACAGTGGCCTTAGCCCAGGCCGAGAAATAAACATATGTTAAAGTAACGAGGTGTTCGACTGATCATTTCATCCGGACTGGTCGCAAAGAATCCTCATTTGGTGTCGGAAGTGGGATTTCAAGGAGCCTCCCTGGAACCTGACGGCGTAACAGACTGATCGCATTCGGACGCTGAGGAGGGAATTGGCCACCAAACGTGAGTAACCCTTCGTTGCCACTTTGGTTTCCCCCTCTGCTGTGCCGAGTGTGGCCACGCCCTGCTGTTCGGTTTCGATGGAGACTCTGACGAAATCAAAGCAGTCCAGCGAACCCGTTACGAAGAAGGGTTGAAAGGGTTGGAGTCCCTGGGAGGTTAAAATCCTTCCTAAAGTCCCAGGTTGGAAACCCTGGGAGGTTAAAATCCTTCCTAAAGTCCCGGGTTGGAAACCTTGGGAGGTTAGAGTCCTCCCTAAAAGGTCCAGGGTTGGAGTCCCTGGGAGGTTAAAGTCCTCCCTAAAGTCCCGGGTTGGAGTCCCTGGGAGGTGAGAGTCCTTCCTAAAGTCCCGGGTTGGAAACCTTGGGAGGTTAGAGTCCTCCCTAAAAGGTCCAGGGTTGGAGTCCCTGGGAGGTTAAAGTCCTCCCTAAAGTCCCGGGTTGGAAACCCTGGGAGGTTATAGTCCTCCCTAAACAGTCCGAGTTGGAGTCCCTGGGAGGTTAGAGTCCTCCCTAAAGTCCCGGGTTGGAAACCCTGGGAGGTTAGAGTCCTCCGTAAACAGTCCGGGTAGATGAGTGATGGTGAATCTTAGGGTTGCCTAATACCTTCGTGATAAAAGGTGGTTTTTGATAAATAAGTATATCAACCGGTGTCGAGACTTGTTCAACACTTCGGGTTGTTCAGATTGAATATTACGGAGAACGGATAACTCTGTCCAAATTATATATTATAAAATTTAAATGGTGGTGCGGATAACACCTAAAGGAAACATAATAAACAGGGCTTGACCGTTGCGTGTCCTGTCGGAACACTCGAACAATTTCTTAAATCTGTTAGTTCTGTCTCTGATTCCCTGAGTCTGTCAGACTGTTTAAATCAGTCCCCTCTCTCTCTTTTCATGTTTCATTTCCAGACTTTGACCTTCTAAAAGTCACTTTCGAACAGTTTGATTTGCCTTTTGACTGGGCAACGGGGCAGACTAACCCCGTTTAAATTCTTGATTGAATAGGCGATTTAGGATCGCTACCAAAATTAATTAGGAAACCACAAGGATCATCCGAGGATAGGAGACAATGGTTCATACTTTAGATAGTACCTCTGATAGTGGAAGCGCGCTTCAGACTCTTTGTGAATAGTATCCGGAACATTCTCAGCAGCTGCGGCAATTATCGGGAGAATTGCATAAGAAATTGGGAAAGGGGAAATGGTCTCTGGGAGGATCAAAAGATTTGCCTACGGTTATAGAGGCACAGCAGATTATTTGGCAACATAACCGTAGCTCCACGGCTAAGAAATTGATTTGAGTACTGCCAAAAATTTTAAAAATACATCTTTATTGGCTAATTGGCAGGCTAACGCTTTAAAATTGGGTATTGAATTAACAGAATGGGGAATTGTTAAGACTGCGGTGGTTTTGAAAAAAGGAATGTGCCCACCACAGAAAAAGACCTAAGTCTGTAAAACCCCCATTTCTAAATCAGGACCATACGGTCAAATGGCCGGCCTTGCCTTGACCGAGGGAGACGATGAGGATGACCCTGAAAATTGGCAATATAGGGGATGACCGACCGTTACACCGCCACTACGACCGCCTCCACCTTACATTCCCAGGGTGTAGTTTAAACTGTTCTAAAACAAATGATGTTTCAGACAAAAAAAACCCCAAAAACTCTTTATTCCTCTGGTGTGACCATGTTAGAAATTACATTAAAGATGTGTACATTCAAGCCTTTTATCCACCGCTCCCAACGCCACTATCACCACCTCCACCGTCGCAAGGAGGTCCGGCGACTCGCACTCGTTCTAAAACCCATGCTAATCAATTCCCACAGATGAATCAAGAGTTAGTCCCGGGAAAAGAGGGGGCACCAGAGGTGGATTTCCCTGATTACCCAGACGATTATCAGCCGCAGTGTCAGTTTCCCGTCCGGCAAGTTCCCAATATAGCATACAACCCTGCCAACCGCAGGGGCCCAACAACCAGGCATTTCAAAATAATTATATAATTAATAAATTAATCAAATTTGATACTCCTGATTCAGTATTAATAAATTATACAATATAATACAGTCAAACAGTTGATTGATCAGTAACGTTTCAATAATAGTATTTCAGCTCAAATTGATCGATTGGGGGTACAGTTGGAAGATAAATTGGGGTGGATCAAGTTTTTGATTTCTTTTTGATATGTAATGCCAAATCTTTAACTTCTTTAGAGTTATTGGGAATGAAAGTACAACATTCTGCAATTTGACATCTTCTGGATTATACACAAAAGCTTGTTGAAAGGGTTAATTTTCTTGCAGTCAAAAAGAGGCGTATAGCTTGGAATGATGCCATTCGCATCTCCAAACTTTTTTTTAAAAAAATAAATAATTGTCACTCGAATGGACTGGGAGTAAAAGTTGGATTGCTGCCAAATTCCCGTTATCAAATGTCCTTGAACGATCTGTTCTTTTTAATTAGAGTTGTTTTGGTTTTTGTAAAACCAGCTTCCATTGTTTGAAGTTTTAATTTCCAGGCTAATTCTAAACATTTATTTTAAAATATCAAACACAATAACTTATTAAAAATATAGGTTTTCTGTAGATGAATTCGTCGATTCTATTAAAGAAGGCACTACTAGCAAGATATGTTGGTTTCTTAAAATTAATAAAGCAATATTCAGAATAATGACAGTTCTCTTAAGTTGACAGTTCTTGACTATCCCTGCAGAATTCACTAGAGGCACTTATACAGAATCTTATTCGGCAACAAGTTTTGGTTCCGTGTCACTCTCCTTGTAATACTCCAATACTAGCAGTCCCGAAGCTCGGCAAGCCAGATCAACATCGCCTTGTCCAAGATCTGCGCTCAATTAATGCCATTGTGCAACCCCTTCACGCATTGGTCCCAAATCCAGCCCACATTTTAGCCCAAGTCCCAGCGGACGCTGCAACATTTTCCCTGGTGGATCTCCAGCATGCCTTTTTCGCCCTCCCCTTGCACCCGGATTCACAGTATCTCTTTGCCTTTACATATCAAAATCAACAATACACATGGACTAGGTTGCCTCAAGGATTTATACATTCGCCTACTCTTTTCTCCCGCTGTCTCCAACAACAATTACAGCCCCTGGAATTAAAAGGGGGATCCACTCTCGTACAGTATGTTGACGATTTACTGATCGCAAGCCCGTCAGAACAAAGTTGTAAAGAAGATACGGCTCAATTATTAAATTACCATACGTTGTGTCACCCGCCAAAGTAGTAGTAGCCCAACCAACCCGGTTTCTGGGTATCCTTTTATCCGCCGATGCACGGGCGCTATCACCAAGTCGAGTTCAGCCCATTTGTCTGCACCCACAACGGCTAAGGATGTCCGTAAATGGCTCGGGATGGTTAATTATTGTCGGCAATGGATTCCGAATATCGCCCTAGATACCCGGCTATTGACCCCATACACCAATAACGCTGGAGAGTTCCAGTTAAGTACGGAAGCCAAAGAGGCCTTCCATCGGCTAAAAGACGCCTTAATGAGGGCGCCAGCACTAGGACGCCCCCTTTATGATCGACCTTTCCAACTTTATTGTACTGTTTTAGCCGGTTGTGCCACCGCGGTACTTACCCAGAAACATGGGGATTGCCACCGTCCGATAGCTTATTACTCGTCTAAACTTGATCCAGTTGCACTCGGCTATCCTGGATGTACTCAGATTTTAGCTTCTATTTACAACAGTCTCCAGTCAGCGGCTAATCTCACTCTTCAGCAGGATATTGTTATTTATAGTTCACATTCAGTCACGGCCCTGCTCGGTCAACTTCAGACTCAGCACCTAACTATGGCGCGTCAAAATAAATATGAGATTTATCTCCTCAATAACCCGAAACTTCAGTTCCGGCACTGCACTACTATTAACCCCGCTAGTTTCCTTTCCGACCCGCCTAACGCCACTGAGTCCCCGACTCATGACTGTCTTTCTCTCTTACAAGACGATGCGTCATTACGCGATGATCTCACTGATTCTCCAATACCAAATGCTGATCTGAACCTATTCACCGATGGTAGTTCATCCATCGGTGAAAGGGGGGATAGATTATCAGGGTATGCAATTGTTAACCAAAAAGGAGAAACACTTGAAGAAGCAGCATTCGAAACTCCCTTTTCCGCCCAACAGGCTGAACTTTTTGCACTTATTCGAGCCTGTGTATTAGGGAAAGATAAAATTGTAAATATCTACACTGATTCCCGATATGCCTTTGGGGTCACACACGATTTTGGTCAATTATGGAAGAACAGGGGATTTCTTACATCTACAGTCACTCAGATATTAGTTACACAATTACTACAGGCTTTAATGCTCCCTAAACAAATAGCCGTAATAAAGTGCGCTGCCCATACGACAGGCAAAACCCTGGTGGACGCGGGTGATCGGCAGGCGGCCCACCAAGCCTAAGAGGCTTCTCGCTTAAAAGAAATGGTGGTACCAAAAATGATGAGCCAGACTAAAAGCTCTAAGGGCCAGTCTCCCTCTGAAAAGCCAATGCCGACCATCACTGACGTCATTCAGTTACAGGAGGACGCTCCTGGCTGTGTAAAAAGACTATGGGAAGAATTGGGATGTTGTAATGATTATGCTGTAAATAAATTGTGGGTCACCCCGGCAGGGCAGACTTGTATGCCCGATGCATTGGCAGCCTGGGTCACCGAATGTGTTCACTTTGCAACTCATTGTGGTGCGCGAGCTACGGGTGATGTATTGCTCAAGACTTGGTGGCATCCGAGACTGCAGGATAGAGCGCAAAATATTAGCAGCCGTTGCCTAGTATGTGAGCAGTATAATCCTGGTAAAGCAATACCCTGTGAAATGGGTAAAACCCCGCTACCGGAAGGTCCCTTTGAGACACTCTAGATGGATTACATTGAGTTGGAAAGATGCCAATGTTATAAACATGTATTAGTTACTGTTGATGTATTTAGTAAATGGATAGAAGCTTACCCCACTGTAGATAACAAAGCTTCCACGGTAGTAAAAGTTTTGATGCGAGAAATTGTTCCTAGATTTGGGATTCCATATCGATTAAGCTCTGATAATGGACCTCATTTTGTGGGACAGATCAATGAGGAATTTTGTACTCAGCTGGGAATAAAACAACAATTACATTGCGCATACCGACCCCAAGCAGCGGGAATGGTAGAAAGGGCTAATCAGACATTAAAAACAAAACTGGCAAAACTACAGGCAGAGACTGGAGCCACTTGGCTCAAATTATTGCCTATTGCCCTCTTCCAAATACATGCAACCCCAGCTGGAAAGACACGACTGAGTCCCGCCGAAATTTTATACGGAAGACCCTTGCGTGCTCCTTGGGATCAAGGGAAACATAAGGAAGTACAGTTTCACCATATGACCACTGAAATGGCCAATGATGTGATAGCCTTGACTAAAGTACTAAAAGGCCTCCATTCACGGGTACGAGCTGCTTATGAGGAGATACCTCCCTTGTCCAGTTCTGTCACTATTAATCCGGGGGAGTATGTTCTGATTCGTAATTGGGTTAGGAAAGGATTAGAACCCCGATGGGAAGGACCACACCAGGTCCTATTCACTACTCCCACTGCTGTAAAAGTGGAAGGCAGAAATGCCTGGATCCACATCCACCATTGTAAAGTTGTGAAAATGCAATAGTGAATAACCCTCTGTTTCGAGCCCGAGGTAATAACTCCGACGTCACTTCAAGGATGAGGGCCACACTTATTATCGTAACCCTGCTGGGACTTTTGGAAACTACTAGAGGAGAGACCAAGCGAAGAACCTGTGGCCCCAAGGGAAGACGGACTCATCACCTGTCGAGGAGACACCTTACAATGCACCAGTCAAGGCCCAGGAGAAGGACCTTGGAACGCAACCCCTGCGGACGGATGTTCAGCCTATGTACAACGATGCAGTCGGACCATACTCATCAGTGGAGTGGCTAAGGACAACCTACCCTGTCATCAGGTCAACTGTAAATGGGACTATAGCTGCAGAAACAAAAAAAAAGACTTTACCCTTGGGATGCGTTGACCAACTGCGGGAAAAAAGGGAATTACAGGTAAAAAAGTATCTGTATATGTCATATGTGTACGCAAAGGATATGAATGTTCCTGGTTGCTGGGTATGTACACATATCCCGACCCATGCTAAGGGAGGGATCCCCCTCAGACCTGTTCCCCTTAACCTATCAGAAACAGTAGAATGGTATATTTACCAGAATGGTACTCGTCAATCCCCCAGGACTGTAAGAATTGCATCTATGGTAAGACACCCAGACTGCGGGGCAGCTTCTAGTTTATCGTCTCTCCCCATATCCCCAAGACCTTGGAATGAGGGGGGCTATCCAATGAACACCTTTGAGATGTGGTACCAACCAAGTTATAACAAATCCCACCAGCCTCCGTTTCTTACCCTCACTAATACCACCAACATGGGAAGACCACTGGGAATAATATGTTTGGTAAGGAATGTGGTAAAAGGGATTTTTGTAGGTGCGAGTCAATGCAAGCACAGATTTGTGATGGCCAACATATCCGAGGTCTATCCCGTATATACGTCTCCTCAGTTTTATGGGTGTACACTGGACGTCCCATACGCGAATGGGACAGGTACCTTCAAGTACTCCATGATGGCCCAAGGGTTTGATGTGGACAAACTCACTTCATACAATGGGACGTATTTTATTTGTGGCCACAAGGCATATCCCTGGCTGCCAAAGAATTGGACGGGATCCTGTTATCTGGGGTATGTAGTCCCCTTTATACACCACCACCCCAATTTAGGCGACCATTACCAAATGATGAAGCGACAAAAGAGAGAAATAACCAAAACGCAACGATACTTTGGGATCCTGCTTCCCCCTGTCGGGGTAGCTCTTGCAATAAAGGAAATAAGGAAGATAGCAAAAATCCTGGAAGAGGTAGCAAACGACACCACTGAAGCATTGACTGAGATAAATAATGAAATGGTGGCGCTAAGAACTGTAGCCCTACAAAACCGAATGGCCCTCGATTACCTCCTTGCAAACAAAGGTGGGACTTGTGCCATGATAGGTTCGGAATGTTGCACCTACATCCCCGATAGTTCGGAGAACATCACCCACCTCGTGGATCATATCCGCACAGAGGTTAAGAAACTGCATGAAATATCAAGAGATGGGTGGTTAGATTGGTTGTTTGCCGGATCATGGGGGTCTTACCTAGTGCATGGATTGATAATCCTGGTAGTTGTAATACTTGTAATAATTATGCTTAGCTTCCTAATGAAATGCTTGTGTAAAAGTGTCAGTGCAGCAGTAATTTCTCAACAGTTAATGCAGCAACATGAAGTGCACCTTGAAGAGTTAATGGATGTGAAAGAAAGTGCAGAGGAATATGAGGAAATGATAGAGGTGCAAATAGAATGGGAAAGACTGAGACGATTGACTATGGATTAGAAGTTATCATGAAATGATAAAAGGGGGGAATGAGAGTTTGGCTGATGATCGATAAATGAGAGTTTGGCTCAAGATGGATTGTAACTTTATGGGAAAAACAAAATGTTAGGTAAAGCTTTGTGTGAAGAAATGTCAAGACAGGCTTTTACAGGCTTCTGGTAGCAAAATGTATCACTTGTTTTTGAAGCAGCCAAATTGCAGTAACGGCCTTGGGAATGGGTGCACTAGGCTTAAAGATAATTATAATTGAGGGGGCTGAGTTATAATTGAGCTGAGAGCACAGATAGAAATGTGAGGGAGCTGCCCTCAGAAATGAACCAAACATGTATAAATCCTGCTTTTAGATGTATTGACTTGGGCTTGCTGGTGTAACTCTCAAGAGATACAGTGGTCTTAGCCCGGCCGAGAAATAAACATATGTTAAAGTAACGAGGTGTTCGACTGATCATTTCATCCAGACTGGCTGCAAAAGAATCCTCATCTGATGTCACCTTTCTAACGCTCCTTGCGATTCTGCATGGTACGCAGTTGATTTAAATTGTTTTATTCCCAAGCTATCCATAACTTCTTTGAACAACTTTGAAGTAAAATTCGTTCCTTGATCCGATTGAATTTCTGTGGGTAGTCCATATCTAGTAAAGAATTGAAGTAACTCCTCCACAATCCTTTTAGCTGTAATATTATGTACTGGAATGGCCTCTGGAAACATAGTAGACGCATCCATTCCAGTCAAAAGATATTGATTCCCACTTTTTGTTTTAGGAAGCGGTCCTACACAATCGATTAGGACCCTTGTAAAAGGTTCCTCAAATGCTGGAATAGGTATTAAGGGCGCTGGTTTTATCACTGCTTGAGGTTTCCCTATCACTTGACATGGGTGACATGATTGACACAATTTAACTACATCTTTATGTAGTCCAGGCCAATAAAAATGTTTCTGGATTTTAGCTTGAGTTTTCCTTATTCCCAAATGACCTCCCACTGGTACCTCATGTGCGACTCGCAACACCTCCTTTCCATACCCTACCGGCAATACTACTTGATGAACTTCTGCCCACTTATCATCCGCCTGCATATGTACAGGTCTCCATTTTCTCATCAAAACATTTTTACGGTAATAACACTCTGGTATACTCTCAGATTCCTCTTCCGTATATGCTTTCTGATATATCCATTTTATTTCTACATTTTCTGTTGTAACTCCGCCAATTTTCCTGAACTAAAAATATCCGCCTCATCCTCCACCTGTTCTTGTTCTTTTTCAACCATCTGATCAAAAATCGTTTCTGATAATTGCACTTCAACTTCATCTTAACTCTTTGATTTCTCCTCTCTTCACTGGACTTTCCAACCTTACCTTATATAATGGAACGCTACTCCTCTCACCCTGAATTCCACATATCACCACCTTTTCTGGCAACATTCTTCCCAAAGTACATAATTCCTCAACTCTTACCATTAAAGATTGACTAGCCCCTGTATCTCTTAAAATTGTGACTTCTTTATCTGCTCCTCCTGATACACATGAGTAAACTTTACGCACACAAGTAAATTCTTTAAAGACATCTGGCACCTTCTTAACGATTACTTCTTGAACCGGCTGTACAATCGTTTGCACCTCCTTCACTTCCCTTGGGCCTTCCTTTACCACTCTAACAAACCCCACTGTCTTATCCTGTTTTACCACATCAGCCTTCCCACTTTTCTTCAACCACCAACACTGTGACTTTACATGGCCTAGTTTATTACAGTGAAAACATCTGAAATTTTTCATTTCATTTCCACCCTCCTGGATTTCTTTTTTAATCTGAGGTACACTCTCCTTATTATCTCCCATCAGATCACCTTTACCTTTACCACTTGAGTATTTCTCATGTCCCCAGTTTCTATCCCTCACAGGCTGAAACTGATGTCAGAAACCAATCTTTGATTTATGAACTAATTCATAATCATCTGCCATTTTCGCTGCTAATCTCGCAGTTTTAACCCTCACTGCAAAACACAGACACACACAAGCTCTTTTCAAAACTGCAAAACCAAACTGCAAAATGGGTGAACTGAGCTGAGCTCCACCCACTCTATGACATCACTGTTTTCCTAAAGGTACATTGCTTAAACATCCAGTTCTTAAAGGCACACTCGCATGACAACTCGTTGTAATTCTCTCTCTCTCTCACTCTGTCTCTCACTCTTTCTGTCTCTCTCTCTCACTCTGATTCTCTCTGTCTCTCACTCTCACTGTGTCTCACTCTGACTCTCTCTGATTCTCTTTCTGTCTATCTCTGTCTCTGTGTCTCTCTCACTCTTTCGATCTCTCTCACTCTTTTGTCTCTCTCACTCTTTCCATCTCTCTCACTCTTTCTGTATCTATGTCTTTGCTGTTATCTTTCTCACTTCCTCTCTAGTCTGCTTCTCTCTCTGTCTCTCCCTCCCTCTGTCTCCCTGTCGCCGTCTCTCTGTGTCTCTGTCTCTTTCACTCTCTGTCTCTTTCCCGCTCTCTCTCTCTCTCTCTGTTTCTCTCTTAATCTGACTCTCTGTCTATCTCTCTCTCTGTTTTTGTGTCTCTCCCATTCTTTATGTCTCTCTCATTCTTTCTGCCTCTCTCTCTGTCTCTCTCACTCGCTCTCTGTCTCTCCCTCCTTGTCTCTCTGTTTCTCTGTCTGTTGCACAGTGGTTAGCACTGTTGCTTCACAGCTCCAGGGTCCCGGGTTCGATTCCCGCTTGGGTCACTGTCTGTGCGGAGTCTGCACGTTCTCACCGTGTCTGCGTGGGTTTCCTCCGGATGCTCCGGTTTCCTCCCACAAGTCCCGAAAGACGTGCTGTTAGGTAAATTGGACATTCTGAATTCTCCCTCTGTGTACCTGAACAGACGCCGGAATGTGGCGACTACATTGCAGTGTTAATGTAAGCCTTGTGACAATAAAGATTATTATTATCTCTGTGTCTGTCTCTTACTCTTTCCCTCTGTCTGTTTCTCTCTCTGTCACTTTCTCTCTCTATGTCTCTTTCTCTCCCTCTGTCTTTTTCTCTTTCTCTCTCTCTGTCTCTTTCACTCTCTGTCTGTCGCTCGAGCGAAACAAAGCCAGTGAATAGCAGGAGAGGGCAAAAATGGGAACCGGGCAAACGACAGTTTGCGATGCAGTAGACCCGCTCCCGTAGGCAAAATCGTGACCTCGCCATAGCGAGGAACCAATTATCACCACTTAAGCCCCATTTCCATACAAGTACCGACCCCATGTCCAGGCCTCCCGTCATTCAGTGGCCTTCCCAGCAAGTGGTCACGCTGGTGCTGATTAGTGCTCCTATTGACAATCGTGAACCTGGCTTCGGTGGGGAGCCGAGGAGGTGAGTAGCCATCTTTGCTCACAGGCAAAGAGCCCGGGTGCTGGGATTGCCACCCCAGTGCTCGGCGGCGGGGGGAATGGGGGACACTTCGCAGGGGTGGGCAGCCATGGGGGGTGGGGTGGGAGGCCCTAGGCGGGGGGGGGGGGTCAACTACACGCAGAACCACCATGCCAACCCCTGGATCGTGTGTACCCGTTCTGGGGGCAACCCTTGCCCCTGCCCGCCTGTCCCATCGACCACCCATATCCTCCACCGACTGCCGAGGCCTCTGGCCGTGTGGCTGAGGCTATTGCTGATAGGGAATTGGAAATGGTGGTTAAGTGAGCACTTCACAACCCAAGTGGATTCCCGTGGGTGGGCGGGCCATGTAGCATGTGGGAGTCATTGCCTAGAATACCAGTCAGACCGTGATGCCTGGACACTACCTGAACACTGCGGGAGGCAACACCACACACGCAGCAGCCAACATCCGCACACCCAGTGTTTGGGACACAGCTCCGGGGACATGTCCACGGATGATGACCTGGGGGTGATGACCTGGCTAATGACGCCAGTACGGAGGCCGGAGACCGAAGCGGAGACCCGGTACAATGAAGCCTATGTGGCCACCTGGGCTGTGACTGAGCGGTGCATCGGACTCCTCAAGATGCGGTTCCGACTGACGGCATGGGGGTGCAGCTGCCTGCGGCGCTGAGGACTCAATCCTGGCCCTGGGTCACTGTCTGTGTGGAGTTTGCACATTCTCCCCGTGTCGGCGTGGGTCTCACCCCCACATCCCAAAGGTGTGCAGGCCAGGTGGACTGGCCACGCTAAATTGCCCCGTAATTGGAAAAATGTAATTGGGTACTCGAAATGTTTTTTTAAAAAAGATATGGTTCCGATGCCTACCACTCCGGTGCTGCCCTGCAGTACCCCCCCCCCCGGAGGGTCACCCACTTTGTGGTGGTCCGCTGTATCATCCAGAACCTGGCACAGCAGCGGGGCGATGAGCTGGAGGTTGGTGACGAGAGACGTATGGCCATCTCCAAGGAGGAGGATGAGGACGAGGAGGGGGACAGGACGAGGATGATGCGGAGGCGCTGGAGCAGCCGGAGGCTGCAGGACAGGCGGCAGTGGTGAGGGTCCGGCAAGCCCGGAGGGCCAGGGAGGCCCTCATACTCGCCCACTTCACTTAGCACGAGGCCTGGTCCATCACCGCAACCTTACCCACCCACCACCCCATTTCCCACCCTCCCAGGGTTTGTGTCACATCACCCCAGGGTGCTGGGACTGTGTTGGCGCTGTCAGCGGGTCACTGGCGAGGGCACGGGGGTGATGATAACCCGCAGAGAGCTGGGCGCTGGAGCTCCTCAATCTCTGCCACAGTCTGACCCCTGCCTGTCTGTTGAGTGCTCGCTCACACCCATCACCTGCACGCGGTGTGTCCGGGATGGGGGATGGGACAGGGAAAGGCTGGAGAGATGCCGCCCCTCTCTCTCTCTCTCTCCTGACTCTCTCTCCATCTGTCTCTCTCTCTCTTACACTCTATCTCCTCACCCTCTCTCTCTATCTCTGTCTCTCTCTTTCACTTTCTCTCTGTCTCTTTCTGTCTCTGTATCTCTATGTCTCTCACCCTCTCTCTCTGTCGCTCATCCTCTCTCACTGGCTCTCTCTCTCTTTCTGTCTGTCTCTCTCTTTCTGTCGCTCTCCCTCCTTTTCCCAGTCTCTTTCTCTCTCTCCATCGTCCTCTCTCTCTTTCTCTCTGTAGTGCAACAATTACTCACTCAAGTCGAGAAGTGATGAAGTCAATCGAGGCTTTATTAAGCAAGACTTGTTCCCCAGCAGCTCAGTTACAGAATGCGGCTGCTGGGAGAACTCGAGCTCTTATACTCCGCCTTCAGGGCGGAGCCTGCAGGCGGTAGATCCAACCAGGACCCGGGACCTGTCAGCCAACAGCCTCTTGGCTTCACTGGTACCGTACTACCCCTAATACATACCACCACACTCTCTTTCTCTGACACCGTCTCACTCTCTGACTCTCTGTCTCACACCCTCTCTCTATCTCTGTCTCTCTCTCTCTCTGTCTCTCTCTTTCTATCTGTCTCTCTCTCTGTCCCTCACCCTCTCTCTGTGTCTCTCTCTCTATCTCTCGCACTGTCAGTCTCTCTCTGTCTCTCTCCCTTCCTCTCCCAGTCAGTCTCTCTCTCTCTTTGTGTCTCTCTTTGTCTCTCTCCATCTCCATTGCTCTCTGTCTCTCTCGCACACTCTTATGTGTGTGTCTCTCTGTCTGTCTCTGTCTCATTCTCTCCCACGCGTTGACTCTCTGTCCATCTGTCTCACGCTCTCTGACTCTCTCTCTCTGTCCCTCTGTCTCATTCTCTCCCTCTCTCTGACTCTGTCCATCTGTCTCACGCTCTCTGACTCTCTCTCTCTGTCCCTCTGTCTCATTCTCTCCCTCTCTCTGACTCTGTCCATCTGTCTCACGCTCTCTGACTCTCTCTCTCTGTCCCTCTGTCTCATTCTCTCCCTCTCTCTGACTCTGTCCATCTGTCTCATGCTCTCTGACTCTCTCTCTCTGTCCCTCTGTCTCATTCTCTCCGACTCTGTCCATCTGTCTCACGCTCTCTGACTCTCTCTCTCTGTCCCTCTGTCTCATTCTCTCCGACTCTGTCCATCTGTCTCACGCTCTCTGACTCTCTCTCTCTGTCCCTCTGTCTCATTCTCTCCCTCTCTCTGACTCTGTCCATCTGTCTCACGCTCTCTGACTCTCTCTCTCTGTCTCATTCTCTCCCTCTCTCTGACTCTGTCCATCTGTCTCACGCTCTCTGACTCTCTCTGTCCCTCTGTCTCATTCTCTCCCTCTCTCTGACTCTGTCCATCTGTCTCACGCTCTCTGACTCTCTCTCTCTGTCTCATTCTCTCCCTCTCTCCGACTCTGTCCATCTGTCTCACGCTCTCTGACTCTCTCTCTCTGTCCCTCTGTCTCATTCTCTCCGACTCTGTCCATCTGTCTCACGCTCTCTGACTCTCTCTCTCTGTCCCTCTGTCTCATTCTCTCCCTCTCTCTGACTCTGTCCATCTGTCTCACGCTCTCTGACTCTCTCTCTCTGTCTCATTCTCTCCCTCTCTCTGACTCTGTCCATCTGTCTCACGCTCTCTGACTCTCTCTGTCCCTCTGTCTCATTCTCTCCCTCTCTCTGACTCTGTCCATCTGTCTCACGCTCTCTGACTCTCTCTCTCATAGAACATAGAACATAGAAAATACAGCACAGAACAGGCCCTTCGGCCCACGATGTTGTGCCGAACCTTTGTCCTAGATTAATCATAGATTATCATTGAATTTACAGTGCAGAAGGAGGCCACTCGGCCCCCCGAGTCCGCACCGGCTCTTGGAAAGAGCACCATACCCAAACTCAACACCTCCACCCAACACCAAGGGCAATTTGGACATTAAGGGCAATTTATCATTGGCCAATTCACCTAACCCGCACATCTTTGGACTGTGGGAGGAAACCGGAGCACCCGGAGGAAACCCACGCAGACACGGGGAGGACGTGCAGACTCCGCACAGACAATGACCCAAGCCGGAATCGAACCTGGGACCATGGATCTGTGAAGCAATTGTGCTATCCACAATGCTACCGTGCTGCCCTTAAGAACAAATAAATCTACACTATATCATTTTCCCGTAATCCATGTACCTATCCAACAGCTGCTTGAAGGTCCCTAATGTTTCCGACTCAACTACTTCCACAGGCAGTGCATTCCATGCCCCCACTACTCTCTGGGTAAAGAACCTACCTCTGATATCCCTCCTATATCTTCCACCTTTCACCTTAAATTTATGTCCCCTTGTAATGGTGTGTTCCACCTGGGGAAAAAGTCTCTGACTGTCTACTCTATCTATTCCCCTGATCATCTTATAAACCTCTATCAAGTCGCCCCTCATCCTTCTCCGCTCTCATGAGAAAAGGCCTAGCACCCTCAACCTTTCCTCGTAAGACCTACTCTCCATTCCAGGCAACATCCTGGTAAATCTTCTTTGCACCTTTTCCAGAGCTTCCACATCCTTCCTAAAATGAGGCGACCAGAACTGTACACAATACTCCAAATGTGGCCTTACCAAAGTTTTGTACAGCTGCATCATCACCTCACAGCTCTTAAATTCAATCCCTCTGTTAATGAACGCGAGCACACCATAGGCCTTCTTCACAGCTCTATCCACTTGAGTGGCAACTTTCAAAGATGTATGAACATAGACCCCAAGGTCTCTCTGCTCCTCCACAATGCCAAGAACTCTACCGTTAACCCTGTATTCCGCATTCATATTTGTCCTTCCAAAATGGACAACCTCACACTTTTCAGGGTTAAACTCCATCTGCCACTTCTCAGCCCAGCTCTGCATCCTATCTATGTCTCTTTGCAGCCGACAACAGCCCTCCTTACTATCCACAACTCCACCAATCTTCGTATCGTCTGCAAATTTACTGACCCACCCTTCAACTCCCTCATCCAAGTCATTAATGAAAATCACAAACAGCAGAGGACCCAGAACTGATCCCTGCGGTACACCACTGGTAACGGGGATCCAGGCTGAATATTTGCCATCCACCACCACTCTCTGACTTCTATCGGTTAGCCAGTTCGTTATCCAACTGGCCAAATTTCCCACTATCCCATGCCTCCTTACTTTGTGCAGAAGCCTACCATGGGGAACTTTATTAAATGCCTTACTAAAATCCATGTACACTACATCCACTGCTTTACCTTCATCCACATGCTTGGTCACCTCCTCAAAGAATTCAATAAGATTTGTAAGGCAAGAGCTACCCCTCACAAATCCGTGCTGACTATCCCGAATCAAGCAGTGTCTTTCCAGATGCTCAGAAATCCTATCCTTCAGTACCCTTTCCATTACTTTGCCTACCACCGAAGTAAGACTAACTGGCCTGTAATTCCCAGGGTTATCCCTAGTTCCTTTTTTGAACAGGGGCACGACATTCGCCACTCTCCAATCCCCTGGTACCACCCCTGTTGACAGTGAGGACGAAAAGATAATTGCCAACGGCTCTGCAATTTCATCTCTTGCTTCCCATAGAATCCTTGGATATATCCCGTCAGGCCCGGGGGACTTGTCTATCCTCAAGTTTTTCAAAATGCCCAACACATCTTCCTTCCTAACAAGTATTTCCTCGAGCTTACCAATCTGTTTCACACTGTCCTCTCCAACAATATCGCCCCTCTCATTTGTAAATACAGAAGAAAAGTACTCATTCAAGACCTCTCCTATCTCTTCAGACTCAATACACAATCTCCCGCTACTATCCTTGATCGGACCTACCCTCGCTCTAGTCATTCTCATATTTCTCACATATGTGTAAAAGGCCTTGGGGTTTTTCTTGATCCTACCCGCCAAAGATTGTTCATGCCCTCTCTTAGCTCTCCTAATCCCTTTCTTCAGTTCCCTCCTGGCTATCTTGTATCCCTCCAATGCCCTGTCTGAACCTTGTTTCTTCAGCCTTACATAAGTCACCTTTTTCCTCTTAACAAGACATTCAACCTCTCTTGTCAACCATGGTTCCCTCACTCGACCATCTCTTCCCTGCCTGACAGGGACATACATATCAAGGACACGTAGCACCTGTTCCTTGAACAAGTTCCACATTTCACTTGTGTCCTTCCCTGCCAGCCTATGTTCCCAACTTATGCACTTCAATTCTTGTCTGACAACATCGTATTTACCCTTCCCCCAATTGTAAACCTTGCCCTGTTGCACGTACCTATCCCTCTCCATTACTAAAGTGAAAGTCACAGAATTGTGGTCACTATCTCCAAAATGCTCCCCCACTAACAAATCTATCACTTGCCCTGGCTCATTACCCAGTACTAAATCCAATATTGCCCCTCCTCTGGTCGGACAATCTACATACTGTGTTAGAAAAGCTTCCTGGACACACTGCACAAACACCACCCCATCCAAACTATTTGATCTAAAGAGTTTCCACTCAATATTTGGGAAGTTAAAGTCGCCCATGACTTTGTCCCTCTGTCTCATTCTCTCCCTCTCTCTGACTCTGTCCATCTGTCTCACGCTCTCTGACTCTCTCTCTCTGTCCCTCTGTCTCATTCTCTCCCTCTCTCTGACTCTGTCCATCTGTCTCACGCTCTCTGACTCTCTCTCTCTGTCCCTCTGTCTCATTCTCTCCCTCTCTCTGACTCTGTCCATCTGTCTCACGCTCTCTGACTCTCTCTCTCTGTCCCTCTGTCTCATTCTCTCCCTCTCTCTGACTCTGTCCATCTGTCTCACGCTCTCTGACTGTCTCTCATTCTTTTTTTTTCAAATAAATTTAGAGTAATCAATAATGTTTTTTTTCCAATCAAGGGGCAATTTAGCGTGGCCAATCCACATTCCCTGCACATCTTTGGGTTGTGGGGGTGAAACCCACGCAAACATGGGGAGAATGTGCAAACTCCACACAGACAGTGACCCAGGGCCGGGATTGAACCTGGATCCTCAGCACTGTAGGCAGGAGTGCTAACCACTGTGCCACCCTGCTCTCTCAGTCTTTGTCTCTCATGGTGTCTCTGGGCTCGATTCTCTCAAAAGGGAATGAAGCCCCCAGCGAGCGTGTTTATCCGCGTGATTCCCGGCACTCGCCGTTCCACTCACCAGAACTCCGCATTGTAGCAAGAAATCTCTGAGGCCCCCAAACCAATCCCCAACCTGAACGCACCATGGGAGGCTGCCGTATCACCTGTCCCTCATGAAAAAAATTTGTTAAGAAAAACATCTTTGACCACAAGGTGATCAAGCAGTGGTCCACACGCATTGTCCTCGAAGCCCTTGGGGAAGTGGAGATGGTGGATCATGTCGGATGGTTCCCTGAGCAGACTGTGAGAGTCATCTGGCAGAATGCCTCATCACCAGAACTTTCAAACCAGCACCAAGACCCAGCTTGGCTGGTGGTGAGCAGGGCGCTCCCCGTCAGATCCTTCATGTACGCCCAAAGTCTCAGTGCCGTCGCACGCTGCCCTCGAAGAGGCTAATTTCACATTAATCGACATTATACTACATCTGCCATGCAGATGCCCACTCACCCAGCCTGTCCAAATCCCACTGAAGCATCTCTGCATCCTCCTCACAGCTCACCCTCCCACCAAACTTTGTCTCATCTGCAAATTTGGAGCTAATATTTAGTTCCCTCGTCCAAATCATTAATAATGTGAACAGTTGGGGTCCCAGCACAGATCCCTGCGGTGCCCCACTAGTCACTGCCTGACAATCAGAAAAAGACCCATTTATTCCAACTTTTTGCTTCCTGTCTGCTAACCAGCTTTCTATCCATTTCACGATACTACTTGTAAACCACTTTAACTTTACATATTAATCTGCTTATGTGGGACCTTGTCGAAAGCCTTCTGAAATTGAATGTTGAAGGGAGTGGAGGGTGATGCTTAGATCCTCTCTTCTCAGAGATGGTCATTGCCTGGCACTTGTGTGGCTCAAATGTTACTCGCCCTGGTTAGGCCCAAGCCTGGATATTGTCCAGGTCTCACTGCATTTGGACACGGACTGCTTCAGTGTCTGAGGAGTCGAGACAGGTGCTGAACATTGTGCAGTCATCAGAGAACAGCTAAACTTCATTTTTTTTGAACAAAAAAAAGTATTTTGTTTGTTAAAGATCTGAACAAACATTTCAAAATCACCCTCAGAGGAAGTGACATAATATTAAAGTTTCTCCATAGATCGAGTGGCACCTGATATATGTAATGTTCATCGTAAATGATCATAAAAACCAGGAGGAGGCCATTCCGCCCCTTGAGTCTGCTTTGCCATTCAAAACGCTCATGGCTGATCTTCTCTTGGCCTCAACTCCACCGTCCTGCCTGTTCTCCATAACCCTTCAGCCCATTACTCATCAAAAATCAGTCTGAACACCTCCTTAAATTTACTCACTGACCCAGCCTCCGCCACACTCTGGGGCAGCGAATTCCACAGATTCACAACCCTTTGGGAGAAGTAATTTCTCCTCATCTCTGTTTTAAATCTTATCCTGATACTGTGAGCTCTCATTCTGGATTGTCCCACAGGAGGAAACATCTGCTATACGATTTTGTCAAAAGTTTTTATCATCTTATACACCTCAATTAGACCACCCCTCATTCTTGTAAGCTTGAGAGAGCGGAGTTACGGGGATAGGGTAGGGGGTGGGCCAAGATAGGGTGCTCTTTTAGAGGGTCAGTGTAGACTCGCTGGCTGAATGGCCTCCTTCTGTGCTGGTAGGGACTCGCTGATTCTAAACATCACAACGTTTCCAGAGCATTTAGATGAGCATTTGGAAACACTATAACAGACGAGTAAATGGACCAAGTGCTGGAAAACGGGGTTACAGCAGACAGGTGCTCCCTGACTGGTGCAGGCACGATGATCCGAAGGGCCCCGTTTCCATCCTGTAAAGCTCTGGAACTCACGCTCGGAATGAACCGCAACAAAAAAAAAAAAACACCTCATCGCTCTCCAGGTCAATCTCCTTATCAAAGGGTCCATTCCACAAAGGAATTGGGCAGAGGTCCCTTCCCCACCAGCTGGCATCACATCATCCGAGAGACAGGTGACCCGGCATGTGGGAGGCTTCCATAACAGCGCTGGCAGGACCCGGGGCACAGTTGGCAGTCAGGATTAGGATGACTTTGGGTCCTGTTTCTTCCCACCTCCTTTTATCGGGAGGGTTAGTGTCGTGTTGGGTGTTCCGATACACAAATGAACCAACACGGTTGTGGATGGTACAACTCTGTTTTATTGTCTTGAACAATCACAACTAATAACTGCTGGCTGAGGTTCGTGCTTCACCAGCTAACCTGTGGACCCAGCCCTATCACTATCTTAGTGAGGCACTCAGCACATGGTGTATGTCTGAGTGGTACGCTGTGTGCTCTGTGCTCTGAGCTATCTCCTGGTAGAATGAGCGGGAACTGTGGTGTTCCCTGTTTTATAGTGCGTGTGCTCTCACTGGTGATTGGCTGTGATGTTGTGTGTGTGTTGGTTGGTCCAACTGCCTGTCCATCAGTGCGTGTGTGATTGCACCATGATATGCTGATGTGGATATCTTGACATCCCCCCTTTCACAAGGATATGTGCCTACATGCTAATAAATATAAGTGTGTACTGAGTGCATCTGAGTATGTGTGTACAATATTTACAACATGTACATGAGGCTAAACTATTTACAGAGGAAGGTGTCAGGTGCAACAGAGCAACGAGGTTGTACCAATAACAGAACAAATGCAATCAGCAAACGACGAGAGAAAACCTCTGGAACGACAAGAAAGAAACACGTTAACAGTAATGCAAAACAATGCAGTGAGTCCAATGTGCTAACAGGCTCATATGTCGAGTCTATCAGGTGGGCGACGAATTCGGGTTGACCGTTAGGGTGGCACACCACTCATCGCCCGGATCAATGCTGTGCACTGGCAGCGGCTGGTGGTTCCGACTTGGGGACATCCGGTTCTTGTGGATTACCGCAACGCGGAAGGGCTCCCTATCTTCGGTATCACTGGTCTGCATGTTGTCAGGATATGACTCAGTGTATGGGGGCTGAATGGCCCGCACGTCCCTGCGAGGCTGGCGGAATTGTTGAGAGTTGGCAGGTTGAGCTGCTCGACAGCAGGCAGCGCAGTGGCCCATCCTGCCACAGCGGAGGCATTGTCGCGCTTTGGCCGGACATTGCCGCTTTAAGTGGGCGGAGCCACAGTTGCTGCACGTCGTGACATCATGGCGTTCATTGTGCCACCGCGCATGCGTGGTGCGGTCCTGCATGGAGCGCGCCTGCGCATCCCGTCCCTCTGCGTCGACGTTCCCTCTTTTCGCACGTACAAGCGCAGGAGGCCTCGGAAAGCACATGAAATGGCCGCCCTCATCCGGGCCGCGGGCCGGGAGGAACTCAATCGACTGGACCCGCTCGGCCGCGTAGGACCCCTGCCGTGCCGATTCGGCTGCCTGGATTTGGGAGTACCGGCTGGTCGCGTTCTCATGGAGGACGCAGGCCTCGATGGCGGTGGCTAGGGTGAGGCGCTTTATTTTGAGGAGCTGCTGGCGTAGGGTGTCCGAGGTGACCCCAAAAACCATCTGATCCCGAATCTTGGAGTCGGAGGTGGCCTCATAGCCGCAGGACTGCGCGAGGATACGGAGGTGTGTCAAGTAAGATTGAAAAGGCTCATCCTTACCCTGCAGGCGCTGCTGGAAGAGGTACCTCTCGAAGCTCTCATTGACTTCCACGCTGAAGTGTTCCTCAAACTTCAGAAGCACCGTCTTATATTTTGTTTTGTCCTCGCCTTCCGCGAATACCAGGGAGTTGTAGATGTGGATGGCGTGTTGCCCCGCCGTGGAGACGAGGAGGGCAATCTTCCTGGTGTCCGATGCATTCTCCCTGTCTGTGGCTTCTAGGAAGAGCTGGAATCGCTGTTTAAACAGCTTCCAGTTTACGCTGAGATTACCAGCGATTCGGAGCGGCTGCGGCGGGCTGATGGTGTCCATGGCGCAGGATGGTGGGTTTCTGAAAGGGTGCAGGTAGGTCTCACAGTCGCTGGCGAGTTTCCAGACCTGGTATCATGTCGTGTTGGGTGTTCCGATACACAAATGATCCAACACGGCTGTAGATGGTACAACTCTGTTTTGTTCTCTAAACAACGGTA
Source organism: Scyliorhinus torazame (assembly GCF_047496885.1). NCBI lineage: Eukaryota > Metazoa > Chordata > Chondrichthyes > Carcharhiniformes > Scyliorhinidae > Scyliorhinus > Scyliorhinus torazame. The sequence continues at coordinate 84,488,894 of NC_092722.1, forward strand.
ACAAGTAACTGCTGGCTGAGGTTCGTGCTTCACCAGCTAACCTGTGGACCCAGCCCGATCACTATCTTAGAGAGGCACTCAGCACATGGTCTATGTCTGAGTGGCACGCTGTGAGCTCTGTGCTCTGAGCTATCTCCTGGTAGAATGAGCGGGAACTGTGGTGTTCCCTGTTTTATAGTGCGTGTGCACTCACTGGTGATTGGCTGCGATGTTATGTGTGTGCTGGTTGGTCCAGCTACCTGTCCATCAGTGTGTGTGTGATTGCACCATGATATGCTAATGTGGATATCATGACAGTTAGTACGTGGTGCCCATTCGAAGGCGGTCCCATTTTTGACTCCCCCATCCCTCAAACATGGGGTGAAATACGGTACAGGCGGTGGCCAAGGCATAGGAGTGAGGACCAGAGCAAGAGCTACGCCACGCATGGCAACACCGAGAGAGTGCCCTACCGTTGACCTTGCCACAGGCGGAAGATCATCGCCGAAGCAACGGAACGTAGTTGGGCTGACAACACACACCCTGAAAGGGGTGGACATTTTCAGATGGCCAATGTTGCTGCACACATGGGAAAGTGCGATTCGGAGGGGGGAGGGGCTATCAACCCACGTGAGGATCTCACCCCGTCACGGGAAAGGCAGGACAAGATGGCGGTTGGTAATTTTGCACCTCCCTGGGTGAGGTCTACGGAGAGTCAGTGCTGAAGCAGTGCTGCATTGTCGGAGGGTCAGTACTGAGGGAGAGCCGCACTGTCAGAGGGTCAGTACTGAGGGAGTGCCGCACTGTCAGAGGGTCAGTACTGAGGAGTGCCGCACGGTCAGAGGGTCAGTTCTGAGGCAGTGCCGCATTGTCAGAGGGTCAGTGCTGAGGGAGCGCCACATTGTCAGAGGGACAGTACCGAGGGAGTGCCGCACTGTCAGAGGGTCAGTACTGAGGGAGAGCCGCACTGTCAGAGGGTCAGTACTGAGGGAGTGCCGCACTGACACAGGGTCAGTGCTGAGGCAGTGCCGCACTGACAGAGGGTCAGTACTGAGGGAGTGCCGCACTGTCAGAGGGTCAGTACTGAGGGAGTGCCGCACTGTCAGAGGGTCAGTACTGAGGGAGTGCCGCACTGTCAGAGGTTCAGTACTGAGGGAGTGCCGCACTGTCAGAGGGTCAGTACTGAGGGAGCACCGCACTGTCGGAGGGTCAGTAATGAGGGAGTGCCGCACTGTCAGAGGTTCAGTACTGAGGGAGTGCCGCACTCTCAGTGGGTCAGTACTGAGGGAGCACCGCACTGTCGGAGGGTCAGTAATGAGGGAGTGCCGAACTGTCAGTGGGTCAGTACTGAGGGAGCGCCGCACTGTCGGAGGGTCAGTACTGAAGGAGTGCTGCACTGTGAGACGGTCAGTACTGAGGGAGCACCGCACTGTCGGTGGGTCAGTACTGAGGGAGCGCCGCACTGTCAGAGGGTCGGGACTGAGGGACCTTAATGAATGGTCACTGTCACCATCCTGTCAGAGGGTCAGTACTGAGCGAGATTCACACTGTCGGAGGATCAGTATTGAGGGAGCGCTGCACTGTCGGAGGGTCAGGACTGAGGGACCTTAATGAATGGTCACTGACTTTTCCCTCCTAACATCACTCTTAACTTCTCTCGTACAAACATTAGCTTTGGTTTGGTCGACTGAGGCAGTCAACTGCCTGCAGTCCTTGCTGCATCCAAGTGATGGCAACAGAGAGCACATTGCTTCAACATTTGAACAACAAATGGGGCTGAACCATACTGGCCATGGTCAAATGGAAAGGTGAATTAACTTCACAGGAAATAACAGTGTCTGTATCCCACACACACTGACTCTCACTGGGATACAAGTCCTACACACACTGACTCTCACTGGGATACGGGTTCCACACACACTGACTCTCACTGGGGTACGGGTTCCACACACACTGACTCTCACTGGGGTACGGGTTCCACACACTGACTCTCACTGGGGTACGGGTTCCACACACACTGACTCTCACTGGGATCCGGGTTCCACACACACTGACTCTCACTGGGGTACGGGTTCCACACACAATGACTCTCACTGGGGTACGGGTTCCACACACACTGACTCTCACTGGGGTACGGGTTCCACACACACTGACTCTCACTGGGGTACGGGTTCCACACACACGGACTCTCACTGGGGTACGGGTTCCACACACACTGACTCTCACTGGGGTCCGGGTTCCACACACACTGACTCTCACTGGGGTCCGGGTTCCACACACACTGACTCTCACTGGGGTACGGGTTCCACACACACTGACTCTCACTGGGGTCCGGGTTCCACACACACTGACTCTCACTGGGGTCCGGGTTCCACACACACTGACTCTCACTGGGGTACTGGTTCCACACACACTGACTCTCACTGGGGTACGGGTTCCACACACTGACTCTCACTGGGGTCCGGGTTCCACACACACTGACTCTCACTGGGGTACAGGTTCCACACACACTGACTCTCACTGGGGTCCGGGTTCCACACACACTGACTCTCACTGGGGTACAGGTTCCACACACACAGACTCCCACTGGGGTCCGGGTTCCACACACCGACTCTCACTGGGGTACGGGTTCCACACACTGACTCTCACTGGGGAATGGGTTCCACACACACGGACTCTCACTGGGGTACGGGTTCCACACACACTGACTCTCACTGGGGTACGGGTTCCACACACTGACTCTCACTGGGGTACGGGTTCCACACACACTGACTCTCACTGGGGTCCGGGTTCCACACACACTGACTCTCACTGGGGTACGGGTTCCACACACACTGACTCTCACTGGGGTACGGGTTCCACACACACTGACTCTCACTGGGGTACGGGTTCCACACACACTGACTCTCACTGGGATATGGGTTCCACACACACTGACTCTCACTGGGGTATGGGTTCCACACACACGGACTCTCACTGGGGTACGGGTTCCACACACACTGACTCTCACTGGGGTCCGGGTTCCACACACACTGACTCTCACTGGGGTCCGGGTTCCACACACACTGACTCTCACTGGGGTACAGGTTCCACACACACTGACTCTCACTGGGGTCCGGGTTCCACACACACCGACTCTCACTGGGGTACGGGTTCCACACACTGACTCTCACTGGGGAATGGGTTCCACACACACGGACTCTCACTGGGGTACGGGTTCCACACACACCGACTCTCACTGGTGTACGGATTCCACACACACCGACTCTCACTGGGAACGGGTTCCACACACACTGACTCTCACTGGGGTACGGGTTCCACACACTGACTCTCACTGGGGTACGGGTTCCACACACACTGACTCTCACTGGGGTACGGGTTCCACACACACTGACTCTCACTGGGATACGGGTTCCACACACTGACTCTCACTGGGGTACGGGCTCCACACACCCAGACTCTCACTGGGGTACGGGTTCCACACACACTGACTCTCACTGGGATACGGGTTCCACACACACTGACTCTCACTGGGGTACGGGTTCCACACACACTGACTCTCACTGGGGTACGGGTTCCACACACACTGACTCTCACTGGGGTACGTGTTCCACACACACTGACTCTCACTGGGATACGGGTTCCACACACACTGACTCTCACTGGGGTATGGGTTCCACACACACTGACTCTCACTGGGGTACGGGTTCCACACACACTGACTCTCACTGGTGTACGGGTTCCACACACACTGACTCTCACTGGGACACGGGCTCCACACAAACTGACTCTCACTGGGGTATGGGTTCCACACACACTGACTCTCACTGGGGTACGGATTCCACACACACTGACTCTCACTGGGATACGGGTTCCACACACACTGACTCTCACTGGGGTATGGGTTCCACACACACTGACTCTCACTGGGGTACGGGTTCCACACACACTGACTCTCACTGGGGTACGGGTTCCACACACACTGACTGTGGGAGGGCTGCACGCCTCTCGGCGCCGAGGTCCCAGGTTCAATCCCGGCTCCGGGTCACTGTCTGTGTGGAGTTTGTACATTCCCCCTGTGTTTGCGTGGGTTTCGCCCCCACCACCCAAAGATGTGCAGGGTAGGTGGATTGGCCACGCTAAATTGCCCCTTAATTGGAAAAAAATAATTGGGTACTCTAAATTTTTTTTTTTTAAATCCCCCAAAAATCTTTGGGATTGCTGGATTGTTGTCCACTAGGTTCTCTATCTCCCTCCTGTACTCTCTCTTGTCGTTATTTGAGATCCGGTCCACTATGGTCGTATCGTCAGCCATCTGTGGCAGGAAGAAGGGACCCTGGGCCCTGAGCCCAGCGAAGATGTCCACATTGTGCGATCGTAGCTTAAATCGTGAACCTGCGTTTGTCCATCTCGCAAATACAGGCATCTGGGTAAAACATTATAGTAATAAACTGGTTAAAGTGTCTGATGATTAACAGACAAAAATTCAATGTCATTACCATCGTTTCCCCCCCCCACCCGCCTCAATTTCCGCCCCTCTCTAATGCTGTGGCTATCAGAGCAGGTCAGAGGCTGGGAGTCCTGTGGAGAGTAACTCACCTCCTGACTCCCCCCAAAGCCCGTCCACCATCTACAAGGACACAAGTGTGATGGGAAACTCTCCCACTCGCCTGGATGAGTGCGGCTCCCAACAACACTTGAAAAGCTCGACACCATCCAGGACAAATCAGCCCTGCTTGGTTGACACTCTAACCACATTCGCTCCCTGCACTGCCGACGCATAGTGGCAGCCGTGTGTACCTTCTACAAAATGCACCGCAGGGACTCACCAAAGCTCCTTCAACAGCACCTTCAAAACACCGACACCTTTACCATCTAGAAGGACAAGGGGGGCAGCAGACACCACCTGCAGGTTCCCCCTCCGAGCCCCACACACACCATCCCGACTGGGAAATATACCAACCGATCCTTCAGTCGCTGGGTCAGAATTCTGGAACTCCCTCCCTAACAGCACAGTGGGTGTACCTGCAGCGGGTTTAAGATGGCAAATCATCCACCACTTATTCACGTGGCCTTCAGGAATGGGCAATAAAATGCTGGGCTCAGCCAATATCACCAATTTAAAAAAAGATAACCTGATATTCACCTATAGGAAGCATCACACAGTCAAAATTCTCCTGTTTGACTCCCTCGTTCCCAATAAATGCTGGGACCCAACCAGTGACTCTATGCCCCGGTCGAATAGTAAACTACAATGCAGCAGCAAAGAAAACACAGCCTGATATTCAACTATGGGAAGCATCACACAGTCGGAAAGAAAATAATGCAAACTGATATTCAACATGGGAAGCATCCGTCAAAATCCCACACATCTTATCCCCCCCCCCCCCCCCCACTCCCCTCACCACCACCACCCCCGCAACGCAACCTAATATTCAACTACGGGCAGCATTACAGTCAGAATTGTCCACTCTGCCCCCCACGCAGCAATCTGATATTCAACTATGAGAAGTATCACACAAAGTTCCCCACTCTTTTCTCCCTTATCGCAAGCTAACATTGAACTACGGGCAGCATCACAGTCAAAATTCTCCGCTTCTTACCGATTGCCAAATACAACCTGATATTTAACTGCGGGAAGCATCACAGTCAAAAAGCAAAAACGCAGCTTAAAATTCAACTGCAGGCAGCATCACACAGTCAAAATTGTCCACTCTGCTCCCCCCCCTCCCCAAACGCAACCCAAGATTAAAGTACGGAAAGCATTACATTGAACATTCCCCACTCTGTCGTTGCCCCCCCATCATAAATGCTGGGGCCCGGCCAGTGACACCCCTGCCCCAGGGGACGACTATCAGACCAAACCGCAGCAGCAACACAACCTAATGTTGGACGACGGGTGAGGCAACAGCCAAAACGCCAGCTGATATTCGATTGCGGGAAGCATCACATATCAAAATTCAAGAACTACCAACAGCTTAAACCATCTCCCAGTAAGTGGAAAGACTGAGGAACACCGACATTCCCAAAGTAAGCACTGTCATAGGGAGGAGCCAGTTCAGCTAAGCGCCTGATAAACAATATCTGCCATTCACAACATTGAGCGGTTCCAGCTTAAAGAAGCCAGAACCTTCTGGACAAGTAGCAAAAGAGCTATAACCAAATTGGGAAAGGTCCCCGACCTGCCCCCCAATGCTACACCCACCCTTTCACAGTGAGGGTGACAACTCAACTCTATCGGGCTGCCCTCCTGTTATTACCTATTAGCTGAAGTCTTTGTACACCCCCCGAAATTAAACTCAAACGTCCCGTTCCCTTGCTTTATTCCCATATTAGGTATTTAGTGTGAACGCGTTGCCTTCTGGGAGCTGCATCTCATTGCACCCACCGCCTTGCCTGATTGGTGCTAACTCCCTTGCGCCTTCTGCCTCTTCCCCCTTGTTTTAGCTTTCATTTTTTCCCTTTTCCCCCCCTCTCAAACTGTTTCCCGTGGAATCCCGACAGCGCAGAAAGAGGCCATTCGGCCCTTTGAGTCTGCACCGACCCTCCAAAAGATCAGGGCCCATTCCTTCTACTCTATCCCCATCACCCACCTTAACCTGCACATCTTTGGACACTAAGGGGCATGTGCCCGCATGGTAGCACAGTGGGTAGCACTGTTGCTTTACACCTCCAGGGTTCTAGGTTTGATTGCCTGGCCCGGGAGGAGGTCCTGGAAGGGGCTTCTGAGATCCCTTTTGGGGATAAAACCTACCGTGTCTTATGACCCGCGGGTGGCGTGTGGTGTCATACCTGCAAGAAGGTGAGGCATAATAGAAAAAATTGCCCCCCCTCTAAGGCTGCCGCTGATGGTACCGCTGCCCCCTCTACTTCCACTGGCCTTGCAACTAACCCCCCATTGGGGGAGCCATGACGGCACCCACTGACACCTCAGCTGCTGGCGTGGAGGTGAGGGGGCACCCACGAGGCCGGAAGGCTGAGAAGACAACCAACAGGGCGATTTGCCAGCGGTTAGGGTCGGATCTTTCTGACCGTCTGATTCTGACTGACCCAGTGCCCCTGGCTACTGACCCGGGTGCAGCCATTACGCCTCACTCCAGCAACACCCTCAGCCCGGTGACATTTCGCCATTGGATGCAGGGCCCGACGACACTTCTGCGCGGGTCCCTGTGGGTGGCGGCAGTGAGGTGCACAACCTCGAACCAGAGGGTGCTCTGTCCCAGCCACAAATTCTGGAGAGAAGCATTGAGGGACAACGAGTCGGTCTGGAGGGGCCTCCAGCGATAGAGGTCTCCCCGGTGTGTGACTCTCTCTCCCCCGCAAACGGCGTCACTTCTGGTTCATTCCCATAGATGTCACGCCCAGTCCCCAAAAGAAATGAGGCGGGGGATAGTGAGGAAATCCCAGCAGCTGCCGCTTGACCATGCCTGTCGATGATCCCAGTGGGCCCATGTCACCCGCCGCACTCAGTGTGGTGGGGGATCCGGGCCCCGAGGGCAACTGGCTGTCAGACGGCCAGTATCGGGAGCTCAGGGTGCACATGAGGCTCCTGCAGTGGGGTGTAGGGCTTGCTCGTGCCGGACACTGTGTCGTCCCTCACAACCTCTGGGGGAGTCCCGGAATCTGGCACATCATAATTGAGGGTTCTTTTGTTGTTCTGCCTGTGTGGACGGTTTGGCCAGTGCCTTGGGCACCCCGGCTCCCTCCCTCCACACCGCCTTCCTTTCCCCTCTCTCCCCCCCCTTCCTTTCCCTTCTCTTGGTACAGAGGCGAGGGTATCTGGTCTCTCCAGTGCAAAGTTCAGTGCTTGCACCATTTGTTTTTTGTACAACTGTGTTGTGAACTGTTTTAATAATCAGAGTATCCTTTTTTTTGTAAATTTAGAGTACCCAATTCATTTTTTCCAATTAAGGGGCAATTTAGCGTGGCCAATCTGCCTAGCCTGCACATCTTTGGATTGTGGGGGGGTGAAACCCACGCAAACACGGGGAGAATGTGCAAACTCCACACAGACAGTGACCCAGAGCCGGGATTGAACCTGTGACCTCGGCACCATGAGGCAGCAGTGAAATGAAATGAAATGAAATGAAAATCGCTTATTGTCACAAGTAGGCTTCAAATGAAGTTACTGTGAAAAGTCCCTAGTCGCCACATTCCGGCGCCTGTTCGGGGAGGCTGGTACGGGAATTGAATCGTGCTGCTGGCCTGCCTTGGTCTGCTTTCAAAGCCAGCGATTTAGCCCTGTGCTAAACAGCCCCTGCTAACCGCTGCGCCACCGTGCTGCCCTATAATCAGAGTATCCTACCTCCCTCCCCATATGTTGGTACTGAGGGGAAGGTACCCTGTTTCTCCAACGCAAAATTAGTGTTTGTACTGTTTGGCCTTGTATACATTTTTTACTGTTTTAATAAAAAGATGTGGCCAATCCACCTAACCTACACATCTTGTTCTGCCTCCGTGGATTGTTTGGGTGGTTCCCTGTTGGGCCCCCCTCCACCAGCGCCCCGGTTCCCTCCCTCCACTTGAGAAAGCGGGGCAGAGGCTGGAGACAGAGCCTGGTGATACAGGAGGTGCAGGATGCGATGGGGTAGCATGAGAAGCGGATGGCCTGGCTGAGGGCGGAGTTGGGGATGGTGGTGGACAGCCAGAAGAAGCTGAGAGAGAAGTTGTGGGATTTGGAGAACTGCTCCAGACGACAGAATCTGAGGATAGACAGGATGCCCAAGGGTATCGAGGGAGTAGATGACGCCAAGGATGTTGGAGCAGTTGATAGGGGAGGGGTCCTTTGATCGACCCCTCGAGGTGGATGGGCATACAGGGGGCTGAGGAGGAGGCCGCAGGTGGGGGAGCAGCCGAGGGAGATGGTGTTGTGGCTGCACCCCTTCTTAGACAAGGAGAAGATTTTGCAGTGGGTGAGGCAGACCAGGAGGGATACCTGGGAAGGGAGTGAGGGGATCCCACCAGAACCTGGGTGTGGAGCTGGCGAAGAAGAGAGTCATTGAGGACTCTGAGTCTGTACTCGTTGGAGTTTAGAAGGATGAGGGGGATCTTATTGAAACTTCCAGGATACTTAGAGGCCTGGATAGAGTGGACGTGGAGAGGATGTTTCCACTTGTAGGAAAAACTAGAACCAGAGGGCACAATCTCTGACTAAGGGACGATCCTTTAAAACAGAGATGAGGAGCAATTTCTTCAGCCATAGGGTGGTGAATATGTGGAACTCTTTGCCGCAGAAGGCTGTGGAGGCCAAATCACTGAGTGTCGTTAAAACAGGGATAGATAGGTTCCTGATTATAACAATGATAATAATCTTTATTGTCACAAGTAGGCTTACATTAACACTGCAATGAAGTTATTGTGAAAAGCTCCTAGTTGCCACACTCCGGCACTCGGGTACACAGAGGGAGAATTGAGAATGTCCAAATTACCTAACAGCACGTCTTTCGGGATTTGTGGGAGGAAACCAGAGCACCAGGAGGAAACCCACGGGGAAAACGTGCAGACTCCGCACAGACAGTAACCAAAGCCGGGAAACAAACCTGGGACCCTGGAGCTGTGAAGCAACCGCATTAACCACTGTGCTACCTAACATCCGAGGGTGAGCCTGGAGGTGCGCTGGCCCAAGAAGGCTGATCGGCAGGGGAGGGGGACATTCTGAATGGAACACCTGCCCACCCACACCCTCCCTCAGCCTCGTCTGGTCACGTGGAATGTGTGAGGGTTGAATGGGCCGGTTAAACGGTTGCGTGTCTTCACGCATCTGAGGAGTCTGAAGGCGGACGTGGTGTTTCTGCAGGAGACGCACCTGAAGTTGGGGGATCAGACGAGGCTGAGGGAGGGTATGGGTGGGCAGGTGTTCCATTCGGGGCTGGATATGACGACAAGGGGGGGTGGCGGTGTTGATCAACAAGAGGGTGGCGTTTGAGGTACCGGGGTGTAGGTATGCAGTAGGTAGTGGGAAGCTGGAGGGCGTTTATACCCTGAACTGGGATGATATAGGATTCATGAGGCGGGTGTTGGGGAGGGTTCCGGATTTAGATTCGCACCGGCTGATTATGGGGGCGGGGTGGGGGTATTTTAATCTGGTCCAGGACCCGAGCCTGGATCAGTCGAGCCCAAAGTCGTTGAGGAGGTCGGCAGTGGCTCGGGAGCTAAGGGGGTTCATGGAGCGCATGGGGGGTGGCGGACCTGTGCAGGTTTGAGAGGCCGAAGGCGAAGGAAATTTCAAACTTCCCCACGTGTACCAAGTGTATTCCGGATTGATTATTTTGTCGTGGATAAGGCGCTGCTGGTGGGGGAGTCCGAGTCGGGATATTTGGTGATCGTGGTCTGACCACGCGCCGCACTGGGTGGATTAGTGGGTGGTTCAGGGAGAGGCCCAGCGGCCGCAGTGGAGGTTGGATGTGGGGCTGTTGATGGATGAGGGGATGTGTGAGAGGGTGAGGGCTGGTATTCTGGACTACATGGAAGTGAATGATACGGGGGAGGTCACAGCAGCCATGCTGTGGGAAAGCACTCAAGACTGCGGTTAGGGGAGAGTTTATCTCAATTTGGGCGCACAGGAAGAGGGTGGAGTGGGAGGAGAGGGCAAGGCTGGTTGCGGACTTGAGGGTGTATAGCAGGTACTTGGTGGTGCCAGAGGAGGGGTTGTTGAAGGAGAGGCAGAGGCTCCAGGTGGGGTTTGGGTTAGTGTCGACGGGGAAGGTGGTGGGGCAGTTGTGGTGGGCCAGAGGGGCAGTGTATGAGTGTGGGGAGAAGGCAAGTAGGATGTGGCCCATCAGTTGAGGAAACAGGTGGCTGCAAGGCAGATTGGTAGAGTGAGGGATGAGAGGGGTGAGGTGGTGATGGATCCAGAGGGGTGAATGGGATATTTGAGCCCTTTCGTAGGAGGCTATACGAGTCGGAGCCCTCGATGTTTCAGGCAGGATAGAGGGGGATGTAAAAGGGGTGGCAGAGTTGCGCTACTGGTTAAGGAGAATATCGCAGCTGTACTACGGGAGGACACCTCAGAGGGCAGTGAGGCTATATGGGTAGAGATCAGGAATAAGAAGGGTGCAGTCACAATGTTGGGAGTTTACTACAGGCCTCCCAACAGCCAGCGGGAGATAGAGGAGCAGATAGGTAGACAGATTTTGGAAAAGAGTCAAAACAACAGGGTTGTGGTGATGGGAGACTTCAACTTCCCCAATATTGACTGGGACTCACTTAGTGCTAGGGGCTTAGATGGGGCAGAGTTTGTAAGGAGCATCCAGGAGGGCTTCTTAAAACAATATGTAGGCAGTCCAACTAGGGAAGGGGCAGTACTGGACCCGAGAGAGTGCCCTACCGTTGACGTTGCCACAGGCGGAAGATCATCGCCGAAGCAACGGAACGTAGTTGGGCTGACAACACACACCCTGAAAGGGGTGGACATTTTCAGATGGCCAATGTTGCTGCACACATGGGAAAGTGCGATTCGGAGGGGGGAGGGGCTATCAACCCACGTGAGGATCTCACCCCGTCACGGGAAAGGCAGGACAAGATGGCGGTTGGTAATTTTGCACCTCCCTGTGTGAGGTCTACGGAGAGTCAGTGCTGAGGCAGTGCTGCATTGTCGGACGGACAGTACTGAGGGAGTGCCGCACTGTCAGAGGGTCAGTACTGAGGGAGAGCCGCACTGTCAGAGGGTCAGTACTGAGGGAGTGCCGCACTGTCAGAGGGCCAGTACTGAGGAGTCCCGCACTGTCAGAGGGTCAGTTATGAGGCAGTGCCGCACTGTCTGAGGGTCAGTACTGAGGGAGTACAGCACTGTCAGAGGGTCAGTACTGAGGAGTGCCGCACTGTCAGAGGGTCAGTTCTGAGGCAGTGCCGCACTGTCAGAGGGTCAGTACTGAAGGAGTGCTGCACTGTCAGACGGTCAGTACTGAGGGAGCACCGCACTGTCGGTGGGTCAGTACTGAGGGAGCGCCGCACTGTCGGAGGGTCAGTACTGAGGGAGCGCCGCACTGTCAGAGGGTCAGGACTGAGGGACCTTAATGAATGGTCACTGACACCATCCTGTCAGAGGGTCAGTACTGAGCGAGATTCACACTGTCGGAGGATCAGTATTGAGGGAGTGCTGCACTGTCGGAGGGTCAGGACTGAAGGACCTTAATGAATGGTCACTGACTTTTCCCTCCTAACATCACTCTTAACTTCTCTCGTACAAACATTAGCTTTGGTTTGGTCGACTGAGGCAGTCAACTGCCTGCAGTCCTTGCTGCATCCAAGTGATGGCAACAGTGAGCACATTGCTTCAACATTTGAACAACAAATGGGGCTGAACCATACTGGCCATGGTCAAATGGAAAGGTGAATTAACTTCACAGGAAATAACAGTGTCTGTATCCCACACACACTGACTCTCACTGGGATACAAGTCCTACACACACTGACTCTCACTGGGGTACGGGTTCCACACACACTGACTCTCACTGGGGTACGGGTTCCGCACACACTGACTCTCACTGGGGTACGGATTCCACACACACTGACTCTCACTGGGGTACGGGTTCCACACACACTGACTCTCACTGGGGTACGGGTTCCGCACACACTGACACTCACTGGGGTACGGATTCCACACACACTGACTCTCACTGGGGTACGGGTTCCACACACACTGACTCTCACTGGGGTACGGGTTCCACACACACTGACTCTCACTGGGGTACGGGTTCCACACACACTGACTCTCACTGGGGTACGGGTTCCACACACACTGACTCTCACTGGGGTACGGATTCCACACACACTGACTCTCACTGGGGTACGGGTTCCACACACACTGACTCCCACTGGGATACGGGATCCACACACACTGACTCTCACTGGGGTACGGGTTCCACACACACTGACTCTCACTGGGGTACGGGTGCCACACACACTGACTCTCACTGGGGTACGGGTTCCACACACACTGACTCTCACTGGGGTACGGGTTCCACACACACTGACTCTCACTGGGGTACGGGTTCCACACACACTGACTCTCACTGGGATAGGGGTTCCACACACACTGACTCTCACTGGGGTACGGGTTCCACACACACTGACTCTCACTGGGATACGGGTTCCACACACACTGACTCTCACTGGGGTACGGGTTTCGGACACACTGACTCTCACTGGGGTACGGGTTCCACACACACTGACTCTCACTGGGGTACGGGTGCCACACACACTGACTCTCACTGGGGTACGGGTGCCACACACACTGATTCTCACTGGGGTACGGGTTCCACACACACTGACTCTCACTGGGGTACGGGTTCCACACACACTGACTCTCACTGGGGTACGGGTTCCACACACTGACTCTCACTGGGGTACGGGTTCCACACACACTGGCTCTCACTGGGGTACGGGTTCCACACACACTGACTCTCACTGGGATACGGGTTCCACACACACTGACTCTCACTGGGGTACGGGTTCCACACACACTGACTCTCACTGGGATACGGGTTCCACACACACTGACTCTCACTGGGATACGGGTTCCACACACACTGGCTCTCACTGGGGTACGGGTTCCACACACACTGACTCTCACTGGGGTACAGGTTCCACACACACTGACTCTCACTGGGGTACGGGTTCCACACACACTGACTCTCACTGGGGTACGGGTTCCACACACACTGACTCTCACTGGGGTACGGATTCCACACACACTGACTCTCACTGGGGTACGGGTTCCACACACACTGACTCTCACTGGGGTACGGGTTCCACACACACTGACTCTCACTGGGGTACGGGTTCCACACACACTGACTCTCACTGGGGTACGGATTCCACACACACTGACTCTCACTGGGGTACGGGTTCCACACACACTGACTCTCACTGGGATACGGGTTCCACACACACTGACTCTCACTGGGGTACGGGCTCCACACACACTGACTCTCACTGGGGTACGGGTTCCACACACACTGACTCTCACTGGGGTACGGGTTCCACACACACTGACTCTCACTGGGGTACGGGTTCGACACACACTGACTCTCACTGGGGTACGGGTTCGACACACCCTGACTCTCACTGGGGTACGGGTTCCACACACACTGACTCTCGCTGGGGTACGGGTTACACACACATTGTCTCTCACTGGGGTACAGGTTCCACACACACTGACTCTCACTGGGGTACGGGTTCCACACACACTGACTCACTGGGGTACGGGTTCCACACACACTGTCTCTCACTGGGGTACAGGTTCCACACACACTGACTCTCACTGGGGTCTGGGTTCCACACACACTGACTCTCACTGGGATACGGGTCTCACACACACTGACTCTCACTGGGGTAGGGGTCTCACACACACTGACTCTCACTGGGATACGGGCTCCACACACACTGACTCTCACTGGGATACGGGTTCCACACACACTGACTCTCACTGGGATAGGGGTTCCACACACACTGACTCTCACTGGGGTACGGGTTCCACACACACTGACTCTCACTGGGGTACGGGTTCCACACACACTGACTCTCACTGGGGTACGGGTTACACACACATTGTCTCTCACTGGGGTACAGGTTCCACACACACTGACTCTCTCTGGGGTACGGGTTCCACACACACTGACTCACTGGGGTACGGGTTCCACACACACTGACTCTCACTGGGAACGGGTTCCACACACACTGGCTCTCACTGGGGTACGGGTTCCACACACACTGACTCTCTCTGGGGTACTGGTTCCACACACACGGACTCTCACTGGGGTACGGGTTCCACACACACTGACTCTCACTGGGATACGAGCTCCACACACACTGACCCTCACTGGGATACGGGCTCCACACACACTGACTCTCACTGGGGTATGGGTTCCACACACACACTGACTCTCACTGGGGTATATGTGTTTCACACACACTGACTCTCACTGGGATACGGGTTCCACACACACTGACTCTCACTGGGGTACGGGTTCCACACACACTGACTCTCACTGGGGTACGGGTTCCACACACACTGACTCTCACTGGGGTACGGGTTCCACACACACTTGCTCTCACTGGGGTATGGGTTCCACACACACTGACTCTCACTGGGGTACGGGTTCCACACACACGGACTCTCACTGGGGTACGGGTTCCACACACACTGACTCTCACTGGGGTACGGGTTCCACACACACTGACTCTCACTGGGGTACGGGTTGCACACGCACTGACTCTCACTGGGGTACGGTTTCCACGTACACTGACTCTCACTGGGGTACGGGTTCCACACACACTTGCTCTCACTGGGGTACGGGTTCCACACACACTGACTCACACTGGGGTACGGGTTCCACACACACTGACTCTCACTGGGGTACGGGTTCCACACACACTGGCTCTCACTGGGGTACGGGTTCCACACACACTGACTCTCACTGGGGTACGGGTTCCACACACACTGACTCTCACTGGGGTACGGGTTCCACACACACTGACTCTCACTGGGGTACGGGTTCCACACACACTGACTCTAACTGGGGTACGGGTTCCACACACACTGACTCTCACTGGGATACAGTTCCCACACACTGACTCTCACTGGGGTATGGGTTCCACACACTCTGACTCGCACTGGAGTACGAGTTCCACACACACTGACTCTCACTGGGGTACGGGTTCCACGCACACTGACTCTCACTGGGGTACAGGTTCCACGCACACTGACTCTCACTGGGGTACGGGTTCCACGCACACTGACTCTCACTGGGGTATGGGTCCCACACACACTGGCTCTCACTGGGGTGCGGGTTCCACACACACTGAATCTCACTGGGGTACGGGTTCTACACACACTGAATCTCACTGGGGTACGGGTTCCACGCACACTGACTCTCACTGGGGTACGGGTTCCACACACTCTGACTCGCACTGGAGTATGGGTCCCACACACACTGGCTCTCACTGGGGTGCGGGTTCCACACACACTGAATCTCACTGGGGTACGGGTTCTACACACACTGAATCTCACTGGGGTACGGGTTCCACGCACACTGACTCTCACTGGGATACGGGTTCCACACACACTGACACTCACTGGGGTACGGGTTCCACACACACTGACTCTCACTGGGGTACGGGTTCCACTCACACTGACTCTCACTGGAGTATGGGTTCCACGCACACTGACTCTCACTGGGATACGGGTTCCACACACACTGACACTCACTGGGGTATGGGTTCCACACACACTGGCTCTCACTGGGGTACGGATTCCACACACACTGACTCTCACTGGGGTACGGGTTCCACACTCTGACTCTCACTGGGGTATGGGTTCCACACACACTGACTGTCACTGGGAATGGGTTCCACACACACTGACTCTCACTGGGGTACGGGTTCCACACACACTGACTCTCACTGGGGTACGGATTCCACACACACTGACTCTCACTGGGGTACGGGTTCCACACACACTGGCTCTAACTGGGGTACGGATTCCACACACACTGACTCTCACTGGGGTACGGGTTCCACACTCTGACTCTCACTGGGGTGTGGGTTCCACACACACTGACTCTCACTGGGAATGGGTTCCACACACACTGACTCTCACTGGGATACGGGTTCCACACACACTGACTCTCACTGGGTTACGGGTTCCACACACACTGACTCTCACTGGAGTACGGGTTCCACACACACTGACTCTCTCTGGGGTGCGGGTTCCACACACACTGACTCTCACTGGGGTACGGGTTCCACACACACTGACTCTCACTTGGAATGCGTTCCACACACACTGACTCTCACTGGGGTACGGGTTCCACACACACTGACTCTCACTGGGGTATGGGTTCCACACACACTGACTCTCACTGGGGTACGGGTTCCACACACACTGACTCTCACTGGAGTACGGGTTCCACACACACTGACTCTCACTGGGGTATGGGTTCCACACACACTGACTCTCACTGGAGTACGGGTTCCACACACACTGACTCTCACTGGGGTACGGGTTCCACACACACTGACTCTCACTGGGGTACGGGTTTCACACACACTGACTCTCACTGGGGTACGGGTTCCACACACACTGACTCTCACTGGGGTATGGGTTCCACACACACTGACTCTCACTGGAGTACGGGTTCCACACACACTGACTCTCACGGGGGTACGGGTTCCACACACACAGACTCTCACTGGGATACGGGTTCCACACACACTGACTCTCACTGGGGTACGGGTTCCACACACTGACTCTCACTGGGGTACGGGTTCCACACACACTGACTCTCACTGGGGTATGGGTTCCACACACACTGACTCTCACTGGGGTATGGGTTCCACACACACTGACTCTCACTGGGATACGGGTTCCACACACACTGACTCTCACTGGGATACGGGTTCCACGCACACGGACTCTCACTGGGGTACGGGTTCCACACACACTGACTCTCACTGGGGTACGGGTTCCACACACACTGACTCTCACTGGGGTACGGGTTCCACACACACGGACTCTCACTGGAGTACGGGTTCCACACACACTGACTCTCACTGGGGTACGGGTTCCACACACACTGACTCTCACTGGAGTACGGGTTCCACACACTCTGACTCTCACTGGGGTACGGGTTCCACACACTGACTCTCACTGGGGTACGGGTTCCACACACACTGACTCTCACTGGGGTACGGGTTCCACACACAGACTCTCACTGGGATACGGGTTCCACACACACTGACTCTCACTGGGGTACGGGTTCCACACACACTGACTCTCACTGGGATACAGTTCCCACACACTGACTGTCACTCTCTCCGAGCCCGCGATAGGTCGGTGATTTGCTGGGGGCACGCGATATTCCCGCCACACCGCTCCAACGCTGGGCAACCGATTCTCCGGCGACTGCAGAATCGGCGCCAATCGTGCCCGCGCGGTCGCCACGGCACCGGTCGGGGGTCGCTGAAATAGGCCCCCGCGGCAATTCTCCACGGGCAACGGGCCGAAATCCTACTGAGTTCCGCTGGCGTGGTTCCAACCTGGTGCCACCCGGCCGGAGCTCTGACTCGCAGCCGCTGTGGACGTCCTGGTGGGGGTGGGAGGATCTGACTCCGGGGAGGGCCTCCACGGGATCCAGGCCCACGATCGGGGGCTTCTGGTCGTCGGGCGGCCGCGATCTGGAGGGGGCCTATCTTGTTGTGGGAGGGCTGCACGCCTCTCGATGCCGAGGTCCCAGGTTCAATCCCGGCTCCGGGTCACTCTCTGTGCGGAGTTTGTACATTCCCCCTGTGTTTGCGTGGGCTTCGCCCCCACAACCCAAAGATGAGCTGTGTAGGTGGATTGGCCACACTAAATTGCCCCTTAATTGGAAAAAAATAATTGGGTACTCTAAATTTTTTTTTTTTAAATCCCCCAAAAATCTTTGGGATTGCTGGATTGTTGTCCACTAGGTTCTCTATCTCCCTCCTGTACTCTCTCTTGTCGTTATTTGAGATCCGGTCCACTATGGTCGTATCGTCAGCCATCTGTGGCAGGAAGAAGGGACCCTGGGTCCTGAGCCCAGCGAAGATGTCCACATTGTGCGATCGTAGCTTAAATCGTGAACCTGCGTTTGTCCATCTCGCAAATACAGGCATCTGGGTAAAACATTATAGTAATAAACTGGTTAAAGTGTCTGATGATTAACAGACAAAAATTCAATGTCATTACCATCGTTCCCCCCCCACCCGCCTCAATTTCCGCCCCTCTCTCATGCTGTGGCTATCAGAGCAGGTCAGAGGCTGGGAGTCCTGTGGAGAGTAACTCACCTCCTGACTGCCCCCAAAGCCCGTCCACCATCTACAAGGACACAAGTGTGATGGGAAACTCTCCCACTCGCCTGGATGAGTGCGGCTCCCAACAACACTTGAAAAGCTCGACACCATCCAGGACAAATCAGCCCTGCTTGGTTGACACTCTAACCACATTGGCTCCCTGCACTGCCGACGCACAGTGGCAGCCGTGTGTACCTTCTACAAAATGCACCGCAGGGACTCACCAAAGCTCCTTCAACAGCACCTTCAAAACACCGACACCTTTACCATCTAGAAGGACAAGGGGGGTAGCAGACACCACCTGCAGGTTCCCCCTCCGAGCCCCACACACACCATCCCGACTGGGAAATATACCAGCTGATCCTTCAGTCGCTGGGTCAGAATTCTGGAACTCCCTCCCTAACAGCACAGTGGGTGTACCTGCAGCGGGTTTAAGATGGCAAATCATCCACCACTTATTCACGTGGCCTTCAGGAATGGGCAATAAAATGCTGGGCTCAGCCAATATCACCAATTTTTAAAAAAGATAACCTGATATTCACCTATAGGAAGCATCACACAGTCAAAATTCTCCTGTTTGACTCCCTCTTTCCCAATAAATGCTGGGACCCAACCAGTGACTCTATGCCCTGGACGAATAGTAAACTACAATGCAGCAGCAAAGAAAACACAGCCTGATATTCAACTATGGGAAGCATCACACAGTCGGAAAGAAAATAATGCAACCTGATATTCGACTATGGGAAGCATCCGTCAAAATCCCACACATCTTATCCCCCCCCCCCCCTCCCCTCACCACCACCTCCCCGCAACGCAACCTAATATTCAACTACGGGCAGCATTACAGTCAGAATTGTCCACTCTGCCCCCCACGCAGCAATCTGATATTCAACTATGAGAAGTATCACACAAAGTTCCCCACTCTTTTCTCCCTTATCGCAAGCTAACATTGAACTACGGGCAGCATCACAGTCAAAATTCTCCGCTTCTTACCGATTGCCAAATACAACCTGATATTTAACTGCGGGAAGCATCACAGTCAAAAAGCAAAAACGCAGCTTAAAATTCAACTGCAGGCAGCATCACACAGTCAAAATTGTCCACTCTGCTCCTCTCCCTCCCCAAACGCAACCCAAGATTAAAGTACGGAAAGCATTACATTGAACATTCCCCACTCTGTCGTTGCCCCCCCATCATAAATGCTGGGGCCCGGCCAGTGACACCCCTGCCCCAGGGGACGACTATCAGACCAAACCGCAGCAGCAACACAACCTAATGTTGGACGACGGGTGAGGCAACAGCCAAAACGCCAGCTGATATTCGATTGCGGGAAGCATCACATATCAAAATTCAAGAACTACCAACAGCTTAAACCATCTCCCAGTAAGTGGAAAGACTGAGGAACACCGACATTCCCAAAGTAAGCACTGTCATAGGGAGGAGCCAGTTCAGCTAAGCGCCTGATAAACAATATCTGCCATTCACAACATTGAGCGGTTCCAGCTTAAAGAAGCCGGAACCTTCTGGACAAGTAGCAAAAGAGCTATAACCAAATTGGGAAAGGTCCCCGACCTGCCCCCCAATGCTACACCCACCCTTTCACAGTGAGGGTGACAACTCAACTCTATCGGGCTGCCCTCCTGTTATCACCTTTTAGCTGAAATCTTTGTACGCTCCCCCGAAATTAAACTGAAACGTCCCGTTCCCTTGCTTTATTCCCATATTAGGTATTTAGTGTGAACGCGTTGCCTTCTGGGAGCTGCATCTCATTGCACCCACCGCCTTGCCTGATTGGTGCTAACTCCCTTGCGCCTTCTGCCTCTTCCCCCTTGTTTTAGCTTTCATTTTTTCGCTTTTTCCCCCCTCTCAAACTGTTTCCCGTGGAATCCCTACAGCGCAGAAAGAGGCCATTCGGCCAATTGAGTCTGCACCGACCCTCCAAAAGATCAGGGCCCATTCCTTCTCCTCTATCCCCATCACCCACCTTAACCTGCACATCTTTGGACACTAAGGGGCATGTGCCCGCATGGTAGCACAGTGGGTAGCACTGTTGCTTTGCACCTCCAGGGTTCTAGGTTTGATTGCCTGGCCCGGGAGGAGGTCCTGGAAGGGGCTTCTGAGATCCCTTTTGGGGATAAAACCTACCGTGTCTTATGGCCCGCGGGTGGCGTGTGGTGTCATACCTGCAAGAAGGTGAGGCATAATAGAAAAAATTGCCCCCCCTCTAAGGCTGCCGCTGATGGTACCGCTGCCCCCTCTACTTCCACTGGCCTTGCAACTAACCCCCCATTGGGGGAGCCATGACGGCACCCACTGACACCTCAGCTGCTGGCGTGGAGGTGAGGGGGCACCCACGAGGCCAGAAGGCTGAGAAGACAACCAACAGGGCGATTTGCCAGCGGTTAGGGTCGGATCTTTCTGACCGTCTGATTCTGACTGACCCAGTGCCCCTGGCTACTGACCCGGGTGCAGCCATTACGCCTCACTCCAGCAACACCCTCAGCCCGGTGACATTTCGCCATTGGATGCGGGGCCCGACGACACTTCTGCGCGGGCCCCTGTGGGTGGCGGCAGTGAGGTGCACAACCTCGAACCAGAGGGTGCTCTGTCCCAGCCACAAATTCTGGAGAGAAGCATTGAGGGACAACGAGTCGGTCTGGAGGGGCCTCCAGCGATAGAGGTCTCCCCGGTGTGTGACTCTCTCTCCCCCGCAAACGGCGTCACTTCTGGTTCATTCCCATAGATGTCACGCCCAGTCCCCAAAAGAAATGAGGCGGGGGATAGTGAGGAAATCCCAGCAGCTGCCGCTTGACCATGCCTGTCGATGATACCAGTGGGCCCATGTCACCCGCCGCACTCAGTGTGGTGGGGGATCCGGGCCCCGAGGGCAACTGTCCAAAGGCTGTCAGCCGGCCAGTATCGGGGGCTCAGGGTGCACATGAGGCTCCTGCAGTGGGGTGTAGGGCTTGCTCGTGCCGGACTCTGTGTCGCCCCTCACAACCTCTGGGGGACTCCCGGAATCTGGCACATCATAATTGAGGGTTCTTTTGTTGTTCTGCCTGTGTGGACGGTTTGGCCAGTGCCTTGGGCACCCCGGCTCCCTCCCTCCACACCGCCTTCCTTTCCCCTCTCCCCCCCCCCCCCCCCCTTCCTTTCCCTTCTCTTGGTACAGAGGCGAGGGTATCTGGTCTCTCCAGTGCAAAGTTCAGTGCTTGCACCATTTGTTTTTTGTACAACTGTGTTGTGAACTGTTTTAATAATCAGAGTATCCTTTTTTTTGTAAATTTAGAGTACCCAATTCATTTTTTCCAATTAAGGGGCAATTTAGTGTGGCCAATCCGCCTAGCCTGCACATCTTTGGATTGTGGGGGCGAAACCCTCGCAAACACGGGGAGAATGTGCAAACTCCACACAGACAGTGACCCAGAGCCGGGATTGAACCTGTGACCTCGGCACCATGAGGCAGCAGTGAAATGAAATGAAAATCGCTTATTGTCACAAGTAGGCTTCAAATGAAGTTACTGTGAAAAGTCCCTAGTCGCCACATTCCGGCACCTGTTCAGGGATGCTGGTACGGGAATTGAATCGTGCTGCTGGCCTGCCTTGGTCTGCTTTCAAAGCCAGCGATTTAGCCCTGTGCTAAACAGCCCCTGCTAACCGCTGCGCCACCGTGCTGCCCTATAATCAGAGTATCCTACCTCCCTCCCCATATGTTGGTACTGAGGGGAAGGTACCCTGTTTCTCCAACGCAAAATTAGTGTTTGTACTGTTTGGCCTTGTATACATTTTTTACTGTTTTAATAAAAAGATGTGGCCAATCCACCTAACCTACACATCTTGTTCTGCCTCCGTGGATTGTTTGGGTGGTTCCCTGTTGGGCCCCCCTCCACCAGCGCCCCGGTTCCCTCCCTCCACTTGAGAAAGCGGGGCAGAGGCTGGAGACAGAGCCTGGTGATACAGGGGGTGCAGGATGCGATGGGGTAGCATGAGAAGCGGATGGCCTGGCTGAGGGCGGAGTTGGGGATGGTGGTGGACAGCCAGAAGAAGCTGAGAGAGAAGTTGTGGGATTTGGAGAACTGCTCCAGACGACAGAATCTGAGGATAGACAGGATGCCCAAGGGTATCGAGGGAGTAGATGACGCCAAGGATGTTGGAGCAGTTGATAGGGGAGGGGTCCTTTGATCGACCCCTCGAGGTGGATGGGCATACAGGGGGCTGAGGAGGAGGCCGCAGGTGGGGGAGCAGCCGAGGGAGATGGTGTTGTGGCTGCACCCCTTCTTAGACAAGGAGAAGATTTTGCTGTGGGTGAGGCAGACCAGGAGGGGTACCTGGGAAGGGAGTGAGGGGATCCCACCAGGACCTGGGTGTGGAGCTGGCGAAGAAGAGAGTCATTGAGGACTCTGGGTCTGTACTCGTTGGAGTTTAGAAGGATGAGGGGGATCTTATTGAAACTTCCAGGATACTTAGAGGCCTGGATAGAGTGGACGTGGAGAGGATGTTTCCACTTGTAGGAAAAACTAGAACCAGAGGGCACAATCTCTGACTAAAGGGACGATCCTTTAAAACAGAGATGAGGAGGAATTTCTTCAGCCAGAGGGTGGTGAATATGTGGAACTCTTTGCCGCAGAAGGCTGTGGAGGCCAAATCACTGAGTGTCGTTAAAACAGAGATAGATAGGTTCCTGATTATAACAATGATAATAATCTTTATTGTCACAAGTAGGCTTACATTAACACTGCAATGAAGTTATTGTGAAAAGCTCCTAGTTGCCACACTCCGGCACTCGGGTACACAGAGGGAGAATTGAGAATGTCCAAATTACCTAACAGCACGTCTTTCGGGATTTGTGGGAGGAAACCAGAGCACCCGGAGGAAACCCATGGGGAAAACGTGCAGACTCCGCACAGACAGTAACCAAAGCCGGGAAACAAACCTGGGACCCTGGAGCTGTGAAGCAACAGCATTAACCACTGTGCTACCTAACATCCGAGTGTGAGCCTGGAGGTGCGCTGGCCCAAGAAGGCTGACCGGCAGGGGAGGGGGACATTCTGAATGGAACACCTGCCCACCCACACCCTCCCTCAGCCTCGTCTGGTCACGTGGAATGTGTGAGGGTTGAATGGGCCGGTTAAACGGTTGCGTGTCTTCACGCATCTGAGGAGTCTGAAGGCGGACGTGGTGTTTCTGCAGGAGACGCACCTGAAGTTGGGGGATCAGACGAGGCTGAGGGAGGGTATGGGTGGGCAGGTGTTCCATTCGGGGCTGGATATGACGACAAGGGGGGTGGCGGTGTTGATCAACAAGAGGGTGGCGTTTGAGGTACCGGGGTGTAGGTATGCAGTAGGTAGTGGGAAGCTGGAGGACGTTTATACCTTGAACTGGGATGATATAGGATTCATGAGGCGGGTGTTGGGGAGGGTTCCGGATTTAGATTCGCACCGGCTGATTATGGGGGCGGGGTGGGGGTATTTTAATCTGGTCCAGGACCCGAGCCTGGATCAGTCGAGCCCAAAGTCGTTGAGGAGGTCGGCAGTGGCTCGGGAGCTAAGGGGGTTCATGGAGCGCATGGGGGGTGGCGGACCTGTGCAGGTTTGAGAGGCCGAGGGCGAAGGAATTTTCAAACTTCCCCACGTGTACCAGGTGTATTCCGGATTGATTATTTTGTCGTGGATAAGGCGCTGCTGGTGGGGGAGTCCGAGTCGGGATATTTGGTGATCGTGGTCTGACCACGCGCCGCACTGGGTGGATTAGTGGGTGGTTCAGGGAGAGGCCCAGCGGCCGCAGTGGAGGTTGGATGTGGGACTGTTGATGGATGAGGGGATGTGTGAGAGGGTGAGGGCTGGTATTCTGGACTACATGGAAGTGAATGATACGGGGGAGGTCACAGCAGCCATGCTGTGGGAAAGCACTCAAGACTGTGGTTAGGGGAGAGTTTATCTCAATCTGGGCGCACAGGGAGGGGGTGGAGTGGGAGGAGAGGGCAAGGCTAGTCGCGGACTTGAAGGTGTATAGCAGGTACTTGGTGGTGCCAGAGGAGGGGTTGTTGAAGGAGAGGCAGAGGCTCCAGGTGGGGTTTGGGTTAGTGTCGACGGGGAAGGTGGTGGGGCAGTTGTGGTGGGCCAGAGGGGCAGTGTATGAGTGTGGGGAGAAGGCAAGTAGGATGTGGCCCATCAGTTGAGGAAACAGGTGGCTGCAAGGCAGATTGGTAGAGTGAGGGATGAGAGGGGTGAGGTGGTGATGGATCCAGAGGGGTGAATGGGATATTTGAGCCCTTTCGTAGGAGGCTATACGAGTCGGAGCCCTCGATGTTTCAGGCAGGATAGAAGGGGATGTAAAAGGGGTGGCAGAGTTGCGCTACTGGTTAAGGAGAATATCGCAGCTGTACTACGGGAGGACACCTCAGAGGGCAGTGAGGCTATATGGTAGAGATCAGGAATAAGAAGGGTGCAGTCTCAATGTTGGGAGTTTACTACAGGCCTCCCAACAGCCAGCGGGAGATAGAGGAGCAGATAGGTAGACAGATTTTGGAAAAGAGCCAAAACAACAGGGTTGTTGTGATGGGAGACTTCAACTTCCCCAATATTGACTGGGACTCACTTAGTGCTAGGGGCTTAGATGGGGCAGAGTTTGTAAGGAGCATCCAGGAGGGCTTCTTAAAACAATATGTAGGCAGTCCAACTAGGGAAGGGGCAGTACTGGACCTGGTATTGGGGAATGAGCTCGGCCAGGTGGTAGAAGTTTCAGTCGGGGAGCATTTTGGGAACAGTGACCACAATTCAGTTTTAAAGTGCTAGTGGACAAGGATAAGAGTGGTCCTAGGGCGAATGTGATAAACTGGGGGAAGGCTAATTATAACAATATTAGGCGGGAACTGAAGAACATAGATTGGGGGCGGATGTTTGAGGGTAAATCAACATCTGACATGTGGGAGGCTTTCAAGTGTCAGTTGAAAGGAATTCAGGACCGGCATGTTCCTGTGAGGAAGAAGGATAAAAACGTCAAATTTCAGGAACCTTGGATGACGAGAGATATTGTAGGCCTCGTCAAAAAGAAAAAGGAGGCATTTGTCAGGGCAAGAAGGCTGGGAACAGACGAAACCTGTGTGGAATATAAGGAAAGTAGGAAGGAACTTAAGCAAGGAGTCAGGAGGGCTAGAAGGGGTCACGAAAAGTCATTGGCAAATAGGGTTAAGGAAAATCCCAAGGCTTTTTACACATACATAAAAAGCAAGAGGGTAGCCAGGGAAAGGGATAGCCCACTGAAGGATAGGCAAGGGAATCTATGTGTGGAGCCAGAGGAAATGGGCGAGGTACTAAATGAATACTTTGCATCAATATTCACCAAAGAGAAGGAATTGGTGGATGTTGAGTCTGGAGAAGGGTGTGTAGATAGCCTGGGTCACATTGAGATCCAAAAAGACGAGGTGTTGGGCGTCTTGAAAAATATTAAGCTAGATAAGTCACCAGGGCCTGATGGGATCTACCCCAGAATATTGAAGGAGGCTAAAGAGGAAATTGCTGAGGCCTTTGGATCCTCACTGTCTTCAGGTGATGTCCCGGAGGACTGGAGAATAGCCAATGTTGTTCCAAAGTTTAAGAAGGGTAGCAAGGATAATCTAGGGAACTACAGGCCGGTGAGCCTTATGTCAGTGGTAGGGAAATTACTGGAGAGAATTATTCGAGACAGGATCAACTCCCATTTGGAAGTAAATGGACGTATTAGTGAGAGGCAGCATGGTTTTGTGAAGGGGAGGTCGTGTCTCATTAACTTGATAGAGTTTTTCGAAGAGGTCACAAAGATGATTGATGCAGGTGGGGTAGTGGATGTTGTCTATATGGACTTCAGTAAGGCCTTTGACAAGGTCCCTCATGGTAGACTGGTACAAAAGGTGAAGTCACACGGGATCAGGGGTGAGCTGGCAAGGTGGATACAGAACTGGCTAGGTCATAGAAGGCAGAGAGTAGCAATGGAAGGGTGCTTTTCTAATTGGAGGGCTGTGACTAGTGGTGTTCCGTAGGGATCAGTGCTGGGACCTTTGCTGTTCATAGTATATATAAATGATTTGGAGGAAAATGTAACTGGTCTGATTAGTACGTTTGCAGACGACACAAAGGTTGGTGGAATTGCGGATAGCGATGAGGACTGTCAGAGGATACAGCAGGATTTAGATTGTTTGGAGACTTGGGCGGAGAGATGGCAGAGGGTCATGGACAGAGTGGATAGTCAGAGTTTTTTCCCATGGTAGAGGGGTCAATTACTAGGGGGCATAGGTTTAAAGTGCGAGGGGCAAGGTTTAGAGGAGATGTTACGAGGCAAGTTTTTTACACAGAGGGTAGTGGGTGCCTGGAACTCGCTGCCAGAGGAGGTGGTGGAAGCAGGGACGATAGTGACATTTAAGGGGCATCTTGACAAATACATGAATAGGATGGGAATAGAGGGATACAGACCCAGGAAGTGTAGAAGATTGTAGTTTAGTTGGGGAGCATGGTCGACGCAGGCTTGGAGGGCCGATGGGCCTGTTCCTGTGCTGTACTTTTCTTTGTTCTTTGTTCTTTGATGGAGGAAGAGGGGTTGAGGCGGTTCCTGAATGGATTGGAGTTTCCCAGGGTGGGGGAGGGACAAGTGCAGGGCCTGAAGGCCCCAATTGGGCTGCAGGAGGTGATGGATGGCATGGGGGTGATGCAGGCGGGGAAGGCCCCAGGCCCGCACGGGATCCCAGTGGAGTTTTATAAGAGATTTGGGACGGTGCTGGGGGCCACTGCTGGTGAAGGCATATAATGGACCGAGGGAGAGGGAGTAGGGGGAACTCTCCCCTACTTTAACACAAGCTTCTATCTCCCTGATTCTTAAAAAAAGGATGAGGACCCGGAGCAGTGTGGGTCATACCGCCCAATATCGTTTTTGAATGTCAATGCCAAGCTATTGGTGAAGGTGCTTACATCGCGGATTGAGGACTGAGTGCCGGGGTTGATTGGTGAGGATCAGTCGGGTTTTGCGAAAGGAAGGCAGTTGTCGGCAAATATCCAGAGGTTACTTAAGGTGATTATGATGCCCTCGGGGAGGGGTAGGAGGTTGAGGTTCTGGTGGCGATGGACGCAGAGAAGGTTTTCAATTGGGTGGAGTGGGCGTATTTGTTTGAGGTGTTGGGAAGGTTCGGGTTTGGGATCGGATTTGTGGATTGGGTCCGGTTGCTATATAAGGTGCCGGTGACGAGTGTGTGGACTAACCGAGTGAGCTCGAGGTACTTGGGGCTGCACCGTGGGATGAGACATGAGTGCCCGCTCTCCCTGTTGCTTTTCGCCTCAGTAATTGAGACGCTGCCACTTAGGACGTCAAGGGATTGGAAACGGATTGAGCGGGGGAGGGGAGGCCAAGCTTGGGTTTCGTTGTATGCAGATGATCTGCGTACGGTAGCATAGTGGTTAGCACAGTTTCTTCACAGCTCCAGGGTCCCAGGTTCGATTCCCGGCTTGGGTCACTGTCTGTGAGGAGTCTGCACGTTCTCCCCGTGTCTGCGTGGGTTTCCCCCGGGTACTTCGGTTTCCTCCCACAGTCCAAAGATGTGCAGGTTAGGTGGATTGGCCATGCTAAATTACCCTTAGTGACCAAAAAGGTTAGTTGGGGTTACTGAATTACGGGGATAGGTTAGAAGTGTGGATTTAAATGGGGTGGTCTTTCCAAGAGCCGGTGCAGACATGATGGGCCAAATAGCCTCCTTCTGCACTGTAAATTCTATGATCTGTTATATATTTCAGACCCGTTGGGCTGCATTGGGGGGATCATGGGGATTCTGGGCGATTTGGCCGGTTTACGGGATATAAATTGAACATGGGAAAGAGTGAGGTGTTCCCGGACAATGCAAGGCGGCAGGAAAGGAGGTTAGGGGAGCTGTCCTTCAGGGTGGTGGGGATGAGCTTTAGATACCTTGCTATCCAGGTGACATGGAGCTGGGCCCAGCTGCACAGATTGAACTTGGTTCGTTTGGTGGAGGTGTCATGTGAGAGTACCTTTAAGAAATGGGTCTTTAAGAAATGGGTGTTTATCAGTGATGTCAGACTGTGGGTGGAGTTGTGCTGTCTGTCTGCTTTACTTCATTTTTGAGCAGGCTGCTACAGAGTGAGATTTTAGTTTTGTTTTCAGAGAGAAGAGCTGCAGTGAAAGCCAGCAGATGTGCATGGATCTCTCTGCAAGCTAAAGAGTGTCCATTTGGGGGATTTCAAAGGGATAACTGCTCTCATTAGAGAATTTAAACCTGATCTCTGTGTTAAAAGGGTCTTTTGTCTTCTGGATGTTGTTTGAGAATTTATTAAGGATTATCTGTCGAATACTGTATTCTTTGGGGATTTATTGGTGTTGATAGTTGTTAAGATGTTTACTGTGGGTTTATAAAGTGTTAACTGGTTTAATGAATAAACATTGTTTTAATTTACAAGTCCTGTAACACTCTGTTGAGTAACACCTGAAAGGCAGGCCCATGTGCTCCCCACAACCACAATGAATTCAAAGTTAAGGGTCAGATGAACTCCATGATACACTTTGGGATTCTCTAAACCCTGGCCCATAACAAATTGCGGGCTCGTCCTAGATAAAAGTCTATCTATTGGATTGGCTTAGTGAACCTAAAGACAGTGAGGGGTGAGCATATTGTGGTTGCTTTTCAGGTGTGGTATTTCAGTTTAAGTAGGGAGTGTGTTTTGGATAATGGCTCTTTCAGAGGCTCTGAAGTTTTTGGGGGTGGAGACGGTCACACGCAGTACCTTACAGACAGAGACTAAAAACACGCTTTTAAAGTTGGCAAAAACATTGCAGTTAACATTACCTGACAAAATGAGAAAAGATGAGGTAATTATGGCGGTGGTAAGCATTTAAAATTGCCTGAGATACAGTTTGACTCATTGGAAATGACATAAATTCAGTTACAAATTAAACAAATGGAACACGAGAAAGAATTAAAGCAGCTTGAATACGAAAGAGAGAGAGAGGAAAAAGAAAGAGAGAGAGAAAGAGATAGAGAGGAAAAAGAAAAGGAAAGATAAGAAAGGAGAAAAAAAAGAATAGCCCGAGCAGAACAAAAATAAAGAGAAAGGGAGAAACAGATCAGGGAAAAAGATAAAGAGAGAGAGTGTGAACTTCAGAAAATGGCCATGAAACATTTCAGTCAGTTAAAATTGGCTGACGTAAAGGGAAACGTACAGTTGGATGATAGTGACGAGGATAGTGAGAAAGAGCATCATAGTCGAAGGCCTGATGGGGATCTATTTAAATATGTCCAAGCATTGCCAAGGTTTGACGAGAAGGAGGTAGAAGCCTTTTTCATTTCATTTGAGAAGGTGGTAAACAAATGAAATGGCCACAGGACATGTGGGTATTACTGATTCAAACAAAGCTGGTAGGTAGAGCTAGTGAAGTGTTTGCATTGCTACCGGAGGAGGTATCTGCGTCGTATGAGGAGGTGAAAAAATCCATCTTAGGTGCACTAGTGCCTGAAGCCTACAGAAAAAGGTTTAGAAATTTAAGGAAAGAACCTGGTCAAACATACATGGAATTTGAAAGGCTCAAACAGAGTAATTTTGATAGGTGGATAAGGGCTTTGAAAATAGACCAAACGTATGAAGCTCTCAGAGAAATTATACTTTTGGAGGAGTTTAAAAATTCAATTCCTGACTTCCGGTGGCGGCTATGAAGGAGTAAGTCGCACATTTGGTGGCTCCCGCTCTGGTCGGACTTTTGGACCTTTCCCCCGGACTTTTTACCAGTTTTAAACGGTGAATTTGAAGGCTGCGGCGATTGGGCACCGTTTCCACGTATCGGTGTGTGGAGAAGAGAACCAGAGGTGCACGAAAAGGTAGAAATAGGAAGATAGGCAAAGAGCTGTGCTGAAGCTGCAGCAGGAGACAGCAAGGCCGAGGACCGGACCCCTGGGGTGTCGGCCCAGCGATCAACGGAGCAGCTGATGCAGGTCATCCAGGACAGCTTTGCTAAGCAGAAACGGGACTGCCTGGACCCGATAAAAGAATCGATTGATCGGCTGGAGCCCTGATTGGGTGCCCAGGATCGGGCGATCCAGAAGGTTGAGAAGGCGCTGACTGAGCAGGAGGAGCATCACACAGCGGTGGAGCTGGAGGTGGGGGTGCTGCGGGACCAGCAGAAAAGGCTTCTGGAGAAGGTGGAGGACTGAGAGAATAGGTCTCGTCAGCAGAACTTAAGAATTGTCAGGCTCCCGAAAAGCTGCTGGGGGAGGGGGAATTCTCCCCACCCTTGGAGGTGGACAGGGCGTATAGAGCGCTTGCAAGGAAGCCGCGAGTGGGTGACCCTCCGAGGGCAATGGTTGCGAGATACCACAGGTTCCTTGACAAGGAATGTATTCTTCAGTGGGCCAAGCGAACATGGTAAGAGCTGTAAGTGGGACAACAGTATCCTGCGGGTGTACTAGGACCTGAGTGTGGAGGTGGCTAGGAAAAGCGCAGGCTTCAACCAAGTTAAGTCGATCTTCTTCAAGAAACAGGTGAAGTTTGGGCTGCTGTATCCGGCTTGTCTTTGGGTCACATATGAGGACCAGCATCACTATTTTGAGTCGCCCGAAGATGCGCTGGACTTTGCGAAAAGAAAAGGACTGGTTGGGGGCTGAGAACTCTCGAACTTTGATGCAACTTGTTGGCTTATAAATTTGTTTTTTCTCCTCTTATTTTTTCTCTTCTGTTTTTGAGTTCTGTTTAAGAAGGGGGGGGGGGGGGGATAAAAGTTTTTTCGTTTTCGGGTTTTCTTTTTGGTGGATGTTGGCAATGTCTTTTTCGTTGATGTGCACTTTTGTTTGATGGAAACGTGCTTGTTTCAGTTTTGGTGGGTGGTGTTTTTTTTGCAGCGATTGTGTGGGGATTGTTAGATGAAAGAATTTATTTGTATGAGCGGGGGGGGGGGGGAGTAAGGGAACAATAGGTGGGAGACTTTTTGGCACCGGGGCGGGGGCCACCAAGCTAGCTGGGTGAGCTAGCTCACGGAAGCGCAGTGGGGGGGGGGGTGCATGTGTTTAGTTTATTATATGGGTTAGGTTTCAGAGTAGTGTTGCTGGGGCGGGGGGGGGGGGGGAGTGGTTCTGCTGACAAGGGAGCGACTTTGGTGGAGGGACAGTGAGGAGGTCGGTGGCGGGGCTGCCGGGGGGACGGGCCGGAGGAGGCGCGGTGCATGGGCTGGAGGCGGGTCCAAGAAAGGGGATGGCTGATCAGCAGGGTGGGGGGGGGGCACTTTGCCCCCCAACTGGGCTGATCACCTGGAATTTTCGAGGGTTAAATGGGCCGGTTAAGAGGGCACGTGTGTTCGCGCACCTGTGGGGACTGAAGGCGAACATGGTAATGCGGCAGGAGATGCACCTTAGAGTAGTGGACCAGGTTAGATTGAGGAAAGGCTGGGTCAGTCAGGTTTTTCACTCGGGGCTGGATACAAAGACTAGAGGGGTTGAGATCTTGATTAATAAGCGGGTGATATTTGAGGTGGGTAGAATAGTTTCGGGGGGGGGGGGGGGGTTCCATGGAGATTTAGGTAGCCGAGGGTGAAGGAGTTTCCCTTCTACTCCCACGTACTCTCGGATCGATTTCTTTGTTTTGGGTAAGGCCTTGCTGGCAGGCGTTGTGGACACGGGGTACTCGGCGATCACGATCTCGGACCATGCTCCACACTGGGTTGACCTGCAGGTTAGTACAGATAGCAATCAGCGCCCGCAATGGAGGTTGGATGTAGGGCTATTGGCAGATGAAGCAGTGTGTGAGAGGCTGAGGAAATGCATACAGAATTACCTGCAGGTAAATGATATGGGGGAGGTCTCAGCAGCGGTGGTCTGGGAAGCACTGAAGGCAGTGGTGAGAGGAGAGCTGATCTCGATCCGGGCTCACAGGGACAGGACGGACTGACTGGTAAAAGAGATTCTACAAGTCGACAGGAAGTGCGCGGAGGCTCCAGAGATAGGGCTTTTAAGGGAACGGTGGAGGCTGCAAGCGGAGTTTGGCTTGTTAACCACAGGGAGGGCACTGGAAAGCTCAGAAAGGTGAGAGGGGAGATATCCGAGCATGGTGAGAATGCCAGCTGGATGCTTGCACAGCAGCTCAGAAAGGGAGGCAGCTAGAGAAACAGGGAAAGTTATCGACGGGAATAGGAACTTAGTTGGGGACTCGCCAGGGCTGAGTAAGGCGTTTATGGCATTTTACAGCAGGTCGTACAGGTCGGAACCCCTTGCGGGGCCGGAGGGGATGAGGCACTTCTTGGAGGGGCTGACTTTTCCGAAGCTGGTAGAAGGGCTGGGGGCGGCGGTCGGGTTGGAAGAGATAGTGGAGGGCTTGAAGGCCACGCAGGCAGGTAAGGCCCCAGGATCGGACGGGTACCCAGCGGAGTTCTATAAAAGGTTCTCCGGGATAATGGGACCGGTGCTGATGAAGGTGTTTAATGAGGCAAGGGAAAGGGGGGTTCTGCCCCAGACAATGTCACAGGCCACGATTTTGCTTATCCTGAAACGGGACAAGAACCCGGAGCTATGTGGGTCTTACAGGCCGATTTCCCTGTTGAACGTAGACGCCAAACTGTTGGCCAAAATCTTGTCCTCCAGGATTGAGGATTGTGTGCCGAATGTCATTGTGGAGGATCAGACGGGGTTCGTTCAGGGCAGGCAGCTGGTGGCCAATGTAAGAAGGCTGTTAAACGTGATCATGATGCCCCCGGCAAGTAGGGAGGTAGAGGTAGAGGGCGCGATGGATGCGGAGAAAGCTTTTGACCGTTGTTGAGTGGGATTATTTATGGGAGGATCTGGGGCGTTCGGATTTGGGAGGGGCTTTATTGACTGGGTCAGGTTGCTGTACCAGGCTCCTGTGGCAAGTGTGCGGTCGAACAGGACGACTTCAGCCTATTTTAGACTGCTCCGGGGGACGAGACAGGGATGCCCCCTCTCCCCACTGCTGTTTGCGCTGGCTATAGAGCCACTGGCAATTGCTCTGAGGGCCTCAAGGGGCTGGTCCGGGGGACGGTGGAGCACAGAGTGATGTCCCGGAGGACTGGAGAATAGCCAATATTGTTCCTTTGTTTAAGAAGGGTAGCAAGGATAATCCAGGGAACTACAGACCGGTGAGCCTTACGTCAGTAGTAGGGAAATTACTGGAGAGAATTCTTCGAGACAGGATCTATTCCCATTTGGAAACAAATGGATATATTAGTGAGAGGCAGCATGGTTTTGTGAAGGGGAGGTCGTGTCTCACTAACTTGATGGAGTTTTTCGAAGAGGTCACAAAGATGATTGATGCAGGTAGGGCAGTGGATGTAGTCTATATGGACTTCAGTAAGGCCTTTGACAAGGTCCCTCATGGTAACTGGTACAAAAGGTGAAGTCACCCGGGATCAGGGGTGAGCTGGCAAGGTGGATACAGAACTGGCTAGGTCATAGAAGGCAGAGAATAGCAATGGAAGGGTGCTTTTCTAATTGGAGGGCTGTGACTAGTGGTGTTCCGTAGGGATCAGTGCTGGGACCTTTGCTGTTCGTAGTATATATAAATGATTTGGAGGAAAATGTAACTGGTCTGATTAGTACGTTTGCAGACGACACAAAGGTTGGTGGAATTGCGGATAGCGATGAGGACTGTCAGAGGATACAGCAGGATTTAGCTCATTTGGAGACTTGGGCGGAGAGATGGCAGATGGAGTTTAATCCAGACAAATGTGAGGTAATGCATTTTGGAAGGTCTAATGCAGGTAGGGAATATACAGTGAATGGTAGAACCCTCAAGAGTATTGAAAGTCAGAGAGATCTAGGTGTACAGGTCCACAGGTCACTGAAAGGGGCAACACAGGTAGAGAACGTAGTCAAGAAGGCATACGGCATGCTTACCTTCATTGGCCGGGGCATTGAGTATAAGAATTGGCAAGTCATGTTGCAGCTGTATAGAACCTTAGTTAGGCCACACTTGGAGTATAGTGTTCAATTCTGGTCACCATACTGTCATGATATTCAAACACACACATCATGATGGACACACCAACAGGCAAATCAGAGCACACAACACCACAACCAATCACAGACAAGAACACCAACCACATAAAAAGCACGAGCACGACACCTGGTGGTCAGTAGGTCTGGGGACAAAGAAACAAGGAAGAGCTGTTAAAACATCACAAGCAGGGAACCCCCACGTGCAGAGTGCAAAGACCAAACTGTACATAGTAAGTTTGAATAAAATAGCGTTGTACCATATACAACCGTGTTGGCTCATCTGTGTGTCAGAACACCCAACACCACACATACTACCAGAAGGATGTGGAGGCTTTAGAGAGGGTGCAGGATTTACCAGGATGTTGCCTTGTATGGAGGGCATTAGCTATGAGGAGCGGTTGAATAAACTCGGTTTGTTCTCACTGGAACGAAGGAGGTTGAGGGGAGACCTGATAGAGGTCTATATAATTATGAGGGGCATAGACAGAGTGGATAGTCAGAGGCGTTTCCCCAAGGTAGAGGGGTCAATTACTAGGGGGCATAGGTTTAAGGTGCGAGGGGCAAGGTTTAGAGTAGATGTACGAGGCAAGTTTTTTACACAGAGGGTAGTGGGTGCCTGGAACTC
The DNA here is from genome assembly GCF_047496885.1 of Scyliorhinus torazame. NCBI lineage: Eukaryota > Metazoa > Chordata > Chondrichthyes > Carcharhiniformes > Scyliorhinidae > Scyliorhinus > Scyliorhinus torazame. Next base: position 84,524,275 of record NC_092722.1, read on the forward strand.
GCTACCGGAGGAGGTGGTGGAAGCAGGGACGATAGTGACATTTAAGGGGCATCTTGACAAATACATGAATAGGATGGGAATAGAGGGATACGGACCCAGGAAGTGTCGAAGATTGTAGTTTAGTCGGGCAGCATGGTCGGCACGGGCTTGGAGGGCCGAAGGGCCTGTTCCTGTGCTGTACATTTCTTTGTTCTTTGTTCTTTGTTCAGAGTCTCGCTGTATGCAGATGACCTGCTTCTGTATGTTTCGGATCCGATTGAGGGGATGGAAGAAATCATGGGAATTTGGGGGGAATTCGGCCAGTATTCGGGGTATAAGCTTAATATGGGGAAGAGCGAGATGTCTGTGGTCCAGGCGAGGGGTCAGGAGAGGCGACTGGGGGAACTGCTGTTTAGATTGGTAGGGGACAGTTTCAGGTACCTAGGTATCCAAGTGGCGCGGGATTGGGACTGGCTACATAAGCTGAACTTGGCCCGGTTGGTGGGTCAGATGAAGGATGATTTCCGGAGGTGGGATGCGCTCCCGGTCTCTAGCTGGCAGAGTCCAAATGGTGAAAATGACTGTCCTCCCGAGATTCTTGTTTGTATTTCAATGTCTCCCCATCTTCATTCCGCGGTCCTTTTTTAAGCGGACTTCGTTTGGGGGGGCAAGTCCCCGCGAGTGAGGAGGGTAATGCTGGAGCGGAGTCGGGGGGAGGGCGCTGGCCAACTTTAGCAATTATTACTGGGTGGCTAACACAGCCATGATTAGGAAGTGGTTGGTGGTTTGGGGGGGGGGGGGGGGGGGGCGCGGCATGGGTGCGTATGGAGGCGGCTTCTTGCATGGGCACAAGGTTGGGGGCGCTGGTAACTGTGCCTCTGCCGTTCCCGCCGGTGCGGTACTCCACCAGCCCCGTGGTGGTGGTGGCCCTGAGAGTCTGGGGGCAATGGAGGAGATATGTGGGAGCGGTGTGAGCATCGGTCTGGTCCCCAATCTGCGATAATCACCGGTTTGCCCCGGGGAGGATGGACGGGGGTTCCAAATGTGGCGGAGAGCGGGGATTGAGAGGATGGGGGACTTGTTTATAGAGGGGAGCTTTCCGAATATGAGGGCGCTGGAGGAGAAGTTTGCATTGGCGGAGGGAAACTAATTTCGATATCTGCAGGTGCGGGACTTTCTGCATAGACAGGTACCAGCCTTCCCATCCCTGCCGCTAAGGGGGATTCAGGATAGGGTGGTTTCTAGAGGATGGATAGGTGAGGGGAGCATCTCGGACATTTATAAGTGCTTATGGGATCAGAGGAGACGCAGACCGAGGAGCTGAAGCGAAAGTGGGAGGAGGAGATGGGGGGAGAGATAGAGGAGGGCCTTTGGGCGGACGCGTTGAGTAGAGTCAACGCGACCGCAACTTGTGCCACACTCAGCCTGATTCAATTCAAGGTCGTTCACCGGGCCCACATGACAGTGGCCCGGATGAGCAGGTTCTTTGAGGTGGAGGATAGGTGCGCAAAGTGTTGGGTGGACCAGCAAAACATGTTCACATGTTCTGGGCATGTCGAAAGCTGAGGGGATTTTGGCAGGGTTTGCCGACACCATGTCCACGGTATTAAATACAAGGGTGGCATTGAGTCCAGAGATGGTGATTTTCGGGGTGTCGCAGGATCCGGGAATCCAGGAGGAGAAAGAGGCAGATGTTCTGGCCTTTGCTTCCCTGGTAGCCCGGAGGTGGATATTACTAGCATGGAGGGACTCAAGGCCCCCGAAGTTGGAGACCTGGCGATCGGACATGGCTGGCTTTCTCTGCCTGGAGAAAATTAATGTTTGCCTTGAGAGAGTCACTGTTAGGGTTCGCCCGGAGGTGGCAACTGTTCATCGACTTCTTCGCAGAGAATTAATCGTCAGCAGAAGGGGTGGAGGGGGGTTAGGTTAGCATAGATTAGGGGGTTAATTAATGGTGGGATCTGTGGGGGAGGGAGGTGGTATTTGCATTATGTTGAAATTTTCATGTACATTGTTTATATTGCTGCTGTTTCAATGCCAAAAAAATACCTCAATAAAATGTTAATTAAAAAAAATTCAATTCCTGATGTAGTGAGAACTCATGTGGAAGAGCAGAGGGTTAAAACTGCGAGATTAGCAGCAGAAATTGCAGATGGTTATGAATTAGTTCATAAATCAAAGTTTGGTTTCCGACATCAGTTTCAGCCTGTGAGGGATAGAAACTGGGGACATGAGAAATACTCAAGTGGTAAAGGTAAAGGTGATCTGATGGGAGATAATAAAGAGAGTGTACCTCAGATTAAAAAAGAAATCCAGGAGAGTGGAAGAGAAATGAAAAGTTTCAAATGTTTTCACTGTAATAAACTAGGACATGTAAAGTCACAGTGTTGGTGGTTGAAGAAAATCACTAGGAAGGCTGATGTGGTAAAACAGGATAAGACAGTGGGGTTTATTAAAGTGGTAAAGAAAAGCCAAGGGAAGCGAAGGAGGTGCAAACGATTGTACAGCCTCATAAGAAGGTGCCAGATCTCTTTAAAGAATTTACTTGTGTGGGTAAAGTTTACTCATGTGTATCAGGAGGAGCACGTAAAGAAGTCACAATTTTAAGAGATACAGGGGCGAGTCACTCTTTAATGGTAAGAGATGAGGAATTATGTAGTTTGGGAAGAACGTTGCCAGAAAAGGTGGTAATATGTGGAATTCAGGGTGAGAAGAGTAGCGTTCCATTATATAAGGTAAGGTTGGAAAGTCCAGTGAAGAGTGGTGAAGTGGTAGTAGGAGTAATAGAGAAACTATCTTGTCCAGTGATACAGTTTATTTTGGGTAATGATATAGCTGGATCGCAGGTGGGAGTGATGCCTACGGTGGTTGACAAGTCAGTGGAAAATCAGACAACTGAAGTGTTGAAGGACAAATATCCTGGGATTTTTCCAGATTGTGCAGTAACAAGGTCGCAAAGTCACGGGTTGAGACAAGAGGAGAAATCAAAGAGTGAAGATGAAGTTGAAGTGCAATTATCAGAAACGATTTTTGATCAGATGGTTGAAAAAGAACAAGAACAGGTGGAGGATGAGGCGGATATTTTTAGTTCAGGAAAATTGGCAGCGTTTCTACAGAAAGATATAGAAATAAAACGGATCTATCAGAAAGCATACACTGAAGAGGAATCTGAGAGTATACCAGAGTGTTATTACCGTAAACGTGATGTCTTGATGAGAAAATGGAGACCTTTACATATGCGGGTGGATGAAAAGTGGGCAGACGTTCATCAAGTAGTATTGCCGGTAGGGTATAGAAAGGAGGTGTTGCGAGTTGCACATGAGGTACCAGTGGGAGGTCATTTGAGAATAAGGAAAACTCAAGCTAAAATACAAAAACATTTTTATTGGCCTGGACTACATAAAGATGTAGTTAAATTTTGTCAATCATGTCACACATGTCAAGTGATAGGCAAACCTTGACTATAATGGATGTGTCTACTCGGTTTCCAGAGGCCATTCCAGTACGTAATATCACAGCTAAAAAGATTGTGGAGGAGTTAGTTAAATTCTTTTACTCGTGTTTTGGGCGAGGCGTTTTCAGAACCCCAAAATGTATCATGGAGTTCAACCAACCTCTCCCTTTTTTTTAAATAAATATTTTATTGAAAATTTTTGGTCCACCAACACAGTACATTGTGCATCCTTTACACAATATTATAACAACACAAATAACAATGACCTATTTTATAAACAAAAACAAAAAATGAATAAATAATAAATAACAAAAATGAAAACTAACCCTAATTGGCAACTGCCTTATCACAAGTAACACTCTCCAAAAATATAATTTAACAGTCCAATATATAATTATCTGTAGCAACGACCTATACATATTATACAGTATATATTAACAACCCTGAGAGTCCTTCTGGTTCCTCCTCCCCCCGCCCCCCCATGATCCTGGGCTGCTGCTGCCTTCTTTTTTCCATTCCATCTATCTTTCTGCAAGGTATTCGACGAACAGTTGCCACCGCCTGGTGAACCCTTGAGCCGACCCCCTGAGAACGAACTTAATTCGCTCTAGCTTTATAAACCCTGCCATGTCATTTATCCAGGTCTCCACCCCCGGGGGCTTGGCTTCTTTCCACATTAACAATATCCTGCGCCGGGCTACTAGGGACGCAAAGGCCAAAACATCGGCCTCTCTCGCCTCCTGCACTCCCGGCTCTTGTGCAACCCCAAATATAGCCAACCCCCAGCTTGGTTCGACCCGGACCCCCACTACTTTGAAAGCACCTTTGTCACCCCCATCCAAAACCCCTGTAGTGCCGGGCATGACCAAAACATATGGGTATGATTCGCTGGGCTTCTCAAACACCTCGCACACCTATCCTCCACCCCAAAAAAATTACTGAGCCGTGCTCCAGTCATATGCGCCCTGTGTAATACCTTAAACTGAATCAGGCTTAGCCTGGCACACGAGGACGACGAGTTTACCCTGCTTAGGGCATCTGCCCACAGCCCCTCCTCGATCTCCTCCCCCAGCTCTTCTTCCCATTTCCCTTTTAGTTCTTCTACCATAGTCTCCCCTTCGTCCCTCATTTCCCTATATATATCTGACACCTTACCATCCCCCACCCATGTCTTTGAGATCACTCTGTCCTGCACCTCTTGTGTCGGGAGCTGCGGGAATTCCCTCACCTGTTGCCTCGCAAAAGCCCTCAGTTGCATATACCTGAATGCATTCCCTTGGGGCAACCCATATTTCTCGGTCAGCGCTCCCAGACTCGCGAACTTCCCATCCACAAACAGATCTTTCAGTTGCGTTATTCCTGCTCTTTGCCACATTCCATATCCCCCATCCATTCCCCCCGGGGCAAACCTATGGTTGTTTCTTATCGGGGACCCCCCCAAGGCTCCAGTCTTTCCCCTCTGCCGTCTCCACTGTCCCCAAATCTTCAGTGTAGCCACCACCACCGGGCTTGTGGTGTAGTTCCTCGGTGAGAACGGCAATGGGGCTGTCACCATAGCTGTAGGCTAGTCCCCACAAATGCGCCACAAACAACTCACTTTTCCCCATGTTCAATTTATACCCTGAAAAATCCCCAAACTCCCCAAGTATCCGCATTATTTCTGGCATCCCCTCCGCCGGGTCTGCCACGTATAGTAGCAAATCGTCCGCATACAAAGATACCCGGTGTTCTTCTCCTCCTCTAAGTACTCCCCTCCACTTCTTGGAACCCCTCAACGCTATCGCCAGGGGCTCAATCGCCAGTGCAAACAATAATGGGGACAGAGGGCATCCCTGCCTTGTCCCTCTATGGAGCCGAAAATATGCAGATCCCCGTCCATTCGTGACCACGCTCGCCATCGGGGCCCTATACAACAGCTGCACCCATCTAACATACCCCTCTCCAAAACCAAATCTCCTCAACACCTCCCACAAATAATCCCACTCCACTCTATCAAATGCTTTCTCGGCATCCATCGCCACTACTATCTCCGTTTCCCCCTCTGGTGGGGGCATCATCATTACCCCTAACAGCCTCCGTATATTCGTGTTCAGCTGTCTCCCCTACACAAACCCAGTTTGGTCCTCGTGGACCACCCCCGGGACACATTCCTCTATTCTCATTGCCATTACCTTGGCCAGGATCTTGGCATCTACATTTAGGAGGGAAATAGGTCTATAGGACCCGCATTGTAGCGGGTCCTTTTCCTTCTTTAAGAGAAGCGATATCGTTGCTTCAGACATAGTCGGGGGCAGTTGTCCCCTTTCCTTTGCCTCATTAAAGGTCCTCGTCAATACCGGGGCGAGCAAGTCCACATATTTTCGAGAGAATTCGACTGGGAATCCATCCGGTCCCGGGGCCTTTCCCGCCTGCATGCTCCTAATTCCTTTCACCACTTCTTCTACCTCGATCTGTGCTCCCAGTCCCACCCTTTCCTGCTCTTCCACCTTGGGAAATTCCAGCCGATCCAAAAAGCCCATCATTCTCTCCCACCCATCCGGGGGTTGCGCTTCATATAATTTTTTATAAAATGTCTTGAACACTCCATTCACTCTCTCCGCTCCCCGCTCCATCTCTCCTTCCTCATCCCTCACTCCCCCTATTTCCCTCGCTGCTCCCCTTTTCCTCAATTGGTGTGCCAGCAACCTGCTCGCCTTCTCCCCATATTCGTACTGTACGCCCTGTGCCTTCCTCCATTGTGCCTCTGCAGTGCCCGTAGTCAGCAAGTCAAATTCTACATGTAGCCTTTGCCTTTCCCTGTACAGTCCCTCCTCCGGTGCTTCCGCATATTGTCTGTCCACCCTCAAAAGTTCTTGCAGGGTGACTTCCGGGTGCGGCGATGACCAGCTGAGTCGCACGTTTCGGCAGCTCCCTGTGAAACGGACTTTTGGGCTCTTGATAGGAGCCCCAACGGCAATTTTAACGGCTGAAAACACCGTGCGGTAAACCAGAAGGGTGTTCCCCCTGGACACGGATGGAAAAAGGAGAGGAAAGTGGCCGGATTGCAGCGGATCCTTTGGAACAACGGCAAGGAAGGCAAGCAGAAACCAAGATGGCGTCGGAAGGTGGCAGTTTCATATGGGGCCCTGAACAACAAGAGTTTTTGAAACGCTGCGTGGAGGAGATAAAAAAGGAAATGAAGAAAGAGTTGTTGGCCCCGATATTACAGGCGATTGAAGGGCTGAAAGAGGAACAAAAGACCCAGGAGCAGGAGCTTCGGGTCGTGAAGGCGAAAGCAGCAGAGAATGAAAACGACATACAGGGCCTGGTGGTGAAGTCGGAGATACAGGAGGCACACCAGAAACGATCTGTGGAGAGGTTGGAGGCACTGGAAAATAACGCAAGGAGGAACAACTTGAGGATTCTTGGCCTTCCTGAAGGTGTGGAGGGGGCGGACGTCGGGGCATATGTGAGCACGATGCTGCACTCGTTAATGGGAGTGGAGGCCCCGACGGGTCCGTTGGAGGTGGAGGGAGCATACCGAGTTATGGTGTGAGGACCGAGAGCAGGAGAAGCTCCCAGAGCCATAGTGGTGAGATTTCTCCGTTTTAAGGATAGAGAAATGGTCCTTAGATGGGCGAAGAAAACTCGGTGTAGTAAATGGGAGAACGCGGTGATCCGCGTCTATCAAGATTGGAGTGCGGAGGTGGCGAGAAGGAGGGCGAGCTTTAATCGGGCCAAAGCGGTACTTCACAAAAAAAAGATAAAGTTTGGAATGCTGCAACCGGCAAGACTGTGGGTCACATATCAAGGGAGGCACCACTACTTTGAGACGGCGGATGAAGCGTGGACTTTTATTGTAGAAGAAAAATTGGAATGATTGGACTACGAAAATGAACGTTTGGACAAAGTGGTGGGACGAGTGGGGGGTAGGGGGGGGCGAAGAGGGATTGTATGATTAATCCTGCGGTATGGTAACTTTTCTTTCTCCCACAGGTGGTGATGGGGGGAGGTGGGGAGGGAGAGGAGATGGGGCATTGGCCATGGGAGGCGGGGCCGAGGGAGAGGCGCGGGCTTGGTTCCCGCGCTATGATAATTATGGCGGGAATAGAGAAGCAGGAAGGAGGGGGCGCCGCACGGGGCGAGCCGTGATCACGGGGGGAAGCCGAGGTCAGCCAGAGTTTGCTGACTTCTGGGAGCAACATGGGGGGAGTAATTACGCTAGCGGGGGGTCTAGCGGGGGGGGGGGGGAATTACTGGGTTGCTGCTGCTGGGGAAAGGGGGGAGTGGGTGCGGGAAAGGATGGGCGGGGGGGCACCGTCTGGGAGAAATACAGCCGCGTGGGAACTGGGCGAGAAGCTGGAAAAAGATGATGGCTAATCGGCAAGGGGGGGGGGTGGGAAGCCCCCCAACTCGGCTGATCACGTGGAACGTGAGGGGGCTTAACGGGCCGATAAAGAGGGCATGAGTACTCGCACACCTGAAGAAACTTAAAGCAGATGTGGTCATGTTACAGGAAACGCACCTGAAACTGATAGATCAGGTTGGGTTGCGCAAAGGATGGGTAGGGCAGGTGTTCCATTCGGGGCTGGATGCGAAAAACAGGGGGGTGGCTATATTAGTGGGGAAGCGGGTAATGTTCGAGGCAAAGACTATAGTGGCGGATAACGGGGGCAGATACGTGATGGTGAGTGGCAAATTACAGGGAGAGATGGTGGTGTTGGTAAACGTGTATGCCCCGAATTGGGACGATGCCAATTTTATGAGGCGAATGCTAGGACGCATCCCAGACCTAGAGACCGGAAAGCTGATAATGGGGGGAGACTTTAACACGGTGTTGGAACCAAGGCTGGATAGGTCGAAGTCCAGGACTGGTAGGAGGCCGGCAGCAGCCAAGGTGCTTAAGGATTTTATGGAGCAGATGGGAGGGGTGGACCCGTGGAGATTCAGTAGACCTAGGAGTAAGGAGTTCTCGTTTTTCTCCTATGTCCATAAAGTCTATTCACGCATAGACTTTTTTGTGTTGGGTAGGGCATTGATCCCGAGGGTGAGGGGAACGGAATATATGGCTATAGCCATTTCGGATCATGCCCCACACTGGGTAGACTTGGAGATAGGGGAGGAAACAAGAGGGCGTCCACCATGGAGAATGGATATGGGACTAATGGCGGATGAGGGGGTGTGCTTAAGGGTGAGGGGATGCATTGAAAAGTACTTGGAACTCAATGACAATGGGGAGGTTCAGGTGGGAGTGGTCTGGGAGGCGTTGAAGGCGGTGGTTAGGGGGGAGCTGATATCAATAAGGACACATAAAGGGAAGCAGGAGAGTAAGGAACGGGAGCGGTTGTTGCAAGAACTTTTGAGGGTGGACAGACAGTATGCGGAAGCACCGGAGGAGGGACTGTATAGGGAAAGGCAAAGGCTGCATGTGGAATTTGACTTGCTGACCACAGGCACTGCAGAGGCACAATGGAGGAAGGCGCAGGGTGTACAGTATGAATATGGAGAGAAGGCGAGCAGATTGCTGGCACACCAATTGAGGAAAAGGGGAGCAGCGAGGGAAATAGGGGGGGTGAGAGACGAAGATGGAGAGACGGAGCGGGGAGCGGAGAAAGTGAATGAAGTGTTTAAGACATTTTATAAAAAATTGTATGAAGCTCAACCCCCGGATGGGAGGGAGAGAATGATGGAGTTTTTGGATCGGCTGGAAATTCCCAAGGTGGAAGAGCAGGAAAGGATGGGATTGGGAGCACAGATCACGGTAGAAGAAGTGGTGAAAGGAATTAGGAACATGCAGACGGGAAAGGCCCCGGGACCGGACGGATTCCCAGTTGAATTTTACAGAAAATATTTGGACTTGCTCGCCCCGCTACTGACGAGGACCTTCAACGAGGCAAAGGAAAGGGGACAACTGCCCCCGACTATGTCAGAAGCAACGATATCGCTTCTTTTAAAGAAGGAAAAGGATCCGCTACAATGCGGGTCCTACAGACCAATCTCCCTCCTCAATGTAGATGCCAAGGTCTTGGCCAAGGTAATGGCAATGAGAATAGAGGAATGTGTCCCGGGGGTGGTTCATGAGGACCAAACTGGGTTTGTGAAGGGGAGACAGCTGAACACGAACATACGGAGGTTGTTAGGTTCACCAGAGGGTGAAACGGAGATAGTAGTGGCGATGGATGCCGAGAAAGCATTTGATAGAGTGGAGTGGGATTATCTGTGGGAGGTGTTGAGGAGATTTGGGTTCGGAGAGGGGTATGTTAGATGGGTGCAGCTGTTGTATAGGGCCCCAGTGGCGAGTGTGGTCACGAATGGACGGGGATCGGCATATTTTCGGCTCCATAGAGGGACAAGGCAGGGATGTCCTCTGTCCCCATTACTGTTTGCACTGGCGATTGAGCCCCTGGCGATAGCGCTGAGAGGTTCCAAGGGATGGAGGGGAATACTTAGGGGAGGAGAAGAACACCGGGTATCTTTATATGCGGATGATCTGCTACTATATGTGGCGGATCCAGCGGAGGGGATGCCAGAAATAATGCGGATACTTGGGGAGTTTGGGGATTTTTCAGGGTATAAATTGAACATGGGAAAGAGTGAGCTGTTTGTGGTGCATCCAGGGGAGCAGAGTAGAGAAATAGAAGACCTACCGTTGAGGAAGGTAACAAGAGACTTTCGTTACCTGGGGATCCAGATAGCTAAGAATTGGGGCACATTGCACAGGCTAAATTTGACGCGGTTGGTGGAACAGATGGAGGAAGATTTCAAGAGATGGGATATGGTAGCATTGTCAATGGCAGGGAGGGTGCAGGCAGTTAAGATGGTGGTCCTCCCGAGATTCCTTTTTGTGTTTCAGTGTCTCCCGGTGGTGATCACGAAGGCTTTTTTCAAAAGGATAGAAAAGAGTATTATGGGTTTTGTTTGGGCCGGGAAGACTCCGAGAGTGAGGAAGGGATTCTTACAGCGTAGTAGGGATAGGGGGGGGCTGGCACTACCGAGCCTAAGTGAGTATTATTGGGCCGCTAATATTTCAATGGTGAGTAAGTGGATGGGAGAGGAGGAAGGAGCGGCGTGGAAGAGATTAGAGAGGGCGTCCTGTAGGGGGACCAGCCTGCAGGCTATGGTGACAGCCCCATTGCCGTTCTCACCAAGGAACTATACCACGAGTCCGGTGGTGGTAGCTACACTGAAGATTTGGGGACAGTGGAGACGACATAGGGGAAAGACCGGAGCACTGGGGGGGTCCCCGATAAGAAACAACCATAGGTTTGCCCCGGGGGGAATGGATGGGGGATATGGAATGTGGCAAAGAGCAGGTATAACGCAATTGAAAGATCTATTTGTGGATGGGAAGTTTGCGAGTCTGGGAGCGCTGACCGAGAAATATGGGTTGCCCCAAGGGAATGCATTCAGGTACATGCAATTGAGGGCTTTTGCGAGGCAGCAGGTGAGGGAATTCCCGCAGCTCCCGACACAAGAGGTGCAGGACAGAGTCATCTCAAAGAAATGGGTGGGGGACGGTAAGGTGTCGGATATATATAGGGAAATGAGAGACGAAGGGGAGACTATGATGGACGAACTAAAAGGGAAATGGGAAGAAGAGCTAGGGGAGGAGATTGAGGAGGGGATGTGGGCAGATGCCCTAAACAGGGTAAACTCGTCGTCCTCGTGCGCCAGGCTAAGCCTGATTCAGTTTAAGGTATTACACAGGGCACATATGACTGGAACACGGCTCAGTAAATTTTTTGGGGTGGAGGATAGGTGTGCGAGGTGCTCGAGAAGCCCAGCGAATCATACCCATATGTTTTGGTCATGCCCGGCACTACAGGGGTTTTGGATGGGGGTGACAAAGGTGCTTTCGAAAGTAGGAGGAGTCCGGGTCGAACCAAGCTGGGGGTTGGCTATATTTGGGGTTGCACAAGAGCCGGGAGTGCAGGAGGCGAAAGAGGCCGATGTTTTGGCCTTTGCGTCCCTAGTAGCCCGGCGCAGAATATTGCTAATGTGGAAAGAAGCCAAGCCCCCGGGGGTGGAGACCTGGATAAATGATATGGCGGGGTTCATAAAGTTAGAGCGGATTAAGTTCGCCCTAAGGGGGTCGGCTCAAGGGTTTACTAGGCGGTGGCAACCATTCGTCGAATATCTTGCGGAAAGATAGATAGGGGAGAACAAAGAAGGCAGCAGCAGCGGCCCAGGACTTGGGGGGGGGGGGGAGGGATGGGGGGGGGATGGGGGTGTGTGGGTGTGGCCTGAGACAAGGCAGTTGCCAATTAGGGCTAGTTTTTATTTTTTTGTTATTTAATATTTATTTATTTGTTGTTGTTTTTGTTTAAATTTAAAAAAGGTCATTATCATCTGTATTGTTACAATGTTGTGTAAAGGATGCACAATGTACTGTGTTGGTTGACCAAAAACTTTCAATAAAATATTATTTAAAAAAAAAAAAAAAAAAAGTTCTTGCAGCAACCGCTCCCGTTCCTTACTCTCCTGCTTCCCTTTATGTGCCCTTATTGATATCAGCTCCCCTCTAACCACTGCCTTCAACGCCTCCCAGACCACTCCCACCTGGACCTCCCATTATCATTGAGTTCCAAGTACTTTTCAATGCACCCCCTCACCCTTAGACACACACCCTCATCTGCCATTAGTCCCATGTCCATTCTCCAGGGTGGGCGCCCTCCTGTTTCCTCCCCTATCTCCAAGTCTACCCAGTGTGGAGCGTGATCCGAAATGGCTATAGCCGTATACTCCGTTCCCCTCAACTTCGGGATCAACGCCCTTCCCAGCACAAAAAAGTCTATTCGCGAGTAGACTTTATGGACATAGGAGAAAAACGAGAACTCCTTACTCCTAGGTCTGCTAAATCTCCACGGGTCTACACCTCCCATCTGCTCCATAAAATCTTTAAGTACCTTGGCTGCTGCCGGCCTCCTTCCTGTCCTGGACTTCGACCTATCCAGCCCTGGTTCCAACACCGTATTAAAATCTCCCCCCATTATCAGCTTTCCCAGCTCTAGGTCCGGAATGCGTCCTAGCATCCGCCTCATAAAATTGGCATCATCCCAGTTCGGGGCATATACGTTTACCAAAACCACCGTCTCCCCCTGTAGTTTTGCCACTCACCATCACGTATCTGCCCCCGTTATCCGCCACTATAGTCTTTGCCTCGAACATTACCCGCTTCCCCCACTAATATAGCCACCCCCCTGTTTTTCGCATCTAGCCCCGAATGGAACACCTGCCCCACCCATCCTTTGCGTAGCCTAACCTGGTCTATCAGTTTCAGGTGCGTTTCCTGTAACATAACCACATCTGCCTTAAGTTTCCTAAGGTGTGCGAGTACCCGTGCCCTTTTTATCGGCCCGTTCAGCCCTCTCACGTTCCACGTGATCAGCCGGGTTGGGGGGCTTCCTACCCCCCCCCTTTGTCGATTAGCCATCCCCTTTTTCCAGCTCCTCACCCGGTTCCCACGCAGTATATCCCCCAGGCGGTGCCCCCCCGCCCATCCCCTCTCATACCAGCTCCCCCCTCTCCTCAGCAGCAGCAGCCCAGTAATTCCCCCCCCTCCCACCCCCCCCGCTAGATCCCCCGCTAGCGTAATTACTCCCCCCATGTTGCTCCCAGAAGTCAGCAAACTCTGGCCGACCTCGGCTTCCCCCCGTGACCTCGGCTCGCACCGTTGCGACGCCCCCCGTCCTTCCTGCTTCTCTCTTCCCGCCATGATTATCATAGCGGCCCCCGCCCCCAATGGCCAACGCCCCATCTCCTCCACCTCCCCTCCTCCCCCATCACCACCTGTGGAAGAGAGAAAAGTTACCACATCGCAGGATTAGTACATAAAACTCCTCTTTCCCCCCTTTTTAACCCCCCTCTTCGCCCCCCACATTCGCCCCACCACTTTGTTCAAACGTTCTTTTTAATAACCCGCTCATTCCCAGTTTTTCTTCCACAATAAAAGTCCACGCTTCATCCGCCGTCTCAAAGTAGTGGTGCCTCCCTCGATATGTGACCCACAGTCTTGCCGGTTGCAGCATTCCAAATTTTATCTTCTTTTTATGAAGCACCGCCTTGGCCCGATTAAAGCTCGCCCTCCTTCTCGCCACCTCCGCACTCCAGTCTTGATAAACGCGGATCACCGCGTTCTCCCATTTACTGCTCCGAGTTTTCTTTGCCCATCTAAGGACCATTTCTCTATCCTTAAAACGGAGGAATCTCACCACTATGGCTCTGGGAATTTCTCCTGCTCTCGGTCCTCGCGCCATCACTCGGTATGCTCCCTCCACCTCCAACGGACCCGCCGGGGCCTCCGCTCCCATTAACGAGTGCAGCATCGTGCTCACATATGCCCCGACGTCCGCTCCCTCCGCACCTTCAGGAAGACCAAGAATCCTCAGGTTGTTCCTCCTTGCGTTGTTCTCCAGTGCCTCCAACCTTTCCACACATCGTTTCTGATGTGCCTCATGCGTCCTCTGTCTTCACCACCAGGCCCTGTATGTCGTCCTCATTCTCGGCTGCCTTTGCCTTCACGACCCGAAGCTCCCGCTCCTGGGTCTTTTGTTCCTCCTTTGGCCCTTCGATCGCCTGTAGTATCGGGGCCAACAGCTCTTTCTTCATTTCCTTTTTCAGCTCTTCCACACAGCATTTCAAGAACTCTTGTTGTTCAGGGCCCCATGTTAAACTGCCACCTTCCGATGCCATCTTGGTTTTTGCTTGCCTTCCTTGCCGCTGTTCTAAAGGATCCACTGCAATCCGGCCACTTTCTCCTCCTTTTTTTCATCCGTATCCAGGGGGGATTCCCTTCTGGTTTACCGCACAGTGTTTTTAGCCGTCAAAATTGCCGTTGGGGCTCCTATCAAGAGCCCAAAAGTCCGTTTCACCCGGGAGCTGCCGAAACGTGCGACTCAGCTGGTCATCGCCGCACCCGGAAGTCCCCAACCTCTCCCTTTAATGGATTTGTTGCTTTTCCTCGCACATGGCTTTTTCCCTAGGTGTGGGATTACAATTATGGACAATTATGGGTTTTTAAACACAAAACACTGTTTATTCCATGAACTCAACTTAACATCTTAAATAAACATTGGATCTCTTAACACCCCTTACTTTAAAGATAACTCAGAAAATATTGCAACAGTAAATAACTCCTTAAAATGTTCCTTCAAACTTCCAAGAGACTTAACACCTTTAAACAGTATCACATCAGGTTAAAGGATATATATATTTTCTGTAGAATTGCAGAGATATATTAGCTTGGTTGACTTCAGCTCCAGCACCTTGCTTTCTTCCTGCAGCTCTCTGGAAACACACAGACACACCCAAGCTGCTTTTTCCAACTGGCTTTCTCCCTTCAAGCAACTCACAGCAAACCAGAACTTCACAAGCTGCTGTCTCAAACTGGCTTCCTCCTTTTAATCAGCTCACAGCAATACAGCCAGGCACTTTTAAACTGCTCTCAGCAAAACCAGCCAGGCACTTTTCAAAACTGAAACTTCAAAATGGCTGAACTGAGCTGAGTTCCACCCACTCTATGATATCACTGTTTTCTTAAAGGCACATTGCTTAAAACATCCAGTTCTTAAAGGCACTCTCGCATGACACGAGATATGGACTACCCACAGAAATACCTCATGTTATTCAAAGCAGTTATGGATAGCTGAGGAATAAAACAATTTAAATCAACTGCGTACCATCCAGAATCACAGGGAGCGTTAGAAAGGCGGCATTAGGCATTAAAGACAATGTTGAGGGCGTATTGTCACGATTATCCAGGGGATTGGGATAAAGAAATTCCATTTGTACTGTTTGCAATTAGGGATGCACCTAATGAGTCAACCAAATTCAGTCCTTTTGAACTAATTTTTGGTCATGAGGTAAGAGGACCACTTTAAATTGATTAAGGAAAAATTGGTGAGTGAGAAATCGGAAATTACATTATTGGATTACGTGTCAAATTTTAGGGAACGATTAAATAGAGCAGGTGAATTGGCTGGACAGCATTTGAAAGTTGCACAAAATGTGATGAAACGGGTAGCGGACAAGAAATCCAAAGTTCGTAGTTTTGCCAGTGGGGATAAAGTTTTAGTATTGTTACCAGTGGTAGGTGAATCTTTAAAAGCAAGGTTCTGTGGATCTTATCAGATTGAAAGGAAATTAAGTGAGGTGGATTATGTGGTAAGAACGCCGGATAGAAGGAAAACTCACCGCGTGTGTCATGTGAATATGCTTAAAAGGTACTTTGAAAGGAAGGAGAGCAAACGGGGGAGGTTGTAATGATTCTAACTCAAAGTGATGAACCAAATCCAGATGACTGTGAATTTGACATACCTCAAATTAAATTGGAAAATTAGGATGTTCTTAAAAATTGGGATGAATTGTTGAGTTACCTTCCAGAGGAAAAAGGGGACTGACCTGAAAGAGTTATTGATATCACATGGGCAAATTTGTGGAGGTAAATGGGAAGAACAAAAGTGGCTATACATGATGTAGATGTGGGAAATGCTGTTCCAATCAAACAACATCCATATAGACTTAACCCTTTAAAATTGGCACAGGTTAGCAAAGAGATTGAGAGTATGCTTAAAAATAGCATAATTGAAGTGGGTTGCTGCCAATGGAGCTCACCCATAGTGATAATACCAAAATTGGATGTACCCAACGGTGGTGTGTGGACTATAGAAAGGTTAATGCAGTTACAAGAATGGACTCTTATCCTATCCCACGTTTGGAGGATTGCATTGAGAAAGTGGGGACAATCAGCTTTTATTTCCAAACTGGATTTACTCAAAGGTTCCTGGCAGGTACCTTTATCCGAAAGGGCGAAGGAGATTTCAGGAAAGTGGGGACAATCAGCTTTTATTTCCAAACTGGATTTACTCAAAGGTTCCTGGCAGGTACCTTTATCCGAAAGGGCGAAGGAGATTTCAGCTTTTGTGATTACAGATAGTACATACCAATTCCAAGTTATGCCATTTGGCATCAGCCACATTTCAACGGTTAACTAATACAGTCATTTCAGGATTAC
Organism: Scyliorhinus torazame; assembly: GCF_047496885.1. Classification (NCBI taxonomy): domain Eukaryota; kingdom Metazoa; phylum Chordata; class Chondrichthyes; order Carcharhiniformes; family Scyliorhinidae; genus Scyliorhinus; species Scyliorhinus torazame. The sequence goes on from NC_092722.1 coordinate 84,540,699, forward strand.
CCAATTGTGCGGTTATACATCGACAATCTGGTAATATTTAGCCAGACATGGACAGAACATTTGAAACATCTGATTAATTCAATCGACTTCAGGAGGCGGGTTTGGTGGTAAACCTAGCCAAAAGTGAATTTGGAAAAGCCCAAGTCACTTTCCTTGGCCATACAATCGGATAGGGTCAAATGGTCCCACGGGATGTGAAAACGAAAGTTATTGGGGAGTTTCCGGTCCCTCGACACAACAAGAAATAATGCGATTTCTTGGTATGAGTGGATTTTACCGGAAATTTGGACCAAATTTTAGCAGTGTGGTGGCTCCACTGACGGAATTGCTGAAGAAACGTTGAAAATTTCAATGAACAGCGGACTTTCAACAGGCATTTGACTGCCTGAAAGCTGTGATAACCAATGCTCCTGTGTTGGAGAATTACAAGAGACGATGTGATCAGATTGAACTAAAGTATCTGATTTTAAGAGAAATGCTGAGGCGTAGAGAAATGGACGGTTCGTGCAGAGACCTTCTTGTTCAAAGAGACTGTCAATCGAGAAGGATTCCAGTTGGAGGAAGAAGAACTAAAATGGACTGTTATTATAAATGTTTGCGTGTGACTTCCGGGTGCGGCGATGACCAGCTGAGTCGCACGTTTCGGCAGCTCCTTGTGAAACAGACTTTTGGGCTCTTGATAGGAGCCCCAACGGCAATTTTGACGGCTAAAAACACTGTGCGGTAAACCAGAAGGGAATCCCCCTGGATACGGATGGAAAAAGGAGGAGAAAGTGGCCGGATTGCAGTGGATCCTTTAGAACAGCGGCAAGGAAGGCAAGCAAAAACCAAGATGGCGTCGGAAGGTGGCAGTTTAACATGGGGCCCTGAACAACAAGAGTTCTTGAAATGCTGTGTGGAAGAGATCAAAAGGAAATGAAGAAAGAGCTGTTGGCCCCGATACTACAGGCGATCGAAGGGCTAAAGGGAGGAACAAAAGACCCAGGAGCGGGAGCTTCGGGTCGTGAAGGCAAAGGCAGCTGAGAATGAGGACGATATACAGGGCCTGGTGGTGAAGACGGAGACGCAGGAGGCACATCAGAAACGATGTGTGGAAGGTTGGAGGCACTGGAAAACAACGCAAGGAGGAACAACCTGAGGATTCTTGGTCTTCCTGAAGGTGTGGAGGGAGCGGACGTCGGGGCATATGTGAGCACGATGCTGCACTCGTTAATGGGAGCGGAGGCCCCGGCGGGTCCGTTGGAGGTGGAGGGAGCATACCGAGTGATGGCGCGAGGACCGAGAGCAGGAGAAATTCCCAGAGCCATAGTGGTGAGATTCCTCCATTTTAAGGATAGAGAAATGGTCCTTAGATGGGCAAAGAAAACTCGGAGCAGTAAATGGGAGAACGCGGTGATCCGCGTTTATCAAGACTGGAGTGGCGGAGGTGGCGAGAAGGAGGGCGAGCTTTAATCGGGCCAAGGCGGTGCTTCATAAAAAGAAGATAAAATTTGGAATGCTGCAACCGGCAAGACTGTGGGTCACATATCGAGGAGGCACCACTACTTTGAGACGGCGGATGAAGCGTGGACTTTTATTGTGGAAGAAAAACTGGAATGAGCGGGTTATTAAAAAGAACGTTTGAACAAAGTGGTGGGGCGAATGTGGGGGCAAATCCTGTACTAATCCTGCGATGTGGTAACTTTTCTTTCTCCCACAGGTGGTGATGGGGGAGGAGGGGAGTGGAGGAGGATGGGCGTTGGCCCATGGGGGGCGGGGCCAAGGGAGAAGCGTGGCTTGGTTCCGCGCTATGATAATCATGGCGGAATAGAGAAGCAGGAAGGAGGGGGCGTCGCACGGTGCGAGCCGAGGTCACGGGGGGAAGCCGAGGTCAGCCAGAGTTTGCTGACTTCAGGGAGCAACATGGGGGAGTAATTACGCTAGCGGGGGATCTAGCGGGGGGGGGGGGGGGTGGAGGGGGGAATTACTGGGTTGCTGCTGCTGGGGAGGAGTGGGGAGCTGGTATGGGAGAGGATGGCGGGGGGGCACCGCCTGGGGAGATACAGCTGCGTGGGAACCGGGTGAGGAGCTGGAAAAGGTGATGGCTAATCGACAAGGGGGGTAGGAAGCCCCCAACTCGGCTGATCACGTGGAACGTGAGAGGGCTGAACGGGCCGATTAAGAGGGCACGGTACTCGCACACCTTAAGAAACTTAAGGCAGATGTGGGTTATGTTACAGGAAACGCACCTGAAACTGATAGACCAGGTTAGGCTACGCAAAGGATGGGGGGGCAGGTGTTCCATTCGGGGCTAGATGCGAAAAACAGGGGGGTGGCTATATTAGTGGGGAAGCGGGTAATGTTCGAGGCAAAGACTATAGTGGCGGATTAACGGGGCAGATACATGATGGTGAGTGGCAAACTACAGGGGGAGACGGTGGTTTTGGTAAACGTATATGCCCCGAACTGGGATGATGCCATTTTATGAGGCGGATGCTAGGACGCATTCCGGACCTAGAGATGGGAAAGCTGATAATGGGGGGAGATTTTAATACGGTGTTGAACCAGGGCTGGATAGGTCGAAGTCCAGGACTGGAAGGAGGGCCGCAGCAGCCAAGGTACTTAAGATTTTATGGAGCAGATGGGAGGTTGTAGACCCGTGGAGATTTAGCAGACCTAGGAGTAGGAGTTCTCGTTTTCTCCTATGTCCATAAAGTCTACTTGCGAATAGACTTTTTTGTGCTGGGTAGGGCATTGATCCGAAGGTGAGGGGACGGCGTATACGGCTATAGCCATTTCGGATCACGCTCCACACTGGGTGGACTTGGAGATAGGGGAGGAAACAGGAGGGCGCCCACCCTGGAGAATGGACATGGACTAATGGCAGATGAGGGGGTGTGGTCTAAGGGTGAGGGCTGCATTGAAAGTACTTGGAACTCAATGATAACGGGAGGTCCAGGTGGAGTGGTCTGGGAGGCGTTGAAGGCGGTGGTTAGAGGGAGCTGATATCAATAAGGGCACTTAAGGGAAGCAGGAGAGTAAGGAACGGGAGCGGTTTGCTGCAAGAACTTTGAGGGTGGACAGACAATATGCGGGAAGCACCGGAGGGACTGTACAGGAAAGGCAAAGGCTACATGTAGAATTTGACTTGCTGACTACAGCACTGCAGAGGCACAATGGAGGAAGGCACAGGGTGTTCAGTACGAATATGGGGAGAAGGCGAGCAGGTTGCTGGCACACAATTGAGGAAAAGGGGAGCAGCGAGGAAATAGGGTGGAGTGAGGGATGAGGAAGGAGAGATGGAGCGGGGAGCGGAGAGAGTGAAGGAGTGCTCAAGACATTTTATAAAAATTATATGTATGCTCAACCCCCGGATGGGAGGGAGAGAATGATGGGCTTCTTGGATCGGCTGGAATTTCCCAAGGTGGAAGAGCAGGAAAGGGTGGGACTGGGAGCACAGATCGAGGTAGAAGAAGCGGTGAAAGGCCCGGGACCGGATGGATTCCCAGTCGAATTCTATAGAAATATGTGGACTTGCTCGCCCCGGTACTGACGAGGACCTTTAATGAGGCAAAGGAAAGGGGACAACTGCCCCCGACTATGTCTGAAGCAACGATATCGCTTCTCTTAAAGAAGGAAAAGGACCCGCTACAATGCGGGTCCTATAGACCTATTTCCCTCCTAAATGTAGATGCCAAGGTCCTGGCCAAGGTATTGCAAGAGAATAGAGGAATGTGTCCCGGGGTGGTCCACGAGGACCTAACTGGGTTGTGAAGGGGAGACAGCTGAACACGAATATACGGAGGTTGTTAGGGGTAATGATGATGGCCCCACCAGAGGGAGAAACGGAGATAGTAGTGCGATGGATGCTGAGAAAGCATTTGATAGAGTGAGTGGGATTATTTGTGGGAGGTGTTGAGAGATTTGGTTTGGAGAGGGGTATGTTAGATGGGTGCAGCTGTTGTATAGGGCCCCAGTGGCGAGCGTGGTCACGAATGGACGGGTTCTGCATATTTTCGGCTCCATAGAGGGACAAGGCAGGGGATGCCCCTCTGTCCCCATTATTGTTTTGCACTGGTAATGAGCCCTGGCGATAGCGGTTGAGGGGTTCCAAGGAAGTGGAGGGGGTGTACTTCGGGGAGGAGAAGAGCACCGGATATCGTTGTATGCGGACGATTTCTACTGTACGTGGCGGACCGGCGGAGGGGATGCCAGAAATATGCGGATACTTGGGAGTTGTGGGATTTTTCAGGTATAAATTGAACATGGGAAAAGTGAGTTGTTTGTGGTGCATCCAGGGGAGCAGAGTAGAGAATAGAGGACCTACGTTGAGGAAGGTAACAAGGGACTTTCGTTACCTGGGATCCAGATAGCTAAGAATTGGGGCACATTGCATAGGTTAAATTAACGCGGTTGGTGGAACAGATGGAGGAGGATTTCAAGAGATGGGATATGGTATCCCTGTCATGGCAGGTGAGGTGCAGGCGGTTAAGATGGTGGTCCTCCGAGATTCCTCTTTGTGTTTCAGTGCCTCCGGTGGTGATTACGAAGGCTTTTTTAAAGGATTGAAAAGAGCATCATGGGTTTGTGTGTGCCGGGAAGACCCCGAGAGTGAGGAAGGGATTCTTACAGCGTAGCAGGGATAGGGGGGGGGGCTGCACTACCGAGCCTAAGTGAGTATTATTGGGCCGCTAATATTTCCAATGGTGAGCAAGTGGATGGGAGAGGAGGAGGGAGCGGCGTGGAAGAGATTAGAGAGGGCGTCCTGTAGGGGGACTAGCCTGCAGGCTATGGTGACAGCCCCATTGCCGTTCTCACCGAGGAACTACACCACAAGCCCGGTGGTGTGGCTACACTGAAGATTTGGGGACAGTGGAGACGGCATAGGGGAAGGACTGGAGCCTTGGGGGGGTCCCCGATAAGAAACAACCATAGGTTTGCCCGGGGGAATGGATGGGGATATGGAATGTGGCAAAGAGCAGAATAACGCAACTGAAAGATCTGTTTGTGGATGGGAAGTTCGCGAGTCTGGGAGCGCTGACCGAGAAATATGGGTTGCCCCAAGGGAATGCATTCAGGTATATGCAACTGAGGGCTTTTGCGAGGCAACAGGTGAGGGAATTCCCGCAGCTCCGACACAAGAGGTGCAGGACAGAGTGATCTCAAAGACATGGGTGGGGGATGGTAAGGTGTCAGATATATATAGGGAAATGAGGGACGAAGGGGAGACTATGGTAGATGAACTAAAGGGGAAATGGGAAGAAGAGCTGGGGGAGGAGATCGAGGAGGGGCTGTGGGCAGATGCCCTAAGCAGGGTAAACTCGTCGTCCTCGTGTGCCAGGCTAAGCCTGATTCAGTTTAAGGTATTACACAGGGCACATATGACTGGAGCACGGCTCAGTAAATTTTTTTGGGTGGAGGATAGGTGTGCGAGGTGCTCGAGAAGCCCAGCGAATCATACCCATATGTTTTGGTCATGCCGGCACTACAGGGGTTTTGGATAGGGGTGACAAAGGTGCTTTCAAAAGTAGTAGGAGTCCGGGTCGAACCCAAGCTGGGGGTTGGCTATATTTGGGGTTGCACAAGAGCCGGGAGTGCAGGAGGCGAGAGAGGCCGATGTTTTGGCCTTTGCGTCCCTAGTAGCCCGGCGCAGGATATTGCTAATGTGGAAAGAAGCAAGCCCCCGGGGGTGGAGACCTGGATAAATGACATGGCGGGGTTTATAAAGCTAGAGCGGATTAAGTTCGTCCTAAGGGGTCGGCTCAAGGGTTCACCAGGCGGTGGCAACCGTTCGTCGAATACCTCGCAGAAAGATAGACGGAATGGGAAAAAGAAGGCAGCAGCAGCAGCCCAGGATCGGGGGGGGGGGGGGGCGCGCGCGGGGTGGGGGGGGGGGGGGGGGTGGGGGAGAGAGGAGGAACCAGAAGGACTCTCAGGGTTGTTAATATATACTGTATAGTATGTATAGGTCGTTGCTACAGATAATTATATATTGGACTGTTAAATATATTTTTGGAGAGTGTTACTTGTGACAAGGCAGTTGCCAATTAGGGCTAGTTTTCATTTTTGTTATTATTATTATTCATTTTTTGTTTATAAAATAGGTCAGTGTTATTTGTGTTGTTATAATATTGTGTAAAGGATGCACAATGTACTGTGTTGGTTGACCAAAAATTTCAATAAAATATTAATTAAAAAAAAAAATGTTTGCGTGTTTAGTTTTATAAAATAGAATTGTATATTCACTGTCCATATTTCTTGAAGGAAAGTGAAAAGATGAAAAATGAATCCATCTTGAAGTTGATGGTTTATTTATTTTTTTCTTGGGGGGAAGTGTCATGTGAGAGTACCTTTAAGAAATGGGTCTTTAAGAAATGGGTGTTTATCAGTGATGTCAGAGTGTGAGTGGAGCTGTGCTGTCTGTCTGCTTTACTTCATTTTGAGCAGGCTGCTACAGAGTGAGTTTTTAGTTTTTTTTCAGAGAGAAGAGCTGCAGTGAAAGCCAGCAGATGTGCATGGATCTCTCTGCAAGCTGAAGAGTGTCAATTTGGGGATTTCAAAGGGATAACTGCTCTCATTAGAGAATTTAAACCTGATCTCTGTGTTAAAAGGGTCTTTTGTCTTCTGGATGTTGTTTGGGAATTTATTAAGGGTTATTTGTCGAGTACTGTGGGTTTATAACTGGTTTCATGAATAAACATTGTTTTAATTTACAAGACCTGTAACACTCTGTTGAATAACACCTGAACGGCAGGCCCATGTGTTCCTTATAACCACAATAAATTCAAAGTTAAGGGTCAGGTGAACTCCATGATACACTTTGGGGTTCTCTAAACCCTGGACCTTAACAGAGGGAAAGAAGGTGGTTTTAGAAGGTGGATTTTAGGAGGTGAGATGTTTTGCCGTTGTCTCTGGCGCGTTAGGTGCAGACAGTAAAAAGTTTTTAAAATAAATTTAGTGTACCCAATTCATATTTTCCAATTAAGGGGCAATTTAGCGTGGCCAATCCACGAACCCTGCACATCTTTGGGTTGTGGGGGCGAAACGCCCGCAAACATGCGGAGAATGTTTAAACTCCACACGGATAGTGACCCAGAGCCAGGATCAATCCTGGGACATCGGCGCTGTGAGGTAGCAGTGCTAACCACTGTGCCACCGTGCCGCCCTGCGGACAGTAAAAATGACGGTGCTGCCTACGTTTCTGTTGGTGTTTCAGGACCTCCCCAAGGGGTTGGTTTAGCACAGTGGGCTAAATAGCTATCTTGTAAAGCAGACCAAGGCCAGCAGCGCAGGTTCAATTCCCGTACTGGCCTCCCCGATCAGGCGCCGGAATGTGGCGACTAGGGGCTTTTCACAGTAACTTCATTGAAGCCTACTTGTGACAATAAGCGATTTTCATTTTCATTTCATTTCAATCCTTGCAGGCAGGGATTGAGTACCTCAGGGACTTGTTTTTGGGGTGCAAATCATGTCCACATGTTTTAGGCGTGTCCAAGACTGAGGGGGTCCTGGCAGGGGTTCTCAGACATGATGTCCGAGGTCCTGGGGGTGAAGGTGCTCCAAGTCTGGAGGTGGCGATATTTGGGGTGTTGGTAGGCCCCGGAGTGGAGAGAGGCCAATATTGGCTTTTTACCTCCCTGATAGCCTGGAGGTGGATGTTGTTGTGTTGGAGGGACTCGGAGCTGCCAAAGGCAGGGGTGTGGGTGAGCGACCTGGCAGATGTCCTGAGGTTAGAGAAGATCAGAGTCGCTCCGTGGAGGGTAGAAGGGTTCACCCGGTGGTGAAAAACGTTCATCGATTTCTTCAAGGAGCTTCGAGGGGTCAGCAGAGGAGGTGGTGTAAGGGGGGGTTAAAAAGGGGGGAGGTGGAAAGTGGTTGGGGGTCGGAGTCAGTGGAGCTGGAGGGTTGCGGTTGTTGGGTGGGTTGTTGTGATCATCTTTTGTTACTCTTTGGTTGTCCTTTTGATATTTTGTATATTTATATTTTGTTAAAAAGCCTTCAATAAAAATATTTTATGGAAAAAAGACATTCCCCTGTCCAGTAACTTAGTCACCTCTTCAACAAATTCAATGAGCTTTGTCAGGCATAAGCTTCCCTTCAGGAGTTTGTGCTGGCCCTCCCTGATCGACCGTTTAGCTACCCCATTGCTGTGTCTGTAAAATCAAAAACTTTACCCAGATGTCTTTAATGATGGGGCAAACAAAGGACACCACAAGCGTATAAATCAAATAACTTTATTCAGCAAACAGTAACAATAAGTTACTAAAGAATCCCAAAATATTACTAAATGATCCCAAGATTGGCGATACTGCCAGTTGAAGTCAATCACAATGCGGTCCGATTCCCTGAGCCTCGACTTCCTCAGGATCTGTCTTCATTGCATAGGTGGGTCTCGCACATTGCTTCCTTCCATCTCTGATGCATGGAGTCTTCGCTGCTGGGAGGTCTGGGGGTTTGGTTTTTATACCCCTCCCCCTGCCTTTCCTCAAATCATTTCCTCGAATCCCTACGTAGTGAGGCAGCCGTGCTAACCACTCTGCCACCGAGCAGCCCATTTCCAGAATGTTCTCCGGCCCGCAGAGTGGGAGTGGCACCACCCCATGGAGTTACTAATGGCCACCCTGCAGAACATCGGGTGTCCAGCTCCTGACACATTGTCTGTATGTAACATTGTGTACTCAAAACTATTGATTCATGAATAGAGCCAATTGACTTTTGATGGGTGATTGATAGGGCAGGTCCAGACATGGCCTGGCAGCTTGCCTGCATTTCAGTGTATTCGAAGTTTGGCCAGGTTCAAATTCCCATCAGCCTGTCTGAGGTTGACTACAGTTAAGATCATAAGACTAAAGACATAGGGACAGAATTACACCATTCGGCCCATCCAGTCTGCTCTGCCATTTGAATGTGGCTGACATGTTCCTCATCCCCATTCCCCTGCCTTCTCCCCATAACCCCACACCAGATTTGTGCTTGAGATGCTGTTACCTACATGACTACAGACCAAGAGGTGGAATTAGACAGAATAGTGATTTCTTAGCTCATGAGAGCTGGGAGCAGGAGCAGGCAATTAGCCTCTGGGGCCTGCTCCACCATTCAATATGATCATGGCTGATCTCATCACGGCTTCAACTCCACCATCCTGCCCATTCTCCACAATCCTTCAACACATTACTGATTAAAAATCTGTCTAACTCCTCCTTAAAATTTACCTACAGTCCCATCATCCACCACACTCCGAGTAGCGAATTCCACAAGTTCACGACCCTTTGCGAGAAGTAGTTTCTCCTCAACTCTGTTATAAATTTGCTACCCCTTACCTAAGACTATGACCTCTAGTTCTAGAATGCCCCACAAGAGGAAACATCCGCTCCACATCTACTTTATCCATAACAAAGTGGTGGAGAAACTATTTTTATCATCTCAATTTGATCTCCCCTCATTCTTCTAAACTCTAGAGAGTACAGGCCTAAACTGCTCAATCTCTCTTCATAAGACAAACCCTTCATCTCTGGAGTCAACCTAGTGATTTAAAATGTCCAATTCTTAAATTAAGGTGTCCAATTTTATCGGGCCTAAAATCCAGCTCATGCCAGATTACCACACCGTCCCTGATTATAGACTCCGGCAGTTTCCCTGTCCCAGGCATTAAGCTAATTGATCTATAATTCCCTAGTTTCCCTCTTTCGCCCTTGTTAATATATGGAGTGACATGTGCAATTTTCCAATCTAGATAAACCCCCCCGACAAATTACCTCCCGGCCTTCATTCTTCTCGAACGAGAACAGACCCCCAACTTTCTCCGATCTCCCCATGTCACTGACTTTCTTCACTGACTGGAACCAGTCTCGTCAAACTTCTCCACTTTCTCTTTCCCTCTGTTGCTCTCTCCCCCTGTCTCTCTCTCTCCCCCTGTCCTTCTCTCTCCCCGCCCCCCCCCCCCCCCCCCCCATCTCTCTCTCTCTCGGGCTCTCTCTCTCTCGGTGTCACTCTCTCTCTGTCTGTATCTCAATCCTGCTGGCTGTCTCTCTCTCTCTGACTTTCTCTCTCTCCAATGCCTTCGGATCCTTCCCCACAGTGCAGAGCCCAGAACTGGACGCGATAGTCACAGCTGAGACTGAATGAGTTCAACATAAACCCCTGGCTCTTGTCTTCTACACCCTACGAAAAGGCCTCCAAGCAATTGCTCAGCAACATTTGGGACGTCTCAGACACTGAAGCAGTCCATGTCCAGATGCAGCGAGATCTGGACAATATTCAGGCTTAGGCCTGACCAGTGGTAAGTTACATTTATGCCACACAAGTGACAGGCAATGACCAACTCTGACAGAAGAGAATCTAACCATCTCCCTCGCTTTGACTTTCAATGGCATTACAATCACTGACTCCCCCACTATCAACATCCTAAGGGGGGTTACCATTGACCAGAAACTGAACTGGGACCAGCCATAAATACTGTGGCTACCAGAGCAGGTCAGAGGCTGGGAATCCTGTGGAGATGAACTCACCTCCTGACTCCCCCCAAAGCCCGTCCACCATCTACAAGGACACAAGTCAGGAGTGTGATGGGAAACTGTGGTGAAATGTATTCACCAGGAGATGTGGTGCCTGTGTAAGCTTTAACCTTTAAGGATTGAGCTGGAACCCCGGTGGGCTCCACTTCAGGCTCCGCCCCCCCGGGACGGTATATAGTCCTGCGCCCAGTGGGTGCCGCTCATTTTGTACAGAAGTCACTGGCAGGCTAGTTCTTTGTGTAATAAAGCCTTCGTTCACTTGTTCATATGGTCTCGCTGTGAAGTGATGGTATATCAATTTATTACATAAACAACGTCACTATGGACGCCGTTCTCAAGTCAGAAAAACTCAACTTAGACGCCCGTGCCCCAGAAACCAAGGGGATCTTCTCTCATTGGTTCCGCTGCTTCGAGGCCTACCTTGGCTCCTCCGAAGCACCTATCCCCGAAGCTCTAAAGCTGCACCTCCTCCACGCCCGGGTGAGCCATCGAATTTCAGTTTTGATTGAAAAGGTGGCCACGTACGAGGCAGCGGTCGCGATTCTGAAGAAGCTTCATCAAGCCTGTGAACGAGGTGTTCGCGCGGCATCTGCTCACTACCCGCCGGCTACGCACAGGAGAATCTCTGGACGAATATCTGGAAAAACTGACCCTACTCGCCAGAAGCTGTAATTATCAAGGCGTGACAGCTGAGGAGCACATGAAGCTGCAGGTTCGGGACACCAATGTGGCTGGGGGCCGCTCTAATTACGTCAGGCAGCGACTGCTGGAAAACGGGGTTACTGACCTGCAGGACATGGTAAAACTAGCCACCTCGTTAGAGATGGCCTACCAGAGCCTCAGCGCGTTCCCCGCGGACCCAGCAAGCCCCACGTGGGCCCCGTCGACGCGGATGTCGCCAGTCCTGGTCACGCCACAGGCCTGTGCCACGTGGCTGCCCGCCCAGACCAGGGGACCGTCGAGGTACTTCTGCAGTCAGGGCCAACACATCCACGGTAGCATTGCCCAGCCCGCTCCGCGACATGCAGCGACTGCGGCAAAAAGGGTCACTTCGCCAGAGTCTGTCTGGCCAGATCGAAAGCCCAGAAGCCGAAAGCTCCTCAGGCCCGCCGACCCCGTAATGCGTCTGCGTGCCTGCCGGAAACGGCCCCTTCAGACGCGTCATCAGCCACGTGCAACTCATGGGGGTGGCCATCTTCAGCTCAATCCGACACGTGCGACTCGTGGGGGCCACCATTTTATGAGCCAGATTCCTCCGACTACACTGATTACCCGCAGCTCGGCGCCGGCACCTCGACCAGTCACGGCCGAAGCACCTGAGGAGTTCCATGATGGTCGTCCAGGTCAACGGGCACAAGACCCCCTGTCTCTTCGACTCCGGGAGCACGGAGAGCTTCGTACACCCCAAAACGATAAGGCACTTCTCCCTACGCATCTACCCTGCATCTCAAACGATCTCCCTCGCCTCCGGATCCCATTCGGTCCGGATCCGGGGGTACTGTGTCGTGAACCTCACAATACAGGGCGCTGAGTATGCACTTTTTAAGCTGTATGTCCTCCCTCACCTCTGCACCCCTTTATTGCTTGGACTGGACTTCCAATGCAGTCACTGAGGTCTGACCCTTAAGTTCGGCGGACCATTACCCCCCCCCCCTCACGGTATGTAGCCTCGCGACCCTTAAGGTCACCCCCCCTCCCCCCGCTCTTCGCGAACCTCACTCCCGACTGTAAGCCCGTCGCCACCAGGAGCAGGCGGTACAGCGCACAAGATATGACTTTCATCAAGTCAGAAGTCCAGCGACTCTTGAGAGAGGGGGTCATCGAGGCCAGCAACAGCCCCTGGAGAGCTCAAGTGGTGGTTGTCAGGACTGGGGAAAAGTACCGGATGCGTACCCCCTCCCCCCCATAGCGGAAATGGTCAACCAGATCGCACAGTACTGTGTGTTCTCAACGGTCGATCTGAAGTTGGCCTACCACCAGCTCCCGATCCGCCCGGAAGAGCGCCACTACACTGCCTTCGAAGCAGCCGGCCGACTCGTCCACTTCCTCAGGGTCCCGTTCGGCGTCACTAACGGGGTCTCGGTCTTTCAGAGAATGATGGACCGAATGGTGGACCAGTATGGGCTGCGGGCTACATACCCGTACTTGGACAATGTCACCATCTGCGGCCATGACCAGCAGGACCACGACGCCAACCTTAAGTAGTTCCTCCAAACCGCCCAATCCCTCAACCTCACATATAATAGGGAGAAGTGCGTTTTCTGCACAACCCGGCTAGCCATACTCGGCTATGTCGTGGAAAACGGAGTCCTGGGGCCCGACCCCGACCGCACGGAACTTCCCCTTCCCCACAGCCTCAAGGCCCTCAAACGGTGCCTGGGGCTTTTCTCATACTACCCCCAGTGGGTCCTCAACTACGTGGACAAAGCCCGCCCACTTATTAAGACCACTACGTTCCCCTGACGGCTGAGGCCCGCTCGGCCTTCAGCTGCATCAAGGCCAATATCACTAAGGCCGCCATGCACGCGGTGGACGAGTCTGTCCCCTTCCAGGTAGAGAGCGATGCGTCAGACGTTGCCCTGGCTGCTACCCTCAACCAGGCGGGCAGGCCCGTAGCCTTCTTCTCTAGAACCCTCAACGCTTCCGCGATTTGACACTCCTCTGTCGAGAAGGAGGTGCAAGCCATTGTGGAAGCTGTGTGGCATTGGAGGCACTACCTAGCTGGTAGGAGGTTCACCCTCGTCACCGACCAACGGTCGGTAGCCTTTATGTTTGACAATGCACAGCGGGGCAAGATTAAAAATGATAAGATCCTGAGGTGGAGGATCGAACTCTCCACCTACACTTACAATATTAAGTATCGTCCTGGGAATCTCAACGAGCCCTCAGATGCCCTGTCCCACGGTACTTGCGCCAGCGCGCAGGAGGACCGACTGCGGGCTCTCCACAACGACCTCTGCCACCCAGCGGTCACCCGGCTTGTCCATTTTATTAAGTCCTGCAACCTGCCCTACTCCAGCGAGGAGGTCAGAGCCATGACCAGGTATTGCCAAGTCTGCGCGGAGTGCAAACCACACTTCCAGACAAGGCCCATCTGGTAAAGGCCTCCCGGCCCTTTGAGCGCCTCAGTGTCGACTTCAAGGGGCCACTCCCGTCCACCAACTGCAATCTGTACTTCCTGACCGTCATTGACGAGTACTCCCGTTTCCCTTTCGCTGTCCCCTGCCCCGACATGACCTCGGCCATGATTATAAAGGCCCTGCACAGCATCTTCACACTGTTCGGTTTCCCTGCTTACGTCCACAGTGACCGGGGCACATCATTTATGAGCGATGAGCTGCGTCAGTACCTGCTCGATAAGGGCATCGCCTCGAGCAGGACTACAAGCTATAACTCGCAGGGAAATGGGCAGGTGGAGAGGGAGAACGCAACGGTATGGAAGGCCGTCCTTCTTGCCCTCCGGTCCAGAAGTCTCCCGGTTCCCCGCTGGCAGGATGTCCTCCCCGACGCGCTCCACTCCATTATATCACTCCTCTGCATAGCTTGTCTGTCTTCCCCAGGAAGTCCATCTCCGGGTTCTCGCTTCCATCCTGGCTGACAACTCCGGGGCCTGTCCTTCTCCGGAGGCATGGGAGGAGCCATAAGACCGACCCCCTAGTCGAGAGGGTCCAGCTGCTGCACGCAAACCCCCATTACGCCTATGTCGCGCACCCAGACGGACAGCAAGATACAGTCTTCCTACGGGACCTGGCGCCCGCTGGTTCCCCTGCCGACGCGCCCCCCCTGCATCCCAGCATCGCCTCCCGCCACCAACCGTGTCTCTTTCGCCCCCCTGGGGCTCCTGTGTCCTCCCGCGCCTACGCCGCCCCCCCCCCCCCCCCCGCGCCTGCACTGCCCCCCGCGCCTTCACAGCAGCCACCCACCTGCCGACCACTACCCCGCAACCGTCTCCAACATGCCGGGCGTAAGCTCCGAACAACACACTCTCGGAGTCACCATCATTTACGACGTCCGTGCCCACCGCACCGCCAGAGCTGAGTGTAGCACCGTCAATATGACGCGAGGCAGGTTGAGGTAATGTCAATTGAAGGCTTTATTAAGCAGAACTTTATCCCCAGCAGCGTGGTTACAGAATGCAGCTGCTGAGGGAAATGGAGGGAAAACTGGGTTCTTATACCGGCATTTCTGGGTGGAGTCCAGTAGGTGGCAGATCCTACCAGGACCTGGCATCCCTCCACCAATAGCCTGTCGACACGTGGTGTACCGTATTACCCCTAATACATACCACCACACTGAGGAGGTCTAAAAGGACGATCCGGCCTCCGGAAAGACTGGACATTTGACCCATGTCACCCCTGCCGAACTTTGTGTTTTTTTTAAACAGGGGGTGAATGTGGTGAAATGTATTCACCAGGAGATGTGGTGCCTGTGTAACCTTTAACCTTTAAGGATTGAGCTGGAACCCCGGTGGGCTCTGCCTCTGGCTCCGCCTCCCCCCCCCCCCCCCCCGTGATGGTATATAGTACTGCGCCCAGTGGGTGGTGCTCATTTTGTCCAGAGGTCACTGGCAGGCTAGTTCTTTGTGTAATAAAGCCTTCGTTCACTTGTTCATATGGTCTCGTTGTGAATTAATGGTATACCAGAAACTCTCCCACTTGCCTGGATGAGTGCGGTTCCCAACAACACTTGAGAAGTTCGACACCACCCAGAACAAAGCAGCCCCGCTCGATCAACACGCTAACTATAAACATTCACTCCCTTCTCTACCGACGCACAGTGGCAGCCGTGTGTACCATCTACAAGATGCACTGCAGCAACTTACCAAGCCTCACTCAACAGCACCTTCCAAACCTGCCACCAATTCCCCACCCTTTCTCCCCCAATGCAACCTGATATTCAACTACATGTAGCACCACAGTCAAAAAGCAATAAACACAGCAGGATATTTAACTATGGGAAGCATGACAGTCAAAATTCCCAACTCTCTCTCCCCCCGCCCCCCCCCCCCCCAAACCAACCTAATATTCAACTATGGAAAGTATCACACAGTCAGAATTCCCCACTCTGACCCCATTCCCCCATAAATGCTGGGGCCCAGTCAGTGACACCAATACGAATATTAAACCAAAACAGACTAGCAAAGAAAATGCGGCTTGCTATTCAACTATGGGAAGCATCGCACAGTCACAATTCCTGACTTTGCCCCCCACCCCCACCCTCACCCCCCTGTAAATGCTGGGTCATATCCAGTGGCACTTATGCCCAATGGACAAATATCAAATCAAAATGCAGCAGAAAAGAAAAATGCAACCTGATATTCAACTGTCGGAAGCATCACAAAGCCACAATTCCCCACTCTGGCTCCCTTCCCCCATAAATACTGGGGACCAGTTAGTGACATCAATGCCCCAGGGACGAATATTAAACCAAAACGCTGCAGTAAAAGAAAACACGGCCAGATATTCAACTATGGCAAGCTATGCAAAGTCAGAAAGCAAAAAACGCGTTTATTATTCAACTCCAGGAAGCATCATACAGTGAAAATTCCCCACTCTGGCTCCCCACCCCATCATAAATGCTGGGCTGAGCCTGTGGTACCTATGCCTCAGGGTCGAATATCAAACCAAAACACGGCAGCAAAATGCACCCTGATATTTGACTACATGAAGCAGCAGGAAAACAAAAGTTGCCTGATATTCAACCATGGGAAGTACCAGTTGTAGTTTTGGCAATCACCACTATCAGCCAATCAAAGGAACAGAATCATAAAACTATCCCATCAACCAATGAGAAACACAAAACTCCCCAACAGTGGAACACCCCATATCAGGAACTTACATCCAATGGCAGAACATTCCCAATATTAAGCCATTTCCAGCCTCACAAGGCCAGACCCTTTGGGACAAATAGCAAAAGAGCTTTACCCAATGAACAAGCAGCCACCAGCCTGCTTCTCAATGCTGCACCCACCCTTTCAGTGAGAGTGGCAACTCAACTCTGTCAGGCTGCTTCTCTAATATCACCATTTAAGTCAAATCTACCTCCCTCGTCAATATTAATATCAAATGCCTCCTTACCTTGCTCATTCCATGAGTCTTTATTTCCGAATTAGATGCAAAAGCATTGCATTCTGGGAGCTGCAATTTATTAAATCCACTGTGTTGCTGATTGGTGCTTATTCACTTGTTTCTTTTTTTTCAAACTTTTTTTTTACCTGAGTGAAGAATGTGGTTGGTTCCCCAGCCGCCCCAGCCCCACTCCAGGCAGTTACCTAGGCCAGTGTTAGGGCGGCCTGTACCACAGTTACAGGCCGGGGCCTGCTCTGTGATCACCAGCCTGGATAAAGCACGGCCTGTTTTATCATCACAAGCCTGGCAAAGGTGTGACCGGCTTTACCATCGCATACCTGGCCAACACTAGCATGGCTAAAGTATGGCCCGTTCTAGCCGCCACAAGCCTGGCTAAAGTGCTGCCTGCTCCATCATTACCAGCATAGCTAAAGTGGGGCCTGTTCTAAACGTCACCAGCCTGGCTAAAGTATGGCCTGTTCTTGCCATCACCAGCCTGGCCAAAGTGGGGTCTGTTCTACTGTCACCAGCCTGGTTAAAGTGCAGCCTGTTCTAACCATCACCAGCCTGGCAAAAGTGGGGTCTGGTCTACTGTCACCAGTCTGGCTAAAGTATGGCCCGTTCCAACCATCACAAGCCTGGCTAAAGTGCAGCCTGTTTTACTGTCACAAGCCTGACTGAAGTGCAGCCTGTTCTAACCATCACCAGCCTGGCCAAAGTGCAGCCTGTTATACCATCACAGCTTGACTACAGTACGGCCTATTCTACTGTGACAGGTCTGACTAAAGCATAGCCATTTCTAACCATCTCCAGCCTGGCTAAAGTATGGCCTGTTCTACCATTACCAGCCGGTCTAAAGTGTGGCCTGAACTAACCATCACCAGCCTACCTAAAATACAAGCTTGGCCAAAGTGCAGTGTGTTCTACCATCACCAGCCTGGCTCAAATATGGACAGTTCTACCATCACCAGCCTCTAGCCTATTAAAATATGGCCGGTTCTACCGTCACCAGCCTGGCTAAAATATGGCCGGTTCTATTGTCACCCGCCTGGCTAAAGTACAGCCTGTTCTACCGTCACAAGCTTGCCCAAAGTGCGGTGTGTTCTCCCGTCATCAGCCTTGCTCAAATATGGCCAGTTCTACCGTCACCAGCCTGGCTAAAATATGGATGGTTCTGATGCGCGATCAATTACACTCAAGACAAAGTGATTTCATAACTGAAGGCTTTAATCGACTAGAACTTGTTCCCCAGCAGCTTCGGTACAGAAAGCCAAGGTCATCGCCAATCGGGTCAGGTCTGCTCTGGAGTCGGTGATCCACCCTGACCAGACCTGTGCTGTATCCGGCAGGAAGATCTCTGATAGCCTCGCGCTACTCAGGGATACGATCGCCTACGTGCAGGACAGGAGGGTGGACACCTGCCTCATCAGCCTTGACCAGGAGAAGGCTTTTGACAGAATATCGCACACCTACATGATGGATGTGCTCTCCAAAATGGGGTTTGGGGAGGGAATTTGCAATTGGATCAAACTGCTCTACACAAACATCTATAACGCAGTCTCAATCAATGGGTGGGAATCAGAAAAGTTCCAGATCAAATCCGGAGTCAGGCAGGGCTGCCCTCTCTCCTCAGCCCTGTTTGTGTGCTGCATAGAGCCTTTTGCCGAGTCCATCAGGAAGGATCCGGGTATAAGAGGAGTGACGATCCCAGGCAGTGGAGGCATGCAAGTCAAGGCCTTCCTGTACATGGACGACGTTGCCGTCTTCTGCTCGGATCCTGCGTCTGTACACAGGCTCTTGACCACCTGCGACCAGTTTGAACTGGCCTCGGGAGCCAAGATAAACCATGGCAAGAGCGAGGCCATGTTCTTTGGGAACTGGGCCGACCGGTCCTTTGTCCCCTTCACTGTCAGGTCAGATTACCTGAAGGTGCTGGGGATATGGTTCGGAGCTGCTGGGGCGTGCACCAAAAGCTGGGAGGAGCGCATAGCAAAGGTAAGACAGAAACTGGGCTGGTGGGAGCAACGCTCCCTCTCCATTGCGGGCAAAACCCTGGTCATCAGGTGTGAGGTACTCTCGGTGCTACTGCACGTGGCGAAGGTCTGGCCCATAACCCGACCCTACGCCACAGCAGTCACCCGGGCCATCTTCAAATTCATCTGGAGATCCAAGGTGGACCGTGTCCGAAGGGACACCATGTACAAACCTCTGGAGAAGGGAGGGCGGAACGTACCCAACGCCTCCCTCATCCTGTTGGCCACCTTTGTGTGCAGCTGCATCAAGCTGTGCGTGGACCCCAAGTATGCAAACACCAAGTGTCACTACATACTGAGGTTCTACCTGTCCCCGGTGTTACGAAGGATGGGCCTGGCCTCATTGCCGCGGAACGCTCCAAGTAGTTGGACCGTACCGTACCACCTGTCCTTCGTGGAAACGTTTTTGAAGAAAAACACCTTTGACCACAAAGCAATGAAGCAGTGGTCAGCACGTAATGTCCTCGAGGCCCTCAGGGAAAAGGAGACCGTGGAGGACGTGGGATGGTTCCCTGAGCAGACTGCCAGAGTCATCTGGCAGAACGCCTCATCACCAGAACTTTCAAACAAGCACCAAGACCTAGCTTGGCTGGTGGTGAGAAGGGCCCTCCCTGTCAGATTCTTCATGCACACCCGAAGGCTCTGCGCCAACGCACGCTGCCCTCAGAGTGGCTGTGGGGGGAATGAGACGGTCACACACCTCCTTGTGGAATGTGCCTTTGCAAAGAAAGTCTGGAGAGAGATGCAGTGGTATTTGTCAAGGTTTATCCCGAACAGATCTGTGACACAGGACTCTGTGCTCTACGGACTGTTTCCAGGGACACACATCGAGACAAATATCAACTGCTGCTGGAAGGTCATCAACTCGGTGAAAGACGCTCTTTGGTCTGCCCGAAACTTGCTGATCTTCCAGTGCAAAGAATTGTCCTCGACCGAGTGTTGCAGACTGGCACATTCCAAGGTCCAGGACTACGTGCTGAGGGACGCACTCAAGCTTGGGGAAGCTGCCGCCAAGGCGCAATGGGGAAAGACCACTGTGTAAGGTCTTTCCAGCAAATGTACACCGAGGGGCGGGTAGCAGTGTAAACCCCCCTCGGTCTGGGCCACCAACACTCAAATGTATAAAAATAAACATGACAATGTAAATATTTAAGAAGGAATTGAAACGTAAAGAGTGATATGTGTATAACATTATCAAAATTGAATGGAAGAAAGTCAAGGCAATGTGTAACTCTGCCGGAAATGCACAGTCAAGACAATTTGAAATGTTCTGTAATGCTTATGATAAATTTTATGAATAAAGTATATTTTTTTGAATAAAAAAAAAAAATTTGGTACAGAAAGTGAAGGCTGCTGGGACGGCACCGGTTCTTATACTCCGCCTGTTAGGGCGGAGCTATTTATCAACAGCCAATGGTAAACTCCTAGGTTTAACCAATGGTCATCAGTCTCTTAGGTACAGCAATACCTGGTAATACCACATTCACCCCATGTTAAAAAAGAGTCCGGTGGGGGTGGTGGCCAGTGGTAACAGTCACCTTTAACATTGTATGGTCAGATATGGAGGTACCGTGATACCTCATACAGGGCTGTCGAGAATATTTACAAAGTGTTCGTTCATGGTTAAAATCACAGCGAAGCAATCAGTCGATCGGGTGGCCTGGTCGTCCTTCTGGATCGTCTGGGCTTCGGTGGTGATTCTGGTGGGGGTCCAAGTGGTTGCGACTGCTGAAGCGTGGTTTCGGCCTCCCTGGCAGCTTCGTCACCCCTAGGCGGCGCTGTTGGGGCAAACGGTTGACACGGGGAGGGGCGCCTGTAGGGGGCGTCGGTGGGTGGGCGGGCCTAAGCAGGAGTGGTGGGAGTTCTGACCCTCCAGTGAGGTGCTGTGGGGGTGGGGGGGGGGGGGGTAATGGTTTGGGTGCGTGTGAGGTTCCGGCGGGCGCCAGATCCCGAAGGGAGACTGTATCTTGCCGGCCGTCAGGGAATGCCACGTAGGCGTACTAGGGGTTAGCGTGCAGCAGGTGGACCCTCTCGACCAACGGGTCCGACTTGTGCGCCCGCAAGTGCTTCCGAAGCAGGATGGGTCCGGGTGTCACTAGCCAGGTTGGGAGCGAGGTCCCGGAGGAGGACCTCCTGGGGAAAACAAGGAGATGTTCATGAGGTGTCTGATTGGTAGTTGTACAGAGCAGTGACCGGATGCCGTGGAGGGCCATCGGGAGGACTTCTTGCCAGCGGGAGACTGGGAGATTCCTGGACCGTAGGGCCTGTAGAACAGTATTCCAGACTATTCCGTTCTCCCTCTCCACCTGTCCGTTTCCCCGGGGGTTGTAACTGGTCGTCCAACTTGAGGCAATGCCCCTGCTGATCAGGAATTGACGCAGTTCGTCGCTCATAAAGGAGGACCCCCTATCACTGTGTATGTACGCGGGGAAACCGAACAGTGCAAAGATAACCTGAAGGGCCTTGATGCCGGTGGTTGTGGTCATGTCTGGGCAGGGGATGGCGAATGGGAACCGGGAGTACTCGTCAATCACGTTCAGGAAATACGTGTTGCGGTCGGTGGAGGGGAGGGGGCCTTTGAAATCCATGCTGAGGCATTCAAAGGGACGGGAAGCCTTTATCAGGTGCGCCCTCTCTGGCTGGTAGAAGTGCGGTTTGCACTCCGTGCAGATTTGGCAGTCCCTGGTGGCTGTCCTGACCTCCTCGATGGAGTAGGGCAGGTTGCGGGTCTTGATGAAGTGGAAGAAACGAGTGACCCCCGGGTGGCAGAGGTCCTCGTGGAGGGCTTGGATGCGGTCCACTTGTGCAGTGGCACAAGTGCCGCGGGACAGGGCATCAGTAGGCTCGTTTAGCTTCCCCGGACGGTACAAGATCTCGTAGTTGAAGGTGGAGAGTTCTATCCTCCACCGCAAGATCTTGTCGTTTTTAATCTTGCCCCGCTGTGTATTATTGAACATGAAAGCAACCGACCGTTGGTCCGTGAGGAGAGTGAATCTCCTGCCGGCCAGATAATGCCTCCAATGTCTCACAGCTTCAACTATGGCTTGTGCCTCTTTTTCGACCGAGGAATGGCGAATTTCGGAAGCATGGAGGGTACGGGAGAAGAAGGCCACGGGCCTGCCCACTTGGTTGAGGGTGGCCGCCAGAGCTACGTCGGATGCATCGCTCTCGACCTGGAAGGGGAGGGACTCGTCGATGGCGCGCATCGTGGCCTTTGCAATGTCTGCTTTGATGCGGCTGAAGGCCTGGCGGGCCTCCGTCGACAGGGGGAAGGTTGTGGACTGGATTAGGGGTCGGGCTTTGTCTGCGTAGTTAGGGACCCACTGGGCGTAGTAACTGAAAAACCCGAGGCAGCGCTTCAGGGCCTTGGGGCAGTGGGGGAGGGGGAACTCCATAAGGGGGCGCATGCAATCAGGGTTGGGGCCTATAACTCCATTTCGCACTACGTAGCCTAGAATGGCTAGACGGTTGGTACTAAATACGCATTTATCCTTATTGTACGTTAAGTTAAGGATTTTCCTGGTCTGGAGAAATTTGCGGAGGTTGGTGTCGTGGTCCTGCTGGTCATGGCCGCAGATGGTGACGTTATCCAGATACGGGAACGTTGCGCGTAAGCCATACCGGTCAACCATTCGGTCCATCTCTCGCTGGAAGACCGAGACCCCATTAGTGATACCAAAGGGAACTCTTAAAAATTGGTAGAGCCGGCCATCTGCTTCGAAGGCAGTGTACTTGCGGTCAATATTACGGAGGGGTAGTTTGTGGTAGGCGGACTTGAGATCCACCGTGGAGAAGACCTTGTATTGCGTGATCCTGTTTACCAGGTCGGCTATACGGGGGAGAGGGTACGCAGCCAGCTGCGTAAACCTGTTGATGGTCTGACTGGAGTCAATGACCATCCTATGTTTTTCCCCGGTCTTTACCACCACTACTTGAGCCCTCCAGGGGCTGTTGCTCGCTTCGCTGACCCCTTCCCTCAGCAGCCTTTGGACCTCTGACCTGATGAAGGTCCGGTCCTGGGCACTGTACCGTCTGCTCCTGGTGGCGACGGGTTTGCAATCTGGGGTGAGGTTCGCAAACAGGGAAGGCGGGTCGACCTTAAGGGTCGCGAGGCCGCAGACAGTAAGGGGGGGGGGGGGGTATAGGGCCGCCGAATTTAAAGGTCAGGCTTTGCAAGTTACATTGGAAGTCCAACCCCAGGAGTGTAGCAGAAGTTGTTGAATCTCCTGCCTTGGACAGTGAGGTTCGCTAGTGTAGCCACTTAAAATGGCCAACTCCCGATTCAAAATGGCGAACGGCAAAGGCTGATGGGAAAGTCAGCCAACAGGACAAAAACGAGCAGCTGCAGGTTGGCTGTGTATTTATCTCTGGAAAGGCCAGACAACATCGATACGAGCAACCATCAGCATAACAAAACAACAGCCATCTGCATACTAATGAGCAATCCGCGGGAACAATAAGCAACATTTAGACACACAAAGCAAAACCAGACTCTTTGGCGCCAGCAGAAGCCTACACAAAAGGAGGTGAACGAGCACCTCAAGATCGCCCATTGATCAGGGAACCAGCATTGGAGAAAATTGAACCAAGCGATTGGGACAAAGTCCAATCACTTGGCACCAGGTACAGGGTCCGCCCCGAAAGGCGGGAAGCCCTGGGGACTATGAGAATTGAGCCCCAAGTTCAAATCACTCTCTTCTCTTCAGCTCTTCACCACCGCTTCTCCAGCTCTTCAATCTTCAGCAGCTGGTCGAAACTGTGAGTCTTACTTCAACGCTCGCTACGAGATAGGCGCTCCTAGCTATCAATCTGTACCAACTTCGAATCCTGCAGGCTCAGAACCCGAACGAAAGGCCATTTGTTTCCCTGACCTGGTGGGCCAGTTCCAAGTTAAGTATAGGCCTGTTAGTTGTAGAAGTAGCTTAAACGTAGAATTTGTGCATGAGTAGTGATTACTGTGTATAATAAATGTGCTTTAATTTAAATCTTACTAATCTGTGTATTGAATTATTGATCATTACTCGGACTTGAACCACGTGACGGCATCATAAAGATACATGGCGACTCAAGAGCAAAGGGAATAAAACAGAGCAATTAAACCAAGGAGAAAATTAGCAACATTATTTGGCGACTCTGGTGGGACTCAAACCCACAACCTTTGAATTAGAAGTCCAATTGGAAACAGAAAACCACAAGTGTTCAAGCAGTTCTGATCAATACTCATAATTCGGAAGTGTGTGTATGCATGCGTAACTAACAGGGCGATAAGGTAAAATTGTAGATTTTTTGTTGCGACAAAACTGTCGGAAGTTTGTATTTCGGAAAGTAGCGAAAGCCGTACCCGTATTTACAGCACCGCCTTAATACCCCTGTCCCAAATTTGAAGAGCAGCATTCAGATAATACCCCTGTCCCAAAATTTGAAGAGCAGCATTCGGATAGGAAAGATGGCAATGCAGGCAATGGAGCGCCTAATGAACCCAGAGGAATTTGCGGTCACAGCGACCAGCAGCAGTAGAGTGGGACAATGTCCCATTTGGGAGGAAGAGATCAGGAAATATCTCAAAGGGAAAGGATGGCCCCTTTGGAATGAATCCTGTGACAACGAGGAATCAGGTCCCGGGAGTATAGGACATACTTGGTGGGAGAACCTGAGCGAGATCCACAAAAAGAGCTTAGCGAAAGCTCGCAAGCCAATGGCAATTATGTCCTGCTTGGCACAATTGCGAGGCACAGAGGAGGTCGTTAGGACGCTCCAGAAAGAAATTGAGGGCATACATTGAATGAGTAAAGTCGATGTAAGCGAGGTAGAAAAGGAGAATTTGGAATTGAGAAGGAAGTTGGCAGCAAAAGATGGAGAGGTGGAGGATGCCAAAAGGGCACACTAGTCTTGTCTGGCGCACTTAAGCAGCTTCCAGTCTCAATACGAAAAGGCTTATCAGGACACGCAACGTCCAGTCCTGGTACGTGAAGAAACAGAAAAACAGGTAGAGGCATTACAGAGACAGTGTAGTGACCTCAAGGCAGCATTAAGAGCACTCCATGCTGCCACCACAGAACAAAGACAAAGCACATTAGATCACGCAAAGTGCCAGAAGCAGATTGCAGAGCTGCAATCGCTGCTTTCAGTTCAGAAAGGTTTCCAGGAACCCTTTGGAGAAATATTAGATCAGGAAGACGGCCCTGATTGGGAAGAATTGAACGAAACAGCGCAGAGATATGTTCAGGGACAGGTTCGTAGGGACAGCCACAAAAGAGAAAAGCGCCCCAACCCCCCACAGAGCAGATAGTTCACGCTCCAATGAACCCAGTAACCACCCACCGCACAGCCACATCGGACGATGCGGAATTTCTATATTCCACCCCCTTAACAGTGACCCAATTACGGGACGCGTGCGATAAGGTCACACCGTTCCTCCCCACCTCAGACCCCCACCATTTCTTTGCCACAGTTAAGCATCAGGCGACCATGTACGGCCTGGATGAGCGAGAGCATGTAAAACTCACGGTTTTAAGTTTAGACCCATCAGTAGCAGCAGCCCTTCCCGACCCACAGAATGTAGGAGGAGGCACCCTTGCAGAAATGCATACCGCGATCCTGGATGCGATCGGGTATAACCGGGGTGACCCCGTAGATGGCCTCAACAAATGTAGGCAAAAGAAATCCGAACACCCCACAGCGTTTGCTGTACGCCTGTGGATCCACTTTGCAGCAGTCTTCGGAGACGTAGACCGTGCCCATTTGTCCCCAGACAACATGGCCAAATGGACCCGCACCCTTATCTCCCATGCCACAGAAACAGGACCGAAAGCTTGCGTGAGTTATGATCCCTCAGAGGAGGCCCATAACGAGAAGTGGGTAGTGAAAAGATTGTCCCGCGCTTGGGAGCAATCTATACAAAGCAAACCCATGGTCAAGAATCCCGAGGAAAAGCAGGCCGGCGCAGATATGCAGGCAGTAAAAACAACACACCAGAACCCCGCATGGGTGAATGAGGGAAAGAACAGCCCCCCACCCAAGTCACAGGGGTGTTACAACTGCGGACAGTTTGGACACTTCGCAAGGGAATGCTCCTAACAAGCCACAGAGAGCCCAGCAGACGGGCACTCTGATTAAGAAAAAGACAGAGCCCATTCATAGTGTTAGCGCCCGTTCAGATCAGGCGGACTTGACCGGAACGGACTGACGGTGTACGGGCTCCCCCAGTTGGGTCTGCGACACCCTTTGGGATAGCTCCGGACGACCGGTAGTTGCAGCGAAAATTCAGGGACAGCCCATCGAATTTCTCTGGGACACAGGAGGGTCCCGCACCACAATAAATTCCTCCACCCTGTTTCAAAAAGACATGTGGCCAACTACAGCCACTATCACCCTCAGCGGCTTTATAGGCCACTCACAGCAGGGACACATCACAGCCCCTGTACCCATTCAAATCGGTACCATCACCACCAAGCACCCCGTTGTTTTAGTTGACCTGCCCCACAAGGCAGAACACATTCTGGGAATCGATTTCATGAATTCCCACAATCTTTCATTCGATCCAGTCAACCAGTGTGTCTGGAAGATGGCAAAATCCGTAAGAGCCCCCGCAATGTACAACATAGGAGAATACGCGAACAAAATTAGCGCAGTAGGCGAATTTGGGTTCAACCCGACCACGCTTATTATGGACAAGCAGGTTAGGGCAGTTCTGCAAAAGAACAGGGCAGCATTCACGACCCACAAGCACGACTGTGGACGGATGACTGGCTCCGTACAGATAACAGGACCTGACCCCAGACCCCAAAAACAGTATGGATTTCCCCAACAGGCAGAGGGAGAAATCTCCAAGGTAATAGAAAGCTTATTAGAGCAGGGCGTACTTAGATCAGTAGCCTCCACTAATAATGCCCCGATTTGGCCAGTGAGAAAGCCCGATGGATCATGGCGACTGACCATCTATTACCGGGAACTCAACAAAGTCACCCCCGCACCAGCCCCTACAGTAGCAACAAGTCCCGAGACCATGCTCAAGCAGGGATTCAATTCCCGATTCTTTACGGTTTTGGAGGTCAGTAATGGATTCTGGTCCATTCTATTGGCAAAGGCGTGCCAGTATAAATTTGCCTTCACCTTTAAAGCGCAGCAGTACACGTGGACATGCCTGCCACAAGGCTTCCACAACTCCCCCTCCATTTTCCACCGACAGCTGGCAAATGGTTTAGCCAAATTCTTCGCCCCGAATGTCTCATTCAGTATGTAGACGACCTACTACTGCAGACAGACACCAAGGAAGAGCACATTGAGCTTCTGTCCGAACTCCTGGAACTCTTACACTCAATTGGTTGTAAAGTCAACCCCAAAAAGGCCCAGATTTTGGAAGAAAAGGTGATATATTTGGGAACAATTATCACACATGGTAAACACGAGATCGAGCATAAAAGGATTGACTCGATTGCTAAATTGCCCCTTCCCCAGAATGTTTCAGCCCCCCGGTCATTTTTAGGACTGGTTGGCTACTGCCGAAACCACATTGACGGTTTCGCCAGCAAGGCAGCGCCCCTCTCAGACCTCCTAAAGAAGGGAGCCCCCTGGGAGTGGCTTCCGCAGCATACGGATGCTGTGGAATCTTTAAAACAGGCGCTCATAGCCGCCCCCGCACTACAAGTTCCAGACCCGCTTTCCCCTTACGCCATAGAGGTAGCGACCACAGACCGCACCCTTTCGGCCGTGCTCCTGCAGGAACGGCACGACCAGTTAAGGCCCGTAGCTTATGCCTCCAGAATTTTAGATGCTGTGGAGCAGGGATTTTCAGCCTGTGAGAGGCACCTGCTCACAGTATTTTGGGCAGTGCAGTGTTTTTCATATATTACCGGACTGAACCCCATCACAATTCTCACCAAGCACACCACCACCAACTTTTACTGGACGGACGACTCAAGGACGGTTCAGTAAGCCAGATTAGAGCAGCCAGATGGACCCTTCTCTTGCAGGGACTGGACATCACTGTTAAAAGGACAAAGACACACACCTATTTAGCCAACAATTAACAGTACCCCGGAACCCCCCATGAATGTGAAATTATCTCTCCACACCACAACACAGGCCTCTTTATCGCTAAAACACCCCCCAGAAAGATAGATAGTTCAAACCAGAGCCCCCAGCACACGGACACATGTGAGCCCATAAAGATCTATGTGGATGGATCTTCCACAGTCTTGGATGGGAAGCGCATAACAGGTTGCGGTATATATGTCGAGGACATGCAGGGACGCGCCCTTGAGGAAATATCGTTAAAACTTCCAGGCCACTTAGGCGCGCAGGCAGCAGAACTTGCGGCCATCACATATATAGTGGAACACCCAGATTCCTTCCCCAGCCCAGCAGACATATACTCGGACAGCCTCTATGTCTGCAACAGCCTCACGGAATTTCTGCCCCTGTGGAAAGCAAGAGGATTTGTTTCCGCAGACGGAAAACCCCTCCCCTCAGCCCCATTGCTCCATCACATTTTAGAGAGAGCCCAGAACAGGACTTTGGGGATAATCAAATTTCGCAGACACCATCGTTCCTCCCCCCCTGGAAATGTAAAAGCTGACGCACTGGCTAAAGCAGGTTCCAGACGTGGACATTTTTGGACACCCCCGAAGGCGCACCAGTGAATGCAGTTCAGGTCTCACAGACAAAGATCGAGGATCTCGTGGAGGCCCAGAAGCAGGACAGCAATCTCAGGGAGATTGTAAAAGGAAAATATCCAGCACCCTATGAGAGGTTCAAAAATGCACTGATCACACATGATCACACATGATGGTGTGGTGTTAAAAGACGCCCTTTATGTGGTTCCTGAGCAGGACAGGAATCAACTGATTTGTTTATTCCATGACGGTCATGGACATCAGAGAATCGATCCCACTACAGCCCACCTCAAGCAGCTTTGTTGGTGGCCGAATTTAAAGGATGATGTTAATCATTACATCGAGAATTGTCTTATCTGTGCCCAGAATAATCCGTACAGATACACCAAAAAGGCTCAACTCAGCCACACCCGACCCGTTAATGGCCCCTGGACTAACCTCCAGATCGATTTTATAGGACCATTGCCCCCTTGCAGGAATGGCTATAAATATGTACTTGTGGTAATTGACACATTTACGAAATGGGTGGAAGCATTCCCAGCCCGCACAAACACTGCAAAAACCACAGCCAAGATTTTGACCCACCACATCTTTACAAGATAGGGACTACCCCGCAGCATTGAATCAGACCAAGGCGGCAGGCAATTAAATACTAATGTGCGGTGGCTCTTAAACGTGATAATGATGACATCGGAGGAAGGAGAGGCGGAGATAGTGGCAGCTATGGACGCGGAAAAGGCCTTTGACCGAGTAGAGTGGGAGTACCTCTGGGTTCGGGGGAGGGTTTATTAGCTGGGTTAAGCTCCTTTACAGCGCCCCGGTGGTGAGTGTGGTGACGAACCGGCGGAGGTCAGAGTACTTTCGGCTGTACCGAGGAGCGAGGCAGGGGTGTCCTCTGTCCCCTCTGTTGTTTGCATTGGCGATCAAACCCTTGGCCATATCACTGAGGGAGTCTAATAAATGGAGGGGGGTGGTCCGCGGGGGAAAAGAGCATCGGGTGTCGCTATACGCGGATGACCTGCTGCTGCACGTGGCGGACCCAATGGAGGGGATGGTGGAGGTCATGCAGACTCTGAGGGAGTTTGGGGAGTTCTCGGGCTATAAGCTCAATGTAGGGAAGAGCGAGCTTTTTGTATTACAGGCAGGGGACCAAGAAAGAGGGATAGGGGACCTACCGCTGAGGAGGGCGGTGGGGAGTTTTCGGTATCTGGGGATCCAGATAGCCAGGAGTTGGGGGGCCCTACACAAATTGAATCTGATGAGGTTGGTGGACCAAATGGAGGTGGACTTCAAAAGATGGGACATGTTGCCACTCTCGTTGGCGGGTAGAGTGCTGTCGGTCAAAATGGTGGTCCTTCCGAGGATTTTGTTTGTGTTTCAGTGCCTTCCCATCGTGATCACCAAGGGCTTTTTCAAGAGAGTAGGTAGGAGTATTATGGGGTTTGTGTGGGCGAAAAAGACCCTGAGGGTAAGGAGAGGGTTCCTGGAATGCAGTAGGGACCGAGGAGGGCTGGCGCTGCCAAACCTAGGGAGCTACTACTGGGCAGCAAATGTGGCGATGATCCGCAAGTGGGTTATGGAGGGAGAGGGGGCGGCATGGAAGAGGATGGAGATGGCGTCCTGTAAAGGAACGAGCTTGGGGGCGTTGGTGACGGCACCGCTGCCGTTCTCGCCATCAAAGTATACCACGAGCCCGGTGGTGGCGGCAATGTTAAGGATCTGGGGCCAGTGGAGACGGCACAGGGGTGCAGTGGGAGCCTCGGTGAGGTCCCCGATCAGGGGTAACCACCGGTTTGTCCCGGGGAGGATGGGCGGGGGGTTCCAGGACTGGCATCGGGCGGGGATTAGAAGAATGGGGGTCCTGTTCATTGATGGGACATTTGCGAGCCTAGGGGCACTGGAGGAGAAGTTTGAGTTACCCCCGGGAAATGCATTTAGATATATGCAGGCGAGGGCTTTTGTGAGGCGACAGGTCAGGGAATTCCCGTTGCTCCCGGCACAAGAAATTCAAGACAGGGTGATCTCGGGTGTATGGGTCGGGGAGGGCAAGGTGTCGGCAATACACCAAGAGATGAAAGAAGAGGGGGAAGCCCTAGCAGAAGAGTTGAAGGGTAAATGGGAGGAGGAGCTGGGGGAGGAGATCGAGGAAGGTTTGTGGGCTGATGTCCTGGGTAGGGTTAATTACTCCTCCTCATGTGCCATGCTCAGCCTGATACAATTTAACGTGGTTCACAGAGGCGCACTTGACGGGGGCGAGGTTGAGTAGGTTCTTTGGGGTAGAGGACAGATGTGGAAGGTGTTCAGGGAGTCCGGCGAACCATGTCCACATGTTTTGGTCATGCCCGGCACTGGAGGGGTTCTGGAGAGGAGTGGCGGGAGCAATATCTCAGGTGGTGAAAGTCCGGGTCAAGCCAAGCTGGGGGCTAGCAATATTTGGAGTAGTGGACGAACCGGGAGTGCAGGAGGCGAAAGAGGCCGGCATTCTGGCCTTTGCGTCCCTAGTAGCTCGGCGAAGGATCTTGCTAATGTGGAAGGAGGTGAAGCCCCCCAGCCTGGAGGCCTGGATAAACGACATGGCTGGGTTCATAAATCTGGAGAGGATTAAGTTTGCCTTGAGGGTCTGCACAGGGGTTCTACAGGCGGTGGCAACCGTTCCTAGACTACCTCGCGGAGCTTTAGAGGAAGGCCGGTCAGCAGCAGCAGCAACCCTGGGGTGGGGGAGAGGGTGGGGGGTGGGGGGTGGTGGGGAGGGGGGGTGGTGGGGGGGGGGGAAGGGGGAACGAGAGATTGTTTGAGGGGATGGATGATCAGGAGATAACATGGAGGGTGGGGGAAACTGGCACGTGCGGGCGAGAGCCAGTGTATAAAGCCATGTAAATATACCATTTTGCCATGTATATATCTTGCTCAGAGCAATTTTGTGTTATTTTGGTATGGTGGGGGGGGGGGGGGGGGGGGGGGGATTATTGTTTGTAAGGGGAAAAAATTGTGTTGTTAAAAAACTTTAATAAATATATTTTTTAAAAAAAGAATCAGACCAAGGTTCCCATTTTACGGGACGTGTCATGCAGAACGCCTTCACGATATTTGGCATCACCCAAAAATTCCACATAGCATACCACCCCCAGTCGAGTGGTATCGTGGAGCGCATGAATCGGACCCTAAAATCCACCCTCAGAAAAATGGTCCAGCAGAACAACACCACTTGGGACTCAGTCCTCCCTTTTGCGCTGATGTTTTTGCGTAATACAATTTCAACTTCCACAGGTTACACCCTACACACCCTCATGACCGGACGCCCCATGAAAGGCACAGACTATTTATTAGGTTTAGACTTGACCAGCCCCGAAGTGACGGCCCTCACACACGAGAAAGTAGTAGAACAATTAGTGGAAAATGTTCAAACGGCTCAACTAGCAGCCGCAGTAAAATTGGGCACCAGAAAGAAACAGAGCAAGGCTTGTTTCGACAAGACAGTGCATGCGACTGATTACTGCATAGGACAGCAAGTTATGCTCTCTGCATATAACTCCAGCACATTCCTGACCCCAAAATACTCGGGTCCGTACTCCATTGCGGACAAAGTAAGCCCTTCCGTGTATAAAATAAAGTACCCCAAAGGTAAGACTGCGTGGTTCCATATCAACCAGCTGAAGGCATATGGAACACAGTCTAACCACGCACACCACGTCATGCTCGACGCAGCACACCACACCCCACCCACAGCCACCGTAACCCTACCAACCCCCAACACGTCCAGCCCAGCCACGGACTCGACCTCGACTCCACCCCCGAAATATACACTCCGCCCCGGAACGCCCACAGACTGCAGCAGCAGAGACAGCGACTGTGACTTGGACGATAGCCACAGCACGCCTCCCTACTATCCCCATGCAACAGGCCCCACACCCAGCGATTCCGACTACAACCCAAGTGATCCCTTCATGATCACTTTCCTGAACAAACCCCACCACCGACCACCGAACTACCATGACGACCCCGATTCTGTCCCCACTATAGACACCCACTATTGGCACCGAGATAACTCGTTCCGACTCGTCCGCAACGACGAGAGCAACCCCACCTCACACCATGCAGCCCTTTCAGCCCTGATATACTCAAGAGTTTGGCACCCGGGAGAAGATGACGACCTTGGGTCTGACTCCCAAACCGAGAACCCCTTTGCAACCCTGTTCGCAACCGAGAACTGAGGTGTCCAGATGATGTTTTAAAAGGAACCACTTGGGAGAAGTGGTGTCCTTTCTGATGGAACCTGCCGCATGTTTTATGTTGTGTGTAAGTTTGTTAAATGTTGCATGTCAGACAGGAAATTTTTTTTTCACTGCCCCACGCCTTTTCAGCAGAAATCTCTGGGGACTTGCCCACAGAGACTCACTATTGCCAGACACTAGTTCAGTGGAACTAGCTTGTCTGCAGAGACTTGTTCAGGTACCAGACGCCCTTTCATAACTGCTCTTCTGGTTCGAGGAAGGAACCACTACGGCAGCCCCACCACGATGGCTACATTTCTTGCCCGTTCTTGTCGGTTGCTCAGGCAGTGGAGAAACGGCATTGGGACCCGCCCTGCCTGGGAACCCCCCTCTGGTCAGCTACGCTCGGGTAGGAGAGACACGGCATTGGTAGCCGTCCTACCCGGAGACTCCATCCAACTCTTACCCGTCGCGGCCCATACGCACCTCATTTTGGAAATTTTAGTTCAAAAAGTTTTGTTTTCTTTCAGGTAACCCTTAGGTTGCCGACCACATGCTATTTACATCCTCAAACATTTGGATGGTAATCGCAGTCTGCGAGATGGCTCGCACTGGTTCATTATTTGGAAGTGTGTCGTCCTAAAATTCGGTTTTTGAAAAAAAAAATGAGGGAGTCACACATAGTGCCCAATTATAAAGGGAGTAATTGGCACTAAAGGACAGACAGACTATCATACGAGATGTTAAACCAAGATAGTAACAGATACTATGCTTGTTTTCACAGAACTCCAGAAGCTCCAGGACCGGAGAAGAAAAGAAAAGAAAAGGAAAGAGAAGAGCCATGAGGACTTCCTTCACGTGGATCATCATCTTTATGGACATTTGGTTGCGCGTGACCGCGAACCCCATGACTTCAAGCCCCCCCAGCCGTTAATGTTTCACTTCCCCACAGTACCCAGAGCCCAGTCAGCAGCGACACCACATCATCTTGGTGTGCCAGGTTTATAACCTGGTACTCCCTGTCCTATGTAATAGAAACCTTACTGGTATTGGCGATACTCTGCTGCATCGTGCAGACTATGCGTCTAAGAAAATGGAGAAGGAGAG
The DNA here is from genome assembly GCF_047496885.1 of Scyliorhinus torazame. Lineage (NCBI taxonomy): Eukaryota > Metazoa > Chordata > Chondrichthyes > Carcharhiniformes > Scyliorhinidae > Scyliorhinus > Scyliorhinus torazame. The sequence continues at coordinate 84,574,225 of NC_092722.1, forward strand.
TCTACCGCGCTCGAACCCCGGTATTTAGAATCAGATCCCCTATTTTTGGATACGACCAGACCCCCAACCCCCGCGATCTATAATAAAGAGCATTCACTTTGTATAAACTGTGTATAAACTGCTATGATTTTGTTTGTATGGTTGAGGAAGGTAGAATGATGAAATGTTTAAGTGAGTGTAGTGTATTAAGAATAGTTAGAGGTTCCCAGTTTATTGTTTTGTAATGCATGTTCCTGTTTGACATAACGCCCTTAGAATTGTCAGTTAAAATTTTTTTGCATAGCTATGGTCAGTGCAGAGGCCATGAAGGAAGTGACCCCCCCCCAGATCAGGGAATGGAAAGCAAGATAGTTATGTGATCCTTCACGCTTCGCGTTAGGATCACAAGGAGGGAATATAGCCACTTAAAATGGCCAACTCCCGATTCAAAATGGCGAACGGCAAAGGCTGATGGGAAAGTCAGCCAACAGGACAAAAATGAGGAGCTGCAGGTTGGCTGTGTATTTACCTCTGGAAAGGATAGATATGATCGATACCAGCAACCATCAGCATAACAAAACAACAGCCATCTGCATACTAATGAGCAATCCCTGGGAACAATAAGCAACATTTAGACACACAAAGCAAAACCAGATTCTTCGACGCCAGCAGAAGTTTACACAAAAGGAGGTGAACGACCACCTCAAGACCGCCCATCGATCAGGGAACCAGCATTGGAGAAAATCGAACCAAGCGATTGGGACCAAGTCCAATCACTTGGGACCAGGTACAGGGTCCATCCCAAAAGGAGGGAAGCCCCTGGGAACTATAAGAATTGAGCCCCAAGTTCAAATCGCTCTCTTCTCTTCAGCTCTTCACCACCGCTTCTCCAGCTCTTCATTCTTCAGCAGCTGGTCGAAACTGTAAGTCTTACTTCAATGCTCGCTACAAGATAGGCGCTCCTAGCTATCAATCTGTACCAACTTCGAATCCCGCAGACTCAGAACCCGAACGAAAGGCCATTTGTTTCCCTGACCTGGTGGGCCAGTTCCAAGTTAAGTATAGGCCTGTTAGTTGTAGAAGAAGCTTAAACGTAGAATTTGTGCATGAGTAGTGATTACTGTGTATAATAAATGTGCTTTGATTTAAATCTTACTAATCGGTGTATTGGATTATTGATCATTACTCGGACTTGAACCACGTGGCGGTATCATAAAGATACCTGGCGACTCGAGAGCAAAGGTAATAAAACAGAGCAATTAAACCAAGGAGCAAATTAGCAACACTAGGCAGAACCCCTTTATCTCCACCGAGTGTGACCCGGAGGCCAGGGAGATCCTTTGGTTTACAGGGTGGGTAACAAATGAACAGCGCCTTACCGTGTCGGGGTGAACAAAGCTTTCCATGCTCCCAGAGTCAATCAGGCAAGACGTCTTGTGGCCGTTGATGAAGACCGTCGTTGTTGCTGTTGCGAGTGTCCGAGGTCGACTTTGGTCCATTGTCACCGAGGCCAGATGAAGCAGTTGCGAGTTCTGATTGGGCAGCTTGTAGTCGGCCGTGCTGGGGGCCTGGGGCCCCATCCAAGATGGCGTCTCCCATGGGTCGCACATGGTGATCGGGGATGTACAAAATGGCGGCGCCCACCCGTCCAGCGTGGTGTCCGGGGGGCAAGATGGCCGCGCCCATGGGTCGCATGTGGACCTAGGATAGGGGGGTGGTGGTGAGCGCTGGCCGGTCGGGGCCTGAAGGGGGGTTGCCGCGGCGGTCCGGAGTCGCTGGAGACCGCGGCCATGGCGCGGGCCTGACAGACCCCCACAAAGTGGCCCTTCTTGCCGCACCCTTTGCAGGCGGCAGTGCGGGCCGGGCAGCGCGGGCGGGGATGATTCGCCTGCCCGCAGAAGAAACAGCGGGGCCCGGCGGCGTTAGCGTGCCATCTCGCAGCGCAGGCCTGCGGGGTCAGGGGGAAGGTCTGTGGGGCTGCCGTTGCGTGGTGCCACGCAGCCCAGGGGGCTGCCGCGCGGTCGGGCGCATAGGACTGCGCGTTTTGGGAGGCTACGTCCATGGACCCTGCCAGGGCCCGTGCCTCTCTAAGTCCCAGGGTGTCCTTTTCTAGGAGTCTTTGGCGGATCTCTGAGGAGCGCATAGCTGCTACGAAGGCATCCCTGATTAAAAGTTCCGTGTGCTCGCTCCCGGAAACTTGCGGGCAGCCACAGTTTCGGCCCAGCACCAGTAGCGCCCGGTAGAAATCCTCCAACGATTCCCCGGGGCTTTGCCGTCTAGTTGCAAGCAGGTGACGTGCGTAGACCTGATTTACAGGGCGGATATAATGTCCTTTTAACAGTTCGATCGCGGCATCATAGTTCTCTGCCTCCTCGATAAAGGTGTAGATTCCAGGGCTGACCCGTGAGTGCAGGAGATGCATTTTCTGTTCTCCTGAGGGGGTGCCTCCGGCCGTCTCAAGGTAGCCTTTAAAGCACGCCAGCCAGTGTTTAAATATTGCAGCCGAGTTCTCCGCATGGGGGCTGAGTTGTAGGCACTCCGGTTTGATTCGGAGATCCATCTTTCCAGCTTAAGTCTAGTCGATTAAATTGATGCACGATCATTTACACTCAAGGCAAAGTGATTTCATAACTGAAGGCTTTAATCGACTAGAACTTGTTCCCCAGCAGCTTCTGTACAGAAAGTGAAGGCTGCTGGGACGGCACCGGTTCTTATACTCCGCTGTCAGGGCGGAGCTACGTATCAACAACCAATGGTAAACTCCTAGGTTTAACCAATGGTCATCAGCCTCTTAGGTACAGCAATACCTGATAATACCACAGGTTCTACCGTCACGAGTCTGGCTAAAATATGGCTGGTTCTATCGTCACCAGCCTGGCTAAAATATGGCCGATTCTACCGTCACCAGTCTGGCTAAAGCACAGCCTGTTCTACCATCATAAGCCTGACTCAAGTGCGGCATGGTCTACTGTCACAAGCCCGGCGGAAATGCAGCCTGTTGTACTGTCACAAACCTGGCAAAAGTGCGGTCTGTTCTACCGTCACAAGCCTGGCTAAAGTACGGCCTGTTCTACCATTACCAGCCTGACTACAGTACAGCCTGTTCCAACAATCACCAGCCTGGCCATTGTACAGAGTGTTCTACCATTACCAGCCTGGCTAAAGTATGGCCTGTTCTAACCGTCACAAGACTGGCTAAAGTATGGCCTGTTCTACCAGTCCCAGCCTGGCTAAAGTATGGCATCTTCTAACCATCACAAGCCTAGCTAAAGTATGGCCTGTTCTACCATTACCAGCCTGGCTAAAGTACGGCCTGTTCTACCATTACCAGCCTTACTACAGTACGGCCTGTTCTAACAATCACCAGCCTGGCCAGAGTACGGCTTGTTCTACCGTTACCAGCCTGGCTAAAGTATGGCCCGTTCTAACAAAAGAACATAAGAACATAAGAACTAGGAGCAGGAGTAGGCCATCTGGCCCCTCGAGCCTGCTCCACCATTCAATGAGATCATGGCTGATCTTTTGTGGACTCAGCTCCACTTTCCGGCCCGAACACCATAACCCTTAATCCCTTTATTCTTCAAAAAACTATCTATCTTTATCTTAAAAACATTTAATGAAGGAGCCTCTACTGCTTCACTGGGCAAGGAATTCCATAGATTCACAACCCTTTGAGTGAAGAAGTTCCTCCTAAACTCAGTCCTAAATCTACTTCCCCTTATTTTGAGGCTATGCCCCCTAGTTCTGCTTTCACCCGCCAGTGGAAACAACCTGCCCGCATCTATCCTATCTATTCCCTTCATAATTTTATATTTTTCTATAAGATCCCCCCTCATCCTTCGAAACTCCAACGAGTACAGTCCCAGTCTACTCAACCTCTCCTCATAATCCAATCCCTTCAGCTCTGGGATTAACCTAGTGAATCTCCTCTGCACACCCTCCAGTGCCAGTACGTCCTTTCTCAAGTAAGGAGACCAAAGCTGAACACAATACTCCAGGTGTGGCCTCACTAACACCTTATACAATTGCAGCATAACCTCCCTAGTCTTAAACTCCATCCCTCTAGCAATGTAGGACAAAATTCCATTCGCCTTCTTAATCACCTGTTGCACCTGTAAACCAACTTTTTGCGACTCATGCACTAGCACACCCAGGTCTCTCTGCACAGCAGCATGTTTTAATATTTTATCATTTAAATAATAATCCCTTTTGCTGTTATTCCTACCAAAATGGATAACCTCACATTTGTCAACATTGTATTCCATCTGCCAGACCCTAGCCCAATCACTTAGCCTATCCAAATCCCTCTGCAGACTTCCAGTATCCTCTACACTTTTTGCTTTACCACTCATCTTAGTGTCGTCTGCAAACTTGGACACATTGCCCTTGGTCCCCAACTCCAAATCATCTCTGTAAATTGTGAACAATTGTGGGCCCAACACTGATCCCTGAGGGACACCACTAGCTACTGATTGCCAACCAGAGAAACACCCATTAATCCCCACCCTTTGCTTTCTATTAATTAACCAATCCTCTATCCATGCTACTACTTTCCCCTTAATGCCATGCATCTTTATCTTATGCAGCAACCTTTTGTGTGGCACCTTGTCAAAGGCTTTCTGGAAATCCAGATATACCACATCCATTGGTTCCCCGTTATCTACCGCACTGGTAATGTCCTCAAAAAATTCCACTAAATTAGTTAGGCACGACCTGCCCTTTATGAACCCATGCTGCGTCTGCCCAATGGGACAATTTCCATCCAGATGCCTCGCTATTTCTTCCTTGATGATAGGTTCCAGCATCTTCCCTACTACCGAAGTGACGCTCACTGGCCTATAATTACCCTCTTTCTGCCTATCTCCTTTTTTAAACACCACAAGCCTGGCTAAAGTAGGGCCTTTTCTACCATTACCAGCCTGGCTAAAGTATGGCCTGTTCTACCATTACCAGCCTGGCTATAGTGCAGCCTGTCCTAACTGTCACAAGCCTGGCTAAAGTATGGCCTGTTCTATCATTACCAGCCTGGCTAAAATACAGCTGGTTCTAGCCATCACCAGCCTGGCTAGAATACGACTGGATCTACCGTCACCAGCCAGGCTAAAGTACGGCCTGTTCTATTGTCACAAACCTGGCTAAAGTGCCGCCTGTTCTTCTGTCACAAGCCTGGCCAAAGTGCGGCCTGTTCTACTGTCACAAGCTTGGCTAAGGTGCAGCCTGTTTTACCGTCACAAGCCCAGCCGAAGTGCAGTCTGTTCTACCATTACCAGCCTGGCTAAAGTGCGGCTTGTTCTAACCATCACTAGTCCGGCTAAAGTACGCATGTTCTAACCGTCACAAGCCTGGCTAAAGTACGGCCTGCTCTACTTGGTTAAAGCACGGTCTATAGACATAGACATAGAATTTGCAGTGCAGAAAGAGGCCATTTGGCCCATCGAGTCTGCACCAGCCCTTGGAAAGAGCACCCTACCCAAGACCACACCATCACCCTATCCCCGTAATACAGTAACCCCACCCAACCTTTTTGGACACTAAGGGCAATTTATCATGGCCAATCCACCTAACCCGCACATCTTTGGACTGTGGGAGGAAACCGGAGCACCCAGCGGAAACCCAGGCAGGCACGGGGAGAGCGTGCAGACTCCGCACAGACATTACCAGCCTGGCTCATGTGCGGTCTGTTCTACTGTTACGAACCTGGCTGAAGTGCGGATGGATTTTGTTCAAATGAGAGTGACTCCCCGGAGACAATTCTACAGCCTGCCTGTTGAAGTGGAGAGAAAAATTAGAAGATCCAAACTAACTGATGATTTCAACACTTTGTGTCCTTGAAAAATTGCCGACTACAATGATTACCACCTCAGCAGCAAAGATTCATCTCACGTCCTTTTAATTCATGTTATTTTTGATCCTTTCCCTACCCTCACCGTGTGTCTGTCTTGTGTGTGTTTGGGCAAAGGTTGGGATGAGGTTTGGGGAATAATTAGATTAATAGACCATTGTTCCATTATTACTGTTATAACCTGTCTGTAATTGGCGACTCTGGTGGGACCCAATATAGAAGTGGAAAACCACTCCGGGAGAACCCCAGAAATTTGAATAGAATCCAATTGGAAACAAAAACAAAAAACCCACAAGTGTTCAAGCGGTTCTGGTTAATAATTCACAATTCGGAAGTGTGTGTATGCATGCGTAACTAACAGGGTTATAAGGTAAAACTGATAGATTTTGTTGCGTCAAAACTGTCGGAAGTCGGTATTTTCGGAAATTAGCGCAAGCCGTACCCGCATCTACGACACCACCTTAGCCCCCTGTTCCAAATTTGAACAAAGCAAGCAGATAAGAGAGATGGCCATGCAGGCAATGCAATGCCTCATGAACCCCGAAGAATTTGCGGTCGCACCGATCAGCAGCATTAAAGTGGGACAGTGTCCCATTTGGGAAGTGGAAATTCGGAAATTTCTACAGGGCAAAGGATGGCCCATGTGGAGCGGTTTCTGTAATAATGACGACTCAGGTCCCGGAAGTATAGGGCATACTTGGTGGGAGAACATGAGTGAAATTCATAAGAAGAGCTTAGCAAAAGCATGCAAGCCGATGGCAATTGGTCCTGTATGGCACAATTGCGAGGCACAGAGGAGGTCGTCAGGACGCTCCGGAAAGAAATAGAAGGCATACATCGTATGAGTAAAATCGATGTATGCGAGATGGAGAAAGAGAACCTGGAATTGAAAAGGCAGTTAGAAGCCAAGGACGAAGAAGTGGCTGACGCCAAACGGGGTCACCAGTCTTGTCTGGCGCATTTAAGCAGTTTTCAATCCCAGTATGAGAAGGCTTATCAGGACACGCAGCGTGCAGTCCTGGTTAAGAAAGAGACAGAGAAGCAGGTGGAAACGCTACAGAAGCAATGTAGTGATCTCAAGGCAGCCTTGAGAGCGCTCCACGCTGCAACCACGGAACAAAGGCAGAGTATCATAGACCATGCGAAGTGCCGAAAGCAAATTGCAGACCTGCAATCACTACTTTCTGTCCAAAAAGGATTCCAAGAAACCTTTGGGGAAAGTTTAGAACAGGAAAGACGGCCCTGATTGGGAAGAATTGCAGGAGACAGCGCAGAGATATGTTCAGGGAACATGTGTGCAGGGAAAGCCCCAAAGGAGGAAAGCACCCCCACCCCCCACACAGCAGGTAGTTCAGGCTCCCATGAACCCTGTAACAACCCACCGCACCGCCACAGCAGACGAGGCGGAATTCCTATATTCCACCCCCCTCACAGTGACCCAATTACGGGACGCGTGTGTTAAATCACACCGTTCCTCCCCGCTTCAGACCCACACCATTTCTTTGCCACCGTCAAACACCAGGCGACGTTGTACGGCCTTGGATGAGAAAGAGCAGGTAAAGCTCACGGTCCTAAGCTTAGACCCATCGGTCGCAGCAGCCCTTCCCGACCCACAGAACGTAGGAGGAGGCACCCTTGCAGAAATGCATACTGGATGCGATCGGGTATAACTGGGGTGACCCCGTAGATGGCCTAAATAAGTGTAGACAGAAAAGTCTGAACGTCCCACAGCGTTCGCAGGGTGTTTGTGGATTCACTTTGAAGCCGTTTTCGGAAACGTAGACCGTGCCCATTTGTCCGCAGACAATATGGCCAAGTGGACCCGCACCCCTTTCTCCCATGCCACGGAAGCAGGACAGAATGCCTGTAGTAATTATGACCCCTCGGAGGAGGATTATAATGAGAAGTGGGTGGTCAATAGATTGTCCCGCGTTTGGGAACAGTCGACTCACAATAAACCCGCCGCTAGAACCCCCGAGGAAAAACAAGCCGCCACAGACGGGCAGGCAGTAAGAACCACTCTCCACAACCCCGCCTGGGTAAACGAGGGAAAGAGCAGTCCCTCAGCAAAACCGCAAGAATGCTACAATTGTGGACAGTTGGGACATTTTGCCAAAGAATGCAATGCCCCTAAAAAGCCACAGAGAGCCCAACAGACAGGCACTCTCAATAAGAAAAAGGCTGAGCCCATACATAGCGTTAGCGCCCGGTCGGATCAGACAGACTTGACCAGAACGGACTGACGGTGTACAGGCTCCCCCAGTTGGGTCTGCGATACCCTTTGGGATAGGTCTGGACGACCCGTACTCGCAGCGAAAATTAGGGGACAGCCGACCGAGCTTCTCTGGGACACAGGAGGGTCCTGCACCACCTTAAATTCCTCCACCCTTGGTAAGGACATGTGGCCCACTACAGCCACTATCACCCTCAGCGGTTTCACAGGCCACTCACAGCAGGGACACATCACAACCCCTGTATCCATACAAATCGGAACCATTAACTCAAAACACCCCGTAGTTTTAGTCGACCTGCCCCCAAAAGCAGAGCACATTTTGGGGATCGACTTCATGAATTCCCACCACCTCTCTTTCGATCCAGCCAACCAGTGTGTCTGGAAGACGGCGAAATCCGCTAGAGCCCCTGCAACGCTCAATATAGGGGACTATATGAACAAAATTAGCGCAGTAGGCGAGTTTTGGTTCAACCCCACCACACTCAGCCTGGACTACAGGCCGGTGAGCCTTACTTCAGTGGTAGGGAAATTACTGGAGAGAATTCTTCGAGACAGGATCTACTCCCATTTGGAAGCAAATGGACGTATTAGTGAGAGGCAGCACGGTTTTGTGAAGGGGAGGTCGTGTCTCACTAACTTGATAGAGTTTTTCGAGGAGGTCACTAAGATGATTGATGCAGGTAGGGCAGTAGATGTTGTCTATATGGACTTCAGTAAGGCCTTTGACAAGGTCCCTCATGGTAGACTAGTACAAAAGGTGAAGTCACACGGGATCAGGGGTGAACTGGCAAGGTGGATACAGAACTGGCTAGGCCATAGAAGGCAGAGGGTAGCAATGGAGGGATGCTTTTCTAATTGGAGGGCTGTGACCAGTGGTGTTCCACAGGGATCAGTGCTGGGACCTTTGCTCTTTGTAGTATATATAAATGATTTGGAGGAAAATGTAACTGGTCTGATTAGTAAGTTTGCAGACGACACAAAGGTTGGTGGAATTGCGGATAGCGATGAGGACTGTCTGAGGATACAGCAGGATTTAGATTGTCTGGAGACTTGGGCGGAGAGATGGCAGATGGAGTTTAATCCGGACAAATGTGAGGTAATGCATTTTGGAAGGGCTAATGCAGGTAGGGAATATACAGTGAATGGTAGAACCCTCAAGAGTATTGAAAGTCAAAGAGATCTAGGAGTACAGGTCCACAGGTCATTGAAAGGGGCAACACAGGTGGAGAAGGTAGTCAAGAAGGCATACGGCATGCTTGCCTTCATTGGCCGGGGCATTGAGTATAAGAATTGGCAAGTCATGTTGCAGCTGTATAGAACCTTAGTTAGGCCACACTTGGAGTATAGTGTTCAATTCTGGTCGCCACACTACCAGAAGGATGTGGAGGCTTTAGAGAGGGTGCAGAAGAGATTTACCAGAATGTTGCCTGGTATGGAGGGCATAAGCTATGAGGAGCGATTGAATAAACTCGGTTTGTTCTCACTGGAACGAGGGAGGTTGAGGGGCGACCTGATAGAGGTATACAAAATTATGAGGGGCATAGACAGAGTGGATAGTCAGAGGCTTTTCCCCAGGGTAGAGGGGTCAATTACTAGGGGGCATAGGTTTAAGGTGAGAGGGGCAAGGTTTAGAGTAGATGTACGAGGCAAGTTTTTTACGCAGAGGGTAGTGGGTGCCTGGAACTCACTACCGGAGGAGGTAGTGGAAGCAGGGACGATAGGGACATTTAAGGGGCATCTTGACAAATATATGAATAGGATGGGAATAGAAGGATACGGACCCAGGAAGTGTAGAAGATTGTAGTTTAGTCGGGCAGTATGGTCGGCACGGGCTTGGAGGGCCGAAGGGCCTGTTCCTGTGCTGTACATTTCTTTGTTCTTTGTTCTTTGTTCTTTGACCGACAGGTTAGGGCAGTCCTGCAAAAAAACAGGGCAGCATTCGCAACCCACAAGCACGACTGTGGGCGGATGACCGGTTCCGTATAAATAACAGGACCGGACCCTAGACCCCAAAAGCAGTACGGATTCCCCCTAGAAGCAGAGCGAGAAATCCTCAAGTTTATAGAAAGTTTATTAGAGCAGAGCGTCCTAAGATCGGTAGCCTCAACTATTAATGCCCCGATTTGGCGAGTAAGGAAGCCCGATGGATCATGGCGCTTGACCATAGATTATCGGGAACTCAATAAAGTCACCCCCCGTAGCAGCCCCCACCGTTGCAACAAGTCCCGAGACCATGCTCAAACAGGGACTCCATGCCCGATATTTCACGGTTTTGGACGTCTGTAATGGATTCTGGCCCATTCCATTGGCAAAGGCGTGCCAGTATAAATTTGCCTTCACTTTCAGAATGCAGCAGTACACGTGGACATGCCTGTCACAAGGCTTCCACAACTCCCCCTCCATTTTCCACCGACAGCTGGCAAATGGACTAGCAAAATTTTCTCGCCCCGAATGTCTGGTACAGTATGTAGGTGATCTACTACTGCAGACAGTCACAAAGGAAGAGCACATTGAGGTTCTGTCCGAACTCCTGGAATTACTACATTGCATTGGCTGTAAAGTCAACGCCAAAAAGGCCCAGATATTGGAAGAAAAAGTGGTATATTTGGGTACTATTATCACACACAGCAAACGCGAGATCGAGCACAAAAAAATTGACTCGATCGCTAAATTGCCCCTTCCCCAGAACGTTTCAGCCCTCTGGTCGTTTTTAGGACTGGTTGGCTACTGCCGAAACCACATTGACGGTTTCGCCAGCAAGGCAGCGCCCCTCTAAGACCTCCTAAAGAAAGGAGCCCCCTGGGAATGGCTTCCACAGCACACGGATGCTGTGGAATCATTAAAACAGGCACTCATAGCCGCCCCCGCACTACAAGTTCCAGACCCGCTTTCCCCTTACGCCATAGAGGTAGCGACCACAGACCGCACCCTTTCAGCCGTGCTCCTGCAGGAACGGCACGACCAGCTAAAACCCGTGGCTTATGCCTCCCGAATTTTATATGCTCTGGAGCAGGGATTCCCAGCCTGTGAGAGGCACCTGCTCGCAGATTTCTGGGCAGTCCAGTACTTTTCATACATTACCGGACTGAACCCCATCACCATCTTGACCGAACACCCCCCCACACAACTTTTACTAGACGGACGACTTAAAGATGGTACCATCAGCCAAATCCGCGCTGCTAGGTGGACCCTTCTCTTACAAGGACGGGACATCACAGTCAAACGGACAAAGACTCACACATACTTCGCGGACAATCTACAGTACCCAGGAACCCCCCATGAGTGTGAAATCATCTCGCCCCACCATAATACAGGCCCCTTTATAGCTAAAACACCCCCCAGAAAACTAGCCACTCCATCTCAGAGCCCCCCTCACCCGGACACATGTGATCCCCATCAGGATTTATGTGGATGGATCTTCCACAATCCTGGATGGGCAACGAATAACCGGTTGTGGGATTTATGTGGCGGACGCGCAGGGACGCGCCCTCGAGGAAATCGCATTAAAATTGCCCGGACACTTAGGCGCGCAGGCAGCAGAGCTTGCGGCCATCACTTACATTGTAGACCACCCAGATTCCTTCCCCAGCCCAGCAGACATATATTCAGACAGTCTATATGTCTGCAACAGCCTCACCGAATTTCTGCCCCTCTGGGAAACAAGAGGATTTGTTTCCGCAGATGGGAAACCCCTCCCCTCAGCCCCATTACTCCGCCATATTCTGGAAAAGGCCAAGAACAGGACTTTTGGCATTATAAAAGTCCGCAGCCACCATCGTTCCCCCCCCCCTGGAAATGTAAAAGCCGACGCACTGGCTAAGGCAGGATCCAGGCATGGGTACTTTTGGAAGCCCCCCGAGAGCGCCCCAGTGAGTGTGCCAGCGAGTGCAGTTCAGGTCACGCAGACTAGGATCGAGGATCTAGTAGCAGCCCAGAAGCAGGATAGCGCTCTCACTGAGATCGTGAAAGGGAAGTTTCCAGCCCCATGTGAGAGGTTCAGAAATACGATAACCACACATGACGGTGTGGTGTTGAAAGACACCCTTTATGTAGTTCCTAAGCAGGATAGGAACCAATTAATCTGTTTATTCCATGTTGGTCATGGACACCAGGGAATCGATCCCACCACAGCCCACCTCAAACAGCTTTGTTGGTGGCCAAATCTCAAGGAGGATGTATCCCATTACATCGAGAATTGCCTCATCTGCGCGCAGAACAACCCCGATAGATATGCCAAAAAGGCACATCTCAGCCACACCCGACCCGTTAACGGCCCCTGGATCGATTTTATAGGTCCATTGCCCCCTTGCAGGAATGGCTATAAATATGTTCTGGTGGTCATAGACACTTTTACAAAGTGGGTGGAAGCATTTCCAGCCCGCACCAACACCGCGAAAACCACAGCCAAAATCCTAACCCACCACATCTTTACAAGATGGGGACTCCCCCGCAGTATTGAATCGGACCAAGGTTCTCACTTTACGGGACGGGTCAGGTAGAACGTCCTCACGATATTTGGCATAACCCAAAAATTTCACATTGCATACCACCCACAGTCGAGTGGTATAGAGGAGAGCATGAATCGGACCCTAAAAACCACCCTCCGAAAAATGGTCCAGCAGAACAACACCACTTGGGATTCGGTCCTCCCCTTTGCGCTGATGTTTTTGCGTAACACTGTTTCCACCTCCACAGGTTACACCCCACACACTCTTATGACCGGACGCCCCATGAAAGGGACAGAATACTTGTTAGGTTTAGACCTGACCAGCCCTGAAGTAACGGCCCTCACCCACGAGAAAGCCGTTGAGCAATTAATTGCGAATGTAAAAACGGCTCAGCTAGCAGACGCTGTTAAACTGGGCATGAAAAGAAAACAGAGCAAGGCCTGTTTTGATAAGGCAGTGCATGCAACGGAGTATAATATAGGACAACAAGTGATGTTGTCTGTATATAACCCCAGCACAATTCTGTCTCCGAAATACTCGGGTCCGTACTCCATTACGGATAAAGTACGCCCATCGGTATATAAAATCAAATACTCAAATGGTAAGACTGCGTGGTTTCACATAAACCAGCTAAAGGCTTATGGAGCCCAGTCAAACCCCACGCCCACCACGTCATGCTTGACGCAGCAGACCACACCCCGCCCACAGCCAACGTAACCCGACCAGCCCCCGCCACGTCCAGCCCAGACACGGACTCGCCCCCGACTCCACCCCCAAAATCTCCGCTCCGCCCCAGAACGCCCACAGACTGCAGCAGCAGAGACAGCGACTGTGACACGGACGATAGCCACAGCATGCCTCCCTACTGAGGTGTCCACATGATGATTTACAATAGACACTTGGGGAAAAGTGTTGTCCTTTCTGATGGAACCTGCAGGATGTTTTATGTTGTTCGTATGTTTTGTTTCAGTGTTGTTCGGCCGACAGGAGAATGTTTCTCACCGTCACAGACCCATTCACCTGAAACCTTTTAGCTCTTTCCAACGGACACCCACCGCGGCCAGACGCTTGTTCAGCGGTACCAACTTGTCCGCAGATACCTGGTCAACAGACCAGATGCTCGTTCAATGGAACTAGCTTGGCCACAGTTACCACAATGGTACCAACTTGTCCACAGATACCTGGTCAACAGACCAGACACTTGTTCAGCGGAACTAGCTTTTAAGCTGGTATTGGTTCGAGTGCCAGACGCCCGATCTGATTTGAGGGTAGAAGCACAGCAGCAACCCCACCATGATGACTACATTTTTGCCCGTTCATGTTGGTTGCTCAGGCAGTGGAGAAACGGCGTGAGACCCGCCCTGCCTGGGGACCCCCCCGCTGGTCAAAAACGCTCGGGTAGGGGAGATACAGTATTGGTAGCCGTCCTACCCTGGGGACTCCATCCAAATCTTACCCATCGCGGCCCATACGCACCTCATTTGGCATTTTCCTTTCAAAACAGTTTTATTTATTTGGGCGACCTTTGGGTTGCTGCCTCATGCTATTTACGTCCAGGAACATTTGGATGATAAACTTAGCACTGGTCCACCATTGGGAAGTGTGCCGTGTCTTAACATTTGTGAAAAACAGGGAACACAAAGAAAGACAAAGAAAGGGGACAGCCGTGAGGACTTCGTTCATCGTGCTCAACATATTTCTTATGAACATTTGGTTGCGCGGGAACGCGGACCCCATTACTTCAAACCCCCCAGCCGTCAATGTTTCACTGCCCCACAGTACCGAGGGCCCAGTCACCAGCCACGCTGCATTATCCTGGTGTGCCAAGTTCATAACTTGGTACTCCTTATCGTACGTAATTGAAGCACTGTTAGCGTTGGCAATACTCTGCTGTGCAGTGCAGACTATGCGCCTCCGCAAATGGAGAAGGAGAGCGTACCGCGCTCGAACCCCGGTATATCGGATCCGATCCCCTATGTTCAGGTATGACCAGACCCCAGTCCCCTGCGACCTATAAAACCATAATAATAAAACATGCACTTACGTCTTTCTGTAAATAAAAAATGTACAAAACCCCAGTAACAGAAAATGTATGATCCTGAGCTTGACTGCCAAGCAAGGAAAGAGTATATTGAATGTTATAATTGTTGTTGTATGTTTTAGAGAGATAGGCTGATGCAATGCTTGATGAGTGTATTTAGGTAAAATTAGAGGTTCCAAGTTTTTATTTTGTAGATGCATGCCCCTGCCTGACATAGCGCCCTCAAGAATTGTTTAGGTAAATTTTTGTGCAATGCTAGGGTCAGAGTAGTGGCCATGTAGGAGGTGTTCCCCCCCCCCCGTCAGGGAACGGAAAGGACAAAATTTAGGTGATCCTTCACGCTTTGCGTTAGGATCATAAGTAGGGAATGTAGCCACCAAAAATGGCTGATTCCCGATTAATTTGGCCAAAGGGATGGAAACTGTGGAGAAATAATTTCACGCCAACAGTATTGAACCCCAGTCTCCTAGTTACGGAGCTCATGAAATGTCGGGGTGTATTCTGATCCTGGTGGCTGGGAGAGGACAGACTATGTTGTTTACAATTCATTTTCCGGGATCTGTGAATCGCTGGCTGGGCCAGCATTTATTGTCCATCCCTAACTGCCCTCCGTTCCAGAGGGCATTTAAGAGCCAACCACATTGCTGTGGGTCTATAGTCACAGGTAGGCCAGACCGGGTAAGGACGGCAGATTTCCTTCCCTAAAGGACATTAGTGAACCAGATGGGGTTTTTATGACAGTCGACAATAGTTTCATGGTCATCATTAGACTTTTAATTCCAGATTTCTTTTAATGCAAAATCCTGCCCAATGTTATGTGGGGATCATAGGTCATAGAATTTACAGTGGGCCATTTAGCCAATTGAGTCTGTACCAGCTCTTGGAAAGAGCAGCCTACTCAAGCTCACACCTCTACACTATCCCAGTAACCCAGTAACACCACCTAACCTTTTGGACACTAAGGGGCAATTTAGCATGGCCTATCCACCTAACCTGCACATCTTTGGACTGCGGGAGGAAACTGGAGCACCCGGAGGAAACCCACGCAGACACGGGGAGAATGTGTAGGAAACCCACGCAGACACGGGGAGAACGTGCAGACTCCGCACAGACAGTCACCCAAACCCGGAATTGAACCCGGGATCCTGGAGCTGTGAGGCGGCAGTGCTAACCACTGTGCCATTGTGCTGCCAATCTGTCACATTGCTGCAAATATTGACTTACTGTCCATTTTTGCCCTGTCAGAGATGCTCATGGGCCTCCACCCCGGGGTGATGTGGTCTGTTGTACTAGTGTCACTCCCCTGATGGTGCTAGGTGTGGGGGTTGGGAGGGTTGCAGCAGAATATGTCCGACTCTGAACAATGTGTGACTTGGAGGAGAAATCAGATCTGACGGCGTTCCCGCCACGCTGCCACTCTCAACCCACTCGGGGAGGGAAACCTTGTGAGTGGAAGTTGGAGTCGATAGAGAAATTTGACTGCTTGCAGGACCAGCAATAAAGTGTGAAATGTATAAGCATTTTTTGGTTTCCTTATCTGTAACAATTTAAAAATGTTCCATTTTCCAATTCCTCCTGTATGGCCTAGTTTCAATTTTAAGGTCAGGTCCCCCAGTTTCTCTCTATCTACCCGACCAGACCCGTTAATCATCTTAAACCGCTCCAATTAGATCGCCCCTTGATCTTCTACGCTCGCGTCTAGTCTGTGCAACCTCCCTTCGTAACTTGACCCCATTTAACATTCTGGAAATCTGCCCTCACTTGAAAAGCAGGTTGATCACATCACCCAACATGAGCGACACTTTATGCTGCCAACACTCCCAGGAAAGTCTGCCGAAGCTGGGCGGAAGGTCCTTCTGTACAGTCTGGTAAACCTAAACACGACATAAGTCTGAGATTCTGCAGTTTTCTAATATCTTCATTTGTATATTTTACTCTGTACCGTTTTAAAATTATATTGTTGAACTAGTCGCATCCAGATCGTTTTATAACATGCTTCATGTCACCCAGCAACTTGTCCTTTTTTAAAAAATTATTACAATTTTTGAAGACACTTAAATTAAATTTTCTGTTTGTTTGCTGCAATAAAGTTATAAATTGTTCTACACTTTGCTTGTCCAACATTTGTAACATCTCCATCGCTAACTGTGTGACCTAAAAGTGCGAAATAGCCTCAACAAGCACTGACAACCACAGAAACCAACTCAGCAGATATTTATTTGATTGCACCTTCCTTACAGTCATCAGCTCTGCCCAAGGTCGTGGTGCAAAGGGTTGATGCGCAATCAATTACAATCAAAGACAAATTGGAATCATTTTTTAAAAATATATATATATTTTATTCAAGTTTTTTGGCCAAACATAACAATACGTAGTGTTTCTTTTACACAACAATAAAGCAATATAAATAACCGTGGCCAGTTTTAAACAAATAAATAAATAATATATAAACAAAAACAAAAAAACAAAACTAAACTAAATGGCAACTGCCTTGTCCAAAATAAATACTCTCCAAAAATACAGTCCAACAATCCAATATACAATTACATATACCAAATACCTATACATATACAATAACATCCCTGAGAGTCCGTCCGATTCCTCCCCCCCCTCCCCCCCCCCCTGGGTTGCTGCTGTTATCTACTTCTTTTCCATTCCCTCTATCTTTCTGTGAGGTAGTCGACGAACGGTTGCCACCGCCTGGTGAACCCCTGAGCCGAACCCCTTAACACGAACTTAATCCGTTCTAACTTTATGAACCCTGCCATATCGTTTATCCAGGTCCCCACACCCGGGGGTTTGGCTTCCTTCCACATTAACAATATCCTGCGCCGGGCTACAAGGGACGCAAAGGCCAGCACGTCAGCCTCTCTCGCCTCCTGCACTCCCGGCTCTTCTGCAACCCCAAATATAGCCAACCCCCAGCTTGGTTCGACCCGGACCCCCACCACCTTCGAAAGCACCCTTGCCACCCCCACCCAGAACCCCTGTAGTACCAGGCATGACCAGAACATGTGGGTGTGATTCGCTGGGCCTCTCGAGCATCTCGCACACCTATCCTGTACCCCCAAAAATTTACTAAGCTGTGCTCCAGTCATATGCGCCCTGTGTAGCACCTTAAATTGTATCAGGCTTAGCCTGGCACACGAGGATGATGAGTTTATCCTACGTAGGGCATCCGCCCACAGCCCCTCCTCAATCTCCTCCCCCAGTTCTTCTTCCCATTTCCCTTTCAGCTCATCTACTATGATCTCCCCCTCGTCCCTCATCTCCCTGTATATGTCCGCTACCTTACCGTCCCCCACCCATGTCTCTGAGATCACTCTATCCTGCACTTCCTGCGTCGGGAGCTGCGGGAATTCCCTCACCTGTTGCCTCGCAAAAGCCCTCAATTGCATATACCGAAATGCATTCCCTTGGGGCAACCCATATTTCTCCGTCAGCGCTCCCAAACTCGCAAACGTCCCATCTACAAATAGATCTCTTAATTGTACACCCCAGCTCTTTGCCATGCTCCAAATCCCCCATCCATTCTCCCCGGAACGAACCTATGATTGTTTCTTATCGGGGACCACACCGAAGCTCCCGTTCCTCCCCTATGCCGTCTCCACTGCCCCCAAATTTTCAATGTAGCCACCACCACCGGGCTTGTGGTGTATTTCTTTGGTGAGAACGGCAACGGCGCCGTCACCATTGCTTGCAGGCTAGTCACCTTGCAGGACACCCTCTCCATTCTCTTCCACGCCGCTCCCTCCCCTTCTCCCATCCACTTACACACCATTGAAACATTGGCGGCCCAGTAGTACTCACTTAGGCTCGGTAGTGCTAGCCCCCCCTGTCCCTACTACGCTGCAAGAATCCCCGCCTCACTCTCGGGGTCTTCCCAGCCCACACAAAACTCATAATGCTCTCCTCAATTCTTTTGAAAAAAGCCTTCGTGATCACCACCGGGAGGCACTGGAACACAAAAAGGAATCTCGGGAGGACCACCATTTTAACCGCCTGCACCCTACCTGCCAATGACAAGGACACCATGTCCCATCTCTTGAAATCCTCCTCCATCTGTTCCACCAACCGTGTTAAATTAAGCCTATGTAATGTACCCCAATTCTTGGCTATCTGGATCCCCAGGTACCGGAAGTCCCTTGTTACCTTCCTCAACGGTAAATCCTCTATCTCTCTGCTCTGCTCCCCCGGGTGCACCACAAACAACTCACTTTTCCCCATGTTCAGTTTATACCCTGAAAAATCCCCAAACTCCCCAAGTATCCGCATTATCTCTGGCATCCCCTCCGCCGGGTCCACCACATATAACAACAAATCGTCCGCATATAGAGATACCCGGTGTTCTTCTCCCCCCCTAAGTACTCCCCTCCACTTCCTGGAACCCCTCAGTGCCATGGCCAGGGGTTCAATCGCCAGTGCAAACAATAACGGGGACAGAGGACATCCCTGCCTCGTCCCTCTATGGAGCCGAAAATAGTCAGACCCACGTCCATTCGTGACCACGCTCGCCATCGGGGCCCTATACAGCAACTGTACCCACCTGATATACCCGTCCCCAAAGCCAAATCTCCTCAACACCTCCCACAAATAATCCCACTCCACTCTATCAAATGCTTTCTCGGCATCCATCGCCACCACTATCTCCGCTTCCCCCTCTGGTGGGGGCATCATCATTACCCCGAGCAGCCTCCGTATATTTGTATTTAGCTGTCTCCCCTTCACAAACCCAGTTTGGTCCTCATGGACCACCCTCGGGACACAATCCTCTATCCTCATTGCCATTACCTTGGCCAGAATCTTAGCATCCACATTCAGGAGGGAAATGGGCCTGTATGACCCGCATTGCAGCGGGTCTTTTTCCTTCTTTAGGAGGAGCGATATTGTTGCCTCTGACATAGTCGGGGGCAGCTGCCCCCTTTCTCTCGCCTCATTAAAGGTTCTCATCAGTAGCGGGGCCAGCAAGTACAAATATTTCTTATAGAATTCAACTGGGAATCCGTCTGGTCCCGGGGCCTTCCCCGCCTGCATGCTTCCAATCCCTTTCACTACTTCCTCCGTCTCAATCTGTGCTCCCAGCCCCACTCTCTCCTGTTCCTCCACCTAAGGAAATTCCAGCTGATCCAGAAAGCACATCAATCTCTCCTTCCCGTCCAGGGGCTGAGCTTCATATAATCTTTCATAAAATGCCTTGAACACTCCATTCACTCTCTCCACTCCCCGCTCCATCTCTCCCTCCTCATCTCTCACCCCCTTGTCTCCCTCGCTGCTCCCCTTTTCCTCAGTTGGTGGGCCAACAACCTACTCGCCTTCTCCCCATATTCATACTGTACACTCTGTGCCTTCCTCCATTGTGCCTCTGCTTTACTCGTAGTCAACAAGTCAAACTCTATATGTAGCCTTTGCCTTTCCCTGTATAGTCCCTCCTCCGGTGCCTCCGCGTATTGTCTGTCCACCCTCAGCAGTTCATTCAACAACCGCTCCCTTTCCCTACCCTCCTGCTTTCCTTTATGTGCCCTAATAGATATCAGCTCCCCTCTAACCACTGCCTTCAGTGCCTCCCAGACTACTCCCACCTGTACCTCCCCATTATCATTAATTTCCAAGTACCTTTCAATACACCCCCTCACCCTTAAACACACCCCCTCATCTGCCAATAATCCCATGTCCATTCTCCAGGGTGGAAGCTGTTGTTTTTCTTCCCCTATCTCCAGGTCCACCCAGTGTGGAGCATGATCCGAGATGGCTATAGCCGTGTACTCCGTCCCCGTCACCTTTGGGATCAGTGCCCTTCCCAAAACAAAAAAATCTATTCGTGAAAATACTTTATGTACATAGGAGGAAAACGAAAACTCCTTACTCCTAGGTCTACTAAATCTCCAGGGATCTACTCCTCCCATCTGCTCCATAAAGTCCTTAAGCACCCTAGCTGCAGCCGGCCTCCTTCCGGTCCTGGACCTCGATCTGTCCAGCCCTGGGTCCAGCACCGTATTAAAGTCTCCACCCATTACCAACTTCCCCACTTCTAGGTCCGGGATTCGTCCTAACATACGCCTCATAAAGTTGGCATCATCCCAGTTCGGGGCATACACGTTCACCAATACCACCGCCTCCCCTTGCAGTTTGCCACTCACCATCACGTATCTGCCCCCACTATCCGCCACTATAGTCTTTGCCTCAAACATTACCCGCTTCCCCACTAGTATGGCCACCCCCCTGTTTTTTGCATCTAGCCCCGAATGAAACACCTGCCCCACCCATCCTTTGCGAAGTCTGACCTGGTCTATCAGCTTCAGATGCGTCTCCTGAAGCATAACCACATCTGCCTTAAGTTTCTTTAGGTGTGCGAGTACCCGTGCCCTCTTAATCGGCCCGTTCAGCCCTCTCACATTCCAAGTGATCAACCGGGTTGGGGGGCTCTTTACCCCCCCAACTTGTCGACTAGCCATTTCCTTTTTCAATCCAGCTCCTCACCCGGTTCCCACGTAGCTGTATCCCCCCCAGGCGGCGCCCCCCCACCCCGACCCCCCCCTCCCATACCAGCTCCCCTTTCTCCCCAGCAGCAGCAACCCAGTTATCCCCCCCCCGCTAGATCCCAAGCTAGCGTAATTGCACCCCCCATGTTACTCCCAAAAGTCAGCAAACTCTGGCCGACCTCGGTTTCCCCCCGTGACCTCGGCTCACACTGTGCGAGGCCCCCTCCTTCCTGCTTCCCTGTTCCCGCAGTGATTACCATAGCGCGGGAACAAAGCCCGCGCTTCCCTATTGGCCCCGCCCCCAATGGCCGGCGCCCACAGCTCCTCATCCTCTCTCAACCCCTCCCCCACGACATGGGGAAGAGAGAGAAGTTACAGGGTCGCAGGTTTAACAATCTGGGAAGTCTTCTCTTCCCCCTTTTCCCCCCTTCATCCCACAAATTCACCCCCCCACTTTTGTCCCAAACGTTCTTTTTCTTCTGGCCCGCTCACTCCAGCTTCTCCTCGACAATAAATGTCCACGCTTCGTCTGCCGTTTCGAAATAGTGGTGTTTCCCTAGATGTGTGACCCACAGTCTCGCCGGCTGCAACATTCCGAATTTGACCTTCCTTTTATGCAACACCGCCTTGGCCCGATTAAAGCTTGCCCTCCTTCTCGCCACCTCCGCACTCCAATCTTGGTATACACGGATCACCGCATTCTCCCACCTACTGTTCCGAGTTTTCTTGGCCCATCTGAGGACCATCTCTCTGTCCTTGTACCGGAGAAATCTCACAACTATTGCTCGAGGAATTTCTCCAGCCCTCGGTCTTCGCGCCATAACTCGATAGGCTCCCTCCACCTCCAGCGGACCCGTCGGGGCCTCCGATCCCATTAACGAATGCATCATCGTGCTCACATATGCCCCGACGTCCGCCCCCTCTGCACCTTTGGGAAGACCAAGAATCCTTAAGTTCTTCCTCCTCGCATTGTTCTCCAGCACCTCCAGCCTTTCCACACATCTTTTGTGTTGTGCCTCGTGGATCTACGTTTTCACCACCAGGCCCTGTATGTCGTCCTCATTCTCAGCAGCCTTTGCCTTCACGACCCAAAGCTCCTGTTCCTGGGTCTTTTGCTCCTCCTTTAGACCCTCAATCGCTTGTAATATCGGGGCCAACAGCTCCTTCTTCATCTCCTTTTTGAATTCATCTACGCAACGCCGCAGGAACTCTTGTTGGTCAGGGCCCCATATTAAACTGCCTTCTTCCGAAGCCATCTTGCTTTGTGCCTGCCTTCCTGGCCGCTGCTCTAGAGGATCCACCGCAATCCGGCTACTTTCCTCTCTTTTTTCCATCCGTGTCCGGGGGGGGGGATTCCCTTCTGGATTACCGCACAGTGTTATTTGCCGTTAAAATTGCCGATGGGGCTCCTATTAAGAGCCCAAAAGTCCGTTCCACCGGGAGCTGCCGAAACGTGCGACTTAGCTGGTCATCGCCGCACCCGGAAGTCGACAAATTGGAATCATAACTGAAGGCTTTAATCGACTAGAACTGTTCCCCAGCAGCTTCGGTACAGAAATGAGGGCTGCTGGGATGGTACCGGTTCTTATACCCCGCCTGTCAGGGCGGAGCTACGTACCAACCAGCCAATGGTAAACTCCTAGGTTTAACCAATGGTCTTCAGCCTCTCGGACTGTAATACCTGATAATACCACAAGGGTCAAGCAAAATGATTGAGGATTGGATTGAGGGTCAGTGTGAGGATAGGTGTCATCGGGGCCAGGGTCAGTACGAGGATCAGGGCCAATCGGGATGAGGGCTAAAGGTAGGAATAAAGGTCGGGGGTCAAGGTGCCGGTTGAGGGGCAGTGAAAATTAGGGTTGGACGAAGGTCAGGACAAGGGTTCGGGATTGGTGCAAGGGTTTGAGTGAGGGGCTGGTTTGGGAAGGGGTATAAAGCTAAAGGGCACATTCTGAGAATTTACAGCACTCTGCACCATAGTTTTAGTCTGTCAGATATTAAGGGTGGCGTGGTGGCACTGCCTCACAGCGCCAGGGACCCGGGTTCAATTGCGGCCATGGGTCACTTGGTGTGGAGTGTGCACGTTCTCCCCGTGTCTGCGTGGGTTTCCTCCCACAATCCAAAGACGCGCAGGTTAGGTGGATTGACTCCACCCAGACAGTCACCCAAGGCCAGAATCGAACCCGAGTCCCTGGTGCTGTGAGGCAGCAGTGCTAACCACCGTGTCGCTGATTAGAATATTGTTGGATCTCTCGAGCTTTATCTTGCTGATGGACAAAAATTTGGCAGGTGGAGTAGAATGTGGGAAACTGTGAGGTTGTCCACTTTGGCAAGGAGACGAGAAGCGTAGCGTATTATTTAAATGGAGAGTCTGCAGTATGCTGGAAATACAGAGGGATCTGGGTGTCCTTGTCCATTGACAGCGGCAGGACCGGAAGATCCTGCCGTCAGCCAATGGGAGGCCGCCTCCGCCACCACAAAACACACCCCACCCTCTGCCATTTCCACCTCCTCCAATGCGATGCCACCACCAAATACCTCTTCCCCTCCCCTTTTGGCATTCTGAAGGGAGTGTTCCTCCCGGGAGAGTTTGCTCTACACGGGGGGGGGGGAGACTAAACGCGCACAAGGTGATAGTTTTGTGGAACACCTCAGTCCAACCCAGAAGCATGACCCTGAACTACCGGTGGCTTCTCATTTTAATTCTCCACCTTTGCTCTCACGCTGACATCTCTGTCCTCGGCCTGCTGCACTGTTCCAGTGTAGCTCAAACAAACCTTGAGGAACAGCGCCTCATCTTTGGGCAGAGTGATGGGGGAGCGCAGTTTGCACGCACAGGTACTCACTGCACACTGCGCATTGGCAACGTTTGAATATTGCAAATACAGGAAAACTGGCTGTCCCGGTCTCAAACACCCTGAACATGGGACAACCAGCCCAATCATGGGATAATCCATGAAATCCGGGAAGTTTGGGAACCCTACTTTTTGATTGGGCCCTTTATGGCCTTTCAGATTCAACATTGAATTCAACATTTTTCGACGATCTCGGTCCAATCTTGCGGACAGAGTTGCTGGCAATGATTCTATTTCCATTTCCGCCTCTTCTTGGTCCGTCTTTTGTTTCTTCACCTATCCCATCACCATTTCTTTTTGCCTTGCCCCATCACCCCTTTTATTGCTTAATCTCTCCTACTTTCCGCCCTATCACAGACCCTCCCTGTTGTTCTTTTTCTACCTCCCTTCCATTTCCATCGACCCCGCGCTTGCTGCAAACCTGTCACACCCATAACCTTTCTCAGCTCTGAAGAGAGCCTGAAATGTTAAACTCTGTTTTCCTCGCTGCCGGTAATAATAGTAATCTTTAATAGCGTCACAAGTAGGCTTACATTAACACGGCAGTGAAGTTACTGTGAAAATACTGTCAGACGTAATGGGCGCGGTATAACGGTCGCACCGCGCCCGACCGGGGGCACGACGCGGCCGGTAAAGCTCGTGAGAGGTAACGGGATCTTGCGATGCGTTACAATCACACCCACATTTAAAGGAAGATTATGAACCAGGATTAGAATGGGAGGAGATTAGGATTGGCATTCAAAAATGGCGTCCCGATCTCTTCCTGCACTGACGAGCAGAATTCCTCAGTGTAGCGCACAAAGACTCCGTGAGACGAATAGAGTGAAGTCGATGAGGCTTTATTAAGCGTGTCTGTTCCCCCGCAGCTCAATAGTAGACTGGCCTGCGGGGGAGGACTCCGGCTTCTTATACTCCACCTTCAGGGCGGAGCTAGAGGTCAACGGCCAACCAGGACCCGGGATCTGTTAGCCAATGACATTAGGGCTTCCAGTCCCACATGACCCCCAATACATACTACCACATTCACCCCTTGTCAAAAATGAACCCGGCGGGGTGATGCTTCGTATGGTGGTAAGGGTTTACAGGGCTGGTCCTGGGAGGAAAAAAACATTCACATGGCAATACAGTATTGTACAATTTTGTCCTGTTTCAACTATTTACAGAGGGTATAGGGAGAAAAGCAAAATGTTCTTGTGAAAAGTCCATATTTTGATTTAGATCGACGCCACGAGTCGGTCGGGCGGTCTGGTCGTCCGTGTCGATCGCCTCGGTCCCGGTGGTGGTGGTGGTGCTTGTATCGGTGTTGTCGTCTCCGGGAGCCTTACGGTTTCAGCTTGGGCTTTATTCTTGGTCGGGCCTGAGGGGAGGGGAACCGATCCTCCTGGGAAGGGGGTGGTCACGGGGTGCGGCGGTGGCAGGAAGGGGGGGGTTGGGTGGATGGTGTCGGGGGGGTGTGTGTGTTGCCGGCGGGCGCCAGATCCCGCAGGGAGACCATGTCCTGTCGGCCGTCAGGGTACTCCACGTAAGCGTAATGCGGGTTCGCGTGGAGGAGGTGAACCCTTTCGACCAACGGGTCCGCCTTATGTGCCCGCACATGCTTTCGGAGCAAGATGGGTCCTGGGGCCGCCAGCCAGGTCGGCAGCGACGTTCCAGAGGAGGACCTCCTAGGGAAGACAAGGAGACGCTCATGAGGCGTTTGATTAGTGCTTGTACATAATTAACGACCGGATGGAGTGGAGAGCGTCCGGGAGGACCTCCTGCCACCGTGAAACTGGGAGGTCCCTGGACCGTAGGGCCAGTAGGACGGCCTTCCAGACCGTGCCGTTCTCCCTCTCTACTTGCCCGTTCCCCCGGGGGTTGTAGCCGGTCGTCCTGCTTGAGGCTATGCCCTTACTGAGCAGGAACTGGCGCAGCTCGTCACTCATGAAAGAGGACCACCTGTCGCTGTGGACATATGCGGGGTAACCGAACAGTGTGAAGATGCTGTTCAGGGCTTTAATGACTGTGGCCGCGGTCATGTCAGAGCAGGGAATGGCAAAAGGGAAGCGGGAGTATTCGTCCACCACATTAAGAAAATATGCGTTGCGGTCGGTGGAGGGAGGGGCCCTTTGAAATCGAGACTGAGGCGTTCAAAGGGGCGGGAAGCCTTAATCAGGTGTGCTCCATCCGGCCTGAAAAAATGCGGTTTGCATTCCGCACAGATGTTGCAGTCCCTTGTGACTGTACGGACCTCCTCTAAAGAGTATGGGAGATTGCGGGACTTGAGGAAATGGAAAAACCGAGTGACCCCCGGGTGGCAGAGGTCCTCGTGGAGGGTTTGGAGGCGGTTAATTTGTGCGTTGGCACATGTGCCGCGGGATAGGGCATCGGACGGCTCGTTCAGCTTTCCGGGACGATACAAGATCTCATAGTTGAAGGTGGAGAGCTCGATCCTCCACCTTAAGATCTTGTCGTTTTTGATTTTGCCCCGCTGTGCATTATCGAACATGAAGGCTACCGACCGTTGGTCCGTGAGGAGAGTGAATCTCCTGCCGGCCAGGTAATGCCTCCAATGTCGCACAGCTTCCACTATGGCTTGGGCTTCCTTTTCCACTGAGGAGTGGCGGATTTCTGAGGCGTGGAGGGTCCGGGAGAAAAAGGCCACGGGTCTGCCCGCTTGGTTAAGGGTGGTTGCTAGAGCTACGTCGGAGGCGTCGCTCTCGACCTGGAAGGGGAGGGACTCGTCGATGGCGCGCATCGTGGCCTTTGCGATATCCGCTTTGATGCGGCTGAAGGCCTGGCAAGCCTCTGTCGACAGAGGGAAGGTCATGGTCTGTATTAGGGGGCGGGCCTTGTCTGCGTACTGGGGGACCCACTGGGCGTAGTATGAAAAGAACCCCAGGCAGCGTTTCAGGGCTTTTGGGCAGTGCGGGAGGGGAAATTCCATGAGGGCGCGCATACATTCGGGGTCGGGGCCTATTATCCCATTGCGCACTGCGTAGCCCAGAATGGCTAGCCGATTGGTGCTAAAAACGCACTTGTCCTCGTTGTACGTGAGGTTCAAGGCTTTGGCGGTCTGGAGGAATTTTTGGAGGTTGGTGTCGTGGTCCTGCTGGTCGTGGCCGCAGATGGTTGCATTGTCGAGATACGGGAACGTGGCCCGCAACCCATGTTGATCTACCATTCGGTCCATCTCCCGTTGGAAGACCGAGACCCCGTTTGTGACGCCAAAAGGGACCCGTAGGAAATGGTATAATCGCCCGTCTGCCTCGAAGGCTGTGTACTTGCGATCACTTGGGCGGATGGGGAGCTGATGGTAGGCGGACTTGAGGTCCACGGTGGAGAAGACTTTATATTGGGCAATCCGATTGACCATGTCGGATATGCGGGGGAGAGGGTACGCGTCCAGTTGTGTGTACCTGTTGATGGTCTGGCTATAGTCTATGACCATCCTTTGTTTCTCCCCTGTCTTCACTACTACCACCTGCGCACTCCAGGGACTATTGCTGGCCTGGATTATGCCTTCCTTTAGTAGCCGCTGGACTTCGGACCGAATGAAGGTCCGGTCCTGGGCGCTGTACCGTCTGCTCCTAGTGGCGACGGGTTTGCAATCCGGGGTGAGGTTCGCAAACAAGGACAGGGGTTGCACCTTGAGGGTTGCGAGGCCGCAGATAGTGAGTGGGGGTATTGGGCCTTCGAATTTGAACGTAAGGCTCTGTAGATTGCATTGAAAATCTAATCCCAGCAAGGTGGGGGCACAGAGTTGGGGAAGGACGTTTAGTTTGTAGTTTTTGAACTCCCTCCCCTGCACCGTTAGGGTAACTATGCAGAATCCCTGGATCTGTACGGAGTGGGATCCTGCAGCTAGGGAAATCTTTTGTGCGCTGGCATAGGTGGTCAAGGAACAGCGTCTTACCGTGTCGGGGTGGATAAAGCTCTCCGTGCTCCCGGAGTCGACTAGGCATGGCGTCTCGTGGCCGTTTATTAGCACCGTTGTCGTCGTCGTCTGGAGTGTCCGGGGCCGAGCTTGATCGAGCGTAATTGAAGCGAGACGTGGTTGTAGTAGTGGGGTGGGGTCCGTTGTTGCCGTCCAAGATGGCGTCGGGGATGGAAAAAATGGCCGCCCCCATACATCGCACGTGGCTGGTGGGTCACAAGATGGCGACGGGGGTGGACAAAATGGCCGCCCCCACGCGTCGTACAGGTCTGGGGCGGTCCAAGATGGCGGCGCCCTTCCTCCCCTCGTGGTGGCCGGGACCCAAAATGGCGGCGTCTGCGGGTCGCACATGGGGCGCTGAGGGGGCTGGGGAGCGCTAGGACCGCGCAGAGCTCCCTCACCGGGGACAGCGGTGGTCGGGGCCCAAGTTGGTGGCGCCGGCGGGTCAGACGTGGGGCGCGGGGTGGGGGTTAGGGGGAGCGTTAGGGACGCGCAAAACTCCCTCTTCTCCGTGGAGAGTGGTGGCTGGGACCCAAAGCGGTCGCGCCGGTGGGTCATACATGGGGTACGGGGAGGGGGGTTGGGGAGCGAAAGCGGCGTGCAGGGCTCCCTGTTCTCCCGGGACCGCGGTGGTCGGGACCCAGAGCGGCTGCGCCTGCGGGTCGTACATGGCGTGCTGGGGGGGTTGGGGCGCGTAAACGGCTTGCAGAGCTCCCTGTTCTCTCGGGACAGCGGCGACCTCGCGGGACCGGCACACAACCGCGTAATGGCCCTTTTTCCCGCAGCTCTTGCAGATAGCTGCGCGGGCCGGGCAGCGCTGCCGGGGGTGTTTCGCCTGGCCGCAGAAATAACAGCGGGCGCCCCCGGTGCGACTCGGCGTTTGGACCGCGCAAGCCTGTGGGGTGTCCGGGGGGGGTGGGTTTGTCGCGACGGGCACGTACGGAGCCCAATGGGCTGCCGCGCGGTTGGGGCCATAGGTGCGGGTATTACGTGCGCCCACGTCTAGGGAGGCTGCTAGGGCCCGGGCCTCTGAGAGTCCTAGCGACTCTCTTTCTAGAAGTCTTTGGCGGATTTGGGAGGAATTCATACCTGCCACAAAAGCGTCGCGCATTAACATGTCCGTGTGTTCATTTGCGTTCACCGAAGGGCAGCTGCAGGCACGTCCCAAAATCAGCAGCGCGGCGTAGAATTCGTCCATCGATTCTCCGGGACCTTGCCGTCTCGTCGTGAGCTGGTAGCGAGCGTAGATTTGGTTAACAGGGTGGACATAGAGACTTTTCAGTGCTGCGAACGCCGTCTGGAAATTCTCCGAGTCTTCGATGAGGGAGAAGATCTCCGTGCTCACCCTCGAGTGCAGGACCTGTAGTTTTTGGTCTTCTGTGACCCGGCCGGTGGCCGTTCTGAGGTAGGCCTCGAAACAAGTCTGCCAGTGCTTGAAGGCTGCTGCCGCGTTCACTGCGTGGGGGCTGATCCTCAGGCATTCCGGAATGATCCTGAGCTCCATAGTCCTTTTTAGGCACGCTTAATAAATTGTAGCGCACAAAGACTCCGTGAGACGAATAGAGTGAAGTCGATGAGGCTTTATTAAGCGTGTCTGTTCCCCCGCAGCTCAATAGTAGACTGGCCTGCGGGGGAGGGCTCCGGCTTCTTATACTCCGCCTTCAGGGCGGAGCTAGAGGTCAACGGCCAACCAGGACCCGGGATCTGTCAGCCAATGACATTAGGGCTTCCAGTCCCACATGACCCCCAATACATACTACCACACTCAGTGCGGGAAATGAAGGTAAACGTGGCCTCGATGGCTCATTCCCCGAAAGAAGAATAGAGTCCTGTTTAATAGTGGGGTTGATCTCGGCGCTCCAAGCGTCGGGAAACACCTCGCTAAACGCGTTCGACACGGGACTCTGTTTGTTGTCTGTTTAACGACCAACAGCAAGGGTTTAATTCCCGTATGACTGAGGTTATGGGCGGCACGGTAGCACAGTGTTTAGCACTGTGGCTTCACAGCTCCAGGGTCCCAGATTTGATTCCCGGCTTGGGTCACTGTCTGTGCGGAGTCTGCACGTTCTCCCCGTGTCTGCGTGGGTTTCCTCCGGTTTCCTCCCACAAGTCCCGAAAGACGTGCTGTTAGGTGAATTGGACATTCTGAATTCTCCCTGTGTACCCGAACAGGCGGCGGAATGTGTCGACAAGGGGCTTTTCACAGTAACTTCATTGCAGTGTTAATTATTAAATCGCGCCCAATATTTCCAGCATTTTCTGCCTGTGTTTAGGAGACAAAGGGAAAGGTTGAATGCGGAATACAGGGTTAACGGTAGAGTTCTTGGCAATGTGGAGGAGCAGAGAGATCTTGGGGTCTATGTTCATACATCTTTGAAAGTTGCCACTCAAGTGGATAGAGCTGTGAAGAAGGCCTATGGTGTGCTTGCGTTCATTGACAGAGGGATTGAATTTAAGAGCCGTGAGGTGATGATGCAGCTGTACAAAACTTTGGTAAGGCCACATTTGGAGTACTGTACTGTGTACAGTTCTGGTCGCCTCATTTTAGGAAGGATGTGGAAGCTTTGGAAAAGGTGCAAAGGAGATTTACCATGATGTTGCCTGGAATGGAGAGTAGGTCTTACGAGGAAAGGTTGAGGGTGCTAGGCCTTTTCTCATTAGAACGGAGAAGGATGAGGGGTGACTTGATAGAGGTTTATAAGATGATCAGGGGAATAGATAGAGTAGACAGTCAGACACTTTTTCCCCGGTGGAACAAACCATTACAAGGGTGCATAAATTTAAGGTGAAAGGTGGAAGATATAGGAGGGATGTCAGAGGTAGGTTCTTTACCCAGAGAGTAGTGGGGGCATGGAATGCACTGCCTGTGGAAGTAGTTGAGTCGGAAACATTAGGGACCTTCAAGCAGCTATTGGATAGGTACATGGATTACGGTAAAATGATATAGTGTAGATTTATTTGTTCTTAAGGGCAGCACGGTAGCATTGTGGATAGCACAATTGCTTCACAGCTCCAGAGTCCCAGGTTCGATTCCGGCTTGGGTCACTGTCTGTGCGGAGTTTGCACATCCTCCCCGTGTCTGCATGGGTTTCCTCCGGGTGCTCCGGTTTCCTCCCACAGTCCAAAGATGTGCAGGTTAGGTGGATTGGCCATGATAAATTGCCCTTAGTGTCCAAAATTGCCCTTAGTTTTGGGTGGAGGTGTTGACTTTGGATAGGGTGCTCTTTCCAAGAGCCGGTGCAGACTCAATGGGCCGAATGGCCTCCTTCTGCACTGTAAATTCAATGATAATCTATGATTAATCTAGGACAAAGGTTCGGCACAACATCGTGGGCCGAAGGGCCTGTTCTGTGCTGTATTTTTTTATGTTCTATGTTCTATGTTGAGCTTGTACAGCCAAACATGAGGTCATTGTAAACTGAGAGTGTGTTTTTACAAGCACAGGAAGTGGCTTTGACCTTTATTGCTTCGCCCCTTTATCAATGACTTTGGCTTCCGTTCCGTGTAGGTTCGGAAGGTTCAAATTGCCTCACCCGTGTAATCTTGTCGGTTATCAAGTGACTCAAATATGATAAACTGACATTAACGACAGATGTAGTTCAGACCTTGAAATACTGCCAGCCTGGATGAGATATTGCAGAAGCCAGTTTGCAAAATGATGTTTGGTTGAGACAGAGTGTTGCCCTTTAAGAAAGGTCTGTAAACAGCATTTAAAATAAAACTTGTATTAATTAGCACCATTCGTAACATAAGGACACCCCGATACTTTATTGCCGATAAAGTATTTTCGAAATGTAGTCAGCCACATGCTGAATAAAGTGTATATATTTCATTGACGTGCCAGGACACAACTATGGACTGCCTCAACCCTCGGTAACATTTTGTTTCACATTTGCCATCATTCTAGATAGACAGAGAAAATATACAGTGCAGAAGGAGGCCATTCGGCCCATCGAGTCTGCACCGACATACTTAAGCCCTCACTTCCACCCTATCCCGTAACCCAATAACCCCTCCTAAACTTTTTGGCCACTAAGGGCAATTTAGCATGGCCAATCCACCCAACCTGCATGTCTTTGGACTGTGGGAGGAAACCGGAGCACCCGGAGGAAACCCACGCAGGCACGAGGAGAACGTGCAGACTCCGCACAGACAGTGACCCAGCGGGAAACAAACCTGGGACCCTGGCGTGAAGCCACAGTGCTATCCACTTGTGCTACCGTGCTGCCCACGAAGACTAAAGGTGCTGTGTGAGAAGCCCGAGTCCAGATCGCCTCATTGCTCGTAGCAAACTTCACATTTTCCTTGAATAATTTCTTGTGGATGGAGTTCTTGCTCTGGAGGGAGTGCAGCGAAGGTTTACCAGGCTGATTCCTGGGATGGCGGGACTGTCATATGAGGAGAGACTAAAGCGGTTAGCATTATATTCATTGGAGTTCAGAAGAGTGAGAGGGGATCTCAACGAAACAAATAAAATTCTAGCAGGATTAGACAGGGTAGATTCAGGAAGAATGTTCCTGATGGTGAGGAGTCCAGAACTAGGGGTCCTAGTTTGAGGATAAGGCCTTTTAGGACTGAGGTGAGGAGAAATTTCTTCACCCAGAGAGCGGTGAATCTGTGGAATTCACGACCAGGGAAAGTTGTTGAGGCCAAAACGTTGTGTAATTTCAAGAAGGAATTAGATACAGCTCTTGGAGCTAAAGTGGTCAAGGGATATGGGGGAAGGCGGGATCAGATACTGAACTTGTTTGTCGGCCATGACCACAATGAATGGCGGAGCAGGCTCGAAGGGCCGAATGGCCTCCTCCTGCTTCTGTTTTCTATGTATGTTTCTATGAATAGAAGAAGGCCTTTCGGCCCCTCGAGCCTGCTCCGCCACTGAACTAGATCTTGGCTAGATCTCCCGCACCTCCGTAGCCAGCACAAATATCACCCTCTTATTAAATAGGGTCGCAACCCCTCTCGACTTGGTCAAATCCTGAAAGGAATGTCTGACCCACCCACCCCTTCCCCAACCTTACCTGGTCCTTAACCTGCAAGTGTGTCTCCTGAAGAAACATCACCCCCGCCTTCAAACTTTTCAAATGCGCAAACATCCTAGAACGCTTCACCGGCCCATTCTACCCCCACACATTCCAAGTCACTATCCTCACTGGGGGTTTCTGGACACCCCCCATCCACCTACCCACCCTTAAATTCGCCATCACCAAACCATCATTGCCCCCATTTTCTTTTCTTCGCTGAGTCAACTCAAAATGGCCGCTCTCTCCTCTCTGTCCTGCCTTCGCCCAACAAACTATCCGCCCCACCCACGTTACCAGCACCCTGCCCCCACATCCCTCCGCAAACCACTCCCCTGAACAATCCCACCGCAACCCCCTCCCCCAGCTACCCATCCCAGCCCCCACCCCACATTGCTCCCTGGGGAATATCTGCAGTGACGTCCTGGGACTGAGCAGATTGGCATCCAACAACTACGTCCACTTTCCTTTGTGTTAGGTATGACCCCAATTCCCACGGACTCATGCTTTGCTCAAGCCCCTCGGTCAAATGTTGCCTTGATGTCAAGGGCAGCCACTCTCACCTCACCTCAGTTCATGAGCTCACATAGGCAAACTGCTCGGAATGTTATTAATGGCTGTCATGAGCCCTCTCCGAACCTGCGGCCGTAGGAACGTCATTCCTACCACTCCGATGTTATTATTGTAGGTGGGGGAAGAAGACAGAGAGCTCCGTTCGTTGTACTTGCCAAATGTCTTCTTTCATCATTCCCTTTGACCTCTAGGGCACAATGTCATGGGAATTGGCAAAGCTAATCTGGTGTCTACAAACTTCGGTCTTCACAGGCAAAGGCCGATGAGACACGAACGGTACAGTGCTTAGCACTGCTGCCTCACAGCACCAGGGACTTGGGTTCAATTCCGGCCTTGGGTCACTGTCTGGCTAGCACTGTGGCTTCACAGCGTGAGGGTCCCAGGTCCGATTCCCCGCTTGGTCACTGTCTATGCGCAGTCTGCACGTTCTCCCCGTGTGTGCGTGGGTTTCCTCCGGGTGCTCCAGTTTCCTCCCACAGTCCAAAGATGTGCAGGTTAGGTGGATTGGCCATGATAAATTGCCCCTTAGTGTCCAAAAGGTTAGACTGGATGACTGGGGAAGTGGGCCTAGTTCGGGTGCGCTTTCGGAGGATTGGTGAAGACTCGATGGGCTGAATGGCCTCCTTCTGCCCTGCAGGGATTCTATGTGTTATAACCTGCCTACTTACAATTGGCTGGGGACTAATGACTATCCCACAATCCTGTGGGAGTATGAGCTTCCCCAATGAGGGGAGGCGGAGAAACCACTAGTAAACTCCTAGTATAAATAAAGCTGGCCAGTTCAGGAACCAGCAGGAAGGAGTGTGCAGCAAGGGAAGTTACTGCTACTGTTATGTATATATGTTATAGTAAATAAATGTTATTACTTTGTATCCTTAAAACTCGTGCTGGATTCTTCGTGGCCCTTACAAAACTGGCGACGAAGGTAAAAGTGAATAGCTGTCTACACTGCTGAAGCCACCTCCCTGGATTTTTGTTGGATACAGGTTGGAAGTTGTTTTCTATTATACCATGCCTCTGTATGGACGTTTGGATGTTTTTGATGCTGCGCTGGAAAGCTGGAACCAGTACACACAACGGATGCGTTACTATTTCTGGGCAAACAATATCACCGAAAACGAGAGCCAGGTGGTCATATTGCTCACCGCCTGCTGCCCGCATACGTTTGGGGTGATTAGGAGCCCTACGTACCCAGCTGCGCCGGACACCAAAACGTTTGATGAACTTGTGAATATAGTGGGGCAACACTTTAACCCAACCCCGTCCATGATAGTCCAGCGTTACCGGTTTAATACCGCTGAGAGGACCCCTGGAGAATCCCTTGCCGATTTTCTATCCAGGCTACGCAGGATTGCGGAGTACTGTGACTATGGTGAGACCTTGTCAGAAATGTTACGCGACCGTTTGGTTTGCGGTATTAACAATGCGGCCACTCAGAGAAAGTTGTTAGCGGAGCCAACATTGACTTTTCAACAGGCCATTCAAATAGCATTGTCCCGAGAGAGCGCAGAGCGAGGAGTACAGGAGCTACAGGGAATGGAAGTGCATGCCTTGGGGCGCAACCCCTTCCATCCGAAAACGTCCCCCTGCACTCCTGCGGTACCTTGGGCGAGGCAACGTCCGGACCGACGCCAGTGGCCGTCGGACATTCCTCCCCAAAGGGAGCCTTCTCCAGAGCCAATGGATGAGGAGCCATTTCCGTGTCAGACTTGTGGGCGCCGACCCCGTCGCGGAAGGCGGTCCTGGGGGCGCCAGAGGCGCCGTCGTTCCGACCGAAACTGGGACCAGCCCAGGGGCCGTAACTGGGACCAGCCCAGAGGCCGTACCTTCCATGTGGATGAACCTGCGGCGACTACTCCTGAGGACGTGGAGACGGAGGACGACTGCCTGCAGCTGCATTGTGTGGCAGCTCCCCGTGTGGCCCCCATTAAGGTGACAGTACGGGTCAATGGCCACTCACTTGAGATGGAGTTGGATACTGGTGCAGCGGTCTCCGTGATCGCCCAGAGGACATTCGACCGCATCAAGCAGGGGATACAGACCCTTACATTAACCGACTCACAGGCCAGGTTGGCCACCTACACGGGGGAACCACTGGACATTGCAGGAACTACAATGACCCCTGTTGTCTATGGATGCCAGGAGGGGCGTTTCCCACTTATCGTGGTGCGCGGCCATGGGCCCAGCCTGTTGGGTCGGGACTGGTTGCGCCATTTGCGGTTGCAATGGCAGCACATCCTCCAAACAGTTTCTGAAGGGTTGACTGAGGTGCTAGGACGATACCCAGATGTATTCCAGCCTGGTTTGGGGAAAATAAAAGGGGCCGTAGCCTGTATCCAAGTCGAACCAGGAGCCACGCCGCGCTATTTCCGGGCGCGCCTGGTGCCTTACGCCTTGCTCGAGAAGGTAGAAGGGGAGCTCACTCGTTTGGAGAGTTTGGGTATTATCAGGCCCGTCCATTTTGCTGACTGGGCAGCACCAATTGTACCTGTAATGAAGCCAGATGCCACAGTTCGCTTGTGTGGCGACTATAAACTTACAGTGAATACGGCTTCCCGACTCGACCGATATCCAATGCCTCGCATAGAGGATCTCTATGCGAAGCTTGCAGGCGGACTCTCCTTCACAAAATTAGATATGAGTCACGCCTACCTACAGTTGGAGCTGGACATTGCCTCCCGACCATATGTAACGATTAATGCACACCGGGGCCTGTATGAATATACACGGTTGCCCTTTGGAGTATCCTCTGCCTGCGCTATTTTTCAACGTGTTATGGAGGGCATATTGAGAGGTTTACCACGTGTTGCTGTCTACTTAGATGACGTTTTGATTACAGGGACGTCGGAGCAGGAACATTTGGAAAATCTGGAGGCTGTCCTTAGACGCTTTTCGGAGGCTGGAGTCCGTTTACGTCGCACAAAGTGCGTATTTCAGGCAAAGGAAGTAGTCTACCTAGGTTATCGGGTGTACCGCGAAGATTTGCACCCCGTCGCAGAGAAGGTGCATGCTATTCAACAGGCCCCCACCCGACTGACACTTCGCATCTTCGTTCTTTTCTCGGTCTCGTAAACTATTACGGGAAGTTCCTCCCCAATCTGCCAACTACGCTGGCCCCGTTGCACCTTCTGCTAAAGAAAAATCACACCTGGGTTTGGGGTCAGTCGCAAGAAACCGCTTTCCGGCGGGTAAAGCAACAATTGTCATCGTCTGGGTTACTAACCCACTATGATCCTGGAAAGCCTTTGCTCGTCACATGTGATGCATCCCCGTATGGCATTGGGGCCGTCCTGTCCCACAAGATGGAGAACGGGGCCGAGCGACCGATAGCTTTCGCCTCCCGCACATTGACTGCAGCGGAGAAAAAGTATGCGCAGATCGAGAAGGAGGGCCTGGCAGTGGTTTTTGCGGTGAAACGCTTCCACCAGTAGGTGTATGGCTGCCATTTCACTACCGTGACTGATCATAAGCCTCTGCTGGGACTTTTCAGAGAGGATAAGCCAATACCGCCCATTGTTTCCGCACGGATCCAGCGCTGGGCTTTGTTGCTTGCTGCATACGAGTATTCTCTGGAGCGCAAACCAGGAACGCAGATAGCAAATGCCGACGCACTGAGCCGATTGCCTTTATCGACCGGCCCCATGTCGACCCCCACGACCGCTGAGGTGGTTGCAACCCTAAATTTTATGGACACCTTGCCTGTCACGGCATCACAAATCCGTGAGTGGACCCAGACGGAGCCAGTCCTGTCAAAGGTTCGGCACATAGTCCTGTATGGTGGGCAGCATAGACAGCTCCCAGGCGAGTTGCGGGCATTTTCCTCCAAGCTGTCAGAATTCAGCGTGGAAGACGGCATCCTCTTGTGGGGGACGCGTGTGATTGTCCCGGAAAAAGGCCAGGAGCTGATACTAAAAGACTTGCACAATGGGCATCCAGGCGTGACCAAAATGAAAATGTTGGCCTGGAGTTATGTCTGGTGGCCAGGCCTCGACACCGACATTGAGAAGGTGGCCCAAAACTGCTCCATTTGTCAGGAGCATCAGAAGCTTCCGCCGGCCGCGCCCTTACATCACTGGGAATGGCCAGGGCGGCCTTGGGCACGCTTGCATGCAGATTTCGCAGGCCCTTTTCAAGGATCCATGTTCCTTCTATTAATCAACGCCCAGTCTAAATGGCTAGAGGTGCATAAGATGCAGGGGACAACGTCCTGCGCAACAATTGAAAAGATGCGTTTGTCTTTTAGTACGCATGGCCTCCCCGAGGTGCTGGTCACGGATAACGGCACTCCATTCACGAGTGAGGAGTTTGCGAGATTCATGAAGATGAACGGCATACGCCATATCCGCACTGCCCCTTACCACCCGGCTTCAAATGGGTTGGCAGAGCGCGCAGTGCAGACATTCAAAAGAGGCCTAAAGAAGCAGTCTTCCGGATCAATGGACACGAGACTGGCTCGCTTTTTGTTTACGTATAGGACCACCCCCCATGCGGTGACTGGGGTAGCTCCCGCAGAACTCCTAATGGGCCGGAGACTTCGCACCCGCCTTAGTATGGTTTTCCCGGACATTGGCGCAAAAGTACGCCGCACACAAGAACGGCAGGGACAGGGATTTTCTCGGCATCGGCCGATTCGGCAGTTTGCGCCTGGTGACCCAGTGTTCGTTCGGAATTTTGCTGGTGGTGCCCAGTGGGTTCCTGACGTAACCTTTCGCCAAACGGGCCCTATATCTTACCAGGTGCAAGCCCAGGGTCGTCTCCAGCGCAAACATGTAGACCACGTTCGGTCCAGAAGACTATCCCCTCCAAACATTCCCCGCCCCCGGAGCTTATTTCTACAGCCGCAGAGACCAGTGACAAGGGAAGGTAGTCCTCACAATCTTCCACTAGTGCCTCACTCAAAGCCTACGCAGGTCGTTACAGAACCGAATGGCAATAGAGACGCTGACATGACGGAGGCAGCAGACTCTGACTCCGAGATGGAGACACAGGACGCATCAGAGGGGGAATCCTCGGGTCCACGGGCCGCGGATGTACAACCGTTACGCCGTTCATCACGGAAGCGCCTGTCTCCGTCTCGTTACACGCATCCTGATCCAGCGCCGCGTGCAAAAGGTGTCCGGCCTGCGGCAAAACGAGTCCGACGCCCTCCTTTGCCAGGGTCTTCGGTGGATTCCTTGGACTTTGGGGGGGAGGGATGGTATAACCTGCCTGCTTACCATTGGCTGGGGACTATGACAATCCCACAATCCTGTGGGAGTATGAGCTTCCCCAATGAGGGGGGCAGAGAAACCATTAGTAAACTCCAAGTATAAATAAAGCTGGCCAGTTTGGAACCAGCAGGAAGGAGTGTGCAGCAAGGGAAGTTGCTGCTGCTGTTATATATATATGTTATTGTAAATAAATGTTATTACTTTGTATCCTTAAAACTCGTGCTGGATTCTTTGTGGCCTTCACAAAAATTACCAATCCATGTTTATCTCTTCTCTTGTTATAAATTAAACAGTTTTAAAAATGTTTTTCTGACAAATCTGGTGCATGTAAGTCATTGGAACAGTCAGAGGTCAAAGGTATCAGGAAAATACACAAATTCACTTACGTTGGGACTCCGGGGCCTGTGGGACTGGGATTGACCGCACAGTAGGCCAGGGTCTCTTAGCACTGTCACTAGACTTTTTAAAATATGTGTTCATGGGATGTGAGCATCGCTGGCTGGCTGAGCCAGCATTTATTTCCCATCCTGTTCAAACAAAATTCCAATTAAGGGGCAATTTAGTGTGGCCAATTCACCTAGCACATCTTTGGGTTGTGGGGTGAAACCCACAGAAACACGGGAAGAATGCGCAACCTCCACACAGACAGTGACCCAGGGTCGGGTTTCGAACCCGGGTCCTCAGCGCCGTAGGCAGCAGTGCTAGCCACTGTGCCACTGTGCTGCCCCACCATTAGACTTTTAATTACAAATTTTTAAAATTAAGTTCAAATTTCACCAACTGCCTTGGTGGGATTCGAACCAAGGTCTCCAGCGCAATACCCTGAGTCTCTGGATTATTAGCCCAGTGACAATACCACTATACCACTGCCTCCCCTGGCTCTCTGAGCTTGGCTAAAATAGAACATAGAACATACAGTGCAGAAGGAGGACATTCGGCCCATCGAGTCTGCACCGACCCACTTAAGCCCTCACTTCCATTCTACCCCGTAACCCAATAACCCCTCCTAACCTTTTTGGACAATTTAGGTCAATTTAGCATGCCAATCCATCTAACCTGCACTTCTTTGGACTGTGAGAGGAAACTGGAGCATCCAGAGGAAACCCACACAGACACAGGGAGTGCAAGTGCAAACACCACACAGGGACCCAAGGCCGGAATTAAACCCGGGTCTCTGGTGCTGAAGCAGCAGTGCTAACCACTGTGCCACCATGACACCCCTAGTGCAGCCTTCTATCATCACAAACCTGGCTAAACTGCGGCCTGTTTTGCCATCACAAGCCTGGTTAAAGTTCTGCAGTCACCAGCCTGGATAAATGTGGCCCGAACTACCATCAGCAGCCTGACTAAAGTATGGCCTGTTCGACTGTCACCAGCGTAGCTAAAGAATGGCCTGTTCTACCATCACAAGTCTGGCCAAAGTGCAGTCTGTTCTACCATCATAAGCTGGACTCAAGTGCGGCCTGTTTTACAGTCACGAACCTGGCTAAAATGCAACCTGTTCTACCACCACAAACCTGGTTAAAGTGCAGCCTGTTATACCATCACAAGCCTGGCTAAAATGTGGCATGTTTTACCATTGCAAGTCTGGCTTAAAAGGCCCAGTTCTATAGACGTAAGCCGGGTATAAATGAAAGCCTATGGGTCCATCACAAGCCTGGCTAAAGTGCGGCTTATTCTACTGTTACAAACCTGGCTAAATTAGTCGACTATGGTCATTTCTATATCATAAGCCTGGCTAAATTGTGACCTGTTCTGGGGACACAAACGTGACTAAAGTTACTGCCTATTCTACATCAGAGGCCTGGCCTCCAGTGCAGCCTGGTTTGTAGTCAACAGCCTGTGCTCCAATTGAGTGATTGCCCTGGAGTTTTGGCCAGTGCAGCTTCCACCCATCAAGAGGCTCAATGGACCTGATCTTCAGCATGCGAAAAATCCAGGAAAAGTGCAGGGAGCAGCATCAACCTCTGCACATGGCCTTCTTCGACCTCGCAAAGGCCTTCGACTCTGTCAACCGTGATGGATTGTGGAGCATCCTCCTCAAATTCAGCTGCCCGCAGAAATTCATCACCATCCTCCGCCTGCTCCACGGTGACACGCAAGCTGTGATCCTCACTAACGGAACCGACACAGACCCAATACATGTGCAAACTGGGTCAAACTGTGCTGCGCCATTGCAAGTTCTTCCCCATCTTCCTTGCAGCAACAGTCCACCCTGTCACCCTGAAGCTCTCCGCTGAAGTAGAACTAACCTACCGCACAAGCGGGAAACTGTTCAACCTCTGACGCCTCCAGGCCAGAGCCAAGATCGCCCCAACCTCTGTCATCGAGCTGTAGTACGCAGACAGAGCCTATGTGTGCGCACATCTCAGAGGCAGAACTACAAATCATTTTCGATGCATTCACTGAGGTGTATGAGAAAATAGGCCTCAGACTAAACATCTGGAAAACAAAGGTTCTGTACCAGCCTGCTCCTGCCACACAAAATTTCCCCCAACCATCACGATCCACGGTGAGCCCCTGGACTGTTATATTATGATATTGATATATATATTACTCTTTTTGTCTAGCCAAGTTGTTGAAAGTTGTAGTCTTCCAGTGATGATAAAGTAATTTAATGAGTTATTTTTACTTAATACTAAACTGGTAAACAAACAAATAACTGTAGATTAAACTATTAAATAAGATAAAGATAATTACTGATATCTATTAACTTCTCTCTAGCTCTGTACTCTCTGCACTCCAAACACACCCTCCTCTAGGAAAGAGTGGGGAAACCTTTATATAGGTCCTGATAGTGTGGCCATCTAGTGTTCAGTTGCCTGTACTAGCTTAGCATAGTCTGATCATGTATTACTACACACAGAGATCACTACATCCCCCTTTTTTAAAAAACATTTTCTTGTGTACACATAAGAAAATTTACATGAGAAATGCAGTGGTTTGCACAGTACAGCAAACACTAGAATTATGTTAAAGTTCATTAAGTCATAGATTATCATAGAATTTACAGTGCAGAAGGAGGCCATTCGGCCCATCGAGTCTGCACCGGCTCTTGGAAAGAGCACCCTACCCAAGGTCAACACCTCCACCCTATCCCCATAACCCAATAACCCCACCCAACACTAAGGGCAATTTTGGACACTAAGGGCAATTTAGCATGGCCAATCCAACTAACCTGCACATCTTTGGACTGTGGGAGGAAACCGGAGCACCCGGAGGAAACCCACGTACACACGGGGAGGATGTGCAGACTCCGCACAGACAGTGACCCAAGCCGGAATCGAACCTGGGACCCTGGAGCTGTGAAGCAATTGTGCTATCCACTGTGCTACCTTGCTGCCAAGTCGATTTGGTTTTCTTCTCCTTCTTGTAGATCTTCTTAATTTCAATGGTGAGGAAGACGTTTTAATGTTCTTGCTCAGTGATGGAGTAGAATGTTGATGTTGTTCAACATGTCTTGAAACAGAATAATGTAAATCAAGATCAGGAAAAACTGGTGTGTGAACCTTAACTTGAAGAAGATCACGGCGATTTCTTCTGAGTAACACGTCATCTGAGGTTTTTACCAGATATGATCTAGGTGAAACCTGTCTAAGAACTCGAGCAGTGGCTGAACAACCTCCTTCAGGAAGTCTGTTGTGAAAAGTATCATCTACTTCAAGAGGTTTCAGATTCTTGGTATGTTGATCATAGTACTGTTTCTGCTTTTGACATTGGTGATGAAGTTTTTGGACAACATCATGTTGATCAGGATCAGTGATATATAGCTGAGGTAATGTTGTCCTAATGTTCCTATTAAACAACATCTGCGCAGGAGATCATCCTGTGGTCAGAGGTGCTGATCTGTAAGTTAACAAGGCTAAGTAGAAGTCAGATTATGAGTCTCTGGCTTTGCTTAATAACTGCTTAATTATATGAACGCCTTTCTCAACCTTTCCGTTAGATTGCAGGAAATGAGGGCTTGAGGTGATATGTCTGAAATTGTATGTCGTGGCAAATTCAGTCCATTCATAGCTGGTAAAACACAGGCCATTATCAGACATTATGGTTTGAGGTATAACATGTCGGGCAAAGATGTCTTTGCATGCTTTAATAACAGTTGTGGATGTGAGATCATTCAGTTTCATGACTTCTGGAAAATTTGAGTAATAGTCAATGACGATCTAGTGGAGGCCCAGAAGCAGGACACCAATCTCAAGGAGATTGTAAAGGGAAAATATCCAGCTCCCTATGAGAGGTTTAGAAATGCACTGACCACACATGACGGTGTGGTGTTAAAAGACACCCTTTATGTGGTTCCTGAACAGGACAGGAATCAACTGATTTTTCCATGACGGTCATGGACATCAGGGAATCGACCCCACTACAGCCCATCTCAAGCAGCTTTGTTGGTGGCCGAATTTAAAGGAAGATGTAAACCATTACATCGAGAATTGTCTTATCTGTGCCCAGAATAATCCGGACAGATATGCCAAAAAGGCTCAGCTCAGCCACACCCGACCCGTTAATGGCCCCTGGACTAACCTCCAGATTGATTTTATCAGACCATTGCCCCCTTGCAGGAATGGTTATAAATATGTACTTGTGGTCATAGACACATTCACAAAATGGGTGGAAGCATTTCCAGCCCGCACAAACACTGCAAAAACCACAGCCAAGATTTTGACCCACCCCATCTTTACAAGATGGGGACTCCCCCACAGCATTGAATCAGACCAAGGCTCCCATTTTACGGGACGTGTCATGCAGAACGTCCTCACGATATTTGGCATCACGCAAAAATTCCACATAGCATACCACCCACAGCCGAGTGGTATCGTGCAGCGCATGAATCGGACCCTAAAAACCACCCTCAGAAAAATGGTCCAGCAGAACAACACCACTTGGGACTCAGTCCTCACTTTTGCGCTGATGTTTATACGTAACACAATTTCTACTTCCACAGGTTACACCCCACACACCCTCATGACCGGACGCCCCATGAAAGGCACAGAATTTTTATTAGGTTTAGACTTGACCAGCCCTGAAGTGACGGCCCTCACACACGAGAAAGCAGTACAGCAATTAGTTGAAATTGTTAAAATGGCTCAGCTAGCATACGCAGTAAAATTGGGCACAAGGAAGAAACAGAGCAAGGCTTGTTTCGACAAGACAGTGCATGCGACTGAGTACAGTATAGGACAGCAAGTTATGCTCTCTCGGGTCCGTCTTCCATTGTGGACAAAGTA
Organism: Scyliorhinus torazame; assembly: GCF_047496885.1. NCBI lineage: Eukaryota > Metazoa > Chordata > Chondrichthyes > Carcharhiniformes > Scyliorhinidae > Scyliorhinus > Scyliorhinus torazame. The sequence continues at coordinate 84,618,053 of NC_092722.1, forward strand.
AGCCCTTCCGTGTATAAAATAAAGTACCCCAATGGTAAGACTGCGTGGTTCCATATAAACCAGCTGAAGGCATATGGAACACAGTCGAACCACGCACACCACGACATGCTCGACGCAGCTCACCACACCCCACCCACAGCCAACGTAACCCTACCAACCCCCACCATGTCCAGCCCAGCCACGAATTCTGTAGCCAGTTAAATTGGCTAACTCCCGATTTAAAATGGCGAACGGCAAAGGCTGATGGGAAAGTCAGCCAACAGGACACAAACGAGCAGCTGCAGGTTGAGTATGTATTTACCTCTGGAAAGGCCAGACAAGATCGATACCGGCAACCATCAGCATAACAAAACACCAGCCATCTGCATATTAATGAGCAATCCCCGGGAACAATGAGGAACACTTAGACACACAAAGCCAAACCAGACTCTTTAGCGCCAGCAGAAGCCTACACAAAGGGAGGTGAACGACCACCTCAGGACCGCCCATCGATCAGGGAACCGCTCCAGTATTGGAGAAATCGAACCAAGTGATTGGGACAAAGTCCAATCACTTGGAACCAGGCACAGGGTCCGACCCGAAAGGCGGGAAGCCCCTGGGAACTATAAGAATTAAGCCCAAGTTCAAATCGTTCTTCTGGACCGGATCACTCAGCAACGCGAACCAACCCTTGACAGTGACCGGTTCAGCCATCGCCGATATCCAGTAAGTCTTACTTCAACGCTCGCTACGAGATAGGCCCTCCTAGCTACCAATCTGTACCAACTTCGAATCCCGCAGGCTCAGAACCCGAATGAAAGGCCATTCGTTTTCCTGACCTGGTGGGCCAGTTCCAAGTTAAGTATAGGCCTGTTAGTTGTAGAAGTAGCTTAGATGTAGAATTTGTGCATGAGTAGTGATTACTGTGTATAATAAATGTGCTTTGATTTAAATCTTACTAAGCGGTGTGTTGGATTATTGATGATTACTCGGACTTGAACCACCTGGCGGTATCAGAAAGATACCTGGCGACTCAAGAGCAAAGGTGATGACACAGAGCAATTAAACTAAGGCAAAAGTTAGCAACAATTCGGGTTGACCGCCTCAAGGTGGGTCAGGATCCACCGGCTGAGGAATGGGCCTGGCAACGGGCGACGACGGAATGGGCATGGTGGCAGGAAGCTCCACGAAGTCGACATCAGGAACAACAGGAGGGCGTGGTACCGGTGTAAGTTCCCGTAGCGAGCGTGGAAGCAGGTGAAGAGCTCAGCGATTGCGTCTGCGAATGGAGCCATCAGGCATGCGAACCAGGAACGAGCGGGGAGCCACGCGTCGGAGAACTTAGGCAGGTGCTGACCAGCTACCTTCTGGTAGGTGGATGCGGACGTCGTCCCCAGGCGCCAGGGCGGGAAGGTCAGTTGCCCGTGTGTCATATGCCATCTTCTGGCGAATGCGCTGCTGTTGCATTCTGTGCAATACCGGAGCATGGTTGGTTGTGGGGACCAGAATGGATGGCACAGTGGTCCTGAGGGCGCGACCCATCAACAGCTGGGCTGGTGAGAGGCCAGTAGCTAGTGGGGCCGAGCGATAGGCCAGCAGGGCTAAGCAGAAATCCGATCCGGCATCAGCTGCCTTGCAGAGGAGCCGCTTGGCAATGTGAACGCCCTTCTCCGCCTTTCCATTGGACTGGGGATGCAGAGGGCTGGACGTCACGTGTGTGAAGCCATACGAAGCAGCAAAGGATGACCATTCCTGGCTGGCAAAACAGGGCCCATTGTCCGACATGACGGTAAGCGGAATGCCATGGCGAGCGAAGGTGTCTTTGCATGCCCTGATGACAGCGGACGATGCCAAATCGTGGAGGCGTATGACCTCTGGATAATTCGAAAAGTAATCTATGATGATTACGTAGTCCCTGCCGAGTGCATGAAAAAGGTCCACACCCACCTTCGCCCAGGGGGACGTCACCAACTCATGGGGCTGAAGTGTCTCAGGGGGTTGCGCTGGTTGAAACCTTTGGCAGGTGGGGCAGTTGAGCACCATGTTGGCAATGTCATCGCTGATGCCCGGCCAGTATACCGCCTCTCGGGCCCTCCGTCTGCACTTCTCGACCCCCAGGTGGCCTTCGTGTAGTTGGTCGAGAACCAGCTTGTGCATGCTGTGCGGAATCACAATCCGGTCCAGCTTTAGGAGGACACCATCAATGACGGCCAAGTCGTGCCGGACATTGTAGAAGTGCGGGCACTGTCCTTTGAGCCACCCTCCCGTCATGTGGCGCATCACCCGTTGTAGAAGGGAGTCAGCCGCAGTCTCCCGGCGAATACGGGCCAGACTGGAGTCGTCGGCTGGCAGATTTGCCGATGTGAAGGCCACCTGCGCTTCGACCTGACAGACGAACCCCTCCGACTCGGGCGGTGTGCTCACTGCTCTAGATAGGGCATCCGCAATGATAAGGTCCTTACCCGGGGTGTAGACCAGTTGGAAGTCGTACCTCCTGAGTTTGAATAGGATGCGCTGGAGGCGAGGGGTCATTTCGTTCAGGTCCTTATGTATGATGCTGACCAGGGGGCGGTGGTCAGTCTCAACGGTAAACTGGGGGAGACCATACAAGTAGTCATGGAACTTGTCTATTCCGGTTAGCAAACCCAGGCACTCCTTTTCGATCTGCGCGTAGCGCTGTTCTGTGGGGGTCATGGCCCGCGAGGCATAGGCGACCGGGGCCCATGACGCAGTGTCATCCCGCTGTAGGAGTACCGCCCCAATGCCGGACTGGCTGGCATCAGTCGAAATTTTAGTGTCACGAGATGTGTCGAAAAACGGCAATACCGGGGCTGTGGTGAGCTTAATTTTGAGCTCCTCCCATTCCTTCTGGTGTGCGGGCAGCCACTGGAACTCCGTGGACTTCTTGACGAGGTGGCGCAGAGCCGTCGAGTGGGAGGCAAGGTTGGGAATGAACTTCCCCAGGAAGTTGACCATGCCTAGGAAGCGTAGCACTGCTTTCTTGTCTGCCGGCTGCGGCATGCTCACCTTGTCTGCATCCGGACGGAATCCTGACCGGCATATGTGGTCCCCAGAAACTTCAGCTCAGTTTGGCCGAAAGAACACTTGGCTCGGTTGAGGCGCAGGCCGTGTTCCCGTATCCGCGCAAAGACGCGCTGGAGACGATTGATGTGCTCCTGTGGTGTGATGGACCAGATGATGACGTCGTCCACGTAGACGCGCACCCCTTCGATGCCCTCCATTTTCTGCTCCGTGATCCTGTGAAAGACCTCGGATGCCGAGATGATGCCAAACGGCATTCTGTTATAGCAGAACCTGCCGAAAGGTGTGTTGAAGGTGCATAGCTTCCTGCTGGACTGGTCCAGTTGGATCTGCCAAAAACCCTTCGAGGCATCCAGCTTTGTAAAGATTTTAGCCCAGGCCATTTCGCTCGTGATCTCTTCCTGTTTGGGTATGGGGTAGTGTTCCTCATTATGTTGTTGTTGAGGTCTTTTGGATCAATGCAGATCCGGAGCTCGCCAGAGGGATTCTTAACACACACCATGGAGCTGACCCATGGCGTGGGCTCCGTGACCCGGGATAGCACCCCTTGGTCCTGGAGATCCTGCAGCTGCTGCTTGAGGCAGTCTTTGAGTGGCGCTGGGACCCTGCGAGGTGCGTGAATGACCGGGGTGGCGTCCGGTTTGAGTCGTATTCTGTAGGTATAGGGCAGTGTGCCCATGCCCTTGAATGCCTCCTGGTTGTGGGCGAGGAGCGATTGAAGCTGTGCCCTGAATTCTGCATCCGGGAAGTCTGATGTGCCTTCTGGAGACAGAGCGTGGACCTAATGCACGAGGTTGAGAACCTTGCCTGCCCGTGCGCCAAGCAGGGAGTTCTTTGATGATCCGACTATTTCGAAGGACAGTGTGGCCGTGTATGTGTTGTGTGTCACCTGGAGCTGGCAGGATCTCATGGCCGGGATAACGTTCCCATTGTAGTCGACCATCTTGCAACGGGATGGCCGAATTGGTGGTCTGACCTTCATGGCGTAGAAGGCTGACCATGCTATAAGGTTGGCGGAGGCGCCAGTGTCCAGACGGAATGTTATCGGTGATCGGTTGACCATTAGGGTGGCACACCATTCATCACCCGGATTAACGCTGTTCACTGGCATCGGCTGGTGGGTCCTGTCTGGAGACATCCGGTTCCTATCAATGACCGCAACACGGAAGGCGTCCCGGTCGTCTGTGTCACTGGTTTGGATGTCGTCTGGGCACGACTCGTAGTATGGAGGCTGAATGGTCCGCACGTCCCTGCGAGGCTGGCGGAATTGGGGAGCATTGGCAGGTTGAGCTGCTCGACAGCAGGCAGAGTAGTGGCCCATCTTGCCACAGCGGAGCCATTGTCGGTTTTTTGCCGGACATTGCCACTTTAAATGTGCGGCTTCGCGGTTGCCACACGTCGTGATGTCATGGCGTTCGTTGCGCCACCGCGCATGTGCAGTTCAGTCTTGCGTGGAGTGCGCCTGCGCGTCACGTCCCTCTGCGTCAAGGTCTTTTTTGGCGCGCACAAACGCAGGAGTCCGCAGAAAGCGCGCGAAATGGCCGCCCTCATCCGGGCCGCGGGCCGGGAGGAACTCGATCGCCTGGACCTGTTCGGCCGTGTAGGACGTCTGCCTTGCTGATCCGGCCGCGTAGGATGCCTGCCGCGCCGATTCGGCCGCTTGAAATTGGGAGTAGCGGCTAGTCGCGTTTTCATGCAGGACACAGGCTTCGATTGCGGAGGCGAGGGTGAGGCCTTTAATTTTGAGGAGCTGCTGGCGTAGGGTGCCCGAGGTGACCCCAAAAACAATCTGGTCCCGAATCATTGAATCGGAGGTGGTGTCGTAACCGCAGGACTGCGCGAGGATACGGAGGTGTGTTAGGAAAGATTGAAAGGGCTCATCCTTACCCTGCAGGCGCTGCTGGAAGAGGTACCTCTCGAAACTCTCATTTACCTCGACGCTGAAGTGTTGCTCGAGTTTGAGAAGGACCGTCTTGTACTTGGTCTTGTCCTCACCTTCCACGAACACCAGGGAGTTGTAGACATGGATGGCGTGTTGCCCTGCCGTGGCGAAGAGGCGATTTTCCTGGTGTCCGAAGCGCTCTCCCTTTCGGTGGCTTCCAGGAAGAGCTGGAAGCGCTGTTTAAACAGCTTCCAATTGACGCTGAGGTTTCCAGTGATTTGGAGCGGCTGCGGCGGGCTGATGGTGTCCATGGCGCAGGATGGCGGATTCCGGAGGATTCGTAGGTAGGTCTCACAGTTACCGGGTTCCAATCCTGGTACTATGTTGTGTTGGGTGCTCTGCTACACAGACGAACCAACACGGTTGTGGATGGTACAACTCAGTTTTATTACTAACATATATTTACAGTGGTAAACTGGTTACTGAGGTTCGATCATAACCCTTGAATCTGTGGACCTATTCCTAATACTATCTTGGCGTGGCACTCAGCACATGGTGGATGTCTGAGTGGCTTGCTGTGAGCTCTGTGCCCTGAGCTGTCTCCTGCTGGAATGGACGGGAAGTGTTGTGTTCCCCGTTTTATAGTGTGTATGCTCTTGCCTGTGATTGGCTGTGGTGTTGTGTGTGTATTGATTGGTCCGTTGATCTGTCCATCAGTATGTATGTATGGTTGCACCATGATGTTTACCTGAATATCATGACATTGATCATGTCATCTCTCACCTCCTGCCGCATTGCAGAACCCCCCCCCCCCACTTTTCCCCATCCCCTTCTTCCCCCCCCCCACTTCCCCTTTCCCCCCTCCCCCCGGCCACCCCTCTTGGCCTCCTCCCCCACCACCTCACGTCCGTTCACCAGCATAATCTGCTAGCGCGGCTGCCCCTGCCCAAAGGCACATCCTAATGACCTCCCACTCCCTCCCCCCCCCCACTCCTCAGCTCAAAGGAGAAGGCCTCCTGCTGGCCTTACACCCCCCCCCCCCCCCCCAAACAAGGACTTCTCCTGAACTCCAGGTAGCCTTCTCCAAAAGCAAACAAACAGATGTTAAACACAAACAGTCCCATAAAACAGGAGGGGGGATGGGAACATCCACCCCCACATAAACTTTTCACCCCTACAACTCCTTACAATCTCAACATTGAACAGAACCCCCCCCCCCCAACAATAAAGGCGAAAATCCCCCAATCCCTAAACCCACTTCAAACATGCTCCCGACCATTACATAGTGCCAGCACCCCGGTTCCCAAGCATTGTCCACTCAGTTCTCCCCCAGTTTATGCTCCTTAATGAAGTCTTCGACCGTTTCTGGGGTCTCGAAATAATACTCCTGGCCTCCGAATGTCACCCATAATTTCGCCGGGTAGAGCACCCCAAACGTGATCTGCCGCAGGTACAGCACCGCCTCGGCCTTGTTGAAACCTGCCCGCCGTTTTGCCAACTCGGCTCCGATGTCCTGATAAATCCAGACGTTATTTCCCTCCCAGTCGCAGCTACACTTCTCCCTGGACTGCCGTAGAATTTTCTCTTTCTCCACAAATTTATGGAGTATCAGGGGTATGAAGTCGGGGAAGGCCCCTGGGCCGGATGGGTACCCGGCAGAATTTTACAAGGAATTTGCAGCGGACCTGGCACCACATCTGTTGGGGGCGTTTAATGAAGCACTGGAGAAGGGGGAGTTGCCAGAGACGATGACGCGGGCAGTAATCACACTAATCCCCAAAAAAGGGAAGGATCCGGTGGAATGTGGATCGTATAGACCTATATCACTATTGAACACGGATGTGAAAGTATTGGCTAAGTTGTTGGCGGGGAGGATGGAGGAGTGTGTCCCGGGGATGGTTACAGAAGATCAAACAGTCTTCTTGAAGGGCAGGCAGCTCGCGAGTAATATAAGACGACTGTTGAATGTGGTGATGAATCCGTCGAGAGCTCTGGTACCGGAGGTGGTGGTGTCCATGGACACGGAGAAAGCATTTGACCGGGTGGAGTTGCGGCACTTGTTTGAAGTTTTGGGACGGTTTGGGTTTGGGCCGAGATTTGTGGCATGGCACCCATGCTGTATGTGGCACCAAGGGTGAGGACGAATGATATGAGCTCACAAAGCTTTGACTTACACAGGGGTACGAGGAAGGGGTGCCCGCTGTCACCGCTGCTGTTTGCACTGGCCATAGAGCCATTGGCGATGGCTCTCAGGGGGTCGGCAGAGTGGCAGGGGATAATGAGGGGACAGAGGAAGCATCGGGTGTTGCTCTATGCCGATGACCTCTTGCTGTATGTTTCGGATCTGTTGGAGAGTATGGGAAGGATTATGGGCCTGTTGGGGAGGCTTGGAGGGTTCTCGGGATACAAGCTGAATGTAGGGAAAAGCGAGGTATTCCCGGTGAATGAGCTGGCACAGCAGTCTAAGTTAGGGGGGATGCCATTTACGGTAGCGAGAGATATGTTCAGGTACTTGGGGATTCAGGTAGCGAGCGAATGGACGGGGCTCCATAAGTGGAACTTAACGAAGCTGGTGGAGGAGGCCAGGTAGGATCTTAAGAGGTGGGATACACTGCACTTAACGTTGGCGGGAGGGTCCAAGTGGTGAAAATGAATATTCTGCTGAGGTTCTTGTTTATCTTTCAGGCTCTCCCGATCTTTATACCAAAGGCCTTTTTTTGGAATGTGGACATAATCATCTCTGACTTTGTATGGGCGGGGAAGGTGCCGAGGGTGGGGAGGACCCTGCTACAGAGGCAGAGGCAGCAGGGGGGTTGGTGTTGCCAAACCTGCTTCATTATTATTGGGTGGCGAATGTGGACAAGGTGCGGCGGTGGTGGGAAGGAGAAGGGGTAAAGTGGGTTAGGATGGAGGAGGAATGTTGTGAGGGGTCTAGTTTGAGAGCTACGGTGGCCAATGGCTCCGAGTAGGTATTCGGGGAGCCCAGAGGTGCAGTCCACGGTGAAGATATGGAATCAACTGAGGAGGCATTTTAGGGTGGAAGGGATGTCGGAGCTAACGCCGCTGTGCGAGACTCATGGGTTTGAGCGGGGGCGGGGGGGGGGGGGGGCGTGGATAGTGTATACAGGAGATGGAGGGAAGTGGGGCTGATCAAGGTGAGGGATTTGTATTTGGAGGAAGGGTTCGCCAGTCTGGAGGAGCTAAGGGAGAGGGTAGAGCTGCCGAGGGGGGAGTGAGTTCAGGTATCTACAGGTTAGGGACTTTGCACGAAAGGTCTGGAAGGGATTCCCTAGATTGCCGGGATACACCCTGCTGGAGCGACTGCTGCTCCAGGATGTGGAAGGGGAGGGAAGAATTGGGGATATATATAAGTGGCTGGGGGAGCAGGGAGGCAAGCGGGTGGTGAAGATCAAGGAGAAATGGGAAGAGGAGTTGGGAGGGGAGATCAATTGGGGAGTATGGAGTCAGGCACTGCGAAGGGTAAACAGGACCTCTTCTTGTGCAAGAATGAGCCTGGTACAGTTTAAGGTGGTGCACAGAGTACGTATGACTGGGGCGAGAATGAGTGGGTTCTTTCAGGGGGGAGCAGATGAGTGTGAGAGGTGTGGGCGGGGGCCAGCAAATCATGCGCACATGTTTTGGGGTTGTGAAAAATTGGGAAGATTCTGGGCGGGAGTGTTCGCAGTCTTAGCCAGGATAGTGGAGGAGAGGTGGACCCGGACCGTTTGGTGGCGATATTTGGGGTTTCAGAGAAGCCGGAGCTCATGGAGAGGAGGAAGGCCGATGTCTTGGCCTTCGCCTCTCTGATTGCACGCAGACAAATTTTACTGGAGCGGCAGTCAGCATCGCCACCGGGGTAGGTGCATGGCTGGGTGACCTGTACGACTTCCTGCGGTTAGAGAAGATAAAGTATGAGTTAAGGGGCTCAGCACGGGGGTTTGAGAAAAGGTGGGGGATGTTTGTGACCGTGTTTGAGGAGCTGTTCGTCGCAGGGAGGGGGGGGGGGGGCGTTGATGGGGAGGGGGGGGGGGGTGAAAGAGGAGAAAAATCTGTACAAACTGTCTAGTTGATTGTTGGGTAGAATGTTTATTTGCTGTAACTACTTTGATACAAGTTTGAATAAAATGTGTTAAAAAATATATATATTTCCCTCGGAAGTTCACAAATCCTAGAAAGCGCAAAACAGCCTTCTTAGCTTTCGGTTGTTGAATTGTTTTAATGGCTTCAATTTTATCATAGTCAGGTGTGATACCATGAGCTGATACGTTGTCACCAAGAAATTTTAGAGATGAGGTGGCAAACATGCACTTCGATTGGTTGAGTTTTAAACTATACTTATGTATCCTTTCGAAGACTTTTCTGAGTTGAATCATGTGTTCTTCTGCTGTCATAGACCAGATGATTATGTCATCAACATAAACGCAAACACCCTCAATGTTCTCTGTCATTTGCTCCATTATACAATTAAATATTTCTGGTGCAGAAATAATACCGAAGGGCATTCTATTGAAACAATACCTCCCAAAAGGTGTATTAAATGTGCAGAGGAGCTTGCTGGAATCATCAAGCTGCAAGCTGCAAAATCCTTGAGATGCATCCAATTTAGTGAGTATATTGGCATTGGCCATTTCTGAGGTGATTTCTTCTCTTTTAGGTATTGGGTAATGTTCTTGACGGATATTTCTGTTGAGGTCTTTAGGATCCATGCATATCCTTATGTCACCAGATGTTTTTTTAACACAGACTAGGGAACTCACCCTGGTTGGTGAATTTTATATTAATTTGGCAGTGTGCCCATGCCCTGTAAAATGTCAGGGTATTCTTCTTTTAATAATTGTTTGATGTCATCTTTATTGTAGATGTCTCAGAAGTATTCAGGAAGATTCCCTGAATCAGCTGTAAATCTTTACATGCCTGAGCACCCAATAGCGAAGATCAGTGATCATCCACTATTTCAAACCTTAACTTTTTGTGAATGTCCCTGTTGATGGCACTTAGACAACACGAGCCATGCAAAATGATTTGATTACCATTGTAATCTTTCAATGCGCATTCCGTAGGTACTATGCTGTAGTCACCTGTGAGTAGACAAGTCTTTGTAATTGAGAAGATTTGCTGAAGCGCCTGTATCTAATTTAAATGTTATAGGACAATTGTTGATACATACTGTTGTCATCCACTCATTACTATGCTGACCTGTTGATTTTTGTTGCGTGAAAAGCTTTCTTTGTTGCTTGAAGATCTGTCTTTGTTGATGTTTCTTTTTTTTTAAATATATTTTTATTAAGAGAACTCGCGTGACAAGACATGAACATGGCAAGTCAATAAGATACAGAACTTTGTACATTGGATTCTTCCCGTACATGTCAGTTTCCGGATCATTCATTCATTCATGTGTTTTCTTGCTCAAATGCCCCCCAGAGAAACCCCCCTTCCCCCTCCCTCCCTCCTCCCCCCCCTCCCCCCCCCCCCACGAACGATGTCCCCCCCCTCCCCCCCACCACCCCGGGTTGCTGTTGCTGCTGTCCGACCTTCACCTAACGCTCCGCGAGATGGTGTAGGAACGGTTGCCACCGCCTGTAGAACCCCTGCGCAGACCCTCTCAAGGCAAACTTTATCCTCTCCAACTTTATGAACCCAGCCATATCATTTATCCAGGCCTCCACGCTGGGGGGCTTCGCCTCCTTCCACATTAGCAAGATCCTTCGCCGGGCTACTAGGGACGCAAAGGCCAAAATGCCGGCCTCTTTCGCCTCCTGTACTCCCGGCTCGTCCACTACTCCAAATATTGCTAGCCCCCAGCTTGGCTTGACCTGGACTTTCACCACCTCAGATACTGTTCCCGCAACTCCCCTCCAGAACCCCTCCAGTGCCGGGCATGATTAAAACATATGGACATGGCTCGCCGGACTTCCTGAGCACCTTCCACATCTGTCCTCTACCCCAAAGAACCTACTCAGCCTCACCCCCGTCATATGCGCTCTGTGGACCACCTTAAATTGTATCAGGCTGAGCCTGGCACACGAGGAGGAGGAATTAACCCTACTTAGGGCATCAGCCCATAGCTCCTCCTCAATCTCCTCCCCCAACTCCTCTTCCCATTTACCCTTCAGCTCCTCTACCAAAGCCTCCTCCTCTTCTTTCATCTCCTGGTATATCGCCGACACCTTGCCCTCTCCAACCCATACGCCCAAAATCACCCTGTCTTGAATCCCCTGTTCCCTCACCTACCGCCTCACAAACGCCCTCACCTGCATGTACCTGAATGCGTTTCCCAGGGGTAGCCCAAACTTCTCCTCCAGCGCCCCTAAGCTCGCAAACATCCCGTCAATGAACAGGTCCCCCAATCTTCTAATCCCTGCCCGATGCCAGTTCTGAAACCCCCCATCCATCCTTCCTGGGACAAACCGATGGTTGTCTCTGATTGGGGACCACACCGAAGCTCCCTTCGCACCCCTGTGCCGTCGCCACTGCCCCCAGATCTTCAGCGTTGCAGCCACCACCGGGCTCGTGGTGTACCTTGTTGGCGAGAGCGGCAGCGGTGCTGTCACCAGCGCCCCCAGGCTCGTTCCTTTGCAGGACGCCATCTCCAACCTCTTCCACGCTGCCCCCTCTCCCTCCATCACCCACTTACGGATCATTGCCACGTTGGCTGCCCAATAGTAACCACCCAAGTTCGGCAATGCCAACCCTCCTCTATCTCTGCTACGCTCCAAGAACCCCCTCCTTACCCGCGGGGTCTTGCTTGCCCACACAAATCCCATTATGCTCCTGCTTACCCTCTTAAAGAAGGCCTTAGTAAACACAATTGGGAGGCATTGGAATACAAAAAGGAACCTTGGGAGGACCACCATTTTAACCGACTGTACCCTACCCGCCAGCGAGAGTGGCAACATGTCCCACCTTTTAAAATCCTCCTCCATCTGTTCCACCAACCGTGTCAAATTAAGTTTGTGCAGTGCCCCCCAGCTCCTAGCTACCTGAATCCCCAAGTATCGAAAGCTCCTTTCCGCCCTCCTCAACGGCAGGTCGTCTATCCCTTTTCCCTGGTCCCCCGGCTGGATCTAAACTAGTATGGCAGGGGGGTGGGCACGGGAGCAATAGGTCAGAAGGTGAGAGCGTTGAGGGAGAACTAGGGAATATGGACAGTGTGGCTCTGAGGCAGAGCAGACGGGGAGAAGTTGCTGAACACAGCGGGTCTGGTGGCCTGAAGTGCATATGTTTTAATGCAAGGAGCATTACGGGTAAGGCAGATGAACTTAGAGCTTGGATTACTACTTGGAACTATGATGTTGTTGCCATTACAGAGACCTGGTTGAGGGAAGGGCAGGATTGGCAGCTAAACGTTCCAGGATTTAGATGTTTCAGGCGGGATAGAGGGGGATGTAAAAGGGGAGGCGGAGTTGCGCTACTTGTTCAGGAGAGTATCACAGCTATACAGCGAGAGGACACCTCAGAGGGCAGTGAGGCTATATGGGTAGAGATCAGGAATAAGAAGGGTGCAGTCACAATGTTGGGGGTATACTACAGGCCTCCCAACAGCCAGCGGGAGATAGAGGAGCAGATAGGTAGACAGATTTTGGAAAAGAGTAAAAACAACAGGGTTGTGGTGATGGGAGACTTCAACTTCCCCAATATTGACTGGGACTCACTTAGTGCCAGAGGCTTAGACGGGGCAGAGTTTGTAAGGAGCATCCAGGAGGGCTTCTTAAAACAATATGTAAACAGTCCAACTAGGGAAGAGGCGGTACTGGACCTGGTATTGGGGAATGAGCCCGGCCAGGTGGTAGATGTTTCAGTAGGGGAGCATTTCGGTAACAGTGACCACAATTCAGTAAGTTTTAAAGTACTGGTGGACAAGGATAAGAGTGGTCCGAGGATGAATGTGCTAAATTGGGGGAAGGCTAATTATAACAATATTAGGCGGGAACTGAAGAACATAGATTGGGGGCGGATGTTTGAGGGCAAATCAACATCTGACATGTGGGAGGCTTTCAAGTGTCAGTTGAAAGGAATACAGGACCGGCATGATCCTGTGAGGAAGAAAGACAAATACGGCAATTTTCGGGAACCTTGGATGACGAATGATATTGTAGGCCTCGTCAAAAAGAAAAAGGAGGCATTTGTCAGGGCTAAAAGGCTGGGAACAGACGAAGCCTGTGTGGCATATAAGGAAAGTAGGAAGGAACTTAAGCAGGGAGTCAGGAGGGCTAGAAGGGGTCATGAAAAGTCATTGGCAAATAGGGTTAAGGAAAATCCCAAGGCTTTTTACACTTACATAAAAAGCAAGAGGGTAGCCAGGGAAAGGGTTGGCCCACTGAAGGATAGGCAAGGGAATCTATGTGTGGAGCCAGAGGAAATGGGCGAGGTACTAAATGAATACTTTGCATCAGTATTCACCAAAGAGAAGGAATTGGTAGATGTTGAGTCTGGAGAAGGGGGTGTAGATAGCCTGGGTCACATTGTGATCCAAAAAGACGAGGTGTTGGGTGTCTTAAAAAATATTAAGGTAGATAAGTCCCCAGGGCCGGATGGGATCTACCCCAGAATACTGAAGGAGGCTGGAGAGGAAATTGCTGAGGCCTTGACAGAAATCTTTGGATCCTCGCTGTCTTCAGGGGATGTCCCGGAGGACTGGAGAATAGCCAATGTTGTTCCTCTGTTTAAGAAGGGTGGCAGGGATAATCCCGGGAACTACAGGCCGGTGAGCCTTACTTCAGTGGTAGGGAAATTACTGGAGAGAATTCTTCGAGACAGGATCTACTCCCATTTGGAAGCAAATGGACGTATTAGTGAGAGGCAGCACGGTTTTGTGAAGGGGAGGTCGTGTCTCACTAACTTGATAGAGTTTTTCGAGGAGGTCACTAAGATGATTGATGCAGGTAGGGCAGTAGATGTTGTCTATATGGACTTCAGTAAGGCCTTTGACAAGGTCCCTCATGGTAGACTAGTACAAAAGGTGAAGTCACACGGGATCAGGGGTGAACTGGCAAGGTGGATACAGAACTGGCTAGGCCATAGAAGGCAGAGGGTAGCAATGGAGGGATGCTTTTCTAATTGGAGGGCTGTGACCAGTGGTGTTCCACAGGGATCAGTGCTGGGACCTTTGCTCTTTGTAGTATATATAAATGATTTGGAGGAAAATGTAACTGGTCTGATTAGTAAGTTTGCAGATGACACAAAGGTTGGTGGAATTGCGGATAGCGATGAGGACTGTCTGAGGATACAGCAGGATTTAGATTGTCTGGAGACTTGGGCGGAGAGATGGCAGATGGAGTTTAACCTGGACAAATGTGAGGTAATGCATTTTGGAAGGGCTAATGCAGGTAGGGAATATACAGTGAATGGTAGAACCCTCAAGAGTATTGAAAGTCAAAGAGATCTAGGAGTACAGGTCCACAGATCACTGAAAGGGGCTACACAGGTGGAGAAGGTAGTCAAGAAGGCATACGGCATGCTTGCCTTCATTGGCCGGGGCATTGAGTATAAGAATTGGCAAGTCATGTTGCAGCTGTATAGAACCTTAGTTAGGCCACACTTGGAGTATAGTGTTCAATTCTGGTCGCCACACTACCAGAAGGATGTGGAGGCTTTAGAGAGGGTGCAGAAGAGATTTACCAGAATGTTGCCTGGTATGGAGGGCATAAGCTATGAGGAGCGATTGAATAAACTCGGTTTGTTCTCACTGGAACGAAGGAGGTTGAGGGGCGACCTGATAGAGGTATACAAAATTATGAGGGGCATAGACAGAGTGGATAGTCAGAGGCTTTTCCCCAGGGTAGAGGGGTCAATTACTAGGGGGCATAGGTTTAAGGTGAGAGGGGCAAAGTTTAGAGTAGATGTACGAGGCAAGTTTTTTACGCAGAGGGTAGTGGGTGCCTGGAACTCACTACCGGAGGAGGTAGTGGAGGCAGGGACGATAGGGACATTTAAGGGGCATCTTGACAAATATATGAATAGGATGGGAATAGAAGGATACGGACCCAGGAAGTGTAGAAGATTGTAGTTTAGTCGGGCAGTATGGTCGGCACGGGCTTGGAGGGCCGAAGGGCCTGTTCCTGTGCTGTACATTTCTTTGTTCTTTGTTTGTTCTTTGATCACAAAGAGCTCACTCTATCCCACATTGAGCTTGTAGCCCGAAAAGTCTCCAAACTCCCGTAGGATCTGCATTACCTCAACCATCCCCTCCACTGGATCCGTCACATACAGCAACAGGTCGTCTGCGTACAACGACACTCGATGCTCCTCTCCCCCTCAAACCACCCCCTTCCATTTCCCTGACTCCCTTAACGCCATGGCCAAAGGTTCAATTGCTAATGCAAACAGCAGAGGGGACCGAGGGCACCCCTGCCTCATCCCTCGATACAGCCGGAAATACTCTGACCTCCGCCGGTTCGTGACCACACTCGCCACCGGGGCTTTATACAGGAGCTTAACCCATCTAATAAACCCTCCCCCGAACCCAAACCTCCTCAACACTTCCCAGAGATACTCCCACTCTACCCGATCAAAGGCCTTCTTCGCGTCCATGGCTGTCACTATCTCCGCTTCTCCCTCCACCGATGGCATTATTATCACATTTAGGAGCCTTCGCACATTAGTGTTTAACTGCCTACCCTTTACAAATCCCGTCTGGTCCTCGTGAATCACCCCCGGGACACAGTCCTCAATCCTCGTGGCCAACATTTTTGCCAGCAGCTTAGCATCTACATTAAGGAGCGAGATCGGTCTATACGACCCACATTGCAGTGGGTCCCTATCCCGCTTCAAGATCAAAGAGATCGTCGCCTCCGACATTGTCGGGGGCAGGGTCCCCCCCTCCCCCTTGAAGGTCCTTAACAGCAACGGGGCTAACAGATCTACATACTTCCTGTAAAACTCCACCGGGAACACATCCGGCCCCGGGGCCTTCCCTGCCTGCATGCTCCCCAGTCCTTTAATCAGCTCCTCCAACCCAATTGGTGACCCCAAACCAGCCACCTCCTGCTCCTCCACCCTTGGGAACCTCAATTGGTCCAAGAATCGCCGCATCACCTCTGCTCCCCCTGGGGGCTGGGACCTATGCAGCTCCTCGTAAAAGGCCTTAAAAACCTCATTCACTTTCCCTGCACTCCGCACCGTAGTTCCCCTGCCATCTTGGACTCCACCTATTTCCCTCGCTGCCATCCTCTTACGGAGCTGATGTGCCAGCATCCGACTTGCCTTCTCCCCATATTCATATATCGCCCCCTGTGCCTTCCTCCACTGTGCCTCTGCCTTCCCTGTGGTCAACAGGTCGAACTCCGTCTGGAGACTTCGTCTCTCCCTGAGTAGTCCCCCATCAGGAGCCTCTGTGTAGCTCCTGTCCACCCTTAAAATCTCCCCCACTAACCTCTCCCTTTCCCTACCCTCTCTCTTCACCCTATGAGCCCTGATGGAGATTAGCTCTCCCCTGACCACCGCCTTCAGCGCCTCCCATACTACTCCCACCTGCACCTCCCCGTTGTCGTTGGCCTCCAGATACCTTTCAATACACCCCCGCACCCTCCCGCACACTTCCTCGTCTGCCAGCAGTCCCACATCCAACCGCCACAGCGGGCGTTGGTCCCTCTCCTCCCCCAGCTCTAACTCCACCCAATGCGGGGCATGGTCTGAAATGGCTATGGCCGAATATTCCATTCCCTCCACTTTCGGGATCAATGCCCTGCCCAGAACAAAAAAATCTATCCAGGAGTAGGCCTTATGTACGTGGGAGAAAAAAGAAAATTCTCTGGCCAAAGGCCTGGCGAATCTCCACGGATCTACTCCCCCCATCTGGTCCATGAACCCCCTAAGCACCTTGGCCGCCACCGGCCTCTTCCCCGTCCTAGATCTGGAGCGATCTAGTGCTGGGTCCAGCACCGTGTTAAAATCCCCACCCATTATCAAGCTCCCTACCTCCAGGTCTGGAATACGCCCCAACATCCATTTCATGAATCCACCATCGTCCCAGTTCGGGGCATATTCATTCACCAGTACCACCTCCGTCCCCTGCAACCTACCGCTCACCATCACGTATCGGCCTCCCTTGTCCGCTACTATGTTCTTGGCCTCGAACGACACCCGCTTTCCCACCAGTATTGCCACCCCTCTATTCTTCGCATCCAGCCCCGAATGGAACACCTGTCCCACCCATCCCTTCCTTAACCTGACCTGATCTGCCTCCTTCAAATGTGTCTCCTGAAGCATGATCACGTCTGCCTTCAGTCCCTTTAGGTGCGCGAATACTCGGGCCCTCTTAACCGGCCCATTTAGGCCTCTCACATTCCACGTGATCAGCCGGATTGGGGGGTTACCCCCCCCCCCGCCGACTAGCCATCTCCTATCTTAGGCCAGTCCCGTGCTCGTGCCTCCCGCACCCTCCAGTCCCCCAGGCGGGGAACCCCCGCCCCAACCACATCTTCCATTTTCAGTTCCCCTTCGGACAGTGCAGCAGCAACCCTAGAATCCCCCCCTCTCCCCCCCTTCCCTCCCCCCCACCCACCCCCCGCTAGATCCACATCTAGCTCTTTTGCTCCCCCCATATTACTTCCGTGAGTCAGCTGACCCCGGCTTCCCCCGCCTTCCCGTTGATCTCCCCGTGTGGGAGTCTCTCCTCCTCCTTACCTTTCTCCAACCCCCCCTCCCTTTTTTCTGGGGCGCGGGAAAAGACCTGCGCTTTCCTGAACCAGCCCCGCCCCCTGTGGCGCAGCTCCTGTTGTGGCCCTTATCCCAGTTCCCTCATCCCCGAGTCTCACCTCCCTCCAGCACTGACGCCCA
Source organism: Scyliorhinus torazame (assembly GCF_047496885.1). Taxonomy (NCBI): domain Eukaryota; kingdom Metazoa; phylum Chordata; class Chondrichthyes; order Carcharhiniformes; family Scyliorhinidae; genus Scyliorhinus; species Scyliorhinus torazame. The sequence continues at coordinate 84,635,733 of NC_092722.1, forward strand.
CATTCCCCATCATCATCATCTCATCTAGAGAAAAGAAAAAAGGGAAATTTTAGGAATTTTAACCAGAACTCTACCCACATCCCCATCCATCATCCCACCCATGAAGTATTCTTTGCCCATATTTACAACCCCATATACAACCAACCTCCATCCCCTCTGTTCGAGTCCAGTTTTTCCGTCTGAATAAAGGTCCAAGCCTCTTCTGGCGTTTCAAAATAATGGTGTCGGTCCTGATAAGTGACCCACAGTCGCGCAGACTGCAGCATGCCGAACCTGACTCTTTTTCTGTGCAGCACCGCCTTGGCCCGGTTGAAGCCAGCTCTCCTCCTTGCCACCTCCGCGCTCCAATCCTGGTAAACACGGATCACCGCGTTCTCCCATCTACTGCTCCGCACCTTCTTGGCCCATCTCAGCACACTTTCTTTGTCCGCGAAGCGATGGAACCTTGCCACTATCGCCCTTGGTGGCTCGTCGGCCTTGGGTCTCCTTGCCAGGACCTGGTGAGCCCCTTCCAGCTCCAGGGGGCTCGGAGGGGCCTCCGCACCCATCAACGAATGGAGCATCGTACTCACGTACGCCTCGGCATCAGCTCCCTCCACTCCTTCGGGAAGACCCAGAATCCGGAGGTTCTTCCTCCTCGACCTGTTCTCCAGGACCTCAATTCTCTCGGCCCACCTCCTGTGCACCGCCTCGTGCGCCTCCATTTTTACCGCCAGGCCCAGGATCTCGTCCTCGTTGGTATTCACTTTATCATTCACCTCACGAAGCTCCACCGCCTGGGTCTTCTGGGTCTCCTTCAACCCCTCGATCGCCAACAGCATTGGCGCCAGCACCTCCTTTTTCAGCTCCTCCACACATCGCTTGAGGGACTCCTGCTGGTCTGGCCCCCACGCTGCTCGCTCTCCGCCCTCCGCCATCTTGCTTTTTTCCCCTCGTTTTAGTCTCTGCTCCAGGGCCTCTTTCCTCGTCGCTCCACCGCTGATCTCGGCCATGTATCGTCAGGGGGGACCTTACTGCACCTTCCCACACGGGATTAATTCAAAAAATGCTCCGTTGGGGCTCCTCTGGAGAGCCTGATAGTCCGTTGTCGCGGGAGCTGCCGAAACGCACGGCTTAGCTCCGCATCGCCGCAACCGGAAGTCTTTGTTGATGTTTCAATCACTCCGACAAAGAAGGTATTTCCTTTTTAAAATTTTTTTTAAAAATTCTCCTCCTTTTTCACATTTTCTCCCACATTTACACCCATCAACAATAAACAATAATCAGCAAGATATGTCAATCCCCATAACAATAACAACGATCCCATCCACCCACCAACCCCCAAACATCAGCCCCCATGTTTACATGAACAAATGACAAAAAGGAATCAGGGATTACCCATAGTCACCCTTAATCTACACAGCCCCCCTCCCCCCCACCCCACCCACCCCCCCAACTAATGTTCGATGTTATCCAGTTCTTGAAAGTGCATAATAAATAGTGCCCATGACTTGTAGAACCCCTCCGAGCTTCCCCTCAGTTCGAACTTAACCTTCTCAAGGGTCAAGTATTCCAACAGGTCCCCCCACCACGCCAGGGCACTGGGTGGAGAGGCTGTTCTCCATCCCAACAGGATCCGCCTTCGGGCGATCAACGAGGCGAAGGCTACGATATCTGCCTCCGCTCCCGTTTCCAACCCTGGCTGGTCCGACACCCCGAATATGGCCTCCCGGGGACCCGGGTGCAGTTTCACACGCACCACCTTGGAAATTACCCTAAACACCTCCTTCCAGTACTCCCCTAGCTTTGGACAGGACCAAAACATGTGAACGTGATTCGCGCCCCCCCCCCCCCCCCCCCCCCGCAACGCTCACACACATCCTCTACTCCTTCAAAAAATCGGCTCATCCTCGCCCTCGTGAGGTGCGCTCTATATACCACCTTCAGCTGTATCAGCCCCAACCTCGCACATGAGGTGGAGGCATTCACTCTCCGGAGCACCTCACACCAGACCCCCTCCTCTATAACCTCTCCCAGCTCTTCCCCACTTTGCTTTGATCCCTTTCAGTGGTGCCTTATCCTCTTCCAGAATAGCTCCGTACACCGCTGACACTGCCCCCTTCTCCAGTCCCCTTGTCGTCAACACCTCCTCCAGCAATGTGGAGGCCGGTTCCTCTGGGAAGCTCTGTATCTCCTTCCTGGCAAAATCCGAAACCTGCATGTACCTAAACATTTCTCCCTGCTCTAGCACATACTTCGCTTCCAGCTCCCTCAATCCTGCAAACCGACCCCGAAGAAACAAATCTTTTAGCGTCTTAATCCCCTTCTCTTCCCATTTCCGAAAACTTCCATCCCACCTCCCTGGCTCAAATCTGTGGTTCCGCCGAATCAGCATTTCCCTTGACCCTGCCCCCAACCCGAAGTGTTGGCGAAACTGCCTCCAGATTTTCAATGAAGCTATTATTACCTGACTCCCTGAATATTTCCCCGGAGCTATCGGGAGTGGCGCTGTTGCAAGTGCCTTCAGCCCCGACCCCCTGCACAAACTCTCCTCCATTCTGACCCACTGAGAATCCACCCCTCTGACCCAGCTCCGCACTTTCTCCACATTCGCCGCCCAGTAGTAGTACAACAAGTTCGGGAGACCCAAACCCCCTGCCTGCCTTCCCCTCTGTAGCAGCACCTTTCTCACTCTGGCCACCTTCCCTCCCCTTATGAATGAGGTAATCCTTCCCTCAATCTCCCTGAAAAAAGACTTTGGCAGGAAAATCGGTAGGCATTGATAAATAAACAGGAATCGCGGCAACACATTCATTTTAACCGCCTGTACCCGACCTGCCAGTGACAGAGGAAAGAAGTTATTTCCAAGGAGAAAATTTCATCATCTTGGGTAAAATCTTGCAGTGAATTGACTTTTTCATCTGTTTCAACTGCTCTCACATTGTAATTCTTCTTGTGTGTAGGAGAGAGATACTTTGCTGAAGACTGGCATTGTGAAGCATAATGATTCATCTTGGAACATCTCAAACAGCGGTTTCCAAAAGCTGGACAGTTCCCCTTTAAATGGGCGTTACCACATCTGTGACACATCATCACGCTGTCGCCGTGACGCATCATTGATGTTTGCGCATGCGCAGACCTCTTTTGCGGCGTCTCGCATTTCTGTGCGAAGTGCGCGTGTCCTGAGTTGGAAAATGTGTGCGCAAGATAGCTGCCGTCTCGAAAGTGCTTCTGTGCTGCCTGCGACACCATTTTAATTTTCTCAGCCTCGTGGTGGACTTTTGTGCCTTTTTGTTTCAGATAAAACTCTAAGTATTGAGTTACAAAGTAAAAGATTTGTTCACTGGAGATGCATTTTTCAAGAGCAATTTTTAATGTTATATCATTTTGACGTAATAAGGCTTCTCTTAAAGATTCATCTGTTATACCATAGACGATTTGATCTCTCACTAGAGAGTCATGCAGATCAGCATTATTACAGGTCTGAGCTGGAGTTTGAGATCAGTTATGAAGTTGTTAACAGATTCTCCAACTTTTTGCACTTGCTTATGAAATCGGATTTATCTAAAATTTTGTCAGTTTGTATTCTGCAGTGATCATCGAATTTAGCAATTATATGTTCAAATTTAGTTTTATCTTCACCAGCAGCAAAAATAAATGAGTTATAGATTTCAATTGTTTGCTGTCCTGCTAGGTGATGCACACTCAATTACTCTCGAGACAAGGTGAGTCATAACTAATCGGCTTTAATCAGCTAGAACTGTACCCAGCAGCTTCGATACAGAAAGTGAAGGCGGCTGGGACGGCATGGGTTCTTATACCCTGCCTCTCAGGGCGGAGCTATGTACGTTAGCCAATGGTAGACTCCTAGGTCTAGCCAATGGGCATCCACCTCTCAGGTACTGCAATACCTGGTATTACCACACTAGGGACAGAAGCAAAGCGATTTGTCTAGTCTAGTCTCTGAGGCAGTATTCAGATCACTAGCTTCCAGATAAAGCTGGAATTGTTGCTTAAACAGTCTCCAATTAAGATTAAGGTTACTGGTTGTCTTCAGATGTGTGGGAGCCTGCACTTGATCCATTGAAAATTGTTCCTAGTCGAGGATTCCGTTTCTGTGATGACCGCACCAGTCGAATAGTCAGTATCGGAACTTTATCTTCTTTGTTTGAAGTTATTTACTAGTCTTTCTTAAAGGTTTTTAGATCTGGTACCATGTGTATTATGATATTGTAATATATATATTACTCTTTTTGTCTAGCCGAGTTGTTGAAATATCGACATAGTCTTCCAGTGATGATAAAATAATTTAATGCATCGGGCAGCACGATGGCGCAGTGGGTTAGCCCTATTGCCTCACGGCGCTGAGGTCCTAGATTCGATCCCGGCTCTGGGTCACTGTCCGTGTGGAGTTTGCACATTCTCCCCGTGTTTGCGTGGGATTCGCCCCCACAACCCAAAGATGTGCAGGTTAGGTGGATATGGCCATGCTAAATTGCCCCATAATTGGAAAAAATGAATTGGGCACGCTAAATTTATTTTAAAAAAGTAATTTAATGCGCAATATAAAATAATCTTGTGAGTTAGCACAAGTGGATAACACTGTGGCTTCACAGAGCCAGGGTCCCAGGTTCGATTCCCCGCTGGGTCACTGTCTGTGCGGAGTCCGCACGTTCTCCTCGTGTCTGCGTGGGTTTCCTCCAGGTGCTCCGGTTTCATCCCACAGTCCAAAGGCGTGCAGGTTAGGTGGATTGGCCATGATAAGTTGCCCTTAGTGACCGAAAATGTTAGGATGGGTTACGGGGATAGGGTGGAAGTGAGGGCTTCAGTGAATCGGTGCAGACTCGATGGGCCGAATGGCCTCCTTCGGCACTGTATGTTCTATGTTCTTTTACTTAATACTAAACCAGTAAACAAACAAATAACTGTAGATTAAACAATTAAATAAGATAAAGATAATTACTGATACCTATTAACTTCTCTCGAGCTCTATACTCTCTGCACTCCAGACACACTCTCCTCTAGGAAAGAGCGGGAAAACCTTTATATAGGTCCTGATAATGTGGCCATCTAGTGCTCAGGTGCTTGTACTAGCTTAACATAGTCTGATCATGTATTACTACATACAGAGATCACTGCATGGACAATGTGGATAATTTCCCATACCTCGAGAATCTCCTCTCGGTGTGACCAGACATTGAAGATGGAATCCAGCATCGACTCCAAGTCTCTGGACGCCTGAGGAGCAGCGTATTTGAAGACCCGAGACCTCAAACCCAGCTCCAAGATCACGGTCTACAGAGCAGCGGTGGTCCCCGCCCTCCTGTATGCATCAGAAACATGGACAACGTACAGCAGACACCTCAAATCCTTGGAGAGATATCACCAATGTTACCTCCGCAGAATTGGGAGGTTCCTAGATGCAGTAGCGGCCAGGAGGGATGTCCTGTTCCCCTGAGGGATGTCCTGTTCCCTGAGGGGCTTCTGTTCCCCTGAGGCTCCCTGAGGGTGAGCCACAGGGCAGCCAGTGCCACCTGGGATGAAGTGGCAGCGGCAATCACCTCGGGCAGTGTGACCAGGAGGACTCGCCTCCAATGCCGAAAGAAGGTCAACAATACACACAGGGAGAGGCAGTGGTTAGCACTGCTGCCTCATGGCGCCGAGGTCCCAGGTTCGATCCTGGCTCTGGGTCACTGTCCGTGTGGAGTTTGCACATTCTCCCCATGCTTTTTCGGATTTCACCCCCACAACCCAAAGATGGGCAGGATAGGTGGATTGGCCATGCTAAATTGTCCCTTAATTGGAAACAATTAATTGGATACGCTAGATTTATTTTAAAAAATAATACACACAGGGCAGCACGGGTGAGTTGACATCCACACCGCAACCCCACATCAAAACCTTCCCACCCCCACGCAAGCAGCACTGTCTCTCTCTCTGTCTGTCTGTTGCAACACGATGGGTGTGATTCTCCAGAAAGATTTCTAAGTGTTGTAGGCAGTGGGAACTGCCACGGGCTTCTCTCCGCAAATGAAGGCACACCAGCCGAATTGCCGGGACCACGCTCGCCAGCCCCCCGCTAACAAGGTCGAGCAGCACTTAAGCTGCACTTGCTCAGCCAGCCCCAGTCAGCTCACAACAATAGCGCCAGAAGACCAGCCCCAAGATTCGGGGACACTGACCTGGGGAGGCTCCTAGATGCAGCGGAGGCCAGGAGGGATGTCCTGTTTCCCAGAAGGTCCAGGAGTGTCAGCCATACGGCAGTCGGTGCTGCCTGGGACAAGGTGGCAGTAGCTGTAAGACCAGGAGGACTGGCCTCCAGTACTGGAAAAAGTTCAACGACCTACACCGGGCAGAATGAATAAATAGACACCCAGGCTCCCTACCCCACCCCCTGAGACGGTCCGCCCCCACAGGAACATCCACCCCCCAACTCGCCATGCGACTCCCAACACTCCCCCTTCAAACCCCCATGAACCCTCCCTTTACACGACCCTCCCACCACTGCGAACCACGCGTGTGGCTAACGATGCCCTCTCTGTGTCTCCTCTGGAAAAGCTCTCCTATTATCGCTGGGAGACGGCCCAGACTGGTGGTGGGGTGCCAGACTTGAGAATCCTCATCTCCTTCGAGGAGCGGGTCCTGGAGGTGACCGGTGTGGCTGAGGACAGGGCGGTCACCCACGCAGAGGCTGACGGATGCTGCAGAGGTGAGGAACCACCGGGCTCTACCTGGAGGACCTGTCAAACGTGAGTAGTTATTGCCTCACTGACTGGCCCATCCCTCCCACTGGCCACATGTCCATTCTCCCGCAGGTCCTCCAGCCGGCAGCACCGGCCCATCCCGGGCGGCCCCCTCTCCAGCCTCCTAGGAGATCACCTCGGAGGGGAGCTCCGAGGATGCAACCGTAATAGTTGCGGCACAGCTGCCAACCCCACTCTCCACCAGCGCAGATACACACGGACCTCGGTGGGACTGTGTTTGTCTGTGTCTCTCCCCTTCTGTCTCTCTGTTGCGCTGTCTCTCTCCCCCTCTGTTTCTCTCTCCGTCTCCCTGTCACTCTCTGTCTCTATTTCACTCTCTCTCTCTCTATCTCTCTCTGTCTTTCCTTCTCTCTCCCTCTGAATTTTTCTGTCATTCTCTGTCTCTCCCTATGTTTCTTGCTCTCTGACTCTCAGTGTCTATCTCTCTTTCTGTCTGTCTCTCAATCTATCTCGCTCTCTCTCTATTTAACTCTGTCTCTCTCCATCTGTTCCTCTCTATTTCTGTCTCTCTCTCTCTCCCTGCCTCTACTTTCCACCTCTCAGTCTCTTTCTGCCTCTCTCTCCCTCTGTCTCTCTTGCTCTGTCTCTCTCTCTCTCTCTTATCACTGCCTCGCTATCTCTGTCTCTCTCAGTCTCAGTACGAAGTCTTACAACACCAGGTTAAAGTCCAACAGGTTTGTTTTGATATCACTAGCTTTCGGAGCGCTGCTCCTTCCTCAGGAGTCTCTCTCAGTCTCGCTCTCTGTCTCTCAGACACTTTGTTTATTTCTCTACCTCTCTGACTCACTGTCTTTCTCAGTCTCACTCTGTCTCTCTGACCCGATGGGTCTGCCTCTCTCTCTCTCTCCCTGTTTAATTATGTCTCTCTGACTCTCTCACTGTCCCTCCCACTCTTCCTTTCGCTATGGCTCTCTCCCCTGTTTCTCTATCACTCGCGTTCTGTTTCACTCTGCCTCTCTCTGATTTTCTCTCTGTCTCGATTTCTCTCAATTTTGCCCTGTCTCTCTGTCGATCTCTATCGCTTTGTTTCTCCCTCTATTTCTCTTGAGGTGCTGCTCAACCCAACCTGTTCGGACTAACTACCTGTCGCCTGTGCCGATGTGGAGTGTGAATGAGCTGTGGCCCTCAGGTGAAGTGGCGGGGAGCCACGGTTGTGGGGCAGAGTGACTGGATCGCTGCCAAGCAGCCCACACTCAGCTTGCAGCCTGAACTGATGGTGCCCTGAGTGAGTGGAACCTGCCCCCCAGGGGCCACACCCGGGGAAGCGGTCTGTGTTGGCAGGCGCCTCTCAGCTTGTCTGGACAGGTTTGTCTGGCAAAGCTATCGAATTACCTTAGTGCAGTTGTAAAAGAGCCACTTCCTGAAGCGGGGCTCTGATCACAACCCCAATGCTGCCTCTCTCCCTCATTCTCACTCACCTACACTGTCTCCAAACGTGAACGGCTCAGCTCCAGGTAAGTCCAGCGATCAGTTCAGCCTGATTCCTCCCCACCTCCCCATGTCTTCCTCAGCCCAGAGCCACACTGACCCCCCACCGAGCAGGCCCGGGGTTTCCTCAGCAGACTAAAGGCCTGGAGACAAGATTGAGGATCCTGATGGGGGTACCTTTTGTTCCAAAAACTACATGTCAGCCCTGCGGGAGGGTTTGATATGAATGTGTAGAGGGAGCTTTACACTGTAACCAGAATCATAGATAGTCATAAAATCTCGAAGCTTCACTCAGTATCTAACCCCGTGCTATACCTGTCCTGGGAGTGTTTGATGGGGACAGTGGAGAGGGAGCTTTACTCTGTATCTAACCCCGTGCTGTACCTGTCCTGGGAGTGTTTGATGGGGACAGTGTAGAGGGAGCTTTACTCTGTATCTAACCCCATGCTGTACCTGTCCTGGGTGTGTTTGATGGGGACAGTGTAGAGGGAGCTTTACTCTGTATCTAACCCCGTGCTATACCTGTCCTGGGAGTGTTTGATGGGGACAGTGACGAGGGAGCTTTACTCTGTATCCCCGTGCTGTACCTGTCCTGGGAGTGTTTGATGGGGACAGTGTAGAGGGAGCTTTACTCTGTATCTAACCCCGTGCTGTACCTATCCTGGGAGTGTTTGATGGAGACAGTGTAGAGGGAGCTTTACTCTGTATCTAACCCCGTGCTGTACCTGTCCTGGGAGTGTTTGATGGGGACAGTGTAGAGGGAGCTTTACTCTGTATCTAACCCCGTGCTGTACCTGTCCTGGGAGTATTTGATGGGGATAGTGTAGAGGGAGCTTTACTCCGTATCTAACCCCGTGCAGTACCTGTCCAGTGAGTGTTTGATGCGGACAGTGGAGAGGGAGCTTTACTCCGTATCTAACCCTGTGCTGTACCTGCCCTGGGAGTGGTTGATGGGGACAATGTAGAGGGAGCTTTACTCTGTATCTAACCCCGTGCTGTACGTGTCCTGGGAATGTTTGATGGGGACAGTGTAGAGGGAGATTTACTCTGTATCTAACCCCGTGCTGTACCTGTCCTGGGAGTATTTGATGGGGACAGTGTAGAGGGAGCTTTACTCTGTATCTAACCCCGTGCTGTATCTGTCCTGGGAGTGTTTGATGGGGACAGTGTAGAGGGAGCTTTACTCTGTATCTGACCCCGTGCTGTACCTGTCCTGGGAGTGTATGATGGGGACAGTGGAGAGGGAGCTTTACTCTGTATCTAACCCCGTGCTGTACCTGTCCTGGGAGTGGTTGATGGGGACAATGTAGAGGGAGCTTTACTCTGGATCTAACCCTGTGTTGTACCTGTCCTGGGAGTGTTTGATGCGGACAGTGTAGAGGGAGCTTTACTCTGTATCTAACCCCGTGCTGTACCTGTCCTGGGAGTATTTGATGGGGACAGTGTAGAGGGAGCTTTACTCTGTGTCTAACCCCGTGCTGTACCTGTCCCGGGAGTGTTTGATGGGGACAGTGTGGAGGGAGCTTTACTCTGTATCTAACTCCGCGCTGTACCTGTCCTGGGAATGTTTGATGGGGACAATGTAGATGGAGCTTTACTCTGTATCTAACCCTGTGCTGTACCTGTCCTGGGAGTGGTTGATGGGGGCAATGTAGAGGGAGCTTTACTCTGGATCTAACCCTGTGTTGTACCTGTCCTGGGAGTATTTGATGGGGACAGTGTAGAGGGAGCTTTACTCTGTGTCTAACCCCGTGCTGTACCTGTCCCGGGAGTGTTTGATGGGGACAGTGTAGAGGGAGCTTTACTCTGTATCTAACCCTGTGCTGTACCTGTCCTGGGAGTATTTGATGGGGACAGTGTAGAGGGAGCTTTACTCTGTATCTAACTCCGTGCTGTACCTGTCCTGGGAGTGTTTGATGGGGACAGTGTAGAGGGAGCTTTACTCTGTATCTAACTCCGTGCTGTACCTGTCCTGGGAGTGTTTGATGGGGACAGTGTAGAGGGAGCTTTACTCTGTATCTGACCCCGTGCTGTACCTGTCCTGGGAGTGTTTGATGGGGACAGTGTAGAGGGAGCTTTACTCTGTATCTAACCCCGTGCTGTACCTGTCCTGGGAGTGTTTGATGGGGACAGTGTAGAGGGAGCTTTACTCTGTATCTAACCCCGTGCTGTACCTGTCCTGGGAGTGTTTTCCGCAGCATTTCTTTGGACTCAGAGACACTTGGGGGATCGGTGTAATATAATGTTTATATTATAATATGGAGACAAAAACTCCTGGGGGAGCTGAAGTTTGAAGGGTTAACTCTAATAGTAGTCGGGCAGTGGGTTAGCACTTCTGCCTCACGGCACCGAGGTCCCAGGTTCGATCCCGGCTCTGGGTCACTGGCCCATGTGGAATTTGCAAATTCTCCCCGTGTCTGCGTAGGTTTCGCCCCCACAACTCAAAGATTTGCGGGCTAGGTGGATTGGCCATTCTAAATTGCCCCTTAATTGTAAAAAAAATTAATTGGGTACTATAAATTTATAAATAAACAAAAAAAACCCTCTAATAGTAATTACTGAGTGTGGGCGTACACAATAAAATATAATATAACGCTGTCATTCACGGAGAGAGGACTCGTGTCAAGAACTCAGAAACGTTTTGGGGGGTATGTCTATTTTAATGTTTGTATTATAGCACAGAGTAAGAAACCAACAGATCAGGGGACAGGATAAGAAGCTAATCTCCTTTCTTTGTCCATTTCCTATGTCCGGATGGCCATGGCAGCGGAGCAGAGCAGTCCTTCACTCCTGATCCGCGCTCGCACCATCCGAGAAGCGATGCCCAATCCATGCCTGTGACGGCCGCGTCTCCTGCAACGAGAGGGAGAGAGACTGATTCAAAGAAGAAACGGGTAGCACCGATCGCAGGAGGAGAGAGTTCAGAGTGGGGGGCCGTGAGGGGAGGGGAGGAGCACAAAATTGGGCAGGGAGGGTTAGCAAAAGAGGCGAGATGAATCTGAGCCATCCACCGGAGTGCGATGGTAAAAATATTACCAACTGCACGAATTACGATAACTTCCACCGGTTCCTCCTGGCAGGATACAGCATCATATTCACCGTGGGCTTGGCACTCAATGCGACAGCGCTTGCCATCTTCGTCAAGTTCTTCAAGTTCTCCAACAACACTGTCGTCTACATGGTCAACCTGGCGGCCTGTGATCTCCTCTTCGCCCTGGCGCTACCCCTCCGCATCTACTACTATGCCGCCCACGCCTGGCGCCTGGGCGATGGAGCGTGCCAGTTGGCAGGCTCCCTCTTCCAGATCAACCTGTACGGCAGCTGCCTCTTCCTGGCATGCATCAACGTGGACCGTCTCCTGGCACTGGCGTACCCGCTGCGTGCCCGCCACCTGCGGCGCCCGAAGATGGCCCGTTGCGTCTGCGCAGGGGTCTGGCTGATCATCCTGCTTGGCAGTGTGCCGGTGGCCCTGGCCCATGACACAAGCTGCTGCCAGGAGCAGAGCGGGACTCTGGAGGTGCGTTGCTTCGAGAGCTTCTCGCGCAAGACCTGGGAGCGGGAGTTGAAACCGCTGGTGCTGCTGCAGTTCACATTGAGTTTCCTGCCACCCCTGTGCGTGGTCCTCTACTGCTCGGGTCGCGTCCTCTATGAACTCTGCCAGTTGCAGTCGATCGAGGCAGTGGGCAAGAGGCACAAGGCCATCCGCTTGCTTGTGGTCAATGCCATCATCTTTGTGGCTTGCTTCCTGCCCTACAATGCCATCCTGCTGGTCTACACCTTCCTGAGGACCAACAGCGACGGGTCCATGGCACAGAGAGACGACGTACGCCTAGCACTGCAGATCTCAATGCTCCTGACCTCTACCAACTGCTGCCTGGACCCCCTCGTCTACTACTTCAGCACGGAGGGCTTCCGCAAAACCTTCCGCGCCCGCCGCCCGCCCCCCTCCCAGAGGACCACCGAGCGCTGGATCAGTGCCAAGTCAAAGGCCGCAAAGAGCGCCAAGGCACGGGGCACGCGGCGTGGGGGGCAGGGTGGGGCCACCCCGCCCAATGAGGAGGGGGAAATGCTCCGACAGGAGCCAGAGGGGGCTGGGGACTCGGGGAATGGGTCACCCCCGGCCGCAACCTTGGAGAGTGCCCTTGGACCAGGGGTACCCGAGTAACACCCACTCACCCAGTGTACTGGCAAGCCAATTACAAACTCTTCCGATTGGCAAACCCCAGTCCAAAAAATCGTTTCCCGTTCACTCGCACTGTAAACAATCCCAATGCACCCAAAACCCCTTCCTGTTCACTCCCACTCTGTACAATCCCAAAGGGCCTAAAACTCCTTCTCGTTCACTCCCACTGTACACCCCCCCCAATGGACCCAAGCTCCTTCCCCTTCACTCCCACTGTACACAATCCCAATGGGCCTAAACCCCTTCCTGTTCAGCCCCACTGTACACAATCCCAATGGACCCAAACCGCTTCCTGTTCACTCCCGTGTATACAATCCCAATGGACCCAAACCCTTTCCCAATTCACCCCCACTGTACACAATCCCAATGGACCCAAACCCCTTCACGTTCACCCCCACTGTACACAATCCCAATGGACCCAAACCCCTTCCTGTTCACTCCCGTGTATACAATCCCTATGGACCCAAACCCTTTCCCAATTCACCCCCACTGTATACAATCCCAATGGACCCAAACCTTCTCCCAATTCACCCCCACTGTACATAATCCCAATGGACCCAAACCCCTTCCCATTCATTCCCACTGTACACAATCCCCATGGACCCAAACCCCTTCCCGTTCATTCCCACTGTACACAATCCCCATGGACACAAACCCCTTCCCGTCCATTCCCACTGTACACAATCCCAATTTAGCCAAATCCCTTCCCGTTCATTCCCACTGTACACATCCCAGTGGACCCAAACCCCTTCCCATTCACTCCCAATGTACACAATCCCAATGAACCCAAACCCTCTCCCAATTCACCCCCACTGTACACAATCCCAATGGACCCAAACCCCTTCCCGTTCACCCCCACTGTACACAATCCAAATGGACACCCATCCAAGACCTTAAAAATATTGAAAAATAGCTTTGCCGGTCATCTAATGGAAACCGTCTTGTTGAGTGGCCAAAGTAGCATCAGGAGGGCGATGTACCCTCCCCACCCCCACCCCGGTTGATGTAGATGGGAATTTCATGAACAAAACCTACTTTACAATTGGCAGGGATGAATGAAGCCTTGACATCTAGGCCAGGCTTTCAAAATGGCCACCGAACACCAACCCAGCCTTAACCTTTGAAATCCTGCGAGGCTGCTTTGTCAGGTCAGAGGGGAATTGAGGCCCACAGGCAGTGTAAATATTGGACGATGAGTCTGTGGGCCCCTACAAAACTGTGAATCGTGTTTACAAACCCAGCCATGCCAGATTTGCGTTATTTCTCTGTGTTTTGTACCTACCCATTATCTGATATAAATTCCATGATTCTTCTTACACTGCCTCTCTTGGTGATTTTTCTGACAGTTCTTCACCTCGCATTTCTCTATTTGAGATTTCAGGGCCCCGGGAATACCGTCAGAACTAGAGAGCGACAGAGAGAGATTGTGAGAGAGAGAGAGAGACAGAAAGAGAGACAGAGAGAGGCAGAGAAGAGAGTGAGACAAAGAGAGAGATGGTGAAAGAGCAGGAGAGAGAGACATAGAGAGATTGCGAGAGACAGAGAGAGGAGAGACAGAAAGAGATAGAGAGATGGTGAGAGAGCAGGAAAGAGACAGAGATGGTGAGAGACAGAGCGAGGGGAAAAATGGGAGAGACAGAGGGAGAGGGACAAAGAGGGAGAGATAGAAGGAGAGAGAGAACAAGAGCAAGAGAGAAAGTGAGAAAGAGTAGAAGAGATAGACAGAGGGAGAATGAATGAAAGGGGGAGAGAAGAGCAAGAGTATGACAGAGAGAGATGGAGAGAGACAGAGAAGGAGAGAGAGAGAAAGGCAGTGAGTGAGAGCAAAAGAGAAAGGGAGAGAGGGAGACAGTGAGAGACAAAGTGAGAGAGAAAGAGAGACAGAGAGAGCAAAATCGAGAAACAGCAATGGAGAGAGAAAAAGCGAGTGGGGAGAGAGAGAGAGAGTGAAAGGGAGAAAGACAGAGAGAGGGAGGAAGAGAGAGAGAGATCGAGAGAGAGAGAGAAAGCGAGAGAGAAGAGATAGAAAGAGATGGTGAGAGAGAGAAAGAGAGAGATAGAGATGGTGAGAGACAGAGAGAAGGGAAAATGGGAGAGACAGAGAGGGCAGCATGGTGGCACAGTGGTTAACACTGCTGCCTCACAGCTCCAGGGACCCGGGTTGAATTCCAGCCTCGGGGGACTATCTGTGTAAGTTTGCACTTTCTTCACCGGTCTGCATATGTTTATTCCAGGTGCTCCGGTTTCCTCCCACAGTCCAAAGATATGCGGGTAGGTAGATTGGCCATGCTAAATTGCTCCTTAGTGTCCAAAGGTTAGGTGGGGTTACTGGGTTACAGGGATAGGGTGGAGGCATAGGCTTTAGTGTGCTATTTCAAGGGCTGGTGCAGACTTAATGGGCCGAATGGCCTCCTTCTGCACTGTAAATTCTATGATTCCATGAGAGGCAGAGAGAGACAGAAAGACGGAGAGAGAAACATGTTGGAAGCAGAGAGCAAGTTGGAGATAGAGAGTTTTTTTTTCTTAAATTTAGAGTACCCAATTATTTTTTTCCAATTAAGCAGCAATTTTAGCGTGGCCAATCCACCTACCCTGCACATCTTTGAGTTGTGGGGGTGAAACCCACGCAGACACGGGGAGAATGTGCAAACTGCACACGGACAGTGACCCAGAGTCCATTGGGATTGTGTACAGTGGGGGTGAATTGGGAAAGGGTTTGGGTCCACAGGGATTGTATACACGGGATCGAACGGGATCAGTACTGACCCTCCGACTGTGTGGCACTCCCTCAGTACTGACCCTGTGACAGTGCGGAGCTCCCTCAGTACTGACCCTCTGACAGTGCGGCGCTCCCTCAGTACTGACCCTCTGACAGTGCGGCGCTCCCTGAGTACTGAACCCCAGACAGTGCGGCACTCCCTCAGTACTGACCCTCCTTCAGTGCGGCTCTCCCTAAGTACTGACCCTCTGACAGTGCGGCACTCCCTCAGTACTGACCCCCAGACAGTGTGGCACTCCCTCAGCACTGACCCCCAGACAGTGAAGCACTCCCTAAGTACTGACCCTCTGACAGTGCGGCACTCCCTCAGTACTCAACCCCCGTCAGTGCGGCTCTCCCTCAGTACTGACCCTCCGACAATGCGGCTCTCCCAAAGTACTGACCCTCAGACAGTGCGGCACTCCCTCAGTACTGACGCCCCGTCAGTGCGGCTCTCCCTCAGTACTGACCCCCCAACAGTGCGGCTCTCCCTAAGTACTGACCCTCTGACAGTGCGGCACTCCCTCAGTACTGACCCCCCCCGACAGTGCGGCACTCCATCAGCACTGACCCTCAGACAGTGCGGCTCTCCCCCAGTACTGACCCTCCAACAGTGCGGCAATCCCTCAGTACTGACCCTCCGTCAGTGCGGCTCTCCCTCAGTACTGACACCCCCCGACAGTGCGGAACTCCATCAGTACTGACCCTCAGAGAGTGCAACTCTCCCTCAGTCCTGACCCTCCAACAGTGCGGCTCTCCCTCAGTACTGACCCTCCGACAGTGCGGCACTCCCTAAGTACTGACCCTCCAACAGTGCGGCTCTCCTTCAGTGCTGACCCTCAATCAGTGCGGCTCTCCCACAGTACTGACCCCCCGACAGTGCGGCACTCCCTCAGTACTGAACCCCCTTCAGTGCGGTTCTCCCTCAGTACTGACCCTCTGACAGTGCGGCACTCCCTCAGTACTGACCCTCCGTCAGTGCGGCTCTCCCTAAGTACTGACCCTCTGACAGTGCGGCACTCCCTCAGTACTGACCCCCAGACAGTGTGGCACTCCCTCAGTACTGACCCGCAGACAGTGCGGCACTCCCTAAGTCCTGACCCTCTGACAGTGCGGCACGACCTCAGTACTGAACCGCCGTCAGTGCGGCTCTCCCTCAGTACTGACCCGCAGACAGTGCGGCACTCCCTCAGTACTGACCCCCAGACAGTGTGGCACTCCCTCAGTACTGACCACCAGACAGTGCGGCACTCCCTAAGTACTGACCCTCTGACAGTGCGGCACTCCCTCAGTACTGAACCACCGTCAGTGCGGCTCTCCCTCAGTACTGCCCCCCCCGACAGTGCGGCACTCCCTAAGTACTGACCCTCCAACAGTGCGGCTCTCCATAAGTACTGACCCTCCGACAGTGCGGCTCTCCCTCAGTACTGACCGCCCCGACAGTGCGGCTCTCCCTAAGTACTGACCCTCCAACAGTGCGGCTCTCCATAAGTACTGACCCTCCAACAGTGCGGCTCTCCTTCAGTGCTGACCCTCCATCAGTGCGGTGCTCCCTCAGTACTGACACTCGGACAATGCGGCTCTCCCTCAGTAATGACCTCCCTACAGTGCAGCACTCGCTCAGTACAGAACCCCCGTCAGTGCGGCACTCCCTCAGTACTGACCCTCCGTCAGTGCGGCTCTAGCTAAGTACTGACCCTCTGACAGTGCGGCTCTCCCTCAGTACTGACCCCCAGACAGTGCGGCACTCCCTAAGAACTGACCCTCCGTCTGTGCGGCTCTCCCTCAGTACTGAACCCCCCGACAGTGCGGCACTCCATCAGTACTGACCCTCCGACAGTGCGGCACTCCCTCAGTACTGACCCTCCGACAGTGCGGCTCTCCCTCAGTACTGACCCTCCAACAGTGCGGCTCTCCCTCAGTGCTGACCCTCCGTCAGTGCGGTGCTCCCTCAGTACTGATACTCCGACAGTGCGGCACTCCCTCAGTACTGACCCTCAGACAGTGCGGCACTCCCTCAGTACTGACCCACAGACAGTGCGGCACTCCCTCAGTACTGACCCTCAGACAGTGCGGCTCTCCCTAAGTACTGACCCTCCAACAGTGCGGCTCTCCCTCAGTGCTGACGCCCCGTCAGTGCGGCTCTCCCTCAGTACTGACCGCCCAACAGTGTGGCGCTCCCTCAGTACTGACCCCCCGTCAGTGTGGCTCTCCCAAAGTACTGACCCTCGGACAGTGCGGCTCTCCCTCAGTACTGACCCTCCGACAATGCGGCTCTCCCAAAGTAATGACCCTCAGACAGTGCGGCACTCCCTCAGTACTGACGCCCCGTCAGTGCGGCTCTCCCTAAGTACTGACCCTCTGACAGTGCGGCACTCCCTCAGTACTGACCCCCAGACAGTGTGGCACTCCCTCAGTACTGACCCTCCGTCAGTGCGGCTCTCCCTCAGTACTGACCCCCCCCGACAGTGCGGCACTCCATCAGCACTGACCCTCAGACAGTGCGGCTCTCCCCCAATACTGACCCTCCAACAGTGCGGCAATCCCTCAGTACTGACCCTCCGTCAGTGCGGCTCTCCCTCAGTACTGACACCCCCCGACAGTGCGGAACTCCATCAGTACTGACCCTCAGAGAGTGCAACTCTCCCTCAGTCCTGACCCTCCAACAGTGCGGCTCTCCCTCAGTACTGACCCTCCGACAGTGCGGCACTCCCTAAGTACTGACCCTCCAACAGTGCGGCTCTCCTTCAGTGCTGACCCTCAATCAGTGCGGCTCTCCCACAGTACTGACCCTCTGACAGTGCGGCACTCCCTCAGTACTGACCCTCCGTCAGTGCGGCTCTCCCTAAGTACTGACCCTCTGACAGTGCGGCACTCCCTCAGTACTGACCCTCCGTCAGTGCGGCTCTCCCTAAGTACTGACCCCCCGACAGTGCGGCACTCCATCAGCACTGACCCTCAGACAGTGCGGCTCTCCCCCAGTACTGACCCTCCAACAGTGCGGCAATCCCTCAGTACTGACCCTCCGTCAGTGCGGCTCTCCCTCAGTACTGACACCCCCCGACAGTGCGGAACTCCATCAGTACTGACCCTCAGAGAGTGCAACTCTCCCTCAGTCCTGACCCTCCAACAGTGCGGCTCTCCCTCAGTACTGACCCTCCGACAGTGCGGCACTCCCTAAGTACTGACCCTCCAACAGTGCGGCTCTCCTTCAGTGCTGACCCTCAATCAGTGCGGCTCTCCCACAGTACTGACCCCCCGACAGTGCGGCACTCCCTCAGTACTGAACCCCCTTCAGTGCGGTTCTCCCTCAGTACTGACCCTCTGACAGTGCGACACTCCCTCAGTACTGACCCTCCGTCAGTGCGGCTCTCCCTAAGTACTGACCCTCTGACAGTGCGGCACTCCCTCAGTACTGACCCCCAGACAGTGTGGCACTCCCTCAGTACTGACCCGCAGACAGTGCGGCACTCCCTAAGTCCTGACCCTCTGACAGTGCGGCACGACCTCAGTACTGAACCGCCGTCAGTGCGGCTCTCCCTCAGTACTGACCCGCAGACAGTGCGGCACTCCCTCAGTACTGACCCCCAGACAGTGTGGCACTCCCTCAGTACTGACCACCAGACAGTGCGGCACTCCCTAAGTACTGACCCTCTGACAGTGCGGCACTCCCTCAGTACTGAACCACCGTCAGTGCGGCTCTCCCTCAGTACTGCCCCCCCCGACAGTGCGGCACTCCCTAAGTACTGACCCTCCAACAGTGCGGCTCTCCATAAGTACTGACCCTCCGACAGTGCGGCTCTCCCTCAGTACTGACCGCCCCGACAGTGCGGCTCTCCCTAAGTACTGACCCTCCAACAGTGCGGCTCTCCATAAGTACTGACCCTCCAACAGTGCGGCTCTCCTTCAGTGCTGACCCTCCATCAGTGCGGTGCTCCCTCAGTACTGACACTCGGACAATGCGGCTCTCCCTCAGTAATGACCTCCCTACAGTGCAGCACTCGCTCAGTACAGAACCCCCGTCAGTGCGGCACTCCCTCAGTACTGACCCTCCGTCAGTGCGGCTCTAGCTAAGTACTGACCCTCTGACAGTGCGGCTCTCCCTCAGTACTGACCCCCAGACAGTGCGGCACTCCCTAAGAACTGACCCTCCGTCTGTGCGGCTCTCCCTCAGTACTGAACCCCCCGACAGTGCGGCACTCCATCAGTACTGACCCTCCGACAGTGCGGCACTCCCTCAGTACTGACCCTCCGACAGTGCGGCTCTCCCTCAGTACTGACCCTCCAACAGTGCGGCTCTCCCTCAGTGCTGACCCTCCGTCAGTGCGGTGCTCCCTCAGTACTGATACTCCGACAGTGCTGCACTCCCTCAGTACTGACCCTCAGACAGTGCGGCACTCCCTCAGTACTGACCCTCAGACAGTGCGGCACTCCCTCAGTACTGACCCTCAGACAGTGCGGCTCTCCCTAAGTACTGACCCTCCAACAGTGCGGCTCTCCCTCAGTGCTGACGCCCCGTCAGTGCGGCTCTCCCTCAGTACTGACCCCCCAACAGTGTGGCGCTCCCTCAGTACTGACCCCCCGTCAGTGTGGCTCTCCCAAAGTACTGACCCTCGGACAGTGCGGCTCTCCCTCAGTACTGACCCTCCGACAATGCGGCTCTCCCAAAGTAATGACCCTCAGACAGTGCGGCACTCCCTCAGTACTGACGCCCCGTCAGTGCGGCTCTCCCTAAGTACTGACCCTCTGACAGTGCGGCACTCCCTCAGTACTGACCCCCAGACAGTGTGGCACTCCCTCAGTACTGACCCTCCGTCAGTGCGGCTCTCCCTCAGTACTGACCCCCCCCGACAGTGCGGCACTCCATCAGCACTGACCCTCAGACAGTGCGGCTCTCCCCCAATACTGACCCTCCAACAGTGCGGCAATCCCTCAGTACTGACCCTCCGTCAGTGCGGCTCTCCCTCAGTACTGACACCCCCCGACAGTGCGGAACTCCATCAGTACTGACCCTCAGAGAGTGCAACTCTCCCTCAGTCCTGACCCTCCAACAGTGCGGCTCTCCCTCAGTACTGACCCTCCGACAGTGCGGCACTCCCTAAGTACTGACCCTCCAACAGTGCGGCTCTCCTTCAGTGCTGACCCTCAATCAGTGCGGCTCTCCCACAGTACTGACCCCCCGACAGTGCGGCACTCCCTCAGTACTGAACCCCCTTCAGTGCGGTTCTCCCTCAGTACTGACCCTCTGACAGTGCGGCACTCCCTCAGTACTGACCCTCCGTCAGTGCGGCTCTCCCTAAGTACTGACCCTCTGACAGTGCGGCACTCCCTCAGTACTGACCCCCAGACAGTGTGGCACTCCCTCAGTACTGACCCGCAGACAGTGCGGCACTCCCTAAGTACTGACCCTCTGACAGTGCGGCACGACCTCAGTACTGAACCGCCGTCAGTGCGGCTCTCCCTCAGTACTGACCCGCAGACAGTGCGGCACTCCCTCAGTACTGACCCCCAGACAGTGTGGCACTCCCTCAGTACTGACCACCAGACAGTGCGGCACTCCCTAAGTACTGACCCTCTGACAGTGCGGCACTCCCTCAGTACTGAACCACCGTCAGTGCGGCTCTCCCTCAGTACTGCCCCCCCCGACAGTGCGGCACTCCCTAAGTACTGACACTCCAACAGTGCGGCTCTCCATAAGTACTGACCCTCCGACAGTGCGGCTCTCCCTCAGTACTGACCGCCCCGACAGTGCGGCTCTCCCTAAGTACTGACCCTCCAACAGTGCGGCTCTCCATAAGTACTGACCCTCCAACAGTGCGGCTCTCCTTCAGTGCTGACCCTCCATCAGTGCGGTGCTCCCTCAGTACTGACACTCGGACAATGCGGCTCTCCCTCAGTAATGACCTCCCTACAGTGCAGCACTCGCTCAGTACAGAACCCCCGTCAGTGCGGCACTCCCTCAGTACTGACCCTCCGTCAGTGCGGCTCTAGCTAAGTACTGACCCTCTGACAGTGCGGCTCTCCCTCAGTACTGACCCCCAGACAGTGCGGCACTCCCTAAGTACTGACCCTCCGTCTGTGCGGCTCTCCCTCAGTACTGAACCCCCCGACAGTGCGGCACTCCATCAGTACTGACCCTCCGACAGTGCGGCACTCCCTCAGTACTGACCCTCCGACAGTGCGGCTCTCCCTCAGTACTGACCCTCCAACAGTGCGGCTCTCCCTCAGTGCTGACCCTCCGTCAGTGCGGTGCTCCCTCAGTACTGATACTCCGACGGTGCGGCACTCCCTCAGTACTGACCCTCAGACAGTGCGGAACTCCCTCAGTACTGACCCTCAGACAGTGCGGCACTCCCTCAGTACTGACCCTCAGACAGTGCGGCTCTCCCTAAGTACTGACCCTCCAACAGTGCGGCTCTCCCTCAGTGCTGACGCCCCGTCAGTGCGGCTCTCCCTCAGTACTGACCCCCCAACAGTGTGGCGCTCCCTCAGTACTGACCCCCCGTCAGTGTGGCTCTCCCAAAGTACTGACCCTCGGACAGTGCGGCTCTCCCTCAGTACTGACCCCCCAACAGTGCGGCACTCCCTCAGTACTGACCCCCCGGCAGTGCAGCAATCCCTGAGTACTGACGCTCGGTCAGTGCGGCTCTCCCTCAGTACTGACCCCCCCTGACAGTGCGGCACTCCATCAGCACTGACCGTCAGACAGTGCGGCTCTCCCCCAGTACTGACCCTCCAACAGTGCGGCAATCCCTCAGTACTGACCCTCCGTCAGTGCGGCTCTCCCTCAGTACTGACCGCCCCCGACAGTGCGGCACTCCCTCAGTGCTGACCCCCCGACAGTGCAGCAATCCCTCAGTACTGACCCTCCGTCAGTGCGGCTCTCCCTCAGTACTGACCCCCCCCCCCGACAGGGCGGCACTCCATCAGCACTGACCCTCCGTCAGTGCGGCTCTCCCTCAGTACTGACACCCGCGACAGTGCGGCACTCCATCAGTACTGACCCTCAGACAGTGCGGCTCTCCCCCAGTACTGACCCTCCAACAGTGCGGCCCTCCCTCAGTACTGACCCTCCGACAGTGCGGCACTCCCTCAGTACTCAACCCCCGTCAGTGCGGCTCTCCTTCAGTACTGACCCTCCGACAATGCGGCTCTCCCAAAGTACTGACCCTCAGACAGTGCGGCACTCCCTCAGTACTGACGCCCCGTCAGTGCGGCTCTCCCTCAGTACTGACCCCCCAACAGTGCGGCTCTCCCTAAGTACTGACCCTCTGACAGTGCGGCACTCCCTCAGTACTGACCCCCAGACAGTGTGGCACTCCCTCAGTACTGACCCTCCGTCAGTGCGGCTCTCCCTCAGTACTGACCCCCCCCGACAGTGCGGCACTCCATCAGCACTGACCCTCAGACCGTGCGGCTCTCCCCCAGTACTGACCCTCCAACAGTGCGGCAATCCCTCAGTACTGACCCTCCGTCAGTGCAGCTCTCCCTCAGTCCTGACCCTCCAACAGTGCGGCTCTCCCTCAGTACTGACCCTTCGACAGTGCGGCACTCCCTAAGTACTGACCCTCCAACAGTGCGGCTCTCCTTCAGTGCTGACCCTCAATCAGTGCGGCTCTCCCACAGTACTGAACCCCCTTCAGTGCGGTTCTCCCTCAGTACTGACCCTCTGACAGTGCGGCACTCCCTCAGTACTGACCCTCCGTCAGTGCGGCTCTCCCTAAGTACTGACCCTCTGACAGTGCGGCACTCCCTCAGTACTGACCCCCAGACAGTGTGGCACTCCCTCAGTACTGACCCGCAGACAGTGCGGCACTCCCTAAGTACTGACCCTCTGACAGTGCGGCACGACCTCAGTACTGAACCGCCGTCAGTGCGGCTCTCCCTCAGTACTGACCCGCAGACAGTGCGGCACTCCCTCAGTACTGACCCCCAGACAGTGTGGCACTCCCTCAGTACTGACCACCAGACAGTGCGGCACTCCCTAAGTACTGACCCTCTGACAGTGCGGCACTCCCTCAGTACTGAACCACCGTCAGTGCGGCTCTCCCTCAGTACTGCCCCCCCCGACAGTGCGGCACTCCCTAAGTACTGACACTCCAACAGTGCGGCTCTCCATAAGTACTGACCCTCCGACAGTGCGGCTCTCCCTCAGTACTGACCGCCCCGACAGTGCGGCTCTCCCTAAGTACTGACCCTCCAACAGTGCGGCTCTCCATAAGTACTGACCCTCCAACAGTGCGGCTCTCCTTCAGTGCTGACCCTCCATCAGTGCGGTGCTCCCTCAGTACTGACACTCGGACAATGCGGCTCTCCCTCAGTAATGACCTCCCTACAGTGCAGCACTCGCTCAGTACAGAACCCCCGTCAGTGCGGCACTCCCTCAGTACTGACCCTCCGTCAGTGCGGCTCTAGCTAAGTACTGACCCTCTGACAGTGCGGCTCTCCCTCAGTACTGACCCCCAGACAGTGCGGCACTCCCTAAGTACTGACCCTCCGTCTGTGCGGCTCTCCCTCAGTACTGAACCCCCCGACAGTGCGGCACTCCATCAGTACTGACCCTCCGACAGTGCGGCACTCCCTCAGTACTGACCCTCTGACAGTGCGGCACTCCCTCAGTACTGACCCTCCGTCAGTGCGGCTCTCCCTAAGTACTGACCCTCTGACAGTGCGGCACTCCCTCAGTACTGACCCCCAGACAGTGTGGCACTCCCTCAGTACTGACCCGCAGACAGTGCGGCACTCCCTAAGTACTGACCCTCTGACAGTGCGGCACGACCTCAGTACTGAACCGCCGTCAGTGCGGCTCTCCCTCAGTACTGACCCGCAGACAGTGCGGCACTCCCTCAGTACTGACCCCCAGACAGTGTGGCACTCCCTCAGTACTGACCACCAGACAGTGCGGCACTCCCTAAGTACTGACCCTCTGACAGTGCGGCACTCCCTCAGTACTGAACCACCGTCAGTGCGGCTCTCCCTCAGTACTGCCCCCCCCGACAGTGCGGCACTCCCTAAGTACTGACACTCCAACAGTGCGGCTCTCCATAAGTACTGACCCTCCGACAGTGCGGCTCTCCCTCAGTACTGACCGCCCCGACAGTGCGGCTCTCCCTAAGTACTGACCCTCCAACAGTGCGGCTCTCCATAAGTACTGACCCTCCAACAGTGCGGCTCTCCTTCAGTGCTGACCCTCCATCAGTGCGGTGCTCCCTCAGTACTGACACTCGGACAATGCGGCTCTCCCTCAGTAATGACCTCCCTACAGTGCAGCACTCGCTCAGTACAGAACCCCCGTCAGTGCGGCACTCCCTCAGTACTGACCCTCCGTCAGTGCGGCTCTAGCTAAGTACTGACCCTCTGACAGTGCGGCTCTCCCTCAGTACTGACCCCCAGACAGTGCGGCACTCCCAAAGTACTGACCCTCCGTCTGTGCGGCTCTCCCTCAGTACTGAACCCCCCGACAGTGCGGCACTCCATCAGTACTGACCCTCCGACAGTGCGGCACTCCCTCAGTACTGACCCTCCGACAGTGCGGCTCTCCCTCAGTACTGACCCTCCAACAGTGCGGCTCTCCCTCAGTGCTGACCCTCCGTCAGTGCGGTGCTCCCTCAGTACTGATACTCCGACGGTGCGGCACTCCCTCAGTACTGACCCTCAGACAGTGCGGAACTCCCTCAGTACTGACCCTCAGACAGTGCGGCACTCCCTCAGTACTGACCCTCAGACAGTGCGGCTCTCCCTAAGTACTGACCCTCCAACAGTGCGGCTCTCCCTCAGTGCTGACGCCCCGTCAGTGCGGCTCTCCCTCAGTACTGACCCCCCAACAGTGTGGCGCTCCCTCAGTACTGACCCCCCGTCAGTGTGGCTCTCCCAAAGTACTGACCCTCGGACAGTGCGGCTCTCCCTCAGTACTGACCCCCCAACAGTGCGGCACTCCCTCAGTACTGACCCCCCGGCAGTGCAGCAATCCCTGAGTACTGACGCTCGGTCAGTGCGGCTCTCCCTCAGTACTGACCCCCCCTGACAGTGCGGCACTCCATCAGCACTGACCGTCAGACAGTGCGGCTCTCCCCCAGTACTGACCCTCCAACAGTGCGGCAATCCCTCAGTACTGACCCTCCGTCAGTGCGGCTCTCCCTCAGTACTGACCGCCCCCGACAGTGCGGCACTCCCTCAGTGCTGACCCCCCGACAGTGCAGCAATCCCTCAGTACTGACCCTCCGTCAGTGCGGCTCTCCCTCAGTACTGACCCCCCCCCCCGACAGGGCGGCACTCCATCAGCACTGACCCTCCGTCAGTGCGGCTCTCCCTCAGTACTGACACCCGCGACAGTGCGGCACTCCATCAGTACTGACCCTCAGACAGTGCGGCTCTCCCCCAGTACTGACCCTCCAACAGTGCGGCCCTCCCTCAGTACTGACCCTCCGACAGTGCGGCACTCCCTCAGTACTCAACCCCCGTCAGTGCGGCTCTCCTTCAGTACTGACCCTCCGACAATGCGGCTCTCCCAAAGTACTGACCCTCAGACAGTGCGGCACTCCCTCAGTACTGACGCCCCGTCAGTGCGGCTCTCCCTCAGTACTGACCCCCCAACAGTGCGGCTCTCCCTAAGTACTGACCCTCTGACAGTGCGGCACTCCCTCAGTACTGACCCCCAGACAGTGTGGCACTCCCTCAGTACTGACCCTCCGTCAGTGCGGCTCTCCCTCAGTACTGACCCCCCCCGACAGTGCGGCACTCCATCAGCACTGACCCTCAGACCGTGCGGCTCTCCCCCAGTACTGACCCTCCAACAGTGCGGCAATCCCTCAGTACTGACCCTCCGTCAGTGCAGCTCTCCCTCAGTCCTGACCCTCCAACAGTGCGGCTCTCCCTCAGTACTGACCCTTCGACAGTGCGGCACTCCCTAAGTACTGACCCTCCAACAGTGCGGCTCTCCTTCAGTGCTGACCCTCAATCAGTGCGGCTCTCCCACAGTACTGAACCCCCTTCAGTGCGGTTCTCCCTCAGTACTGACCCTCTGACAGTGCGGCACTCCCTCAGTACTGACCCTCCGTCAGTGCGGCTCTCCCTAAGTACTGACCCTCTGACAGTGCGGCACTCCCTCAGTACTGACCCCCAGACAGTGTGGCACTCCCTCAGTACTGACCCGCAGACAGTGCGGCACTCCCTAAGTACTGACCCTCTGACAGTGCGGCACGACCTCAGTACTGAACCGCCGTCAGTGCGGCTCTCCCTCAGTACTGACCCGCAGACAGTGCGGCACTCCCTCAGTACTGACCCCCAGACAGTGTGGCACTCCCTCAGTACTGACCACCAGACAGTGCGGCACTCCCTAAGTACTGACCCTCTGACAGTGCGGCACTCCCTCAGTACTGAACCACCGTCAGTGCGGCTCTCCCTCAGTACTGCCCCCCCCGACAGTGCGGCACTCCCTAAGTACTGACACTCCAACAGTGCGGCTCTCCATAAGTACTGACCCTCCGACAGTGCGGCTCTCCCTCAGTACTGACCGCCCCGACAGTGCGGCTCTCCCTAAGTACTGACCCTCCAACAGTGCGGCTCTCCATAAGTACTGACCCTCCAACAGTGCGGCTCTC
Source organism: Scyliorhinus torazame (assembly GCF_047496885.1). Classification (NCBI taxonomy): domain Eukaryota; kingdom Metazoa; phylum Chordata; class Chondrichthyes; order Carcharhiniformes; family Scyliorhinidae; genus Scyliorhinus; species Scyliorhinus torazame. The sequence continues at coordinate 84,662,445 of NC_092722.1, forward strand.
CTTCAGTGCTGACCCTCCATCAGTGCGGTGCTCCCTCAGTACTGACACTCGGACAATGCGGCTCTCCCTCAGTAATGACCTCCCTACAGTGCAGCACTCGCTCAGTACAGAACCCCCGTCAGTGCGGCACTCCCTCAGTACTGACCCTCCGTCAGTGCGGCTCTAGCTAAGTACTGACCCTCTGACAGTGCGGCTCTCCCTCAGTACTGACCCCCAGACAGTGCGGCACTCCCTAAGTACTGACCCTCCGTCTGTGCGGCTCTCCCTCAGTACTGAACCCCCCGACAGTGCGGCACTCCATCAGTACTGACCCTCCGACAGTGCGGCACTCCCTCAGTACTGACCCTCCGACAGTGCGGCTCTCCCTCAGTACTGACCCTCCAACAGTGCGGCTCTCCCTCAGTGCTGACCCTCCGTCAGTGCGGTGCTCCCTCAGTACTGATACTCCGACGGTGCGGCACTCCCTCAGTACTGACCCTCAGACAGTGCGGAACTCCCTCAGTACTGACCCTCAGACAGTGCGGCACTCCCTCAGTACTGACCCTCAGACAGTGCGGCTCTCCCTAAGTACTGACCCTCCAACAGTGCGGCTCTCCCTCAGTGCTGACGCCCCGTCAGTGCGGCTCTCCCTCAGTACTGACCCCCCAACAGTGTGGCGCTCCCTCAGTACTGACCCCCCGTCAGTGTGGCTCTCCCAAAGTACTGACCCTCGGACAGTGCGGCTCTCCCTCAGTACTGACCCCCCAACAGTGCGGCACTCCCTCAGTACTGACCCCCCGGCAGTGCAGCAATCCCTGAGTACTGACGCTCGGTCAGTGCGGCTCTCCCTCAGTACTGACCCCCCCTGACAGTGCGGCACTCCATCAGCACTGACCGTCAGACAGTGCGGCTCTCCCCCAGTACTGACCCTCCAACAGTGCGGCAATCCCTCAGTACTGACCCTCCGTCAGTGCGGCTCTCCCTCAGTACTGACCGCCCCCGACAGTGCGGCACTCCCTCAGTGCTGACCCCCCGACAGTGCAGCAATCCCTCAGTACTGACCCTCCGTCAGTGCGGCTCTCCCTCAGTACTGACCCCCCCCCCCGACAGGGCGGCACTCCATCAGCACTGACCCTCCGTCAGTGCGGCTCTCCCTCAGTACTGACACCCGCGACAGTGCGGCACTCCATCAGTACTGACCCTCAGACAGTGCGGCTCTCCCCCAGTACTGACCCTCCAACAGTGCGGCCCTCCCTCAGTACTGACCCTCCGACAGTGCGGCACTCCCTCAGTACTCAACCCCCGTCAGTGCGGCTCTCCTTCAGTACTGACCCTCCGACAATGCGGCTCTCCCAAAGTACTGACCCTCAGACAGTGCGGCACTCCCTCAGTACTGACGCCCCGTCAGTGCGGCTCTCCCTCAGTACTGACCCCCCAACAGTGCGGCTCTCCCTAAGTACTGACCCTCTGACAGTGCGGCACTCCCTCAGTACTGACCCCCAGACAGTGTGGCACTCCCTCAGTACTGACCCTCCGTCAGTGCGGCTCTCCCTCAGTACTGACCCCCCTCGACAGTGCGGCACTCCATCAGCACTGACCCTCAGACCGTGCGGCTCTCCCCCAGTACTGACCCTCCAACAGTGCGGCAATCCCTCAGTACTGACCCTCCGTCAGTGCAGCTCTCCCTCAGTCCTGACCCTCCAACAGTGCGGCTCTCCCTCAGTACTGACCCTTCGACAGTGCGGCACTCCCTAAGTACTGACCCTCCAACAGTGCGGCTCTCCTTCAGTGCTGACCCTCAATCAGTGCGGCTCTCCCACAGTACTGAACCCCCTTCAGTGCGGTTCTCCCTCAGTACTGACCCTCTGACAGTGCGGCACTCCCTCAGTACTGACCCTCCGTCAGTGCGGCTCTCCCTAAGTACTGACCCTCTGACAGTGCGGCACTCCCTCAGTACTGACCCCCAGACAGTGTGGCACTCCCTCAGTACTGACCCGCAGACAGTGCGGCACTCCCTAAGTACTGACCCTCTGACAGTGCGGCACGACCTCAGTACTGAACCGCCGTCAGTGCGGCTCTCCCTCAGTACTGACCCGCAGCCAGTGCGGCACTCCCTCAGTACTGACCCCCAGACAGTGTGGCACTCCCTCAGTACTTACCACCAGACAGTGCGGCACTCCCTAAGTACTGACCCTCTGACAGTGCGGCACTCCCTCAGTACTGAACCACCGTCAGTGCGGCTCTCCCTCAGTACTGCCCCCCCCGACAGTGCGGCACTCCCTAAGTACTGACCCTCCAACAGTGCGGCTCTCCATAAGTACTGACCCTCTGACAGTGCGGCTCTCCCTCAGTACTGACCGCCCCGACAGTGCGGCTCTCCCTAAGTACTGACCCTCCAACAGTGCGGCTCTCCATAAGTACTGACCCTCCAACAGTGCGGCTCTCCTTCAGTGCTGACCCTCCATCAGTGCGGTGCTCCCTCAGTACTGACACTCGGACAGTGCGGCTGTCCCTCAGTAATGACCTCCCTACAGTGCAGCACTCGCTCAGTACAGAACCCCCGTCAGTGCGGCACTCCCTCAGTACTGACCCTCTGACAGTGCGGCTCTAGCTAAGTACTGACCCTCTGACAGTGCGGCTCCCCCTCAGTACTGACCCCCAGACAGTGCGGCACTCCCTCAGTACTGACCCTCCGTCAGTGCGGCTCTAGCTAAGTACTGACCCTCTGACAGTGCGGCTCCCCCTCAGTACTGACCCCCAGACAGTGCGGCACTCCCTAAGTACTGACCCTCCGTCTGTGCGGCTCTCCCTCAGTACTGAACCCCCCGACAGTGCGGCACTCCATCAGTACTGACCCTCCGACTGTGCGGCTCTCCCTCAGTACTGAACCCCCCGACAGTGCGGCACTCCCTCAGTACTGATACTCCGACAGTGCGGCTCTCCCTAAGTACTGACCCTCCAACAGTGCGGCTCTCCCTCAGTGCTGACGCCCCGTCAGTGCGGCTCTCCCTCAGTACTGACCCCCCAACAGTGCGGCGCTCCCTCAGTACTGACCCCCCGTCAGTGTGGCTCTCCCAAAGTACTGACCCTCGGACAGTGCGGCTCTCCCTCAGTACTGACCCCCCAACAGTGCGGCACTCCCTCAGTACTGACCCCCCGACAGTGCAGCAATCCCTGAGTACTGACGCTCGGTCAGTGCGGCTCTCCCTCAGTACTGACCCCCCCTGACAGTGCGGCACTCCATCAGCACTGACCGTCAGACAGTGCGGCTCTCCCCCAGTACTGACCCTCCAACAGTGCGGCAATCCCTCAGTACTGACCCTCCGTCAGTGCGGCTCTCCCTCAGTACTGACCGCCCCCGACAGTGCGGCACTCCCTCAGTGCTGACCCCCCGACAGTGCAGCAATCCCTCAGTACTGACCCTCCGTCAGTGCGGCTCTCCCTCAGTACTGCCCCCCCCCCGACAGGGCGGCACTCCATCAGCACTGACCCTCCGTCAGTGCGGCTCTCCCTCAGTACTGACACCCGCGACAGTGCGGCACTCCATCAGTACTGACCCTCAGACAGTGCGGCTCTCCCCCAGTACTGACCCTCCAACAGTGCGGCCCTCCCTCAGTACTGACCCTCCGACAGTGCGGCTATCCCTAAGTACTGACCCTCCAACAGTGCGGCTCTCCTTCAGTGCTGACCCTCCATCAGTGCAGTGCTCCCTCAGTACTGACACTCGGACAGTGCGGCTCTCCCTCAGCACTGACCCCCCGACAGTGCGGCACTCCCTCAGTACTGAAACCCGTCAGTGCGGCACTCCCTCAGTACTGACCCTCTGACAGTGCGGCACTCCCTCAGTACTGACCCCCAGACAGTGTGGCACTCCCTCAGTACTGACCACCAGACAGTGCGGCACTCCCAAAGTACTGACCCTCTGACAGTGCGGCTCACCCTCAGTACTGACCCTCTGACAGTGCGGCACTCCCTCAGTACTGAACCCCCGTCAGTGCGGCGCTCCCTCAGTGCTGACCCCCCGACAGAGCAGCAATCCCTCAGTACTGACCCTCCGTCAGTGCGGCTCTCCCTCAGTACTGAACCCCCCCCGACAGTGCGGCACTCCATCACCACTGACCATCAGACAGTGCGGCTCTCCCCAAGTACTGACCCTCCGACAGTGCGGCACTCCCTCAGTACTGACCCTCCGTCAATGCGGCTCTCCCTCAGTACTGACCCTCCGACAGTGCGGCTCTCCCTCAGTACTGACCCTCCAACAGTGCGGCACTCCCTCAGTACTGACCCTCTGACAGTGCAGCACTCCCTCGGCACTGACCTTCAGACAGTGCGGCTCTCCCCCAGTACTGACCCTCCAACAGTGCGGCAATCCCTCAGTACTGACCCTCCGTCAGTGCGGCTCTCCCTCAGTACTGACACCCCCGACAGTGCGGCACTCCATCAGTACTGACCCTCAGACAGTGCGGCTCTCCCTCAGTACTCACCCTCCAACAGTTCGGCTCCCCTTCAGTGCTGACCCTCCATTAGTGCGCTGCTCCCTCAGGACTGACGCCCCGACAGTGCGGCACTCCCTCAGTACTGACCACCCAACAGTGCGGCGCTCCCTCAGTACTGACCCCCCAACAGTGCGGCACTCCCTCAGTACTGACGCCCCGACAGTGCAGCAATCCCTGAGTACTGATCCTCCGTCAGTGCGGCTCTCCCTCAGTACTGACCCCCCCTGACAGTGCGGCACTCTATCAGCACTGACCGTCAGACAGTGCGGCTCTCCCCCAGTACTGACCCTCCAACAGTGCGGCAATCCCTCAGTACTGACCCTCCGTCAATGCGGCTCTCCCTCAGTACTGACACCCCCGACAGTGCGGCACTCCATCAGTACTGACCCTCAGACAGTGCGGCTCTCCCCCAGTACTGACCCTCCAACAGTGCGGCTCTCCCTCAGTACTGACCCTCTGACAGTGCGGCTCTCCCTAAGTACTGACCCTCCAACAGTGCGGCTCTCCTTCAGTGCTGACCCTCCATCAGTGCGGTGCTCCCTCAGTACTGACACTCGGACAGTGCGGCTCTCCCTCAGTACTGACCCACCGACAGTGCGGCACTCCCTCAGTACTGACCCTCCGTCAGTGCGGCGCTCCCTAAGTACTGACCCTCTGACAGTGCGGCTCTCCCTCAGTACTTACCCCCAGACAGTGCGGCACTCCCTAAGAACTGACCCTCTGACAGTGCAGCAATCCCTCAGTACTGACCGTCCGTCTGTGCGGCTCTCCCTGAGTACTGACCCCCCAACAGTGCGGCGCTCCCTCAGTACTGACCCCCCGTCAGTGTGGCTTTCCCAAAGTACTGACCCTCGAACAGTGCAGCTCTCCCTCAGTACTGACCCCCCAACAGTGCGGCACTCCCTCAGTACTGACCCCCCGGCAGTGCAGCAATCCCTGAGTACTGACCCTCCGTCAGTGCGGCTCTCCCTCAGTACTGACCCCCCCTGACAGTGCGGCACTCCATCAGCACTGAGCGTCAGACAGTGCGGCTCCCCCCAGTACTGACCCTCCAACAGTGCGGCAATCCCTCAGTACTGACCCTCCGTCAGTGCGGCTCTCCCTCAGTACTGACCCCCCCGACAGTGCGGCACTCCCTCAGTACTGACCCCCCGACAGTGCAGCAATCCCTCAGTACTGACCCTCCGTCAGTGCGGCTCACCCTCAGTACTGACCCCCCCCGACAGTGCGGCACACCATCAGCACTGACCCTCCGTCAGTGCGGCTCTCCCTCAGTACTGACACCCGCGACAGTGCGGCACTCCATCAGTACTGACCCTCAGACAGTGCGGCTCTCCCCCAGTACTGACCCTCCAACAGTGCGGCCCTCCCTCAGTACTGACCCTCCGACAGTGTGGCTCTCCCTAAGTACTGACCCTCCAACAGTTCGGCTCTCCTTCAGTGCTGACCCTCCATCAGTGCGGTGCTCCCTCAGGACTGACCCCCCGACAGTGCGGCACTCCCTCAGTACTGAACCCCCGTCAGTGCGGCACTCCCTCAGTATTGACCCTCTCACAGTGTGGCGCTCCCTCAGTACTGACAACCAGACAGTGCGGCACTCCCAAAGTACTGACCCTCTGACAGTGCGGCTCTCCCTCAGTACTGACCATCTGACAGTGCGGCACTCCCTCAGTACTGAACCCCCGTCAGTGCGGCGCTCCCTCAGTGCTGACCCCACGACAGTGCAGCAATCCCTCAGTACTGACCCTCCGTCAGTGCGGCACTCCCTCAGTACTGACCCCCACCGACAGTGCGGCACTCCATCAGCACTGACCATCAGACAGTGCGGCTCTCCCCAAGTACTGACCCTCCGACAGTGCGGCACTCCCTCAGTACTGATCCTCCGTCAGTGCGGCTCTCCCTCAGTACTGACCATACGACAGTGCGGCTCTCCCTAAGTACTGACCCTCCAACAGTGCGGCAATCCCTCAGTACTGACCCTCAGTCAGTGCGGCTCTCCCTCAGTACTGACCCTCCAACAGTGCGGCACTCCCTCAGTACTGACCCTCTGACAGTGCAGCACTCCCTCAGCACTGACCTTCAGACAGTGCGGCTCTCCCCCAGTACTGACCCTCCAACAGTGCGGCAATCCCTTCAGTACTGACCCTCCGTCAGTGCGGCTCTCCCTCAGTACTGACACCCCCTACAGTGCGGCACTCCATCAGTACTGACCCTCAGACAGTGCGGCTCTCCCCCAGTACTGACCCTCCAACAGTGCGGCACTCCATCAGCACTGACCCCCCGACAGTGCGGCTCTCCCCCAGTACTGACCCTCCAACAGTGCGGCACTCCATCAGTACTGACCCTCAGACTGTGCGGCTCTCCCCCAGTACTGACCCTCCAACAGTGCGGCTCTCCCTCAGTACTGACCCTCCGACAGTGCTGCTCTCCCTAAGTACTGACCCTCCAACAGTACTGCTCTCCTTCAGTGCTGACCCTCCATCAGTGCGGTGCTCCCTCAGTACTGACACTCGGACAGTGCGGCTCTCCCTCAGTACTAACCCCCCGACAGTGCGGCTCTCCCTAAGTACTGACCCTCTGACAATGTGGCTCTCCCTCAGTACTGACCCCCAGACAGTGCAGCAATCCCTCAGTACTGACCCTCTGACAGTGCGGCACTCCCTCAGTACTGAACAACCTTCAGTGCGGCTCTCCCTCAGTACTGACCCCCCGACAGTGCGGCGCTCCCTCAGTACTGACCCTCCAACAGTGCGGCTCTCCCTCAGTACTGACCCCCCCCGACAGTGCGGCACTCCATCTGCACTGACCCTCAGACAGTGCGGCTCTCCCCCAGTAGTGACCCTCCAACAGTGCGGCAATCCCTCAGTACTGACCCTCCTTCAGTGCGGCTCTCCCTCAGTACTGACACCCACTACAGTGCGGCACTCCATCAGTACTGACCCTCAGACAGTGCGGCTCTCCCCCAGTACTGACCCTCCAACAGTGCGGCACTCCATCAGCACTGACCCCCCGACAGTGCGGCTCTCCCCCAGTACTGACCCTCCAACAGTGCGGCACTCCATCAGTACTGACCCTCAGACTGTGCGGCTCTCCCCAAGTACTGACCCTCCAACAGTGCGGCTCTCCCTCAGTACTGACCCTCCGACAGTGCAGCAATTCCTCAGTACTGACCCTCCGACAGTGCTGCTCTCCCTAAGTACTGACCCTCCAACAGTACTGCTCTCCTTCAGTGCTGACCCTCCATCAGTGCGGTGCTCCCTCAGAACTGACACTCGGACAGTGCGGCTCTCCCTCAGTACTGACCCCCCCGACAGTGCGGCTCTCCCTCAGTACTGACCCTCTGACAATGTGGCTCTCCCTCAGTACTGACCCCCAGACAGTGCGGCACTCCCTCAGTACTGACCCTCTGACAGTGCGGCACTCCCTCAGTACTGAACAACCTTCAGTGCGGCTCTCCCACAGTACTGACCCCCCGACAGTGCGGCGCTCCCTCAGTACTGACCCTCCAACAGTGCGGCTCTCCCTCAGTACTGACCCCCCCCGACAGTGCGGCACTCCATCTGCACTGACCCTCAGACAGTGCGGCTCTCCCCCAGTACTGACCCTCCAACAGTGCGGCAATCCCTCAGTACTGACCCTCCTTCAGTGCGGCTCTCCCTCAGTACTGACACCCCCGACAGTGCGGCACTCCCTCAGTACTGACACTCGGACAGTGCGGCTCTCCCTCAGTACTGACCCCCCGACAGTGCGGCACTCCCTCAGTACTGACCCTCCGACAGTGCGGCTCTCCCTAAGTACTGACCCTCCAACAGTGCGGCTCTCCCTCAGAACTGACCACCCAACAGTGCGGCGCTCCCTCAGTACTGATCCCCCGTCAGTGTAGCTCTCCCAAAGTACTGACCCTCGGACAGTGCAGCTCTCCCTCAGTACTGACCCTCCAACAGTGCGGCAATCCCTCAGTACTGACCCTCCATCAGTGCGGCTCTCCCCCAGTACTGACCCTCCAACAGTGCGGCAATCCCTCAGTACTGACCCTCCGTCAGTGCGGCTCTCCCTCAGTACTGACACCCCCGACAGTGCGGCACTCCATCAGTACTGACCCTCAGACAGCGCAGCTCTCCCCCAGTACTGACCCTCCAACAGTGCGGCTCTCCCTCAGTACTGACCCTCCGACAGTGCTGCTCTCCCTAAGTACTGACCCTCCAACAGTGCGGCTCTCCTTCAGTGCTGACCCTCCATCAGTGCGGTGCTCCCTCAGTACTGACACTCGGACAGTGCGGCTCGCCCTCAGTATTGACACCCGACAGTGCGGCACTCCCTCAGTACTGACCCTCCGTCAGTGCGGCTCTCCCTAAGTACTGACCCTCTTACAGTGCGGCGCTCCCTCAGTACTGACCCTCTTACAGTGCGGCTCTCCCTCAGTACTGACCCTCTGACAGTGCAGCAATCCCTCAGTACTGACCCTCCGTCAGTGCGGCTCTCCCTCAGTACTGACCCTCCGTCAGTGCGGCACTCCATCAGTACTGACCCTCTGACAGTGCAGCAATCCCTCAGTACTGACCCTCCAACAGTGCGTCTCTCCCTCAGTACTGACCCCCCCGACAGTGCGGCTCTCCCTAAGTACTGACCATCCAACAGTGCGTCTCTCCTTCAGTGCTGACCCTCCCTCAGTGCGGTGCTCCCTCAGTACTGACACTCGGACAGTGCGGCTCTCCCTCCGTACTGACCCCCCGACAGTGCGGCTCTCCCTCAGTACTGACCCTCCGTCAGTGCGGCTCTCCCTAAGTACTGACCCTCTGACAGAGCGGCTCTCCCTAAGTACTGACCATCCAACAGTGCGTCTCTCCTTCAGTGCTGACCCTCCCTCAGTGCGGTGCTCCCTCAGTACTGACACTCGGACAGTGCGGCTCTCGCTCAGTACTGACCCCCCGACAGTGCGGCTCTCCCTCAGTACTGACCCTCCGTCAGTGCGGCTCTCCCTAAGTACTGACCCTCTGACAGAGCGGCTCTCCCTCAGTACAGACCACCAGACAGTGCGGCACTCCCTAAGTACTGACCCTCTGACAGTGCGGCACTCCCTCAGTACTGACCCTCTGACAGTGCAGCAATCCCTCAGTACTGACCCTCCGTCTGTGCGCCTCTCCCTCAGTACTGAACCGCCCAACAGTGCGGCACTCCATCAGTACTGACCCTCAGACAGTGCGGCTCTCCCTCAGTCCTGACCCTCCGACAGTGCTGCTCTCCCTAAGTACTGACCCTCTGACCGTGCGGCTCTCCCTAAGTACTGACCCTCCAACAGTGCGGCTCTCCCTCAGTGCTGACCCTCCGACAGTGCGGCACTCACTCAGTACTGACCCTCAGACAGTGCGGCTCTCCCTCAGTACTGACCCTCAGACAGTGCGGCTCTCCCTAAGTACTGACCCTCCAACAGTGCGGCTCTCCCTCAGAACTGACTCCCCGACAGTGCGGCACTCCCTCAGTGCTGGCGCCCTGTCAGTGCGGCTCTCCCTCAGTTCTGACCCCCCAACAGTGCGGCGTTCCCTCAGTACTGACCCCCCGTCAGTGTGGCTCTCCCAAAGTACTGACCCTCGGACAGTGCGGCTCTCCCTCAGTACTGACCACCCAACAGTGCGGCACCCCCTCAGTACTGACCCCCCGACAGTGCAGCAATCCCTGAGTACTGACCCTCCGTCAGTGCGGCTCTCCCTCAGTACTGACCCCCCTGACAGTGCGGCACTCCATCAGCACTGACCGTCAGACAGTGCGGCTCTCCCCCAGTACTGACCCTCCAACAGTGCGGCAATCCCTCAGTACTGACCCTCAGTCAGTGCGGCTCTCCCTAAGTCCTGACCCTCCAACAGTGCGGCTCTCCTTCAGTGCTGACCCTCCATCAGTGCGGTGCTCCCTCAGTACTGACACTCGGACAGTGCGGCTCTCCCTCAGTACTGACCCACGACAGTGCGGCACTCCCTCAGTACTGAACCCCCGTCAGTGCGGCACTCCCTCAGTACTGACCCTCCATCAGTGCGGCTCTCCCTATGTACTGACCCTCTGACAGTGCGGCTCTCCCTCAGTACTGACCCCCAGACAGTGCGGCACTCCCTAAGTACTGACCCTCTGACAGTGCGGCACTCCCTCAGTACTGACCCTCCATCAATGCGGCTCTCCCTAAGTACTGACCTTCTGACAGTGCGGCTCTCCCTCAGTACTGACCCTCTGACAGTGCGGCACTCCCTCAGTACTGACCCCCCGACAGTGCAGCAATCCCTCAGTACTGACCCTCCAACAGTGCGGCTCTCCCTCAGTACTGACCCTCCAACAGTGCGGCTCTCCCTCAGTACAGACCCCCCCCCCCCCGACAGTGCGGCTCTCCCTAAGTACTGACCCTCCAACAGTGCGGCTCACCTTCAGTGCTGACCCTCCATCAGTGCGGTGCTCCCTCAGTACTGACACTCGGACAGTGCGGCTCTCCCTGAGTACTGACCCCCCAACAGTGCGGCGCTCCCTCAGTACTGACCCCCCGTCAGTGTGGCTTTCCCAAAGTACTGACCCTCGAACAGTGCAGCTCTCCCTCAGTACTGACCCCCCAACAGTGCGGCACTCCCTCAGTACTGACCCCCCGGCAGTGCAGCAATCCCTGAGTACTGACCCTCCGTCAGTGCGGCTCTCCCTCAGTACTGACCTCCCCTGACAGTGCGGCACTCCATCAGCACTGAGCGTCAGACAGTGCGGCTCCCCCCAGTACTGACCCTCCAACAGTGCGGCAATCCCTCAGTACTGACCCTCCGTCAGTGCGGCTCTCCCTCAGTACTGACCCCCCCGACAGTGCGGCACTCCCTCAGTACTGACCCCCCGACAGTGCAGCAATCCCTCAGTACTGACCCTCCGTCAGTGCGGCTCACCCTCAGTACTGACCCCCCCCGACAGTGCGGCACACCATCAGCACTGACCCTCCGTCAGTGCGGCTCTCCCTCAGTACTGACACCCGCGACAGTGCGGCACTCCATCAGTACTGACCCTCAGACAGTGCGGCTCTCCCCCAGTACTGACCCTCCAACAGTGCGGCCCTCCCTCAGTACTGACCCTCCGACAGTGTGGCTCTCCCTAAGTACTGACCCTCCAACAGTTCGGCTCTCCTTCAGTGCTGACCCTCCATCAGTGCGGTGCTCCCTCAGGACTGATCCCCCGACAGTGCGGCACTCCCTCAGTACTGAACCCCCGTCAGTGCGTCTCTCCCTCAGTACTGACCCCCCCGACAGTGCGGCTCTACCTAAGTACTGACCATCCAACAGTGCGTCTCTCCTTCAGTGCTGACCCTCCCTCAGTGCGGTGCTCCCTCAGTACTGACACTCGGACAGTGCGGCTCTCCCTCCGTACTGACCCCCCGACAGTGCGGCTCTCCCTCAGTACTGACCCTCCGTCAGTGCGGCTCTCCCTAAGTACTGACCCTCTGACAGAGCGGCTCTCCCTAAGTACTGACCATCCAACAGTGCGTCTCTCCTTCAGTGCTGACCCTCCCTCAGTGCGGTGCTCCCTCAGTACTGACACTCGGACAGTGCGGCTCTCGCTCAGTACTGACCCCCCGACAGTGCGGCTCTCCCTCAGTACTGACCCTCCGTCAGTGCGGCTCTCCCTAAGTACTGACCCTCTGACAGAGCGGCTCTCCCTCAGTACAGACCACCAGACAGTGCGGCACTCCCTAAGTACTGACCCTCTGACAGTGCAGCAATCCCTCAGTACTGACCCTCCGTCTGTGCGCCTCTCCCTCAGTACTGAACCCCCCAACAGTGCGGCACTCCATCAGTACTGACCCTCAGACAGTGCGGCTCTCCCTCAGTCCTGACCCTCCGACAGTGCTGCTCTCCCTAAGTACTGACCCTCTGACCGTGCTGCTCTCCCTAAGTACTGACCCTCCAACAGTGCGGCTCTCCCTCAGTGCTGACCCTCCGACAGTGCGGCACTCACTCAGTACTGACCCTCAGACAGTGCGGCTCTCCCTCAGTACTGACCCTCTGACAGTGCGGCACTCCCTCAGTACTGACCCCCCGACAGTGCAGCAATCCCTCAGTACTGACCCTCCAACAGTGCGGCTCTCCCTCAGTACTGACCCTCCCTCAGTGCGGTGCTCCCTCAGTACTGACACTCGGACAGTGCGGCTCTCCCTCCGTACTGACCCCCCGACAGTGCGGCTCTCCCTCAGTACTGACCCTCCGTCAGTGCGGCTCTCCCTAAGTACTGACCCTCTGACAGAGCGGCTCTCCCTAAGTACTGACCATCCAACAGTGCGTCTCTCCTTCAGTGCTGACCCTCCCTCAGTGCGGTGCTCCCTAAGTACTGACACTCGGACAGTGCGGCTCTCGCTCAGTACTGACCCCCCGACAGTGCGGCTCTCCCTCAGTACTGACCCTCCGTCAGTGCGGCTCTCCCTAAGTACTGACCCTCTGACAGAGCGGCTCTCCCTCAGTACAGACCACCAGACAGTGCGGCACTCCCTAAGTACTGTCCCTCTGACAGTGCAGCAATCCCTCAGTACTGACCCTCCGTCTGTGCGCCTCTCCCTCAGTACTGAACCCCCCAACAGTGCGGCACTCCATCAGTACTGACCCTCAGACAGTGCGGCTCTCCCTCAGTCCTGACCCTCCGACAGTGCTGCTCTCCCTAAGTACTGACCCTCTGACCGTGCTGCTCTCCCTAAGCACTGACCCTCCAACAGTGCGGCTCTCCCTCAGTGCTGACCCTCCGACAGTGCGGCACTCACTCAGTACTGACCCTCAGACAGTGCGGCTCTCCCTCAGTACTGACCCTCAGACAGTGCGGCTCTCCCTAAGTACTGACCCTCCAACAGTGCGGCTCTCCCTCAGAACTGACTCCCCGACAGTGCGGCACTCCCTCAGTGCTGGCGCCCTGTCAGTGCGGCTCTCCCTCAGTACTGACCCCCCAACAGTGCGGCGTTCCCTCAGTACTGACCCCCCGTCAGTGTGGCTCTCCCAAAGTACTGACCCTCGGACAGTGCGGCTCTCCCTCAGTACTGACCACCCAACAGTGCGGCACCCCCTCAGTACTGACCCCCCGACAGTGCAGCAATCCCTGAGTACTGACCCTCCGTCAGTGCGGCTCTCCCTCAGTACTGACCCCCCTGACAGTGCGGCACTCCATCAGCACTGACCGTCAGACAGTGCGGCAATCCCTCAGTACTGACCCTCAGTCAGTGCGGCTCTCCCTAAGTCCTGACCCTCCAACAGTGCGGCATTCCTTCAGTGCTGACCCTCCATCAGTGCGGTGCTCCCTCAGTACTGACACTCGGACAGTGCGGCTCTCCCTCAGTACTGACCCACGACAGTGCGGCACTCCCTCAGTACTGAACCCCCGTCAGTGCGGCACTCCCTCAGTACTGACCCTCCATCAGTGCGGCTCTCCCTATGTACTGACCCTCTGACAGTGCGGCTCTCCCTCAGTACTGACCCCCAGACAGTGCGGCACTCCCTAAGTACTGACCCTCTGACAGTGCGGCACTCCCTCAGTACTGACCCTCCATCAATGCGGCTCTCCCTAAGTACTGACCCTCTGACAGTGCGGCTCTCCCTCAGTACTGACCCTCTGACAGTGCGGCACTCCCTCAGTACTGACCCCCCGACAGTGCAGCAATCCCTCAGTACTGACCCTCCAACAGTGCGGCTCTCCCTCAGTACTGACCCCCCGTCAGTGTGGCTCTCCCAAAGTACTGACCCTCGGACAGTGCGGCTCTCCCTCAGTACTGACCACCCAACAGTGCGGCACCCCCTCAGTACTGACCCCCCGACAGTGCAGCAATCCCTGAGCACTGACCCTCCGTCAGTGCGGCTCTCCCTCAGTACTGACCCCCCTGACAGTGCGGCACTCCATCAGCACTGACCGTCAGACAGTGCGGCTCTCCCCCAGTACTGACCCTCCAACAGTGCGGCAATCCCTCAGTACTGACCCTCAGTCAGTGCGGCTCTCCCTAAGTCCTGACCCTCCAACAGTGCGGCTCTCCTTCAGTGCTGACCCTCCATCAGTGCGGTGCTCCCTCAGTACTGACACTCGGACAGTGCGGCTCTCCCTCAGTACTGACCCACGACAGTGCGGCACTCCCTCAGTACTGAACCCCCGTCAGTGCGGCACTCCCTCAGTACTGACCCTCCATCAGTGCGGCTCTCCCTATGTACTGACCCTCTGACAGTGCGGCTCTCCCTCAGTACTGACCCCCAGACAGTGCGGCACTCGCTAAGTACTGACCCTCTGACAGTGCGGCACTCCCTCAGTACTGACCCTCCATCAATGCGGCTCTCCCTAAGTACTGACCCTCTGACAGTGCGGCTCTCCCTCAGTACTGACCCTCTGACAGTGCGGCACTCCCTCAGTACTGACCCCCCGACAGTGCAGCAATCCCTCAGTACTGACCCTCCAACAGTGCGGCTCTCCCTCAGTACTGACCCTCCAACAGTGCGGCTCTCCCTCAGTACTGACCCCCCGCCCCCCGACAGTGCGGCTCTCCCTAAGTACTGACCCTCCAACAGTGCGGCTCACCTTCAGTGCTGACCCTCCATCAGTGCGGTGCTCCCTCAGTACTGACACTCGGACAGTGCGGCTCTCCCTGAGTACTGACCCCCCAACAGTGCGGCGCTCCCTCAGTACTGACCCCCCGTCAGTGTGGCTTTCCCAAAGTACTGACCCTCGAACAGTGCAGCTCTCCCTCAGTACTGACCCCCCAACAGTGCGGCACTCCCTCAGTACTGACCCCCCGGCAGTGCAGCAATCCCTGAGTACTGACCCTCCGTCAGTGCGGCTCTCCCTCAGTACTGACCTCCCCTGACAGTGCGGCACTCCATCAGCACTGAGCGTCAGACAGTGCGGCTCCCCCCAGTACTGACCCTCCAACAGTGCGGCAATCCCTCAGTACTGACCCTCCGTCAGTGCGGCTCTCCCTCAGTACTGACCCCCCCGACAGTGCGGCACTCCCTCAGTACTGACCCCCCGACAGTGCAGCAATCCCTCAGTACTGACCCTCCGTCAGTGCGGCTCACCCTCAGTACTGACCCCCCCCGACAGTGCGGCACACCATCAGCACTGACCCTCCGTCAGTGCGGCTCTCCCTCAGTACTGACACCCGCGACAGTGCGGCACTCCATCAGTACTGACCCTCAGACAGTGCGGCTCTCCCCCAGTACTGACCCTCCAACAGTGCGGCCCTCCCTCAGTACTGACCCTCCGACAGTGTGGCTCTCCCTAAGCACTGACCCTCCAACAGTTCGGCTCTCCTTCAGTGCTGACCCTCCATCAGTGCGGTGCTCCCTCAGGACTGATCCCCCGACAGTGCGGCACTCCCTCAGTACTGAACCCCCGTCAGTGCGTCTCTCCCTCAGTACTGACCCCCCCGACAGTGCGGCTCTACCTAAGTACTGACCATCCAACAGTGCGTCTCTCCTTCAGTGCTGACCCTCCCTCAGTGCGGTGCTCCCTCAGTACTGACACTCGGACAGTGCGGCTCTCCCTCCGTACTGACCCCCCGACAGTGCGGCTCTCCCTCAGTACTGACCCTCCGTCAGTGCGGCTCTCCCTAAGTACTGACCCTCTGACAGAGCGGCTCTCCCTAAGTACTGACCATCCAACAGTGCGTCTCTCCTTCAGTGCTGACCCTCCCTCAGTGCGGTGCTCCCTCAATACTGACACTCGGACAGTGCGGCTCTCGCTCAGTACTGACCCCCCGACAGTGCGGCTCTCCCTCAGTACTGACCCTCCGTCAGTGCGGCTCTCCCTAAGTACTGACCCTCTGACAGAGCGGCTCTCCCTCAGTACAGACCACCAGACAGTGCGGCACTCCCTAAGTACTGACCCTCTGACAGTGCAGCAATCCCTCAGTACTGACCCTCCGTCTGTGCGCCTCTCCCTCAGTACTGAACCCCCCAACAGTGCGGCACTCCATCAGTACTGACCCTCAGACAGTGCGGCTCTCCCTCAGTCCTGACCCTCCGACAGTGCTGCTCTCCCTAAGTACTGACCCTCTGACCGTGCTGCTCTCCCTAAGTACTGACCCTCCAACAGTGCGGCTCTCCCTCAGTGCTGACCCTCCGACAGTGCGGCACTCACTCAGTACTGACCCTCAGACAGTGCGGCTCTCCCTCAGTCCTGACCCTCCGACAGTGCTGCTCTCCCTAAGTACTGACCCTCTGACCGTGCTGCTCTCCCTAAGTACTGACCCTCCAACAGTGCGGCTCTCCCTCAGTGCTGACCCTCCGACAGTGCGGCACTCACTCAGTACTGACCCTCTGACAGAGCGGCTCTCCCTAAGTACTGACCATCCAACAGTGCGTCTCTCCTTCAGTGCTGACCCTCCCTCAGTGCGGTGCTCCCTAAGTACTGACACTCGGACAGTGCGGCTCTCGCTCAGTACTGACCCCCCGACAGTGCGGCTCTCCCTCAGTACTGACCCTCCGTCAGTGCGGCTCTCCCTAAGTACTGACCCTCTGACAGAGCGGCTCTCCCTCAGTACAGACCACCAGACAGTGCGGCACTCCCTAAGTACTGTCCCTCTGACAGTGCAGCAATCCCTCAGTACTGACCCTCCGTCTGTGCGCCTCTCCCTCAGTACTGAACCCCCCAACAGTGCGGCACTCCATCAGTACTGACCCTCAGACAGTGCGGCTCTCCCTCAGTCCTGACCCTCCGACAGTGCTGCTCTCCCTAAGTACTGACCCTCTGACCGTGCTGCTCTCCCTAAGCACTGACCCTCCAACAGTGCGGCTCTCCCTCAGTGCTGACCCTCCGACAGTGCGGCACTCACTCAGTACTGACCCTCAGACAGTGCGGCTCTCCCTCAGTACTGACCCTCAGACAGTGCGGCTCTCCCTAAGTACTGACCCTCCAACAGTGCGGCTCTCCCTCAGAACTGACTCCCCGACAGTGCGGCACTCCCTCAGTGCTGGCGCCCTGTCAGTGCGGCTCTCCCTCAGTACTGACCCCCCAACAGTGCGGCGTTCCCTCAGTACTGACCCCCCGTCAGTGTGGCTCTCCCAAAGTACTGACCCTCGGACAGTGCGGCTCTCCCTCAGTACTGACCACCCAACAGTGCGGCACCCCCTCAGTACTGACCCCCCGACAGTGCAGCAATCCCTGAGTACTGACCCTCCGTCAGTGCGGCTCTCCCTCAGTACTGACCCCCCTGACAGTGCGGCACTCCATCAGCACTGACCGTCAGACAGTGCGGCAATCCCTCAGTACTGACCCTCAGTCAGTGCGGCTCTCCCTAAGTCCTGACCCTCCAACAGTGCGGCATTCCTTCAGTGCTGACCCTCCATCAGTGCGGTGCTCCCTCAGTACTGACACTCGGACAGTGCGGCTCTCCCTCAGTACTGACCCACGACAGTGCGGCACTCCCTCAGTACTGAACCCCCGTCAGTGCGGCACTCCCTCAGTACTGACCCTCCATCAGTGCGGCTCTCCCTATGTACTGACCCTCTGACAGTGCGGCTCTCCCTCAGTACTGACCCCCAGACAGTGCGGCACTCCCTAAGTACTGACCCTCTGACAGTGCGGCACTCCCTCAGTACTGACCCTCCATCAATGCGGCTCTCCCTAAGTACTGACCCTCTGACAGTGCGGCTCTCCCTCAGTACTGACCCTCTGACAGTGCGGCACTCCCTCAGTACTGACCCCCCGACAGTGCAGCAATCCCTCAGTACTGACCCTCCAACAGTGCGGCTCTCCCTCAGTACTGACCCCCCGTCAGTGTGGCTCTCCCAAAGTACTGACCCTCGGACAGTGCGGCTCTCCCTCAGTACTGACCACCCAACAGTGCGGCACCCCCTCAGTACTGACCCCCCGACAGTGCAGCAATCCCTGAGCACTGACCCTCCGTCAGTGCGGCTCTCCCTCAGTACTGACCCCCCTGACAGTGCGGCACTCCATCAGCACTGACCGTCAGACAGTGCGGCTCTCCCCCAGTACTGACCCTCCAACAGTGCGGCAATCCCTCAGTACTGACCCTCAGTCAGTGCGGCTCTCCCTAAGTCCTGACCCTCCAACAGTGCGGCTCTCCTTCAGTGCTGACCCTCCATCAGTGCGGTGCTCCCTCAGTACTGACACTCGGACAGTGCGGCTCTCCCTCAGTACTGACCCACGACAGTGCGGCACTCCCTCAGTACTGAACCCCCGTCAGTGCGGCACTCCCTCAGTACTGACCCTCCATCAGTGCGGCTCTCCCTATGTACTGACCCTCTGACAGTGCGGCTCTCCCTCAGTACTGACCCCCAGACAGTGCGGCACTCGCTAAGTACTGACCCTCTGACAGTGCGGCACTCCCTCAGTACTGACCCTCCATCAATGCGGCTCTCCCTAAGTACTGACCCTCTGACAGTGCGGCTCTCCCTCAGTACTGACCCTCTGACAGTGCGGCACTCCCTCAGTACTGACCCCCCGACAGTGCAGCAATCCCTCAGTACTGACCCTCCAACAGTGCGGCTCTCCCTCAGTACTGACCCTCCAACAGTGCGGCTCTCCCTCAGTACTGACCCCCCGCCCCCCGACAGTGCGGCTCTCCCTAAGTACTGACCCTCCAACAGTGCGGCTCACCTTCAGTGCTGACCCTCCATCAGTGCGGTGCTCCCTCAGTACTGACACTCGGACAGTGCGGCTCTCCCTGAGTACTGACCCCCCAACAGTGCGGCGCTCCCTCAGTACTGACCCCCCGTCAGTGTGGCTTTCCCAAAGTACTGACCCTCGAACAGTGCAGCTCTCCCTCAGTACTGACCCCCCAACAGTGCGGCACTCCCTCAGTACTGACCCCCCGGCAGTGCAGCAATCCCTGAGTACTGACCCTCCGTCAGTGCGGCTCTCCCTCAGTACTGACCTCCCCTGACAGTGCGGCACTCCATCAGCACTGAGCGTCAGACAGTGCGGCTCCCCCCAGTACTGACCCTCCAACAGTGCGGCAATCCCTCAGTACTGACCCTCCGTCAGTGCGGCTCTCCCTCAGTACTGACCCCCCCGACAGTGCGGCACTCCCTCAGTACTGACCCCCCGACAGTGCAGCAATCCCTCAGTACTGACCCTCCGTCAGTGCGGCTCACCCTCAGTACTGACCCCCCCCGACAGTGCGGCACACCATCAGCACTGACCCTCCGTCAGTGCGGCTCTCCCTCAGTACTGACACCCGCGACAGTGCGGCACTCCATCAGTACTGACCCTCAGACAGTGCGGCTCTCCCCCAGTACTGACCCTCCAACAGTGCGGCCCTCCCTCAGTACTGACCCTCCGACAGTGTGGCTCTCCCTAAGTACTGACCCTCCAACAGTTCGGCTCTCCTTCAGTGCTGACCCTCCATCAGTGCGGTGCTCCCTCAGGACTGATCCCCCGACAGTGCGGCACTCCCTCAGTACTGAACCCCCGTCAGTGCGTCTCTCCCTCAGTACTGACCCCCCCGACAGTGCGGCTCTACCTAAGTACTGACCATCCAACAGTGCGTCTCTCCTTCAGTGCTGACCCTCCCTCAGTGCGGTGCTCCCTCAGTACTGACACTCGGACAGTGCGGCTCTCCCTCCGTACTGACCCCCCGACAGTGCGGCTCTCCCTCAGTACTGACCCTCCGTCAGTGCGGCTCTCCCTAAGTACTGACCCTCTGACAGAGCGGCTCTCCCTAAGTACTGACCATCCAACAGTGCGTCTCTCCTTCAGTGCTGACCCTCCCTCAGTGCGGTGCTCCCTCAATACTGACACTCGGACAGTGCGGCTCTCGCTCAGTACTGACCCCCCGACAGTGCGGCTCTCCCTCAGTACTGACCCTCCGTCAGTGCGGCTCTCCCTAAGTACTGACCCTCTGACAGAGCGGCTCTCCCTCAGTACAGACCACCAGACAGTGCGGCACTCCCTAAGTACTGACCCTCTGACAGTGCAGCAATCCCTCAGTACTGACCCTCCGTCTGTGCGCCTCTCCCTCAGTACTGAACCCCCCAACAGTGCGGCACTCCATCAGTACTGACCCTCAGACAGTGCGGCTCTCCCTCAGTCCTGACCCTCCGACAGTGCTGCTCTCCCTAAGTACTGACCCTCTGACCGTGCTGCTCTCCCTAAGTACTGACCCTCCAACAGTGCGGCTCTCCCTCAGTGCTGACCCTCCGACAGTGCGGCACTCACTCAGTACTGACCCTCAGACAGTGCGGCTCTCCCTCAGTACTGACCCTCTGACAGTGCGGCACTCCCTCAGTACTGACCCCCCGACAGTGCAGCAATCCCTCAGTACTGACCCTCCAACAGTGCGGCTCTCCCTCAGTACTGACCCTCCCTCAGTGCGGTGCTCCCTCAGTACTGACACTCGGACAGTGCGGCTCTCCCTCCGTACTGACCCCCCGACAGTGCGGCTCTCCCTCAGTACTGACCCTCCGTCAGTGCGGCTCTCCCTAAGTACTGACCCTCTGACAGAGCGGCTCTCCCTAAGTACTGACCATCCAACAGTGCGTCTCTCCTTCAGTGCTGACCCTCCCTCAGTGCGGTGCTCCCTCAGTACTGACACTCGGACAGTGCGGCTCTCGCTCAGTACTGACCCCCCGACAGTGCGGCTCTCCCTCAGTACTGACCCTCCGTCAGTGCGGCTCTCCCTAAGTACTGACCCTCTGACAGAGCGGCTCTCCCTCAGTACAGACCACCAGACAGTGCGGCACTCCCTAAGTACTGTCCCTCTGACAGTGCAGCAATCCCTCAGTACTGACCCTCCGTCTGTGCGCCTCTCCCTCAGTACTGAACCCCCCAACAGTGCGGCACTCCATCAGTACTGACCCTCAGACAGTGCGGCTCTCCCTCAGTCCTGACCCTCCGACAGTGCTGCTCTCCCTAAGTACTGACCCTCTGACCGTGCTGCTCTCCCTAAGTACTGACCCTCCAACAGTGCGGCTCTCCCTCAGTGCTGACCCTCCGACAGTGCGGCACTCACTCAGTACTGACCCTCAGACAGTGCGGCTCTCCCTCAGTACTGACCCTCAGACAGTGCGGCTCTCCCTAAGTACTGACCCTCCAACAGTGCGGCTCTCCCTCAGAACTGACTCCCCGACAGTGCGGCACTCCCTCAGTGCTGGCGCCCTGTCAGTGCGGCTCTCCCTCAGTACTGACCCCCCAACAGTGCGGCGTTCCCTCAGTACTGACCCCCCGTCAGTGTGGCTCTCCCAAAGTACTGACCCTCGGACAGTGCGGCTCTCCCTCAGTACTGACCACCCAACAGTGCGGCACCCCCTCAGTACTGACCCCCCGACAGTGCAGCAATCCCTGAGTACTGACCCTCCGTCAGTGCGGCTCTCCCTCAGTACTGACCCCCCTGACAGTGCGGCACTCCATCAGCACTGACCGTCAGACAGTGCGGCAATCCCTCAGTACTGACCCTCAGTCAGTGCGGCTCTCCCTAAGTCCTGACCCTCCAACAGTGCGGCATTCCTTCAGTGCTGACCCTCCATCAGTGCGGTGCTCCCTCAGTACTGACACTCGGACAGTGCGGCTCTCCCTCAGTACTGACCCACGACAGTGCGGCACTCCCTCAGTACTGAACCCCCGTCAGTGCGGCACTCCCTCAGTACTGACCCTCCATCAGTGCGGCTCTCCCTATGTACTGACCCTCTGACAGTGCGGCTCTCCCTCAGTACTGACCCCCAGACAGTGCGGCACTCCCTAAGTACTGACCCTCTGACAGTGCGGGACTCCCTCAGTACTGACCCTCCATCAATGCGGCTCTCCCTAAGTACTGACCCTCTGACAGTGCGGCTCTCCCTCAGTACTGACCCTCTGACAGTGCGGCACTCCCTCAGTACTGACCCCCCGACAGTGCAGCAATCCCTCAGTACTGACCCTCCAACAGTGCGGCTCTCCCTCAGTACTGACCCTCCAACAGTGCGGCTCTCCCTCAGTACTGACCCCCCCCCCCCCGACAGTGCGGCTCTCCCTAAGTACTGACCCTCCAACAGTGCGGCTCACCTTCAGTGCTGACCCTCCATCAGTGCGGTGCTCCCTCAGTACTGACACTCGGACAGTGCGGCTCTCCCTGAGTACTGACCCCCCAACAGTGCGGCGCTCCCTCAGTACTGACCCCCCGTCAGTGTGGTTTTCCCAAAGTACTGACCCTCGAACAGTGCAGCTCTCCCTCAGTACTGACCCCCCAACAGTGCGGCACTCCCTCAGTACTGACCCCCCGGCAGTGCAGCAATCCCTGAGTACTGACCCTCCGTCAGTGCGGCTCTCCCTCAGTACTGACCTCCCCTGACAGTGCGGCACTCCATCAGCACTGAGCGTCAGACAGTGCGGCTCCCCCCAGTACTGACCCTCCAACAGTGCGGCAATCCCTCAGTACTGACCCTCCGTCAGTGCGGCTCTCCCTCAGTACTGACCCCCCCGACAGTGCGGCACTCCCTCAGTACTGACCCCCCGACAGTGCAGCAATCCCTCAGTACTGACCCTCCGTCAGTGCGGCTCACCCTCAGTACTGACCCCCCCCGACAGTGCGGCACACCATCAGCACTGACCCTCCGTCAGTGCGGCTCTCCCTCAGTACTGACACCCGCGACAGTGCGGCACTCCATCAGTACTGACCCTCAGACAGTGCGGCTCTCCCCCAGTACTGACCCTCCAACAGTGCGGCCCTCCCTCAGTACTTACCCTCCGACAGTGTGGCTCTCCCTAAGTACTGACCCTCCAACAGTTCGGCTCTCCTTCAGTGCTGACCCTCCATCAGTGCGGTGCTCCCTCAGTACTGACCCCCCCCGACAGTGCGGCACTCCCTCAGCACTGACCCTCCGTCAGTGCGGCTCTCCCTCAGTACTGACACCCGCGACAGTGCGGCACTCCATCAGTACTGACCCTCAGACAGTGCGGCTCTCCCCCAGTACTGACCCTCCAACAGTGCGGCCCTCCCTCAGTACTGACCCTCCGACAGTGTGGCTCTCCCTAAGTACTGACCCTCCAACAGTTCGGCTCTCCTTCAGTGCTGACCCTCCATCAGTGCGGTGCTCCCTCAGGACTGATCCCCCGACAGTGCGGCACTCCCTCAGTACTGAACCCCCGTCAGTGCGGCACTCCCTCAGTACTGACCCTCTCACAGTGCGGCACTCCCTCAGTACTGACCCCCAGACAGTGTGGCGCTCCCTCAGTACTGACCACCAGACAGTGCGGCACTCCCAAAGTGCTGACCCTCTGACAGTGCGGCTCTCCCTCAGTACTGACCCTCTGACAGTGCGGCACTCCCTCAGTACTGAACCCCCGTCAGTGCGGCGCTCCCTCAGTGCTGACCCCACGACAGTGCGGCTCTCCCCAAGTACTGACCCTCCGACAGTGCGGCACTCCCTCAGTACTGACCCTCCGTCAGTGCGGCTCTCCCTCAGTACTGACCCTACGACAGTGCGGCTCTCCCTAAGTACTGACCCTCCAACAGTGCGGCAATCCCTCAGTACTGACCCTCAGTCAGTGCGGCTCTCCCTCAGTACTGACCCTCCAACAGTGCGGCACTCCCTCAGTACTGACCCTCTGACAGTGCAGCACTCCCTCAGCACTGACCTTCAGACAGTGCGGCTCTCCCCCAGTACTGACCCTCCAACAGTGCGGCAATCCCTTCAGTACTGACCCTCCGTCAGTGCGGCTCTCCCTCACTACTGACACCCCCTACAGTGCGGCACTCCATCAGTACTGACCCTCAGACAGTGCGGCTCTCCCCCAGTACTGACCCTCCAACAGTGCGGCACTCCATCAGCACTGACCCCCCGACAGTGCGGCTCTCCCCCAGTACTGACCCTCCAACAGTGCGGCACTCCATCAGTACTGACCCTCAGACTGTGCGGCTCTCCCCCAGTACTGACCCTCCAACAGTGCGGCTCTCCCTCAGTACTGACCCTCCGACAGTGCTGCTCTCCCTAAGTACTGACCCTCCAACAGTACTGCTCTCCTTCAGTGCTGACCCTCCATCAGTGCGGTGCTCCCTCAGTACTGACACTCGGACAGTGCGGCTCTCCCTCAGTACTAACCCCCCGACAGTGCGGCTCTCCCGAAGTACTGACCCTCTGACAATGTGGCTCTCCCTCAGTACTGACCCCCAGACAGTGCGGCACTCCCTCAGTACTGACCCTCTGACAGTGCGGCACTCCCTCAGTACTGAACAACCTTCAGTGCGGCTCTCCCTCAGTACTGACCCCCCGACAGTGCGGCGCTCCCTCAGTACTGACCCTCCAACAGTGCGGCTCTCCCTCAGTACTGACCCCCCCCGACAGTGCGGCACTCCATCTGCACTGACCCTCAGACAGTGCGGCTCTCCCCCAGTAGTGACCCTCCAACAGTGCGGCAATCCCTCAGTACTGACCCTCCTTCAGTGCGGCTCTCCCTCAGTACTGACACCCCCTACAGTGCGGCACTCCATCAGTACTGACCCTCAGACAGTGCGGCTCTCCCCCAGTACTGACCCTCCAACAGTGCGGCACTCCATCAGTACTGACCCTCAGACTGTGCGGCTCTCCCCCAGTACTGACCCTCCAACAGTGCGGCTCTCCCTCAGTACTGACCCTCCGACAGTGCTGCTCTCCCTAAGTACTGACCCTCCAACAGTACTGCTCTCCTTCAGTGCTGACCCTCCATCAGTGCGGTGCTCCCTCAGAACTGACACTCGGACAGTGCGGCTCTCCCTCAGCACTGACCCCCAGACAGTGCGGCACTCCCTCAGTACTGACCCTCTGACAGTGCGGCACTCCCTCAGTACTGAACAACCTTCAGTGCGGCTCTCCCTCAGTACTGACCCCCCGACAGTGCGGCGCTCCCTCAGTACTGACCCTCCAACAGTGCGGCTCTCCCTCAGTACTGACCCCCCCCGACAGTGCGGCACTCCATCTGCACTGACCCTCAGACAGTGCGGCTCTCCCCCAGTAGTGACCCTCCAACAGTGCGGCAATCCCTCAGTACTGACCCTCCTTCAGTGCGGCTCTCCCTCAGTACTGACACTCGGACAGTGCGGCTCTCTCTCAGTACTGACCCCCCGACAGTGCGGCACTCCCTCAGTACTGACCCTCCGACAGTGCGGCTCTCCCTAAGTACTGACCCTCCAACAGTGCAGCTCTCCCTCAGTGCTGACCCTCCGTCAGTGCGGTGCTCCCTCAGTACTGATACTCAGACAGTGCGGCTCTCCCTCAGTACTGACCCTCAGACAGTGCGGCTCTCCCTAAGTACTGACCCTCCAACAGTGCGGCTCTCCCTCAGAACTGACCACCCAACAGTGCGGCGCTCCCTCAGTACTGACCCCCCGTCAGTGTGGCTCTCCCAAAGTACTGACCCTCGGACAGTGCAGCTCTCCCTCAGTACTGACCCTCCAACAGTGCGGCAATCCCTCAGTACTGACCCTCCATCAGTGCGGCTCTCACCCAGTACTGACCCTCCAACAGTGCGGCAATCCCTCAGTACTGACCCTCCGTCAGTGCGGCTCTCCCTCAGTACTGACACCCCCGACAGTGCGGCACTCCATCAGTACTGACCCTCAGACAGCGCGGCTCTCCCCCAGTACTGACCCTCCAACAGTGTGGCTCTCCCTCAGTACTGACCCTCCGACAGTGCTGCTCTCCCTAAGTACTGACCCTCCAACAGTGCGGCTCTCCTTCAGTGCTGACCCTCCATCAGTGCGGTGCTCCCTCAGTACTGACACTCGGACAGTGCGGCTCGCCCTCAGTACTGACACCCGACAGTGCGGCACTCCCTCAGTACTGACCCTCCGTCAGTGCGGCTCTCCCTAAGTACTGACCCTCTTACAGTGCGGCGCTCCCTCAGTACTGACCCTCTTACAGTGCGGCTCTCCCTCAGTACTGACCCTCTGACAGTGCGGCACTCCCTCAGTACTGACCCTCCGTCAGTGCGGCTCTCCCTCAGTACTGACCCTCCGTCAGTGCGGCACTCCATCAGTACTGACCCTCTGACAGTGCAGCAATCCCTCAGTACTGACCCTCCAACAGTGCGTCTCTCCCTCAGTACTGACCCCCCCGACAGTGCGGCTCTCCCTAAGTACTGACCCTACAACAGTGCGGCTCTCCCTAAGTACTGACCATCCAACAGTGCGTCTCTCCTTCAGTGCTGACCCTCCCTCAGTGCGGTGCTCCCTCAGTACTGACACTCGGACAGTGCGGCTCTCCCTCCGTACTGACCCCCCGACAGTGCGGCTCTCCCTCAGTACTGACCCTCTGTCAGTGCGGCTCTCCCTAAGTACTGACCCTCTGACAGAGCGGCTCTCCCTAAGTACTGACCATCCAACAGTGCGTCTCTCCTTCAGTGCTGACCCTCCCTCAGTGCGGTGCTCCCTCAGTACTGACACTCGGACAGTGCGGCTCTCGCTCAGTACTGACCCCCCGACAGTGCGGCTCTCCCTCAGTACTGACCCTCCGTCAGTGCGGCTCACCCTAAGTACTGACCCTCTGACAGAGCGGCTCTCCCTCAGTACAGACCACCAGACAGTGCGGCACTCCCTAAGTACTGACCCTCTGACAGTGCAGCAATCCCTCAGTACTGGCCCTCCGTCTGTGCGCCTCTCCCTCAGTACTGAACCCCCCAACAGTGCGGCACTCCATCAGTACTGACCCTCAGACAGTGCGGCTCTCCCTCAGTCCTGACCCTCCGACAGTGCTGCTCTCCCTAAGTACTGACCCTCTGACCGTGCGGCTCTCCCTAAGTACTGACCCTCCAACAGTGCGGCTCTCCCTCAGTGCTGACCCTCCGACAGTGCGGCACTCACTCAGTACTGACCCTCAGACAGTGCGGCTCTCCCTCAGTACTGACCCTCAGACAGTGCGGCTCTCCCTAAGTACTGACCCTCCAACAGTGCGGCTCTCCCTCAGAACTGACTCCCCGACAGTGCGGCACTCCCTCAGTGCTGGCGCCCTGTCAGTGCGGCTCTCCCTCAGTACTGACCCCCCAACAGTGCGGCGTTCCCTCAGTACTGACCCCCCGTCAGTGTGGCTCTCCCAAAGTACTGACCCTCGGACAGTGCGGCTCTCCCTCAGTACTGACCACCCAACAGTGCGGCACCCCCTCAGTACTGACCCCCCGACAGTGCAGCAATCCCTGAGTACTGACCCTCCGTCAGTGCGGCTCTCCCTCAGTACTGACCCCCCTGACAGTGCGGCACTCCATCAGCACTGACCGTCAGACAGTGCGGCTCTCCCCCAGTACTGACCCTCCAACAGTGCGGCAATCCCTCAGTACTGACCCTCAGTCAGTGCGGCTCTCCCTAAGTCCTGACCCTCCAACAGTGCGGCTCTCCTTCAGTGCTGACCCTCCATCAGTGCGGTGCTCCCTCAGTACTGACACTCGGATAGTGCGGCTCTCCCTCAGTACTGACCCACGACAGTGCGGCACTCCCTCAGTACTGAACCCCCGTCAGTGCGGCACTCCCTCAGTACTGACCCTCCATCAGTGCGGCTCTCCCTATGTACTGACCCTCTGACAGTGCGGCTCTCCCTCAGTACTGACCCCCAGACAGTGCGGCACTCCCTAAGTACTGACCCTCTGACAGTGCGGCACTCCCTCAGTACTGACCCTCCATCAATGCGGCTCTCCCTAAGTACTGACCCTCTGACAGTGCGGTTCTCCCTCAGTACTGACCCTCTGACAGTGCGGCACTCCCTCAGTACTGACCCCCCGACAGTGCAGCAATCCCTCAGTACTGACCCTCCAACAGTGCGGCTCTCCCTCAGTACTGACCCTCCAACAGTGCGGCTCTCCCTCAGTACTGACCCCCCCCCCCGACAGTGCGGCTCTCCCTAAGTACTGACCCTCCAACAGTGCGGCTCACCTTCAGTGCTGACCCTCCATCAGTGCGGTGCTCCCTCAGTACTGACACTCGGACAGTGCGGCTCTCCCTCAGTACTGACCCCCCGACAGTGCGGCACTCCCTCAGTACTGACCTTCCGTCAGTGCGGCTCTCCCTAAGTACTGACCCTCTGACAGTGCAGCACTCCCTAAGTAATGACCCTCTGACAGTGCAGCAATCCCTCAGTACTGACCCTCCTTCTGTGCGGCTCTCCCTCAGTACTGACCGTCCGACAATGCTGCTCTCCCTAAGTACTGACCCTCCGACATGCGGCTCTCCCTCAGTGCTGACCCTCCGTCAGTGCGGTGCTCCCTCAGTACTGACCCTCTGACAGTGCGGCACTCCCTCAGTACTGACCCTCCGACAGTGCGGCACTCCCTCAGTGCTGACCCTCCGTCAGTGCGGTGCTCCCTCAGTACTGACCCTCTGACAGTGCGGCACTCCCTCAGTACTGACCCTCCGACAGTGCGGCACTCCCTCAGTGCTGACCCTCCGTCAGTGCGGTGCTCCCTCAGTACTGACCCTCTGACAGTGCGGCACTCCCTCAGTACTGACCCTCCGACACTGCGGCTCTCCCTAAGTACTGACCCTCCAACAGTGCGGCTCTCCCTCAGTGATGACCCTCCGTCAGTGCGGTGCTCCCTCAGTACTGATAATCCGACAGTGCGGCACTCCCTCAGTACTGACCCTCAGACAGTGCGGCTCTCCCTAAGTACTGACCCTCCAACAGTGCGGCTCTCCCTCAGTGCTGACGCCCCGTCAGTGCGGCTCTCCCTCAGTACTGACCCCCCAACAGTGTGGCGCTCCCTCAGTACTGACCCCCCGTCAGTGTGGCTCTCCCAAAGTACTGACCCTCGGACAGTGCGGCTCTCCCTCAGTACTGACGCCCCAACAGTGCGGCACTCCCTCAGTACTGACCCCCCGGCAGTGCAGCAATCCCTGAGTACTGACGCTCGGTCAGTGCGGCGTCCCTCAGTACTGACCCCCCCTGACAGTGCGGCACTCCATCAGCACTGACCGTCAGACAGTGCGGCTCTCCCCCAGTACTGACCCTCTAACAGTGCGGCAATCCCTCAGTACTGACCCTCCGTCAGTGCGGCTCTCCCTCAGTACTGTCCGCCCCCGACAGTGCGGCACTCCATCAGTACTGACCCTCAGACAGCGCGGCTCTCCCCCAGTACTGACCCTCCAACAGCGCGGCTCTCCCCCACTACTGACCCCCCTAGAGTGCAGCAATCCCTCAGTACTGACCCTCCGTCAGTGCGGCTCTCCCTCAGTACTGACCCCCCCCCGACAGGGCGGCACTCCATCAGCACTGACCCTCCGTCAGTGCGTCTCTCCCTCAGTACTGACCCCCCCGACAGTGCGGCTCTCCCTAAGTACTGACCATCCAACAGTGCGTCTCTCCTTCAGTGCTGACCCTCCCTCAGTGCGGTGCTCCCTCAGTACTGACACTCGGACAGCGCGGCTCTCCCTCCGTACTGACCCCCCGACAGTGCGGCTCTCCCTCAGTACTGACCCTCCGTCAATGCGGCTCTCCCTAAGTACTGACCCTCTGACAGAGCGGCTCTCCCTAAGTACTGACCATCCAACAGTGCGTCTCTCCTTCAGTGCTAACCCTCCCTCAGTGCGGTGCTCCCTCAGTACTGACACTCGGACAGTGCGGCTCTCGCTCAGTACTGACCCCCCGACAGTGCGGCTCTCCCTCAGTACTGACCCTCCGTCAGTGCGGCTCTCCCTAAGTACTGACCCTCTGACAGAGCGGCTCTCCCTCAGTACAGACCACCAGACAGTGCGGCACTCCCAAAGTACTGACCCTCTGACAGTGCAGCAATCCCTCAGTACTGACCCTCCGTCTGTGCGCCTCTCCCTCAGTACTGAACCCCCCAACAGTGCGGCACTCCATCAGTACTGACCCTCAGACAGTGCGGCTCTCCCTCAGTCCTGACCCTCCGACAGTGCTGCTCTCCCTAAGTACTGACCCTCTGACCGTGCGGCTCTCCCTAAGTACTGACCCTCCAACAGTGCGGCTCTCCCTCAGTGCTGACCCTCCGACAGTGCGGCACTCACTCAGTACTGACCCTCAGACAGTGCGGCTCTCCCTCAGTACTGACCCTCAGACAGTGCGGCTCTCCCTAAGTACTGACCCTCCAACAGTGCGGCTCTCCCTCAGAACTGACTCCCCGACAGTGCGGCACTCCCTCAGTGCTGGCGCCCTGTCAGTGCGGATCTCCCTCAGTACTGACCCCCCAACAGTGCGGCGTTCCCTCAGTACTGACCCCCCGTCAGTGTGGCTCTCCCAAAGTACTGACCCTCGGACAGTGCGGCTCTCCCTCAGTACTGACCACCCAACAGTGCGGCACCCCCTCAGTACTGACCCCCCGACAGTGCAGCAATCCCTGAGTACTGACCCTCCGTCAGTGCGGCTCTCCCTCAGTACTGACCCCCCTGACAGTGCGGCACTCCATCAGCACTGACCGTCAGACAGTGCGGCACTCCCCCAGTACTGACCCTCCAACAGTGCGGCAATCCCTCAGTACTGACCCTCAGTCAGTGCGGCTCTCCCTAAGTCCTGACCCTCCAACAGTGCGGCTCTCCTTCAGTGCTGACCCTCCATCAGTGCGGTGCTCCCTCAGTACTGACACTCGGACAGTGCGGCTCTCCCTCAGTACTGACCCACGACAGTGCGGCACTCCCTCAGTTCTGAACCCCCGTCAGTGCGGCACTCCCTCAGTACTGACCCTCCATCAGTGTGGCTCTCCCTATGTACTGACCCTCTGACAGTGCGGCTCTCCCTCAGTACTGACCCCCAGACAGTGCGGCACTCCCTAAGTACTGACCCTCTGACAGTGCGGCACTCCCTCAGTACTGACCCTCCATCAATGCGGCTCTCCCTAAGTACTGACCCTCTGACAGTGCGGCTCTCCCTCAGTACTGACCCTCTGACAGTGCGGCACTCCCTCAGTACTGACCCCCCGACAGTGCAGCAATCCCTCAGTACTGACCCTCCAACAGTGCGGCTCTCCCTCAGTACTGACCCTCCAACAGTGCGGCTCTCCCTCAGTACTGACCCCCCCCCCGACAGTGCGGCTCTCCATAAGTACTGACCCTCCAACAGTGCGGCTCACCTTCAGTGCTGACCCTCCATCAGTGCGGTGCTCCCTCAGTACTGACACTCGGACAGTGCGGCTCTCCCTGAGTACTGACCCCCCAACAGTGCGGCGCTCCCTCAGTACTGACCCCCCGTCAGTGTGGCTTTCCCAAAGTACTGACCCTCGAACAGTGCAGCTCTCCCTCAGTACTGACCCCCCAACAGTGCGGCACTCCCTCAGTACTGACCCCCCGGCAGTGCAGCAATCCCTGAGTACTGACCCTCCGTCAGTGCGGCTCTCCCTCAGTACTGACCTCCCCTGACAGTGCGGCACTCCATCAGCACTGAGCGTCAGACAGTGCGGCTCCCCCCAGTACTGACCCTCCAACAGTGCGGCAATCCCTCAGTACTGACCCTCCGTCAGTGCGGCTCTCCCTCAGTACTGACCCCCCCGACAGTGCGGCTCTCCCTAAGTCCTGACCCTCCAACAGTGCGGCTCTCCTTCAGTGCTGACCCTCCATCAGTGCGGTGCTCCCTCAGTACTGACACTCGGATAGTGCGGCTCTCCCTCAGTACTGACCCACGACAGTGCGGCACTCCCTCAGTACTGAACCCCCGTCAGTGCGGCACTCCCTCAGTACTGACCCTCCATCAGTGCGGCTCTCCCTATGTACTGACCCTCTGACAGTGCGGCTCTCCCTCAGTACTGACCCCCAGACAGTGCGGCACTCCCTAAGTACTGACCCTCTGACAGTGCGGCACTCCCTCAGTACTGACCCTCCATCAATGCGGCTCTCCCTAAGTACTGACCCTCTGACAGTGCGGTTCTCCCTCAGTACTGACCCTCTGACAGTGCGGCACTCCCTCAGTACTGACCCCCCGACAGTGCAGCAATCCCTCAGTACTGACCCTCCAACAGTGCGGCTCTCCCTCAGTACTGACCCTCCAACAGTGCGGCTCTCCCTCAGTACTGACCCCCCCCCCCGACAGTGCGGCTCTCCCTAAGTACTGACCCTCCAACAGTGCGGCTCACCTTCAGTGCTGACCCTCCATCAGTGCGGTGCTCCCTCAGTACTGACACTCGGACAGTGCGGCTCTCCCTCAGTACTGACCCCCCGACAGTGCGGCACTCCCTCAGTACTGACCTTCCGTCAGTGCGGCTCTCCCTAAGTACTGACCCTCTGACAGTGCAGCACTCCCTAAGTAATGACCCTCTGACAGTGCAGCAATCCCTCAGTACTGACCCTCCTTCTGTGCGGCTCTCCCTCAGTACTGACCGTCCGACAATGCTGCTCTCCCTAAGTACTGACCCTCCGACATGCGGCTCTCCCTCAGTGCTGACCCTCCGTCAGTGCGGTGCTCCCTCAGTACTGACCCTCTGACAGTGCGGCACTCCCTCAGTACTGACCCTCCGACAGTGCGGCACTCCCTCAGTGCTGACCCTCCGTCAGTGCGGTGCTCCCTCAGTACTGACCCTCTGACAGTGCGGCACTCCCTCAGTACTGACCCTCCGACAGTGCGGCACTCCCTCAGTCCTGACCCTCCGTCAGTGCGGTGCTCCCTCAGTACTGACCCTCTGACAGTGCGGCACTCCCTCAGTACTGACCCTCCGACACTGCGGCTCTCCCTAAGTACTGACCCTCCAACAGTGCGGCTCTCCCTCAGTGATGACCCTCCGTCAGTGCGGTGCTCCCTCAGTACTGATAATCCGACAGTGCGGCACTCCCTCAGTACTGACCCTCAGACAGTGCGGCTCTCCCTAAGTACTGACCCTCCAACAGTGCGGCTCTCCCTCAGTGCTGACGCCCCGTCAGTGCGGCTCTCCCTCAGTACTGACCCCCCAACAGTGTGGCGCTCCCTCAGTACTGACCCCCCGTCAGTGTGGCTCTCCCAAAGTACTGACCCTCGGACAGTGCGGCTCTCCCTCAGTACTGACGCCCCAACAGTGCGGCACTCCCTCAGTACTGACCCCCCGGCAGTGCAGCAATCCCTGAGTACTGACGCTCGGTCAGTGCGGCGTCCCTCAGTACTGACCCCCCCTGACAGTGCGGCACTCCATCAGCACTGACCGTCAGACAGTGCGGCTCTCCCCCAGTACTGACCCTCTAACAGTGCGGCAATCCCTCAGTACTGACCCTCCGTCAGTGCGGCTCTCCCTCAGTACTGTCCGCCCCCGACAGTGCGGCACTCCATCAGTACTGACCCTCAGACAGCGCGGCTCTCCCCCAGTACTGACCCTCCAACAGCGCGGCTCTCCCCCACTACTGACCCCCCTAGAGTGCAGCAATCCCTCAGTACTGACCCTCCGTCAGTGCGGCTCTCCCTCAGTACTGACCCCCCCCCGACAGGGCGGCACTCCATCAGCACTGACCCTCCGTCAGTGCGTCTCTCCCTCAGTACTGACCCCCCCGACAGTGCGGCTCTCCCTAAGTACTGACCATCCAACAGTGCGTCTCTCCTTCAGTGCTGACCCTCCCTCAGTGCGGTGCTCCCTCAGTACTGACACTCGGACAGCGCGGCTCTCCCTCCGTACTGACCCCCCGACAGTGCGGCTCTCCCTCAGTACTGACCCTCCGTCAGTGCGGCTCTCCCTAAGTACTGACCCTCTGACAGAGCGGCTCTCCCTAAGTACTGACCATCCAACAGTGCGTCTCTCCTTCAGTGCTAACCCTCCCTCAGTGCGGTGCTCCCTCAGTACTGACACTCGGACAGTGCGGCTCTCGCTCAGTACTGACCCCCCGACAGTGCGGCTCTCCCTCAGTACTGACCCTCCGTCAGTGCGGCTCTCCCTAAGTACTGACCCTCTGACAGAGCGGCTCTCCCTCAGTACAGACCACCAGACAGTGCGGCACTCCCAAAGTACTGACCCTCTGACAGTGCAGCAATCCCTCAGTACTGACCCTCCGTCTGTGCGCCTCTCCCTCAGTACTGAACCCCCCAACAGTGCGGCACTCCATCAGTACTGACCCTCAGACAGTGCGGCTCTCCCTCAGTCCTGACCCTCCGACAGTGCTGCTCTCCCTAAGTACTGACCCTCTGACCGTGCGGCTCTCCCTAAGTACTGACCCTCCAACAGTGCGGCTCTCCCTCAGTGCTGACCCTCCGACAGTGCGGCACTCACTCAGTACTGACCCTCAGACAGTGCGGCTCTCCCTCAGTACTGACCCTCAGACAGTGCGGCTCTCCCTAAGTACTGACCCTCCAACAGTGCGGCTCTCCCTCAGAACTGACTCCCCGACAGTGCGGCACTCCCTCAGTGCTGGCGCCCTGTCAGTGCGGATCTCCCTCAGTACTGACCCCCCAACAGTGCGGCGTTCCCTCAGTACTGACCCCCCGTCAGTGTGGCTCTCCCAAAGTACTGACCCTCGGACAGTGCGGCTCTCCCTCAGTACTGACCACCCAACAGTGCGGCACCCCCTCAGTACTGACCCCCCGACAGTGCAGCAATCCCTGAGTACTGACCCTCCGTCAGTGCGGCTCTCCCTCAGTACTGACCCCCCTGACAGTGCGGCACTCCATCAGCACTGACCGTCAGACAGTGCGGCACTCCCCCAGTACTGACCCTCCAACAGTGCGGCAATCCCTCAGTACTGACCCTCAGTCAGTGCGGCTCTCCCTAAGTCCTGACCCTCCAACAGTGCGGCTCTCCTTCAGTGCTGACCCTCCATCAGTGCGGTGCTCCCTCAGTACTGACACTCGGACAGTGCGGCTCTCCCTCAGTACTGACCCACGACAGTGCGGCACTCCCTCAGTTCTGAACCCCCGTCAGTGCGGCACTCCCTCAGTACTGACCCTCCATCAGTGTGGCTCTCCCTATGTACTGACCCTCTGACAGTGCGGCTCTCCCTCAGTACTGACCCCCAGACAGTGCGGCACTCCCTAAGTACTGACCCTCTGACAGTGCGGCACTCCCTCAGTACTGACCCTCCATCAATGCGGCTCTCCCTAAGTACTGACCCTCTGACAGTGCGGCTCTCCCTCAGTACTGACCCTCTGACAGTGCGGCACTCCCTCAGTACTGACCCCCCGACAGTGCAGCAATCCCTCAGTACTGACCCTCCAACAGTGCGGCTCTCCCTCAGTACTGACCCTCCAACAGTGCGGCTCTCCCTCAGTACTGACCCCCCCCCCGACAGTGCGGCTCTCCATAAGTACTGACCCTCCAACAGTGCGGCTCACCTTCAGTGCTGACCCTCCATCAGTGCGGTGCTCCCTCAGTACTGACACTCGGACAGTGCGGCTCTCCCTGAGTACTGACCCCCCAACAGTGCGGCGCTCCCTCAGTACTGACCCCCCGTCAGTGTGGCTTTCCCAAAGTACTGACCCTCGAACAGTGCAGCTCTCCCTCAGTACTGACCCCCCAACAGTGCGGCACTCCCTCAGTACTGACCCCCCGGCAGTGCAGCAATCCCTGAGTACTGACCCTCCGTCAGTGCGGCTCTCCCTCAGTACTGACCTCCCCTGACAGTGCGGCACTCCATCAGCACTGAGCGTCAGACAGTGCGGCTCCCCCCAGTACTGACCCTCCAACAGTGCGGCAATCCCTCAGTACTGACCCTCCGTCAGTGCGGCTCTCCCTCAGTACTGACCCCCCCGACAGTGCGGCACTCCCTCAGTACTGACCCCCCGACAGTGCAGCAATCCCTCAGTACTGACCCTCCGTCAGTGCGGCTCACCCTCAGTACTGACCCCCCCCGACAGTGCGGCACACCATCAGCACTGACCCTCCGTCAGTGCGGCTCTCCCTCAGTACTGACACCCGCGACAGTGCGGCACTCCATCAGTACTGACCCTCAGACAGTGCGGCTCTCCCCCAATACTGACCCTCCAACAGTGCGGCCCTCCCTCAGTACTGACCCTCCGACAGTGTGGCTCTCCCTAAGTACTGACCCTCCAACAGTTCGGCTCTCCTTCAGTGCTGACCCTCCATCAGTGCGGTGCTCCCTCAGGACTGACCCCCCGACAGTGCGGCACTCCCTCAGTACTGAACCCCCGTCAGTGCGGCACTCCCTCAGTACTGACCCTCTCACAGTGCGGCACTCCCTCAGTACTGACCCCCAGACAGTGTGGCGCTCCCTCAGTACTGACCACCAGACAGTGCGGCACTCCCAAAGTACTGACCCTCTGACAGTGCGGCTCTCCCTCAGTACTGACCCTCTGACAGTGCGGCACTCCCTCAGTGCTGAACCCCCGTCAGTGCGGCGCTCCCTCAGTGCTGACCCCACGACAGTGCAGCAATCCCTCAGTACTGACCCTCCGTCAGTGCGGCACTCCCTCAGTACTGACCCCCACCGACAGTGCGGCACTCCATCAGCACTGACCATCAGACAGTGCGGCTCTCCCCAAGTACGGACCCTCCGACAGTGCGGCACTCCCTCAGTACTGACCCTCCGTCAGTGCGGCTCTCCCTCAGTACTGACCCTACGACAGTGCGGCTCTCCCTAAGTACTGACCCTCCAACAGTGCGGCAATCCCTCAGTACTGACCCTCAGTCAGTGCGGCTCTCCCTCAGTACTGACCCTCCAACAGTGCGGCACTCCCTCAGTACTGACCCTCTGACAGTGCAGCACTCCCTCAGCACTGACCTTCAGACAGTGCGGCTCTCCCCCAGTACTGACCCTCCAACAGTGCGGCAATCCCTTCAGTACTGACCCTCCGTCAGTGCGGCTCTCCCTCACTACTGACACCCCCTACAGTGCGGCACTCCATCAGTACTGACCCTCAGACAGTGCGGCTCTCCCCCAGTACTGACCCTCCAACAGTGCGGCTCTCCCTCGGTACTGACACCCCCTACAGTGCGGCACTCCATCAGTACTGACCCTCAGACAGTGCGGCTCTCCCCCAGTACTGACCCTCCAACAGTGCGGCACTCCATCAGTACTGACCCTCAGACTGTGCGGCTCTCCCCCAGTACTGACCCTCCAACAGTGCGGCTCTCCCTCAGTACTGACCCTCCGACAGTGCTGCTCTCCCTAAGTACTGACCCTCCAACAGTACTGCTCTCCTTCAGTGCTGACCCTCCATCAGTGCGGTGCTCCCTCAGAACTGACACTCGGACAGTGCGGCTCTCCCTCAGTACTGACCCCCAGACAGTGCGGCACTCCCTCAGTACTGACCCTCTGACAGTGCGGCACTCCCTCAGTACTGAACAACCTTCAGTGCGGCTCTCCCTCAGTACTGACCCCCCGACAGTGCGGCGCTCCCTCAGTACTGACCCTCCAACAGTGCGGCTCTCCCTCAGTACTGACCCCCCCCGACAGTGCGGCACTCCATCTGCACTGACCCTCAGACAGTGCGGCTCTCCCCCAGTAGTGACCCTCCAACAGTGCGGCAATCCCGCAGTACTGACCCTCCTTCAGTGCGGCTCTCCCTCAGTACTGACACCCCCGACAGTGCGGCACTCCCTCAGTACTGACACTCGGACAGTGCGGCTCTCCCTCAGTACTGACCCCCCGACAGTGCGGCACTCCCTCAGTACTGACCCTCCGACAGTGCGGCTCTCCCTAAGTACTGACCCTCCAACAGTGCAGCTCTCCCTCAGTGCTGACCCTCC
This sequence comes from Scyliorhinus torazame, assembly GCF_047496885.1. Lineage (NCBI taxonomy): Eukaryota > Metazoa > Chordata > Chondrichthyes > Carcharhiniformes > Scyliorhinidae > Scyliorhinus > Scyliorhinus torazame. The sequence continues at coordinate 84,700,379 of NC_092722.1, forward strand.
GTCAGTGCGGTGCTCCCTCAGTACTGATACTCAGACAGTGCGGCTCTCCCTCAGTACTGACCCTCAGACAGTGCGGCTCTCCCTAAGTACTGACCCTCCAACAGTGCGGCTCTCCCTCAGAACTGACCACCCAACAGTGCGGCGCTCCCTCAGTCCTGACCCCCCGTCAGTGTGGCTCTCCCAAAGTACTGACCCTCGGACAGTGCAGCTCTCCCTCAGCACTGACCCTCCAACAGTGCGGCAATCCCTCAGTACTGACCCTCCATCAGTGCGGCTCTCACCCAGTACTGACCCTCCAACAGTGCGGCAATCCCTCAGTACTGACCCTCCGTCAGTGCGGCTCTCCCTCAGTACTGACACCCCCGACAGTGCGGCACTCCATCAGTACTGACCCTCAGACAGCGCGGCTCTCCCCCAGTACTGACCCTCCAACAGTGCGGCTCTCCCTCAGTACTGACCCTCCGACAGTGCTGCTCTCCCTAAGTACTGACCCTCCAACAGTGCGGCTCTCCTTCAGTGCTGACCCTCCATCAGTGCGGTGCTCCCTCAGTACTGACACTCGGACAGTGCGGCTCGCCCTCAGTACTGACACCCGACAGTGCGGCACTCCCTCAGTACTGACCCTCCGTCAGTGCGGCTCTCCCTAAGTACTGACCCTCTTACAGTGCGGCGCTCCCTCAGTACTGACCCTCTTACAGTGCGGCTCTCCCTCAGTACTGACCCTCTGACAGTGCGGCACTCCCTCAGTACTGACCCTCCGTCAGTGCGGCTCTCCCTCAGTACTGACCCTCCGTCAGTGCGGCACTCCATCAGTACTGACCCTCTGACAGTGCAGCAATCCCTCAGTACTGACCCTCCAACAGTGCGTCTCTCCCTCAGTACTGACCCCCCCGACAGTGCGGCTCTCCCTAAGTACTGACCCTACAACAGTGCGGCTCTCCCTAAGTACTGACCATCCAACAGTGCGTCTCTCCTTCAGTGCTGACCCTCCCTCAGTGCGGTGCTCCCTCAGTACTGACACTCGGACAGTGCGGCACCCCCTCAGTACTGACCCCCCGACAGTGCAGCAATCCCTGAGTACTGACCCTCCGTCAGTGCGGCTCTCCCTCAGTACTGACCCCCCTGACAGTGCGGCACTCCATCAGCACTGACCGTCAGACAGTGCGGCACTCCCCCAGTACTGACCCTCCAACAGTGCGGCAATCCCTCAGTACTGACCCTCAGTCAGTGCGGCTCTCCCTAAGTCCTGACCCTCCAACAGTGCGGCTCTCCTTCAGTGCTGACCCTCCATCAGTGCGGTGCTCCCTCAGTACTGACACTCGGACAGTGCGGCTCTCCCTCAGTACTGACCCACGACAGTGCGGCACTCCCTCAGTTCTGAACCCCCGTCAGTGCGGCACTCCCTCAGTACTGACCCTCCATCAGTGTGGCTCTCCCTATGTACTGACCCTCTGACAGTGCGGCTCTCCCTCAGTACTGACCCCCAGACAGTGCGGCACTCCCTAAGTACTGACCCTCTGACAGTGCGGCACTCCCTCAGTACTGACCCTCCATCAATGCGGCTCTCCCTAAGTACTGACCCTCTGACAGTGCGGCTCTCCCTCAGTACTGACCCTCTGACAGTGCGGCACTCCCTCAGTACTGACCCCCCGACAGTGCAGCAATCCCTCAGTACTGACCCTCCAACAGTGCGGCTCTCCCTCAGTACTGACCCTCCAACAGTGCGGCTCTCCCTCAGTACTGACCCCCCCCCCGACAGTGCGGCTCTCCATAAGTACTGACCCTCCAACAGTGCGGCTCACCTTCAGTGCTGACCCTCCATCAGTGCGGTGCTCCCTCAGTACTGACACTCGGACAGTGCGGCTCTCCCTGAGTACTGACCCCCCAACAGTGCGGCGCTCCCTCAGTACTGACCCCCCGTCAGTGTGGCTTTCCCAAAGTACTGACCCTCGAACAGTGCAGCTCTCCCTCAGTACTGACCCCCCAACAGTGCGGCACTCCCTCAGTACTGACCCCCCGGCAGTGCAGCAATCCCTGAGTACTGACCCTCCGTCAGTGCGGCTCTCCCTCAGTACTGACCTCCCCTGACAGTGCGGCACTCCATCAGCACTGAGCGTCAGACAGTGCGGCTCCCCCCAGTACTGACCCTCCAACAGTGCGGCAATCCCTCAGTACTGACCCTCCGTCAGTGCGGCTCTCCCTCAGTACTGACCCCCCCGACAGTGCGGCACTCCCTCAGTACTGACCCCCCGACAGTGCAGCAATCCCTCAGTACTGACCCTCCGTCAGTGCGGCTCACCCTCAGTACTGACCCCCCCCGACAGTGCGGCACACCATCAGCACTGACCCTCCGTCAGTGCGGCTCTCCCTCAGTACTGACACCCGCGACAGTGCGGCACTCCATCAGTACTGACCCTCAGACAGTGCGGCTCTCCCCCAATACTGACCCTCCAACAGTGCGGCCCTCCCTCAGTACTGACCCTCCGACAGTGTGGCTCTCCCTAAGTACTGACCCTCCAACAGTTCGGCTCTCCTTCAGTGCTGACCCTCCATCAGTGCGGTGCTCCCTCAGGACTGACCCCCCGACAGTGCGGCACTCCCTCAGTACTGAACCCCCGTCAGTGCGGCACTCCCTCAGTACTGACCCTCTCACAGTGCGGCACTCCCTCAGTACTGACCCCCAGACAGTGTGGCGCTCCCTCAGTACTGACCACCAGACAGTGCGGCACTCCCAAAGTACTGACCCTCTGACAGTGCGGCTCTCCCTCAGTACTGACCCTCTGACAGTGCGGCACTCCCTCAGTGCTGAACCCCCGTCAGTGCGGCGCTCCCTCAGTGCTGACCCCACGACAGTGCAGCAATCCCTCAGTACTGACCCTCCGTCAGTGCGGCACTCCCTCAGTACTGACCCCCACCGACAGTGCGGCACTCCATCAGCACTGACCATCAGACAGTGCGGCTCTCCCCAAGTACGGACCCTCCGACAGTGCGGCACTCCCTCAGTACTGACCCTCCGTCAGTGCGGCTCTCCCTCAGTACTGACCCTACGACAGTGCGGCTCTCCCTAAGTACTGACCCTCCAACAGTGCGGCAATCCCTCAGTACTGACCCTCAGTCAGTGCGGCTCTCCCTCAGTACTGACCCTCCAACAGTGCGGCACTCCCTCAGTACTGACCCTCTGACAGTGCAGCACTCCCTCAGCACTGACCTTCAGACAGTGCGGCTCTCCCCCAGTACTGACCCTCCAACAGTGCGGCAATCCCTTCAGTACTGACCCTCCGTCAGTGCGGCTCTCCCTCACTACTGACACCCCCTACAGTGCGGCACTCCATCAGTACTGACCCTCAGACAGTGCGGCTCTCCCCCAGTACTGACCCTCCAACAGTGCGGCTCTCCCTCGGTACTGACACCCCCTACAGTGCGGCACTCCATCAGTACTGACCCTCAGACAGTGCGGCTCTCCCCCAGTACTGACCCTCCAACAGTGCGGCACTCCATCAGTACTGACCCTCAGACTGTGCGGCTCTCCCCCAGTACTGACCCTCCAACAGTGCGGCTCTCCCTCAGTACTGACCCTCCGACAGTGCTGCTCTCCCTAAGTACTGACCCTCCAACAGTACTGCTCTCCTTCAGTGCTGACCCTCCATCAGTGCGGTGCTCCCTCAGAACTGACACTCGGACAGTGCGGCTCTCCCTCAGTACTGACCCCCAGACAGTGCGGCACTCCCTCAGTACTGACCCTCTGACAGTGCGGCACTCCCTCAGTACTGAACAACCTTCAGTGCGGCTCTCCCTCAGTACTGACCCCCCGACAGTGCGGCGCTCCCTCAGTACTGACCCTCCAACAGTGCGGCTCTCCCTCAGTACTGACCCCCCCCGACAGTGCGGCACTCCATCTGCACTGACCCTCAGACAGTGCGGCTCTCCCCCAGTAGTGACCCTCCAACAGTGCGGCAATCCCGCAGTACTGACCCTCCTTCAGTGCGGCTCTCCCTCAGTACTGACACCCCCGACAGTGCGGCACTCCCTCAGTACTGACACTCGGACAGTGCGGCTCTCCCTCAGTACTGACCCCCCGACAGTGCGGCACTCCCTCAGTACTGACCCTCCGACAGTGCGGCTCTCCCTAAGTACTGACCCTCCAACAGTGCAGCTCTCCCTCAGTGCTGACCCTCCGTCAGTGCGGTGCTCCCTCAGTACTGATACTCAGACAGTGCGGCTCTCCCTCAGTACTGACCCTCAGACAGTGCGGCTCTCCCTAAGTACTGACCCTCCAACAGTGCGGCTCTCCCTCAGAACTGACCACCCAACAGTGCGGCGCTCCCTCAGTCCTGACCCCCCGTCAGTGTGGCTCTCCCAAAGTACTGACCCTCGGACAGTGCAGCTCTCCCTCAGCACTGACCCTCCAACAGTGCGGCAATCCCTCAGTACTGACCCTCCATCAGTGCGGCTCTCACCCAGTACTGACCCTCCAACAGTGCGGCAATCCCTCAGTACTGACCCTCCGTCAGTGCGGCTCTCCCTCAGTACTGACACCCCCGACAGTGCGGCACTCCATCAGTACTGACCCTCAGACAGCGCGGCTCTCCCCCAGTACTGACCCTCCAACAGTGCGGCTCTCCCTCAGTACTGACCCTCCGACAGTGCTGCTCTCCCTAAGTACTGACCCTCCAACAGTGCGGCTCTCCTTCAGTGCTGACCCTCCATCAGTGCGGTGCTCCCTCAGTACTGACACTCGGACAGTGCGGCTCGCCCTCAGTACTGACACCCGACAGTGCGGCACTCCCTCAGTACTGACCCTCCGTCAGTGCGGCTCTCCCTAAGTACTGACCCTCTTACAGTGCGGCGCTCCCTCAGTACTGACCCTCTTACAGTGCGGCTCTCCCTCAGTACTGACCCTCTGACAGTGCGGCACTCCCTCAGTACTGACCCTCCGTCAGTGCGGCTCTCCCTCAGTACTGACCCTCCGTCAGTGCGGCACTCCATCAGTACTGACCCTCTGACAGTGCAGCAATCCCTCAGTACTGACCCTCCAACAGTGCGTCTCTCCCTCAGTACTGACCCCCCCGACAGTGCGGCTCTCCCTAAGTACTGACCCTACAACAGTGCGGCTCTCCCTAAGTACTGACCATCCAACAGTGCGTCTCTCCTTCAGTGCTGACCCTCCCTCAGTGCGGTGCTCCCTCAGTACTGACACTCGGACAGTGCGGCTCTCCCTCCGTACTGACCCCCCGACAGTGCGGCTCTCCCTCAGTACTGACCCTCTGTCAGTGCGGCTCTCCCTAAGTACTGACCCTCTGACAGAGCGGCTCTCCCTAAGTACTGACCATCCAACAGTGCGTCTCTCCTTCAGTGCTGACCCTCCCTCAGTGCGGTGCTCCCTCAGTACTGACACTCGGACAGTGCGGCTCTCGCTCAGTACTGACCCCCCGACAGTGCGGCTCTCCCTCAGTACTGACCCTCCGTCAGTGCGGCTCTCCCTAAGCACTGACCCTCTGACAGAGCGGCTCTCCCTCAGTACAGACCACCAGACAGTGCGGCACTCCCTAAGTACTGACCCTCTGACAGTGCAGCAATCCCTCAGTACTGACCCTCCGTCTGTGCGCCTCTCCCTCAGTACTGAACCCCCCAACAGTGCGGCACTCCATCAGTACTGACCCTCAGACAGTGCGGCTCTCCCTCAGTCCTGACCCTCCGACAGTGCTGCTCTCCCTAAGTACTGACCCTCTGACCGTGCGGCTCTCCCTAAGTACTGACCCTCCAACAGTGCGGCTCTCCCTCAGTGCTGACCCTCCGACAGTGCGGCACTCACTCAGTGCTGACCCTCAGACAGTGCGGCTCTCCCTCAGTACTGACCCTCAGACAGTGCGGCTCTCCCTAAGTACTGACCCTCCAACAGTGCGGCTCTCCCTCAGAACTGACTCCCCGACAGTGCGGCATTCCCTCAGTGCTGGCGCCCTGTCAGTGCGGCTCTCCCTCAGTACTGACCCCCCAACAGTGCGGCGTTCCCTCAGTACTGACCCCCCGTCAGTGTGGCTCTCCCAAAGTACTGACCCTCGGACAGTGCGGCTCTCCCTCAGTACTGACCACCCAACAGTGCGGCACCCCCTCAGTACTGACCCCCCGACAGTGCAGCAATCCCTGAGTACTGACCCTCCGTCAGTGCGGCTCTCCCTCAGTACTGACCCCCCTGACAGTGCGGCACTCCATCAGCACTGACCGTCAGACAGTGCGGCTCTCCCCCAGTACTGACCCTCCAACAGTGCGGCAATCCCTCAGTGCTGACCCACCATCAGTGCGGTGCTCCCTCAGTACTGACACTCGGATAGTGCGGCTCTCCCTCAGTACTGCCCCATGACAGTGCGGCACTCCCTCAGTACTGAACCCCCGTCAGTGCGGCACTCCCTCAGTACTGACCCTCCATCAGTGCGGCTCTCCCTATGTACTGACCCTCTGACAGTGCGGCTCTCCCTCAGTACTGACCCCCAGACAGTGCGGCACTCCCTAAGTACTGACCCTCTGACAGTGCGGCACTCCCTCAGTACTGACCCTCCATCAATGCGGCTCTCCCTAAGTACTGACCCTCTGACAGTGCGGCTCTCCCTCAGTACTGACCCTCTGACAGTGCGGCACTCCCTCAGTACTGACCCCCCGACAGTGCAGCAATCCCTCAGTACTGACCCTCCAACAGTGCGGCTCTCCCTCAGTACTGACCCTCCAACAGTGCGGCTCTCCCTCAGTACTGACCCCCCCCCCCGACAGTGCGGCTCTCCCTAAGTACTGACCCTCCAACAGTGCGGCTCACCTTCAGTGCTGACCCTCCATCAGTGCGGTGCTCCCTCAGTACTGACACTCGGACAGTGCGGCTCTCCCTCAGTACTGACCCCCCGACAGTGCGGCACTCCCTCAGTACTGACCTTCCGTCAGTGCGGCTCTCCCTAAGTACTGACCCTCTGACAGTGCAGCACTCCCTCAGTAATGACCCTCTGACAGTGCAGCAAACCCTCAGTACTGACCCTCCTTCTGTGCGGCTCTCCCTCAGTACTGACCGTCCGACAATGCTGCTCTCCCTAAGTACTGACCCTCCGACATGCGGCTCTCCCTCAGTGCTGACCCTCCGTCAGTGCGGTGCTCCCTCAGTACTGACACTCGGACAGTGCGGCTCGCCCTCAGTACTGACACCCGACAGTGCGGCACTCCCTCAGTACTGACCCTCCGTCAGTGCGGCTCTCCCTAAGTACTGACCCTCTTACAGTGCGGCGCTCCCTCAGTACTGACCCTCTTACAGTGCGGCTCTCCCTCAGTACTGACCCTCTGACAGTGCGGCACTCCCTCAGTACTGACCCTCCGTCAGTGCGGCTCTCCCTCAGTACTGACCCTCCGTCAGTGCGGCACTCCATCAGTACTGACCCTCTGACAGTGCAGCAATCCCTCAGTACTGACCCTCCAACAGTGCGTCTCTCCCTCAGTACTGACCCCCCCGACAGTGCGGCTCTCCCTAAGTACTGACCCTACAACAGTGCGGCTCTCCCTAAGTACTGACCATCCAACAGTGCGTCTCTCCTTCAGTGCTGACCCTCCCTCAGTGCGGTGCTCCCTCAGTACTGACACTCGGACAGTGCGGCTCTCCCTCCGTACTGACCCCCCGTCAGTGCGGCTCTCCCTCAGTACTGACCCTCTGTCAGTGCGGCTCTCCCTAAGTACTGACCCTCTGACAGAGCGGCTCTCCCTAAGTACTGACCATCCAACAGTGCGCCTCTCCTTCAGTGCTGACCCTCCCTCAGTGCGGTGCTCCCTCAGTACTGACACTCGGACAGTGCGGCTCTCGCTCAGTACTGACCCCCCGACAGTGCGGCTCTCCCTCAGTACTGACCCTCCGTCAGTGCGGCTCTCCCTAAGTACTGACCCTCTGACAGAGCGGCTCTCCCTCAGTACAGACCACCAGACAGTGCGGCACTCCCTAAGTACTGACCCTCTGACAGTGCAGCAATCCCTCAGTACTGACCCTCCGTCTGTGCGCCTCTCCCTCAGTACTGAACCCCCCAACAGTGCGGCACTCCATCAGTACTGACCCTCAGACAGTGCGGCTCTCCCTCAGTCCTGACCCTCCGACAGTGCTGCTCTCCCTAAGTACTGACCCTCTGACCGTGCGGCTCTCCCTAAGTACTGACCCTCCAACAGTGCGGCTCTCCCTCAGTGCTGACCCTCCGACAGTGCGGCACTCACTCAGTGCTGACCCTCAGACAGTGCGGCTCTCCCTCAGTACTGACCCTCAGACAGTGCGGCTCTCCCTAAGTACTGACCCTCCAACAGTGCGGCTCTCCCTCAGAACTGACTCCCCGACAGTGCGGCATTCCCTCAGTGCTGGCGCCCTGTCAGTGCGGCTCTCCCTCAGTACTGACCCCCCAACAGTGCGGCGTTCCCTCAGTACTGACCCCCCGTCAGTGTGGCTCTCCCAAAGTACTGGCCCTCGGACAGTGCGGCTCTCCCTCAGTACTGACCACCCAACAGTGCGGCACCCCCTCAGTACTGACCCCCCGACAGTGCAGCAATCCCTGAGTACTGACCCTCCGTCAGTGCGGCTCTCCCTCAGTACTGACCCCCCTGACAGTGCGGCACTCCATCAGCACTGACCGTCAGACAGTGCGGCTCTCCCCCAGTACTGACCCTCCAACAGTGCGGCAATCCCTCAGTGCTGACCCTCCATCAGTGCGGTGCTCCCTCAGTACTGACACTCGGATAGTGCGGCTCTCCCTCAGTACTGCCCCATGACAGTGCGGCACTCCCTCAGTACTGAACCCCCGTCAGTGCGGCACTCCCTCAGTACTGACCCTCCATCAGTGCGGCTCTCCCTATGTACTGACCCTCTGACAGTGCGGCTCTCCCTCAGTACTGACCCCCAGACAGTGCGGCACTCCCTAAGTACTGACCCTCTGACAGTGCGGCACTCCCTCAGTACTGACCCTCCATCAATGCGGCTCTCCCTAAGTACTGACCCTCTGACAGTGCGGCTCTCCCTCAGTACTGACCCTCTGACAGTGCGGCACTCCCTCAGTACTGACCCCCCGACAGTGCAGCAATCCCTCAGTACTGACCCTCCAACAGTGCGGCTCTCCCTCAGTACTGTCCCTCCAACAGTGCGGCTCTCCCTCAGTACTGACCCCCCCCCCCCGACAGTGCGGCTCTCCCTAAGTACTGACCCTCCAACAGTGCGGCTCACCTTCAGTGCTGACCCTCCATCAGTGCGGTGCTCCCTCAGTACTGACACTCGGACAGTGCGGCTCTCCCTCAGTACTGACCCCCCGACAGTGCGGCACTCCCTCAGTACTGACCTTCCGTCAGTGCGGCTCTCCCTAAGTACTGACCCTCTGACAGTGCAGCACTCCCTAAGTAATGACCCTCTGACAGTGCAGCAAACCCTCAGTACTGACCCTCCTTCTGTGCGGCTCTCCCTCAGTACTGACCGTCCGACAATGCTGCTCTCCCTAAGTACTGACCCTCCGACATGCGGCTCTCCCTCAGTGCTGACCCTCCGTCAGTGCGGTGCTCCCTCAGTACTGACACTCGGACAGTGCGGCTCTCCCTCCGTACTGACCCCCCGACAGTGCGGCTCTCCCTCAGTACTGACCCTCTGTCAGTGCGGCTCTCCCTAAGTACTGACCCTCTGACAGAGCGGCTCTCCCTAAGTACTGACCATCCAACAGTGCGTCTCTCCTTCAGTGCTGACCCTCCCTCAGTGCGGTGCTCCCTCAGTACTGACACTCGGACAGTGCGGCTCTCGCTCAGTACTGACCCCCCGACAGTGCGGCTCTCCCTCAGTACTGACCCTCCGTCAGTGCGGCTCTCCCTAAGTACTGACCCTCTGACAGAGCGGCTCTCCCTCAGTACAGACCACCAGACAGTGCGGCACTCCCTAAGTACTGAACCCCCCAACAGTGCGGCACTCCATCAGTACTGACCCTCAGACAGTGCGGCTCTCCCTCAGTCCTGACCCTCCGACAGTGCTGCTCTCCCTAAGTACTGACCCTCTGACCGTGCGGCTCTCCCTAAGTACTGACCCTCCAACAGTGCGGCTCTCCCTCAGTGCTGACCCTCCGACAGTGCGGCACTCACTCAGTACTGACCCTCAGACAGTGCGGCTCTCCCTCAGTACTGACCCTCAGACAGTGCGGCTCTCCCTAAGTACTGACCCTCCAACAGTGCGGCTCTCCCTCAGAACTGACTCCCCGACAGTGCGGCATTCCCTCAGTGCTGGCGCCCTGTCAGTGCGGCTCTCCCTCAGTACTGACCCCCCAACAGTGCGGCGTTCCCTCAGTACTGACCCCCCGTCAGTGTGGCTCTCCCAAAGTACTGACCCTCGGACAGTGCGGCTCTCCCTCAGTACTGACCACCCAACAGTGCGGCACCCCCTCAGTACTGACCCCCCGACAGTGCAGCAATCCCTGAGTACTGACCCTCCGTCAGTGCGGCTCTCCCTCAGTACTGACCCCCCTGACAGTGCGGCACTCCATCAGCACTGACCGTCAGACAGTGCGGCTCTCCCCCAGTACTGACCCTCCAACAGTGCGGCAATCCCTCAGTACTGACCCTCAGTCAGTGCGGCTCTCCCTAAGTCCTGACCCTCCAACAGTGCGGCTCTCCTTCAGTGCTGACCCTCCATCAGTGCGGTGCTCCCTCAGTACTGACACTCGGATAGTGCGGCTCTCCCTCAGTACTGACCCACGACAGTGCGGCACTCCCTCAGTACTGAACCCCCGTCAGTGCGGCACTCCCTCAGTACTGACCCTCCATCAGTGCGGCTCTCCCTATGTACTGACCCTCTGACAGTGCGGCTCTCCCTCAGTACTGACCCCCCTGACAGTGCGGCACTCCATCAGCACTGACCGTCAGACAGTGCGGCTCTCCCCCAGTACTGACCCTCCAACAGTGCGGCAATCCCTCAGTGCTGACCCACCATCAGTGCGGTGCTCCCTCAGTACTGACACTCGGATAGTGCGGCTCTCCCTCAGTACTGCCCCATGACAGTGCGGCACTCCCTCAGTACTGAACCCCCGTCAGTGCGGCACTCCCTCAGTACTGACCCTCCATCAGTGCGGCTCTCCCTATGTACTGACCCTCTGACAGTGCGGCTCTCCCTCAGTACTGACCCCCAGACAGTGCGGCACTCCCTAAGTACTGACCCTCTGACAGTGCGGCACTCCCTCAGTACTGACCCTCCATCAATGCGGCTCTCCCTAAGTACTGACCCTCTGACAGTGCGGCTCTCCCTCAGTACTGACCCTCTGACAGTGCGGCACTCCCTCAGTACTGACCCCCCGACAGTGCAGCAATCCCTCAGTACTGACCCTCCAACAGTGCGGCTCTCCCTCAGTACTGACCCTCCAACAGTGCGGCTCTCCCTCAGTACTGACCCCCCCCCCCCGACAGTGCGGCTCTCGCTAAGTACTGACCCTCCAACAGTGCGGCTCACCTTCAGTGCTGACCCTCCATCAGTGCGGTGCTCCCTCAGTACTGACACTCGGACAGTGCGGCTCTCCCTCAGTACTGACCCCCCGACAGTGCGGCACTCCCTCAGTACTGACCTTCCGTCAGTGCGGCTCTCCCTAAGTACTGACCCTCTGACAGTGCAGCACTCCCTAAGTAATGACCCTCTGACAGTGCAGCAAACCCTCAGTACTGACCCTCCTTCTGTGCGGCTCTCCCTCAGTACTGACCGTCCGACAATGCTGCTCTCCCTAAGTACTGACCCTCCGACATGCGGCTCTCCCTCAGTGCTGACCCTCCGTCAGTGCGGTGCTCCCTCAGTACTGACACTCGGACAGTGCGGCTCGCCCTCAGTACTGACACCCGACAGTGCGGCACTCCCTCAGTACTGACCCTCCGTCAGTGCGGCTCTCCCTAAGTACTGACCCTCCAACAGTGCGGCTCTCCCTCAGAACTGACTCCCCGACAGTGCGGCATTCCCTCAGTGCTGGCGCCCTGTCAGTGCGGCTCTCCCTCAGTACTGACCCCCCAACAGTGCGGCGTTCCCTCAGTACTGACCCCCCGTCAGTGTGGCTCTCCCAAAGTACTGACCCTCGGACAGTGCGGCTCTCCCTCAGTACTGACCACCCAACAGTGCGGCACCCCCTCAGTACTGACCCCCCGACAGTGCAGCAATCCCTGAGTACTGACCCTCCGTCAGTGCGGCTCTCCCTCAGTACTGACCCCCCTGACAGTGCGGCACTCCATCAGCACTGACCGTCAGACAGTGCGGCTCTCCCCCAGTACTGACCCTCCAACAGTGCGGCAATCCCTCAGTACTGACCCTCAGTCAGTGCGGCTCTCCCTAAGTCCTGACCCTCCAACAGTGCGGCTCTCCTTCAGTGCTGACCCTCCATCAGTGCGGTGCTCCCTCAGTACTGACACTCGGATAGTGCGGCTCTCCCTCAGTACTGACCCACGACAGTGCGGCACTCCCTCAGTACTGAACCCCCGTCAGTGCGGCACTCCCTCAGTACTGACCCTCCATCAGTGCGGCTCTCCCTATGTGCTGACCCTCTGACAGTGCGGCTCTCCCTCAGTACTGACCCCCCTGACAGTGCGGCACTCCATCAGCACTGACCGTCAGACAGTGCGGCTCTCCCCCAGTACTGACCCTCCAACAGTGCGGCAATCCCTCAGTGCTGACCCACCATCAGTGCGGTGCTCCCTCAGTACTGACACTCGGATAGTGCGGCTCTCCCTCAGTACTGCCCCATGACAGTGCGGCACTCCCTCAGTACTGAACCCCCGTCAGTGCGGCACTCCCTCAGTACTGACCCTCCATCAGTGCGGCTCTCCCTATGTACTGACCCTCTGACAGTGCGGCTCTCCCTCAGTACTGACCCCCAGACAGTGCGGCACTCCCTAAGTACTGACCCTCTGACAGTGCGGCACTCCCTCAGTACTGACCCTCCATCAATGCGGCTCTCCCTAAGTACTGACCCTCTGACAGTGCGGCTCTCCCTCAGTACTGACCCTCTGACAGTGCGGCACTCCCTCAGTACTGACCCCCCGACAGTGCAGCAATCCCTCAGTACTGACCCTCCAACAGTGCGGCTCTCCCTCAGTACTGACCCTCCAACAGTGCGGCTCTCCCTCAGTACTGACCCCCCCCCCCGACAGTGCGGCTCTCCCTAAGTACTGACCCTCCAACAGTGCGGCTCACCTTCAGTGCTGACCCTCCATCAGTGCGGTGCTCCCTCAGTACTGACACTCGGACAGTGCGGCTCTCCCTCAGTACTGACCCCCCGACAGTGCGGCACTCCCTCAGTACTGACCTTCCGTCAGTGCGGCTCTCCCTAAGTACTGACCCTCTGACAGTGCAGCACTCCCTAAGTAATGACCCTCTGACAGTGCAGCAAACCCTCAGTACTGACCCTCCTTCTGTGCGGCTCTCCCTCAGTACTGACCGTCCGACAATGCTGCTCTCCCTAAGTACTGACCCTCCGACATGCGGCTCTCCCTCAGTGCTGACCCTCCGTCAGTGCGGTGCTCCCTCAGTACTGACACTCGGACAGTGCGGCTCGCCCTCAGTACTGACACCCGACAGTGCGGCACTCCCTCAGTACTGACCCTCCGTCAGTGCGGCTCTCCCTAAGTACTGACCCTCTTACAGTGCGGCGCTCCCTCAGTACTGACCCTCTTACAGTGCGGCTCTCCCTCAGTACTGACCCTCTGACAGTGCGGCACTCCCTCAGTACTGACCCTCCGTCAGTGCGGCTCTCCCTCAGTACTGACCCTCCGTCAGTGCGGCACTCCATCAGTACTGACCCTCTGACAGTGCAGCAATCCCTCAGTACTGACCCTCCAACAGTGCGTCTCTCCCTCAGTACTGACCCCCCCGACAGTGCGGCTCTCCCTAAGTACTGACCCTACAACAGTGCGGCTCTCCCTAAGTACTGACCATCCAACAGTGCGTCTCTCCTTCAGTGCTGACCCTCCCTCAGTGCGGTGCTCCCTCAGTACTGACACTCGGACAGTGCGGCTCTCCCTCCGTACTGACCCCCCGACAGTGCGGCTCTCCCTCAGTACTGACCCTCTGTCAGTGCGGCTCTCCCTAAGTACTGACCCTCTGACAGAGCGGCTCTCCCTAAGTACTGACCATCCAACAGTGCGTCTCTCCTTCAGTGCTGACCCTCCCTCAGTGCGGTGCTCCCTCAGTACTGACACTCGGACAGTGCGGCTCTCGCTCAGTACTGACCCCCCGACAGTGCGGCTCTCCCTCAGTACTGACCCTCCGTCAGTGCGGCTCTCCCTAAGTACTGACCCTCTGACAGAGCGGCTCTCCCTCAGTACAGACCACCAGACAGTGCGGCACTCCCTAAGTACTGACCCTCTGACAGTGCAGCAATCCCTCAGTACTGACCCTCCGTCTGTGCGCCTCTCCCTCAGTACTGAACCCCCCAACAGTGCGGCACTCCATCAGTACTGACCCTCAGACAGTGCGGCTCTCCCTCAGTCCTGACCCTCCGACAGTGCTGCTCTCCCTAAGTACTGACCCTCTGACCGTGCGGCTCTCCCTAAGTACTGACCCTCCAACAGTGCGGCTCTCCCTCAGTGCTGACCCTCCGACAGTGCGGCACTCACTCAGTGCTGACCCTCAGACAGTGCGGCTCTCCCTCAGTACTGACCCTCAGACAGTGCGGCTCTCCCTAAGTACTGACCCTCCAACAGTGCGGCTCTCCCTCAGAACTGACTCCCCGACAGTGCGGCATTCCCTCAGTGCTGGCGCCCTGTCAGTGCGGCTCTCCCTCAGTACTGACCCCCCAACAGTGCGGCGTTCCCTCAGTACTGACCCCCCGTCAGTGTGGCTCTCCCAAAGTACTGACCCTCGGACAGTGCGGCTCTCCCTCAGTACTGACCACCCAACAGTGCGGCACCCCCTCAGTACTGACCCCCCGACAGTGCAGCAATCCCTGAGTACTGACCCTCCGTCAGTGCGGCTCTCCCTCAGTACTGACCCCCCTGACAGTGCGGCACTCCATCAGCACTGACCGTCAGACAGTGCGGCTCTCCCCCAGTACTGACCCTCCAACAGTGCGGCAATCCCTCAGTGCTGACCCTCCATCAGTGCGGTGCTCCCTCAGTACTGACACTCGGATAGTGCGGCTCTCCCTCAGTACTGCCCCATGACAGTGCGGCACTCCCTCAGTACTGAACCCCCGTCAGTGCGGCACTCCCTCAGTACTGACCCTCCATCAGTGCGGCTCTCCCTATGTACTGACCCTCTGACAGTGCGGCTCTCCCTCAGTACTGACCCCCAGACAGTGCGGCACTCCCTAAGTACTGACCCTCTGACAGTGCGGCACTCCCTCAGTACTGACCCTCCATCAATGCGGCTCTCCCTAAGTACTGACCCTCTGACAGTGCGGCTCTCCCTCAGTACTGACCCTCTGACAGTGCGGCACTCCCTCAGTACTGACCCCCCGACAGTGCAGCAATCCCTCAGTACTGACCCTCCAACAGTGCGGCTCTCCCTCAGTACTGACCCTCCAACAGTGCGGCTCTCCCTCAGTACTGACCCCCCCCCCCGACAGTGCGGCTCTCCCTAAGTACTGACCCTCCAACAGTGCGGCTCACCTTCAGTGCTGACCCTCCATCAGTGCGGTGCTCCCTCAGTACTGACACTCGGACAGTGCGGCTCTCCCTCAGTACTGACCCCCCGACAGTGCGGCACTCCCTCAGTACTGACCTTCCGTCAGTGCGGCTCTCCCTAAGTACTGACCCTCTGACAGTGCAGCACTCCCTAAGTAATGACCCTCTGACAGTGCAGCAAACCCTCAGTACTGACCCTCCTTCTGTGCGGCTCTCCCTCAGTACTGACCGTCCGACAATGCTGCTCTCCCTAAGTACTGACCCTCCGACATGCGGCTCTCCCTCAGTGCTGACCCTCCGTCAGTGCGGTGCTCCCTCAGTACTGACCCTCTGACAGTGCGGCACTCCCTCAGTACTGACCCTCCGACAGTGCGGCACTCCCTCAGTGCTGACCCTCCGTCAGTGCGGTGCTCCCTCAGTACTGACCCTCTCACAGTGCGGCACTCCCTCAGTACTGACCCTCCGACAGTGCGGCTCTCCCTAAGTACTGACCCTCCAACAGTGCGGCTCTCCCTCAGTGCTGACCCTCCGTCAGTGCGGTGCTCCCTCAGTACTGATACTCCGACAGTGCGGCACTCCCTCAGTACTGACCCTCAGACAGTGCGGCTCTCCCTAAGTACTGACCCTCCAACAGTGCGGCTCTCCCTCAGTGCTGACGCCCCGTCAGTGCGGCTCTCCCTCAGTACTGACCCCCCAACAGTGTGGCGCTCCCTCAGTACTGACCCCCCGTCAGTGTGGCTCTCCCAAAGTACTGACCCTCGGACAGTGCGGCACTCCCTCAGTACTGACCCCCCGGCAGTGCAGCAATCCCTGAGTACTGACGCTCGGTCAGTTCGGCTCTCCCTCAGTACTGACCCCCCCTGACAGTGCGGCACTCCATCAGCACTGACCGTCAGACAGTGCGGCTCTCCCCCAGTACTGACCCTCCAACAGTGCGGCAATCCCTCAGTACTGACCCTCCGTCAGTGCGGCTCTCCCTCAGTACTGACCGCCCCCGACAGTGCGGCACTCCCTCAGTGCTGACCCCCCGACAGTGCAGCAATCCCTCAGTACTGACCCTCCGTCAGTGCGGCTCTCCCTCAGTACTGACCCCCCCCCGACAGGGCGGCACTCCATCAGCACTGACCCTCCGTCAGTGCGGCTCTCCCTCAGTACTGACACCCACGACAGTGCGGCACTCCATCAGTACTGACCCTCAGACAGTGCGGCTCTCCCCCAGTACTGACCCTCCAACAGTGCGGCCCTCCCTCAGTACTGACCCTCCGACAGTGCGGCACTCCCTCAGTACTCAACCCCCGTCAGTGCGGCTCTCCCTCAGTACTGACCCTCCGACAATGCGGCTCTCCCAAAGTACTGACCCTCAGACAGTGCGGCACTCCCTCAGTACTGACGACCCGTCAGTGCGGCTCTCCCTCAGTACTGACCCCCCAACAGTGCGGCACTCCCTCAGTACTGACCCCCAGACAGTGTGGCACTCCCTCAGTACTGACCCTCCGTCAGTGCTGCTCTCCCTCAGTACTGACCCCCCCCGATAGTGCGGCACTCCATCAGCACTGACCCTCAGACAGTGCGGCTCTCCCTAAGTACTGACCCTCCAACAGTGCGGCTCTCCCTCAGTGCTGACCCCCCGACAGTGCGGCACTCACTCAGTACTGACCCTCAGACAGTGCGGCTCTCCCTCAGTACTGACCCTCAGACAGTGCGGCTCTCCCTAAGTACTGACCCTCCAACAGTGCGGCTCTCCCTCAGAACTGACTCCCCGACAGTGCGGCATTCCCTCAGTGCTGGCGCCCTGTCAGTGCGGCTCTCCCTCAGTACTGACCCCCCAACAGTGCGGCGTTCCCTCAGTACTGACCCCCCGTCAGTGTGGCTCTCCCAAAGTACTGACCCTCGGACAGTGCGGCTCTCCCACAGTACTGACCACCCAACAGTGCGGCACCCCCTCAGTACTGACCCCCCGACAGTGCAGCAATCCCTGAGTACTGACCCTCCGTCAGTGCGGCTCTCCCTCAGTACTGACCCCCCTGACAGTGCGGCACTCCATCAGCACTGACCGTCAGACAGTGCGGCTCTCCCCCAGTACTGACCCTCCAACAGTGCGGCAATCCCTCAGTACTGACCCTCAGTCAGTGCGGCTCTCCCTAAGTCCTGACCCTCCAACAGTGCGGCTCTCCTTCAGTGCTGACCCTCCATCAGTGCGGTGCTCCCTCAGTACTGACCCACGACAGTGCGGCACTCCCTCAGTTCTGAACCCCCGTCAGTGCGGCACTCCCTCAGTACTGACCCTCCATCAGTGCGGCTCTCCCTATGTACTGACCCTCTGACAGTGCGGCTCTCCCTCAGTACTGACCCCCAGACAGTGCGGCACTCCCTAAGTACTGACCCTCTGACAGTGCGGCACTCCCTCAGTACTGACCCTCCATCAATGCGGCTCTCCCTAAGTACTGACCCTCTGACAGTGCGGCTCTCCCTCAGTACTGACCCTCTGACAGTGCGGCACTCCCTCAGTACTGACCCCCCGACAGTGCAGCAATCCCTCAGTACTGACCCTCCAACAGTGCGGCTCTCCCTCAGTACTGACCCTCCAACAGTGCGGCTCTCCCTCAGTACTGACCCCCCCCCCCCGACAGTGCGGCTCTCCCTAAGTACTGACCCTCCAACAGTGCGGCTCACCTTCAGTGCTTGCCCTCCATCAGTGCGGTGCTCCTTCAGTACTGACACTCGGACAGTGCGGCTCTCCCTCAGTACTGACCCCCCGACAGTGCGGCACTCCCTCAGTACTGACCTTCCGTCAGTGCGGCTCTCCCTAAGTACTGACCCTCTGACAGTGCAGCACTCCCTAAGTAATGACCCTCTGACAGTGCAGCAATCCCTCAGTACTGACCCTCCTTCTGTGCGGCTCTCCCTCAGTACTGACCGTCCGACAATGCTGCTCTCCCTAAGTACTGACCCTCCGACATGCGGCTCTCCCTCAGTGCTGACCCTCCGTCAGTGCGGTGCTCCCTCAGTACTGACCCTCTGACAGTGCGGCACTCCCTCAGTACTGACCCTCCGACAGTGCGGCACTCCCTCAGTGCTGACCCTCCGTCAGTGCGGTGCTCCCTCAGTACTGACCCTCTGACAGTGCGGCACTCCCTCAGTACTGACCCTCCGACAGTGCGGCACTCCCTCAGTGCTGACCCTCCGTCAGTGCGGTGCTCCCTCAGTACTGACCCTCTGACAGTGCGGCACTCCCTCAGTACTGACCCTCCGACAGTGCGGCTCTCCCTAAGTACTGACCCTCCAACAGTGCGGCTCTCCCTCAGTGCTGACCCTCCGTCAGTGCGGTGCTCCCTCAGTACTGATACTCCGACAGTGCGGCTCTCCCTAAGTACTGACCATCCAACAGTGCGTCTCTCCTTCAGTGCTGACCCTCTATCAGTGCGGTGCTCCCTCAGTACTGACACTCGGACAGTGCGGCTCTCCCTCCGTACTGACCCCCCGACAGTGCGGCTCTCCCTCAGTACTGACCCTCTGTCAGTGCGGCTCTCCCTAAGTACTGACCCTCTGACAGAGCGGCTCTCCCTAAGTACTGACCATCCAACAGTGCGTCTCTCCTTCAGTGCTGACCCTCCCTCAGTGCGGTGCTCCCTCAGTACTGACACTCGGACAGTGCGGCTCTCGCTCAGTACTGACCCCCCGACAGTGCGGCTCTCCCTCAGTACTGACCCTCCGTCAGTGCGGCTCTCCCTAAGTACTGACCCTCTGACAGAGCGGCTCTCCCTCAGTACAGACCACCAGACAGTGCGGCACTCCCTAAGTACTGACCCTCTGACAGTGCAGCAATCCCTCAGTACTGACCCTCCGTCTGTGCGCCTCTCCCTCAGTACTGAACCCCCCAACAGTGCGGCACTCCATCAGTACTGACCCTCAGACAGTGCGGCTCTCCCTCAGTCCTGACCCTCCGACAGTGCTGCTCTCCCTAAGTACTGACCCTCTGACCGTGCGGCTCACCCTAAGTACTGACCCTCCAACAGTGCGGCTCTCCCTCAGTGCTGACCCTCCGACAGTGCGGCACTCACTCAGTACTGACCCTCAGACAGTGCGGCTCTCCCTCAGTACTGACCCTCAGACAGTGCGGCTCTCCCTAAGTACTGACCCTCCAACAGTGCGGCTCTCCCTCAGAACTGACTCCCCGACAGTGCGGCATTCCCTCAGTGCTGGCGCCCTGTCAGTGCGGCTCTCCCTCAGTACTGACCCCCCAACAGTGCGGCGTTCCCTCAGTACTGACCCCCCGTCAGTGTGGCTCTCCCAAAGTACTGACCCTCGGACAGTGCGGCTCTCCCTCAGTACTGACCACCCAACAGTGCGGCACCCCCTCAGTACTGACCCCCCGACAGTGCAGCAATCCCTGAGTACTGACCCTCCGTCAGTGCGGCTCTCCCTCAGTACTGACCCCCCTGACAGTGCGGCACTCCATCAGCACTGACCGTCAGACAGTGCGGCTCTCCCCCAGTACTGACCCTCCAACAGTGCGGCAATCCCTCAGTACTGACCCTCAGTCAGTGCGGCTCTCCCTAAGTCCTGACCCTCCAACAGTGCGGCTCTCCTTCAGTGCTGACCCTCCATCAGTGCGGTGCTCCCTCAGTACTGACACTCGGATAGTGCGGCTCTCCCTCAGTACTGACCCACGACAGTGCGGCACTCCCTCAGTACTGAACCCCCGTCAGTGCGGCACTCCCTCAGTACTGACCCTCCATCAGTGCGGCTCTCCCTATGTACTGACCCTCTGACAGTGCGGCTCTCCCTCAGTACTGACCCCCAGACAGTGCGGCACTCCCTAAGTACTGACCCTCTGACAGTGCGGCACTCCCTCAGTACTGACCCTCCATCAATGCGGCTCTCCCTAAGTACTGACCCTCTGACAGTGCGGCTCTCCCTCAGTACTGACCCTCTGACAGTGCGGCACTCCCTCAGTACTGACCCCCCGACAGTGCAGCAATCCCTCAGTACTGACCCTCCAACAGTGCGGCTCTCCCTCAGTACTGACCCTCCAACAGTGCGGCTCTCCCTCAGTACTGACCCCCCCCCCCGACAGTGCGGCTCTCCCTAAGTACTGACCCTCCAACAGTGCGGCTCACCTTCAGTGCTGACCCTCCATCAGTGCGGTGCTCCCTCAGTACTGACACTCGGACAGTGCGGCTCTCCCTCAGTACTGACCCCCCGACAGTGCGGCACTCCCTCAGTACTGACCTTCCGTCAGTGCGGCTCTCCCTAAGTACTGACCCTCTGACAGTGCAGCACTCCCTAAGTAATGACCCTCTGATAGTGCAGCAAACCCTCAGTACTGACCCTCCTTCTGTGCGGCTCTCCCTCAGTACTGACCGTCCGACAATGCTGCTCTCCCTAAGTACTGACCCTCCGACATGCGGCTCTCCCTCAGTGCTGACCCTCCGTCAGTGCGGTGCTCCCTCAGTACTGACCCTCTGACAGTGCGGCACTCCCTCAGTACTGACCCTCCGACAGTGCGGCACTCCCTCAGTGCTGACCCTCCGTCAGTGCGGTGCTCCCTCAGTACTGACCCTCTCACAGTGCGGCACTCCCTCAGTACTGACCCTCCGACAGTGCGGCTCTCCCTAAGTACTGACCCTCCAACAGTGCGGCTCTCCCTCAGTGCTGACCCTCCGTCAGTGCGGTGCTGCCTCAGTACTGATACTCCGACAGTGCGGCACTCCCTCAGTACTGACCCTCAGACAGTGCGGCTCTCCCTAAGTACTGACCCTCCAACAGTGCGGCTCTCCCTCAGTGCTGACGCCCCGTCAGTGCGGCTCTCCCTCAGTACTGACCCCCCAACAGTGTGGCGCTCCCTCAGTACTGACCCCCCGTCAGTGTGGCTCTCCCAAAGTACTGACCCTCGGACAGTGCGGCTCTCCCTCAGTACTGACCCCCCAACAGTGCGGCACTCCCTCAGTACTGACCCCCCGGCAGTGCAGCAATCCCTGAGTACTGACGCTCGGTCAGTGCGGCTCTCCCTCAGTACTGACCCCCCCTGACAGTGCGGCACTCCATCAGCACTGACCGTCAGACAGTGCGGCTCTCCCCCAGTACTGACCCTCCAACAGTGCGGCAATCCCTCAGTACTGACCCTCCGTCAGTGCGGCTCTCCCTCAGTACTGACCGCCCCCGACAGTGCGGCACTCCCTCAGTGCTGACCCCCCGACAGTGCAGCAATCCCTCAGTACTGACCCTCCGTCAGTGCGGCTCTCCCTCAGTACTGACCCCCCCCCGACAGGGCGGCACTCCATCAGCACTGACCCTCCGTCAGTGCGGCTCTCCCTCAGTACTGACACCCACGACAGTGCGGCACTCCATCAGTACTGACCCTCAGACAGTGCGGCTCTCCCCCAGTACTGACCCTCCAACAGTGCGGCCCTCCCTCAGTACTGACCCTCCGACAGTGCGGCACTCCCTCAGTACTCAACCCCCGTCAGTGCGGCTCTCCCTCAGTACTGACCCTCCGACAATGCGGCTCTCCCAAAGTACTGACCCTCAGACAGTGCGGCACTCCCTCAGTACTGACGACCCGTCAGTGCGGCTCTCCCTCAGTACTGACCCCCCAACAGTGCGGCACTCCCTCAGTACTGACCCCCAGACAGTGTGGCACTCCCTCAGTACTGACCCTCCGTCAGTGCTGCTCTCCCTCAGTACTGACCCCCCCCGATAGTGCGGCACTCCATCAGCACTGACCCTCAGACAGTGCGGCTCTCCCTAAGTACTGACCCTCCAACAGTGCGGCTCTCCCTCAGTGCTGACCCTCCGACAGTGCGGCACTCACTCAGTACTGACCCTCAGACAGTGCGGCTCTCCCTCAGTACTGACCCTCAGACAGTGCGGCTCTCCCTAAGTACTGACCCTCCAACAGTGCGGCTCTCCCTCAGAACTGACTCCCCGACAGTGCGGCATTCCCTCAGTGCTGGCGCCCTGTCAGTGCGGCTCTCCCTCAGTACTGACCCCCCAACAGTGCGGCGTTCCCTCAGTACTGACCCCCCGTCAGTGTGGCTCTCCCAAAGTACTGACCCTCGGACAGTGCGGCTCTCCCTCAGTACTGACCACCCAACAGTGCGGCACCCCCTCAGTACTGACCCCCCGACAGTGCAGCAATCCCTGAGTACTGACCCTCCGTCAGTGCGGCTCTCCCTCAGTACTGACCCCCCTGACAGTGCGGCACTCCATCAGCACTGACCGTCAGACAGTGCGGCTCTCCCCCAGTACTGACCCTCCAACAGTGCGGCAATCCCTCAGTACTGACCCTCAGTCAGTGCGGCTCTCCCTAAGTCCTGACCCTCCAACAGTGCGGCTCTCCTTCAGTGCTGACCCTCCATCAGTGCGGTGCTCCCTCAGTACTGACCCACGACAGTGCGGCACTCCCTCAGTTCTGAACCCCCGTCAGTGCGGCACTCCCTCAGTACTGACCCTCCATCAGTGCGGCTCTCCCTATGTACTGACCCTCTGACAGTGCGGCTCTCCCTCAGTACTGACCCCCAGACAGTGCGGCACTCCCTAAGTACTGACCCTCTGACAGTGCGGCACTCCCTCAGTACTGACCCTCCATCAATGCGGCTCTCCCTAAGTACTGACCCTCTGACAGTGCGGCTCTCCCTCAGTACTGACCCTCTGACAGTGCGGCACTCCCTCAGTACTGACCCCCCGACAGTGCAGCAATCCCTCAGTACTGACCCTCCAACAGTGCGGCTCTCCCTCAGTACTGACCCTCCAACAGTGCGGCTCTCCCTCAGTACTGACCCCCCCCCCCCCCGACAGTGCGGCTCTCCCTAAGTACTGACCCTCCAACAGTGCGGCTCACCTTCAGTGCTGACCCTCCATCAGTGCGGTGCTCCCTCAGTACTGACACTCGGACAGTGCGGCTCTCCCTCAGTACTGACCCCCCGACAGTGCGGCACTCCCTCAGTACTGACCTTCCGTCAGTGCGGCTCTCCCTAAGTACTGACCCTCTGACAGTGCAGCACTCCCTAAGTAATGACCCTCTGACAGTGCAGCAATCCCTCAGTACTGACCCTCCTTCTGTGCGGCTCTCCCTCAGTACTGACCGTCCGACAATGCTGCTCTCCCTAAGTACTGACCCTCCGACATGCGGCTCTCCCTCCGTGCTGACCCTCCGTCAGTGCGGTGCTCCCTCAGTACTGACCGTCTGACAGTGCGGCACTCCCTCAGTACTGACCCTCCGACAGTGCGGCACTCCCTCAGTGCTGACCCTCCGTCAGTGCGGTGCTCCCTCAGTACTGACCCTCTGACAGTGCGGCACTCCCTCAGTACTGACCCTCCGACAGTGCGGCACTCCCTCAGTGCTGACCCTCCGTCAGTGCGGTGCTCCCTCAGTACTGACCCTCTGACAGTGCGGCACTCCCTCAGTACTGACCCTCCGACAGTGCGGCTCTCCCTAAGTACTGACCCTCCAACAGTGCGGCTCTCCCTCAGTGCTGACCCTCCGTCAGTGCGGTGCTCCCTCAGTACTGATACTCCGACAGTGCGGCACTCCCTCAGTACTGACCCTCAGACAGTGCGGCTCTCCCTAAGTACTGACCCTCCAACAGTGCGGCTCTCCCTCAGTACTGACCCCCCAACAGTGTGGCGCTACCTCAGTACTGACCCCCCGTCAGTGTGGCTCTCCCAAAGTACTGACCCTCGGACAGTGCGGCTATCCCTCAGTACTGACCCCCCAACAGTGCGGCACTCCCTCAGTACTGACCCCCCGGCAGAGCAGCAATCCCTGAGTACTGACGCTCGGTCAGTGCGGCTCTCCCTCAGTACTGACCCCCCCTGACAGTGCGGCACTCCATCAGCACTGACCGTCAGACAGTGCGGCTCTCCCCCAGTACTGACCCTCCAACAGTGCGGCAATCCCTCAGTACTGACCCTCCGTCAGTGCGGCTCTCCCTCAGTACTGACCGTCCCCGACAGTGCGGCACTCCCTCAGTGCTGACCCCCCGACAGTGCAGCAATCCCTCAGTACTGACCCTCCGTCAGTGCGGCTCTCCCTCAGTACTGACACCCCCCCGACAGGGCGGCACTCCATCAGCACTGACCCTCCGTCAGTGCGGCTCTCCCTCAGTACTGACACCCGCGACAGTGCGGCACTCCATCAGTACTGACCCTCAGACAGTGCGGCTCTCCCGCAGTACTGACCCTCCAACAGTGCGGCCCTCCCTCAGTACTGACCCTCCGACAGTGCGGCACTCCCTCAGTACTCAACCCCCGTCAGTGCGGCTCTCCCTCAGTACTGACCCTCCGACAATGCGGCTCTCCCAAAGTACTGACCCTCAGACAGTGCGGCACTCCCTCAGTACTGACGCCCCGTCAGTGCGGCTCTCCCTCAGTACTGACCCCCCAACAGTGCGGCTCTCCCTAAGTACTGACCCTCTGACAGTGCGGCACTCCCTCAGTACTGACCCCCAGACAGTGTGGCACTCCCTCAGTACTGACCCTCCGTCAGTGCGGCTCTCCCTCAGTACTGACCCCCCCCGACAGTGCGGCACTCCATCAGCACTGACCCTCAGACAGTGCGGCTCTCCCCCAGTACTGACCCTCCAACAGTGCGGCAATCCCTCAGTACTGACCCTCCGTCAGTGCGGCTCTCCCTCAGTACTGACACCCCCCGACAGTGCGGAACTCCATCAGTACTGACCCTCAGAGAGTGCAGCTCTCCCTCAGTCCTGACCCTCCAACAGTGCGGCTCTCCCTCAGTACTGACCCTCCGACAGTGCGGCACTCCCTAAGTACTGACCCTCCAACAGTGCGGCTCTCCTTCAGTGCTGACCCTCAATCAGTGCGGCTCTCCCACAGTACTGACCCCCCGACAGTGCGGCACTCCCACAGTACTGAACCCCCTTCAGTGCGGTTCTCCCTCAGTACTGACCCTCTGACAGTGCGGCACTCCCTCAGTACTGACCCACCGTCAGTGCGGCTCTCCCTAAGTACTGACCCTCTGACAGTGCGGCACTCCCTCAGTACTGACCCCCAGACAGTGTGGCACTCCCTCAGTACTGACCCGCAGACAGTGCGGCACTCCCTAAGTACTGACCCTCTGACAGTGCGGCACGACCTCAGTACTGAACCGCCGTCAGTGCGGCTCTCTCTCAGTACTGACCCGCAGACAGTGCGGCACTCCCTCAGT
Source organism: Scyliorhinus torazame (assembly GCF_047496885.1). Taxonomy (NCBI): domain Eukaryota; kingdom Metazoa; phylum Chordata; class Chondrichthyes; order Carcharhiniformes; family Scyliorhinidae; genus Scyliorhinus; species Scyliorhinus torazame. The sequence continues at coordinate 84,726,168 of NC_092722.1, forward strand.
ACTGACCCCCAGACAGTGTGGCACTCCCTCAGTACTGACCACCAGACAGTGCGGCACTCCCTAAGTACTGACCCTCTGACAGTGCGGCGCTCCCTCAGTACTGAACCACCGTCAGTGCGGCTCTCCCTCAGTACTGCCCCCCCCGACAGTGCGGCACTCCCTAAGTACTGACCCTCCAACAGTGCGGCTCTCCATAAGTACTGACCCTCTGACAGTGCGGCTCTCCCTCAGTACTGACCGCCCCGACAGTGCGGCTCTCCCTAAGTACTGACCCTCCAACAGTGCGGCTCTCCCTCAGTACTGACCCTCCAACAGTGCGGCTCTCCATAAGTACTGACCCTCCAACAGTGCGGCTCTCCTTCAGTGCTGACCCTCCATCAGTGCGGTGCTCCCTCAGTACTGACACTCGGACAGTGCGGCACTCCCTCAGTACTGACCCTCCGTCAGTGCGGCTCTAGCTAAGTACTGACCCTCTGACAGTGCGGCTCCCCCTCAGTACTGACCCCCAGACAGTGCGGCACTCCCTAAGTACTGACCCTCCGTCTGTGCGGCTCTCCCTCAGTACTGAACCCCCCGACAGTGCGGCACTCCATCAGTACTGACCCTCAGACAGTGCGGTGCTCCCTCAGTCCTGACCCTCCGACAGTGCGGCGCTCAGTCAGTACTGACCCTCCGACTGTGCGGCTCTCCCTCAGTGCTGACCCTCCGTCAGTGCGGTGCTCCCTCAGTACTGACCCTCTGACAGTGCGGCACTCCCTCAGTACTGACCCTCCGACAGTGCGGCTCTCCCTAAGTACTGACCCTCCAACAGTGCGGCTCTCCCTCAGTACTGACGCCCCGTCAGTGCGGCTCTCCCTCAGTACTGACCCCCCAACAGTGCGGCTCTCCCTAAGTACTGACCCTCTGACAGTGCGGCACTCCCTCAGTACTGACCCCCAGACAGTGTGGCACTCCCTCAGTACTGACCCTCCGTCAGTGCGGCTCTCCCGCAGTACTGACCCCCCCCGACAGTGCGGCACTCCATCAGCACTGACCCTCAGACAGTGCGGCTCTCCCCCAGTACTGACCCTCCAACAGTGCGGCAATCCCTCAGTACTGACCCTCCGTCAGTGCGGCTCTCCCTCAGTACTGACACCCCCCGACAGTGCGGAACTCCATCAGTACTGACCCTCAGAGAGTGCAGCTCTCCCTCAGTCCTGACCCTCCAACAGTGCGGCTCTCCCTCAGTACTGACCCTCCGACAGTGCGGCACTCCCTAAGTACTGACCCTCCAACAGTGCGGCTCTCCTTCAGTGCTGACCCTCAATCAGTGCGGCTCTCCCACAGTACTGACCCCCCGACAGTGCGGCACTCCCACAGTACTGAACCCCCTTCAGTGCGGTTCTCCCTCAGTACTGACCCTCTGACAGTGCGGCACTCCCTCAGTACTGACCCTCCGTCAGTGCGGCTCTCCCTAAGTACTGACCCTCTGACAGTGCGGCACTCCCTCAGTACTGACCCCCAGACAGTGTGGCACTCCCTCAGTACTGACCCGCAGACAGTGCGGCACTCCCTAAGTACTGACCCTCTGACAGTGCGGCACGACATCAGTACTGAACCGCCGTCAGTGCGGCTCTCCCTCAGTACTGACCCGCAGACAGTGCGGCACTCCCTCAGTACTGACCCCCAGACAGTGTGGCACTCCCTCAGTACTGACCACCAGACAGTGCGGCACTCCCTAAGTACTGACCCTCTGACAGTGCGGCACTCCCTCAGTACTGAACCACCGTCAGTGCGGCTCTTCCTCAGTACTGCCCCCCCCGACAGTGCGGCACTCCCTAAGTACTGACCCTCCAACAGTGCGGCTCTCCATAAGTACTGACCCTCTGACAGTGCGGCTCTCCCTCAGTACTGACCGCCCCGACAGTGCGGCTCTCCCTAAGTACTGACCCTCCAACAGTGCGGCTCTCCCTCAGTACTGACCGCCCCGACAGTGCGGCTCTCCCTAAGTACTGACCCTCCAACAGTGCGGCTCTCCTTCAGTGCTGACCCTCCATCAGTGCGGTGCTCCCTCAGTACTGACACTCGGACAGTGCGGCACTCCCTCAGTACTGACCCTCCGTCAGTGCGGCTCTAGCTAAGTACTGACCCTCTGACAGTGCGGCTCCCCCTCAGTACTGACCCCCAGACAGTGCGGCACTCCCTAAGTACTGACCCTCCGTCTGTGCGGCTCTCCCTCAGTACTGAACCCCCCGACAGTGCGGCACTCCATCAGTACTGACCCTCAGACAGTGCGGTGCTCCCTCAGTCCTGACCCTCCGACAGTGCGGCGCTCAGTCAGTACTGACCCTCCGACTGTGCGGCTCTCCCTCAGTGCTGACCCTCCGTCAGTGCGGTGCTCCCTCAGTACTGACCCTCTGACAGTGCGGCACTCCCTCAGTACTGACCCTCCGACAGTGCGGCTCTCCCTAAGTACTGACCCTCCAACAGTGCGGCTCTCCCTAAGTACTGACCCTCCAACAGTGCGGCTCTCCCTCAGTGCTGACCCTCCGTCAGTGCGGTGCTCCCTCAGTACTGACCCTCAGACAGTGCGGCTCTCCCTAAGTACTGACCCTCCAACAGTGCGGCTCTCCCTCAGTGCTGACGCCCCGTCAGTGCGGCTCTCCCTCAGTACTGACCCCCCAACAGTGCGGCGCTCCCTCAGTACTGACCCCCCGTCAGTGTGGCTCTCCCAAAGTACTGACCCTCGGACAGTGCGGCTCTCCCTCAGTACTGACCCCCCAACAGTGCGGCACTCCCTCAGTACTGACCCCCCGGCAGTGCAGCAATCCCTGAGTACTGACGCTCGGTCAGTGCGGCTCTCCCTCAGTACTGACCCCCCCTGACAGTGCGGCACTCCATCAGCACTGACCGTCAGACAGTGCGGCTCTCCCCCAGTACTGACCCTCCAACAGTGCGGCAATCCCTCAGTACTGACCCTCCGTCAGTGCGGCTCTCCCTCAGTACTGACCGCCCCCGACAGTGCGGCACTCCCTCAGTGCTGACCCCCCGACAGTGCAGCAATCCCTCAGTACTGACCCTCCGTCAGTGCGGCTCTCCCTCAGTACTGACCCCCCCCCGACAGGGCGGCACTCCATCAGCACTGACCCTCCGTCAGTGCGGCTCTCCCTCAGTACTGACACCCGCGACAGTGCGGCACTCCATCAGTACTGACCCTCAATCAGTGCGGCTCTCCCACAGTACTGACCCCCCGACAGTGCGGCACTCCCACAGTACTGAACCCCCTTCAGTGCGGTTCTCCCTCAGTACTGACCCTCTGACAGTGCGGCACTCCCTCAGTGCTGACCCTCCGTCAGTGCGGTGCTCCCTCAGTACTGATACTCCAACAGTGCGGCTCTCCTTCAGTGCTGACCCTCCATCAGTGCAGTGCTCCCTCAGTACTGACACTCGGACAGTGCGGCTCTCCCTCAGCACTGACCCCCCGACAGTGCGGCACTCCCTCAGTACTGAAACCCGTCAGTGCGGCACTCCCTCAGTACTGACCCTCTGACAGTGCGGCACTCCCTCAGTACTGACCCCCAGACAGTGTGGCACTCCCTCAGTACTGACCACCAGACAGTGCGGCACTCCCAAAGTACTGACCCTCTGACAGTGCGGCTCACCCTCAGTACTGACCCTCTGACAGTGCGGCACTCCCTCAGTACTGAACCCCCGTCAGTGCGGCGCTCCCTCAGTGCTAACCCCCCGACAGAGCAGCAATCCCTCAGTACTGACCCTCCGTCAGTGCGGCTCTCCCTCAGTACTGAACCCCCCCCGACAGTGCGGCACTCCATCACCACTGACCATCAGACAGTGCGGCTCTCCCCAAGTACTGACCCTCCGACAGTGCGGCACTCCCTCAGTACTGACCCTCCGTCAGTGCGGCTCTCCCTCAGTACTGAACCTCCGACAGTGCTCCTCTCCCTCAGTACTGACCCTCCAACAGTGCGGCACTCCCTCAGTACTGACCCTCTGACAGTGCAGCACTCCCTCGGCACTGACCTTCAGACAGTGCGACTCTCCCCCAGTACTGACCCTCCAACAGTGCGGCAATCCCTCAGTACTGACCCTCCGTCAGTGCGGCTCTCCCTCAGTACTGACACCCCCGACAGTGCGACACTCCATCAGTACTGACCCTCAGACAGTGCGGCTCTCCCTCAGTACTCACCCTCCAACAGTTCGGCTCTCCTTCAGTGCTGACCCTCCATCAGTGCGCTGCTCCCTCAGGACTGACCCCCCGACAGTGCGGCACTCCCTCAGTACTGACGCCCCGTCAGTGCGGCTCTCCCTCAGTACTGACCACCCAACAGTGCGGCGCTCCCTCAGTACTGACCCCCCAACAGTGCGGCACTCCCTCAGTACTGACCCCCCGACAGTGCAGCAATCCCTGAGTACTGATCCTCCGTCAGTGCGGCTCTCCCTCAGTACTGACCCCCCCTGACAGTGCGGCACTCTATCAGCACTGACCGTCAGACAGTGCGGCTCTCCCCCAGTACTGACCCTCCAACAGTGCGGCTCTCCCTCAGTACTGACCCTCTGACAGTGCGGCTCTCCCTAAGTACTGACCCTCCAACAGTGCGGCTCTCCTTCAGTGCTGACCCTCCATCAGTGCGGTGCTCCCTCAGTACTGACACTCGGACAGTGCGGCTCTCTCTCAGTACTGACCCCCCGACAGTGCGGCACTCCCTCAGTACTGACCCTCCGTCAGTGCGGCGCTCCCTAAGTACTGACCCTCTGACAGTGCGGCTCTCCCTCAGTACTTACCCCCAGACAGTGCGGCACTCCCTAAGAACTGACCCTCTGACAGTGCAGCAATCCCTCAGTACTGACCCTCCGTCTGTGCGGCTCTCCCTGAGTACTGACCCCCCAACAGTGCGGCGCTCCCTCAGTACTGACCCCCCGTCAGTGTGGCTTTCCCAAAGTACTGACCCTCGAACAGTGCAGCTCTCCCTCAGTACTGACCCCCCAACAGTGCGGCACTCCCTCAGTACTGACCCCCCGGCAGTGCAGCAATCCCTGAGTACTGACCCTCCGTCATTGCGGCTCTCCCTCAGTACTGACCCCCCCTGACAGTGCGGCACTCCATCAGCACTGAGCGTCAGACAGTGCGGCTCCCCCCAGTACTGACCCTCCAACAGTGCGGCAATCCCTCAGTACTGACCCTCCGTCAGTGCGGCTCTCCCTCAGTACTGACCCCCCCGACAGTGCGGCACTCCCTCAGTACTGACCCCCCGACAGTGCAGCAATCCCTCAGTACTGACCCTCCGTCAGTGCGGCTCACCCTCAGTACTGACCCCCCCCGACAGTGCGGCACACCATCAGCACTGACCCTCCGTCAGTGCGGCTCTCCCTCAGTACTGACACCCGCGACAGTGCGGCACTCCATCAGTACTGACCCTCAGACAGTGCGGCTCTCCCCCAGTACTGACCCTCCAACAGTGCGGCCCTCCCTCAGTACTGACCCTCCGACAGTGTGGCTCTCCCTAAGTACTGACCCTCCAACAGTTCGGCTCTCCTTCAGTGCTGACCCTCCATCAGTGCGGTGCTCCCTCAGGACTGACCCCCCGACAGTGCGGCACTCCCTCAGTACTGAACCCCCGTCAGTGCAGCACTCCCTCAGTACTGACCCTCTCACAGTGCGGCACTCCCTCAGTACTGACCCCCAGACAGTGTGGCGCTCCCTCAGTACTGACCACCAGACAGTGCGGCACTCCCAAAGTACTGACCCTCTGACAGTGCGGCTCTCCCTCAGTACTGACCCTCTGACAGTGCGGCACTCCCTCAGTACTGAACCCCCGTCAGTGCGGCGCTCCCTCAGTGCTGACCCCACGACAGTGCAGCAATCCCTCAGTACTGACCCTCCGTCAGTGCGGCACTCCCTCAGTACTGACCCCCACCGACAGTGCGGCACTCCATCAGCACTGACCATCAGACAGTGCGGCTCTCCCCAAGTACTGTCCCTCCGACAGTGCGGCACTCCCTCAGTACTGACCCTCCGTCAGTGCGGCTCTCCCTCAGTACTGACCCTACGACAGTGCGGCTCTCCCTAAGTACTGACCCTCCAACAGTGCGGCAATCCCTCAGTACTGACCCTCAGTCAGTGCGGCTCTCCCTCAGTACTGACCCTCCAACAGTGCGGCACTCCCTCAGTACTGACCCTCTGACAGTGCAGCACTCCCTCAGCACTGACCCTCAGACAGTGCGGCTCTCCCCCAGTACTGACCCTCCAACAGTGCGGCACTCCATCAGCACTGACCCCCCGACAGTGCGGCTCTCCCCCAGTACTGACCCTCCAACAGTGCGGCACTCCATCAGTACTGCCCCTCAGACTGTGCGGCTCTCCCCCAGTACTGACCCTCCAACAGTGCGGCTCTCCCTCAGTACTGACCCTCCGACAGTGCTGCTCTCCCTAAGTACTGACCCTCCAACAGTACTGCTCTCCTTCAGTGCTGACCCTCAATCAGTGCGGTGCTCCCTCAGTACTGACACTCGGACAGTGCGGCTCTCCCTCAGTACTAACCCCCCGACAGTGCGGCTCTCCCTAAGTACTGACCCTCTGACAATGTGGCTCTCCCTCAGTACTGACCCCCAGACAGTGCAGCAATCCCTCAGTACTGACCCTCTGACAGTGCGGCACTCCCTCAGTACTGAACAACCTTCAGTGCGGCTCTCCCTCAGTACTGACCCCCCGACAGTGCGGCGCTCCCTCAGTACTGACCCTCCAACAGTGCGGCTCTCCCTCAGTACTGACCCCCCCCGACAGTGCGGCACTCCATCTGCACTGACCCTCAGACAGTGCGGCTCTCCCCCAGTAGTGACCCTCCAACAGTGCGGCAATCCCTCAGTACTGACCCTCCTTCAGTGCGGCTCTCCCTCAGTACTGACACCCCCTACAGTGCGGCACTCCATCAGTACTGACCCTCAGACGGTGCAGCTCTCCCCCAGTACTGACCCTCGAACAGTGCGGCACTCCATCAGCACTGACCCCCCGACAGTGCGGCTCTCCCCCAGTACTGACCCTCCAACAGTGCGGCACTCCCTCAGTACTGACCCTCAGACTGTGCGGCTCTCCCCCAGTACTGACCCTCCAACAGTGCGGCTCTCCCTCAGTACTGACCCTCCGACAGTGCAGCAATCCCTCAGTACTGACCCTCCGACAGTGCTGCTCTCCCTAAGTACTGACCCTCCAACAGTACTGCTCTCCTTCAGTGCTGACCCTCCATCAGTGCGGTGCTCCCTCAGAACTGACACTCGGACAGTGCGGCTCTCCCTCAGTACTGACCCCCCCGACAGTGCGGCTCTCCCTCAGTACTGACCCTCTGACAATGTGGCTCTCCCTCAGTACTGACCCCCAGACAGTGCGGCACTCCCTCAGTACTGACCCTCTGACAGTGCGGCACTCCCTCAGTACTGAACAACCTTCAGTGCGGCTCTCCCTCAGTACTGACCCCCCGACAGTGCGGCGCTCCCTCAGTACTGACCCTCCAACAGTGCGGCTCTCCCTCAGTACTGACCCCCCCCGACAGTGCGGCACTCCATCTGCACTGACCCTCAGACAGTGCGGCTCTCCCCCAGTAGTGACCCTCCAACAGTGCGGCAATCCCTCAGTACTGACCCTCCTTCAGTGCGGCTCTCCCTCAGTACTGACACCCCCGACAGTGCGGCACTCCCTCAGTACTGACACTCGGACAGTGCGGCTCTCCCTCAGTACTGACCCCCCGACAGTGCGGCACTCCCTCGGTACTGACCCTCCGACAGTGCGGCTCTCCCTAAGTACTGACCCTCCTACAGTGCGGCTCTCCCTCAGTGCTGACCCTCCGTCAGTGCGGTGCTCCCTCAGTACTGATACTCGGACAGTGCGGCACTCCCTCAGTACTGATCCTCAGACAGTGCGGCTCTCCCTCAGTACTGACCCTCAGACAGTGCGGTTCTCCCTAAGTACTGACCCTCCAACAGTGCGGCTCTCCCTCAGAACTGACCACCCAACAGTGCGGCGCTCCCTCAGTACTGATCCCCCGTCAGTGTGGCTCTCCCAAAGTACTGACCCTCGGACAGTGCAGCTCTCCCTCAGTACTGACCCTCCAACAGTGCGGCAATCCCTCAGTACTGACCCTCCATCAGTGCGGCTCTCCCCCAGTACTGACCCTCCAACAGTGCGGCAATCCCTCAGTACTGACCCTCCGTCAGTGCGGCTCTCCCTCAGTACTGACACCCCCGACAGTGCGGCACTGCATCTGTACTGACCCTCAGACAGCGCGGCTCTCCCCCAGTACTGGCCCTCCAACAGTGCGGCTCTCCCTCAGTACTGACCCTCCGACAGTGCTGCTCTCCCTAAGTACTGACCCTCCAACAGTGCGGCTCTCCTTCAGTGCTGACCCTCCATCAGTGCGGTGCTCCCTCAGTACTGACACTCGGACAGTGCGGCTCGCCCTCAGTACTGACACCCGACAGTGCGGCACTCCCTCAGTACTGACCCTCCGTCAGTGCGGCTCTCCCTAAGTACTGACCCTCTTACAGTGCGGCGCTCCCTCAGTACTGACCCTCTTACAGTGCGGCTCTCCCTCAGTACTGACCCTCTGACAGTGCGGCACTCCCTCAGTACTGACCCTCCGTCAGTGCGGCTCTCCCTCAGTACTGACCCTCCGTCAGTGCGGCACTCCATCAGTACTGACCCTCCAACAGTGCGTCTCTCCCTCAGTACTGACCCCCCCCGACAGTGCGGCTCTCCCTAAGTACTGACCATCCAACAGTGCGTCTCTCCTTCAGTGCTGACCCTCCCTCAGTGCGGTGCTCCCTCAGTACTGACACTCGGACAGTGCGGCTCTCCCTCCGTACTGACCCCCCGACAGTGCGGCTCTCCCTCAGTACTGACCTTCCGTCAGTGCGGCTCTCCCTAAGTACTGACCCTCTGACAGAGCGGCTCTCCCTAAGTACTGATCATCCAACAGTGCGTCTCTCCTTCAGTGCTGACCCTCCCTCAGTGCGGTGCTCCCTCAGTACTGACACTCGGACAGTGCGGCTCACGCTCAGTACTGACCCCCCGACAGTGCGGCTCTCCCTCAGTACTGACCCTCCGTCAGTGCGGCTCTCCCTAAGTACTGACCCTCTGTCAGAGCGGCTCTCCCTCAGTACAGACCACCAGATAGTGCGGCACTCCCTAGGTACTGACCCTCTGACAGTGCAGCAATCCCTCAGTACTGACCCTCCGTCTGTGCGCCTCTCCCTCAGTACTGAACCCCCCAACAGTGCGGCACTCCATCAGTACTGACCCTCAGACAGTGCGGCACTCCCTCAGTACTGACCCTCTGACAGTGCGGCACTCACTCAGTACTGACCCTCAGACAGTGCGGCTCTCCCTCAGTCCTGACCCTCTGACCGTGCGGCTCTCCCTAAGTACTGACCCTCCAACAGTGCGGCTCTCCCTCAGAACTGACTCCCCGACAGTGCGGCACTCCCTCAGTGCTGGCGCACTGTCAGTGCGGCTCTCCCTCAGTACTGACCCCCCAACAGTGCGGCGTTCCCTCAGTACTGACCCCCCGTCAGTGTGGCTCTCCCAAAGTACTGACCCTCGGACAGTGCGGCTCTCCCTCAGTACTGACCACCCAACAGTGCGGCACCCCCTCAGTACTGACCCCCCGACAGTGCAGCAATCCCTGAGTACTGACCCTCCGTCAGTGCGGCTCTCCCTCAGTACTGACCCCCCTGACAGTGCGGCACTCCATCAGCACTGACCGTCAGACAGTGCGGCTCTCCCCCAGTACTGACCCTCCAACAGTGCGGCAATCCCTCAGTACTGACCCTCAGTCAGTGCGGCTCTCCCTAAGTCCTGACCCTCCAACAGTGCGGCTCTCCTTCAGTGCTGACCCTCCATCAGTGCGGTGCTCCCTCAGTACTGACACTCGGACAGTGCGGCTCTCCCTCAGTACTGACCCACGACAGTGCGGCACTCCCTCAGTACTGAACCCCCGTCAGTGCGGCACTCCCTCAGTACTGACCCTCCATCAGTGCGGCTCTCCCTATGTACTGACCCTCTGACAGTGCGGCTCTCCCTCAGTACTGACCCCCAGACAGTGCGGCACTCCCTAAGTACTGACCCTCTGACAGTGCGGCACTCCCTCAGTACTGACCCTCCATCAATGCGGCTCTCCCTAAGTACTGACCCTCTGACAGTGCGGCTCTCCCTCAGTACTGACCCTCTGACAGTGCGGCACTCCCTCAATACTGACCCCCCGACAGTGCAGCAATCCCTCAGTACTGACCCTCCAACAGTGCGGCTCTCCCTCAGTACTGACCCTCCAACAGTGCGGCTCTCCCTCAGTACTGACCCCCCCCCCCGACAGTGCGGCTCTCCCTAAGTACTGACCCTCCAACAGTGCGGCTCACCTTCAGTGCTGACCCTCCATCAGTGCGGTGCTCCCTCAGTACTGACACTCGGACAGTGCGGCTCTCCCTGAGTACTGACCCCCCAACAGTGCGGCGCTCCCTCAGTACTGACCCCCCGTCAGTGTGGCTTTCCCAAAGTACTGACCCTCGAACAGTGCAGCTCTCCCTCAGTACTGACCCCCCAACAGTGCGGCACTCCCTCAGTACTGACCCCCCGGCAGTGCAGCAATCCCTGAGTACTGACCCTCCGTCAGTGCGGCTCTCCCTCAGTACTGACCTCCCCTGACAGTGCGGCACTCCATCAGCACTGAGCGTCAGACAGTGCGGCTCCCCCCAGTACTGACCCTCCAACAGTGCGGCAATCCCTCAGTACTGACCCTCCGTCAGTGCGGCTCTCCCTCAGTACTGACCCCCCCGACAGTGCGGCACTCCCTCAGTACTGACCCCCCGACAGTGCAGCAATCCCTCAGTACTGACCCTCCGTCAGTGCGGCTCACCCTCAGTACTGACCCCCCCCGACAGTGCGGCACACCATCAGCACTGACCCTCCGTCAGTGCGGCTCTCCCTCAGTACTGACACCCGCGACAGTGCGGCACTCCATCAGTACTGACCCTCAGACAGTGCGGCTCTCCCCCAGTACTGACCCTCCAACAGTGCGGCCCTCCCTCAGTACTGACCCTCCGACAGTGTGGCTCTCCCTAAGTACTGACCCTCCAACAGTTCGGCTCTCCTTCAGTGCTGACCCTCCATCAGTGCGGTGCTCCCTCAGGACTGATCCCCCGACAGTGCGGCACTCCCTCAGTACTGAACCCCCGTCAGTGCGGCACTCCCTCAGTACTGACCCTCTCACAGTGCGGCACTCCCTCAGTACTGACCCCCAGACAGTGTGGCGCTCCCTCAGTACTGACCACCAGACAGTACGGCACTCCCAAAGTACTGACCCTCTAACAGTGCGGCTCTCCCTCAGTACTGACCCTCTGACAGTGCGGCACTCCCTCAGTACTGAACCCCCGTCAGTGCGGCGCTCCCTCAGTGCTGACCCCACGACAGTGCAGCAATCCCTCAGTACTGACCCTCCGTCAGTGCGGCACTCCCTCAGTACTGACCCCCACCGACAGTGCGGCACTCCATCTGCACTGACCATCAGACAGTGCGGCTCTCCCCAAGTACTGACCCTCCGACAGTGCGGCACTCCCTCAGTACTGACCCTCCGTCAGTGCGGCTCTCCCTCAGTACTGACCCTACGACAGTGCGGCTCTCCCTAAGTACTGACCCTCCAACAGTGCGGCAATCCCTCAGTACTGACCCTCAGTCAGCACTCCCTCAGCACTGACCTTCAGACAGTGCGGCTCTCCCCCAGTACTGACCCTCCAACAGTGCGGCAATCCCTTCAGTACTGACCCTCCGTCAGTGCGGCTCTCCCTCAGTACTGACACCCCCTACAGTGCGGCACTCCATCAGTACTGACCCTCAGACAGTGCGGCTCTCCCCCAGTACTGACCCTCCAACAGTGCGGCACTCCATCAGCACTGACCCCCCGACAGTGCGGCTCTCCCCCAGTACTGACCCTCCAACAGTGCGGCACTCCATCAGTACTGACCCTCAGACTGTGCGGCTCTCCCCCAGTACTGACCCTCCAACAGTGCGGCTCTCCCTCAGTACTGACCCTCCGACAGTGCAGCAATCCCTCAGTACTGACCCTCCGACAGTGCTGCTCTCCCTAAGTACTGACCCTCCAACAGTACTGCTCTCCTTCAGTGCTGACCCTCCATCAGTGCGGTGCTCCCTCAGAACTGACACTCGGACAGTGCGGCTCTCCCTCAGTACTGACCCCCCCGACAGTGCGGCTCTCCCTCAGTACTGACCCTCTGACAATGTGGCTCTCCCTCAGTACTGACCCCCAGACAGTGCGGCACTCCCTCAGTACTGACCCTCTGACAGTGCGGCACTCCCTCAGTACTGAACAACCTTCAGTGCGGCTCTCCCTCAGTACTGACCCCCCGACAGTGCGGCGCTCCCTCAGTACTGACCATCCAACAGTGCGGCTCTCCCTCAGTACTGACCCCCCCCGACAGTGCGGCACTCCATCTGCACTGACCCTCAGACAGTGCGGCTCTCCCCCAGTAGTGACCCTCCAACAGTGCGGCAATCCCTCAGTACTGACCCTCCTTCAGTGCGGCTCTCCCTCAGTACTGACACCCCCTACAGTGCGGCACTCCATCAGTACTGACCCTCAGACAGTGCGGCTCTCCCCCAGTACTGACCCTCCAACAGTGCGGCACTCCATCAGTACTGACCCTCAGACTGTGCGGCTCTCCCCCAGTACTGACCCTCCAACAGTGCGGCTCTCCCTCAGTACTGACCCTCCGACAGTGCTGCTCTCCCTAAGTACTGACCCTCCAACAGTACTGCTCTCCTTAAGTGCTGACCCTCCATCAGTGCGGTGCTCCCTCAGAACTGACACTCGGACAGTGCGGCTCTCCCTCAGTACTGACCCCCCGACAGTGCGGCTCTCCCTAAGTACTGACCCTCTGACAATGTGGCTCTCCCTCAGTACTGACCCCCAGACAGTGCGGCACTCCCTCAGTACTGACCCTCTGACAGTGCGGCAATCCCTCAGTACTGAACAACCTTCAGTGCGGCTCTCCCTCAGTACTGACCCCCCGACAGTGCGGCGCTCCCTCAGTACTGACCCTCCAACAGTGCGGCTCTCCCTCAGTACTGACCCCCCCCCGACAGTGCGGCACTCCATCTGCACTGACCCTCAGACAGTGCGGCTCTCCCCCAGTAGTGACCCTCCAACAGTGCGGCAATCCCTCAGTACTGTCCCTCCTTCAGTGCGGCTCTCCCTCAGTACTGACACCCCCGACAGAGCGGCACTCCCTCAGTACTGACACTCGGACAGTGCGGCTCTCCCTCAGTACTGACCCCCCGACAGTGCGGCTCTCCCTCAGTACTGACCCTCCGACAGTGCGGCTCTCCCTAAGTACTGACCCTCCAACAGTGCAGCTCTCCCTCAGTGCTGACCCTCCGTCAGTGCGGTGCTCCCTCAGTACTGACCCTCAGACAGTGCGGCTCTCCCTAAGTACTGACCCTCCAACAGTGCGGCTCTCCCTCAGAACTGACCACCCAACAGTGCGGCGCTCCCTCAGTACTGACCCCCCGTCAGTGTGGCTCTCCCAAAGTACTGACCCTCGGACAGTGCAGCTCTCCCTCAGTACTGACCCTCCAACAGTGCGGCAATCCCTCAGTACTGACCCTCCATCAGTGCGGCTCTCCCCCAGTACTGACCCTCCAACAGTGCGGAAATCCCTCAGTACTGACCCTCCGTCAGTGCGGCTCTCCCTCAGTACTGACACCCCCGACAGTGCGGCACTCCATCAGTACTGACCCTCAGACAGCGCGGCTCTCCCCCAGGACTGACCCTCCAACAGTGCGGCTCTCCCTCAGTACTGACCCTCCGACAGTGCTGCTCTCCCTAAGTACTGACCCTCCAACAGTGCGGCTCTCCTTCAGTGCTGACCCTCCATCAGTGCGGTGCTCCCTCAGTACTGACACTCGGACAGTGCGGCTCGCCCTCAGTACTGACACCCGACAGTGCGGCACTCCCTCAGTACTGACCCTCCGTCAGTGCGGCTCTCCCTAAGTACTGACCCTCTTACAGTGCGGCGCTCCCTCAGTACTGACCCTCTTACAGTGCGGCTCTCCCTCAGTACTGACCCTCTGACAGTGCGGCACTCCCTCAGTACTGACCCTCCGTCAGTGCGGCTCTCCCTCAGTACTGACCCTCCGTCAGTGCGGCACTCCATCAGTACTGACCCTCTGACAGTGCAGCAATCCCTCAGTACTGACCCTCCAACAGTGCGTCTCTCCCTCAGTACTGACCCCCCCCGACAGTGCGGCTCTCCCTAAGTACTGACCCTACAACAGTGCGGCTCTCCCTAAGTACTGACCATCCAACAGTGCGTCTCTCCTTCAGTGCTGACCCTCCCTCAGTGCGGTGCTCCCTCAGTACTGACACTCGGACAGTGCGGCTCTCCCTCCGTACTGACCCCCCGACAGTGCGGCTCTCCCTCAGTACTGACCCTCCGTCAGTGCGGCTCTCCCTAAGTACTGACCCTCTGACAGAGCGGCTCTCCCTCAGTACAGACCACCAGACAGTGCGGCACTCCCTAAGTACTGACCCTCTGACAGTGCAGCAATCCCTCAGTACTGACCCTCCGTCTGTGCGCCTCTCCCTCAGTACTGACCCTCCAACAGTGCGGCTCTCCCTCAGTGCTGACCCTCCGACAGTGCGGCACTCACTCAGTACTGACCCTCAGACAGTGCGGCTCTCCCTCAGTACTGACCCTCAGACAGTGCGGCTCTCCCTAAGTACTGACCCTCCAACAGTGCGGCTCTCCCTCAGAACTGACTCCCCGACAGTGCGGCACTCCCTCAGTGCTGGCGCCCTGTCAGTGCGGCTCTCCCTCAGTACTGACACCCCAACAGTGCGGCGTTCCCTCAGTACTGACCCCCCGTCAGTGTGGCTCTCCCAAAGTACTGACCCTCGGACAGTGCGGCACCCCCTCAGTACTGACCCCCCGACAGTGCAGCAATCCCTGAGTACTGACCCTCCGTCAGTGCGGCTCTCCCTCAGTACTGACCCCCCTGACAGTGCGGCACTCCATCAGCACTGACCGTCAGACAGTGCGGCTCTCCCCCAGTACTGACCCTCCAACAGTGCGGCAATCCCTCAGTACTGACCCTCAGTCAGTGCGGCTCTCCCTAAGTCCTGACCCTCCAACAGTGCGGCTCTCCTTCAGTGCTGACCCTCCATCAGTGCGGTGCTCCCTCAGTACTGACACTTGGACAGTGCGGCTCTCCCTCAGTACTGACCCACGACAGTGCGGCACTCCCTCAGTACTGAACCCCCGTCAGTGCGGCACTCCCTCAGTACTGACCCTCCATCAGTGCGGCTCTCCCTATGTACTGACCCTCTGACAGTGCGGCTCTCCCTCAGTACTGACCCCCAGACAGTGCGGCACTCCCTAAGTACTGACCCTCTGACAGTGCGGCACTCCCTCAGTACTGACCCTCCATCAATGCGGCTCTCCCTAAGTACTGACCCTCTGACAGTGCGGCTCTCCCTCAGTACTGACCCTCTGACAGTGCGGCACTCCCTCAGTACTGACCCCCCGACAGTGCAGCAATCCCTCAGTACTGACCCTCCAACAGTGCGGCTCTCCCTCAGTACTGACCCTCCAACAGTGCGGCAATCCCTCAGTACTGACCCTCCGTCAGTGCGGCTCTCCCTCAGTACTGACCCCCCCGACAGTGCGGCACTCCCTCAGTACTGACCCCCCGACAGTGCAGCAATCCCTCAGTACTGACCCTCCGTCAGTGCGGCTCACCCTCAGTACTGACCCCCCCCGACAGTGCGGCACACCATCAGCACTGACCCTCCGTCAGTGCGGCTCTCCCTCAGTACTGACACCCGCGACAGTGCGGCACTCCATCAGTACTGACCCTCAGACAGTGCGGCTCTCCCCCAGTACTGACCCTCCAACAGTGCGGCCCTCCCTCAGTACTGACCCTCCGACAGTGTGGCTCTCCCTAAGTACTGACCCTCCAACAGTTCGGCTCTCCTTCAGTGCTGACCCTCCATCAGTGCGGTGCTCCCTCAGGACTGACCCCCCGACAGTGCGGCACTCCCTCAGTACTGAACCCCCGTCAGTGCAGCACTCCCTCAGTACTGACCCTCTCACAGTGCGGCACTCCCTCAGTACTGACCCCCAGACAGTGTGGCGCTCCCTCAGTACTGACCACCAGACAGTGCGGCACTCCCAAAGTACTGACCCTCTGACAGTGCGGCTCTCCCTCAGTACTGACCCTCTGACAGTGCGGCACTCCCTCAGTACTGAACCCCCGTCAGTGCGGCGCTCCCTCAGTGCTGACCCCACGACAGTGCAGCAATCCCTCAGTACTGACCCTCCGTCAGTGCGGCACTCCCTCAGTACTGACCCCCACCGACAGTGCGGCACTCCATCAGCACTGACCATCAGACAGTGCGGCTCTCCCCAAGTACTGACCCTCCGACAGTGCGGCACTCCCTCAGTACTGACCCTCCGTCAGTGCGGCTCTCCCTCAGTACTGACCCTACGACAGTGCGGCTCTCCCTAAGTACTGACCCTCCAACAGTGCGGCAATCCCTCAGTACTGACCCTCAGTCAGTGCGGCTCTCCCTCAGTACTGACCCTCCAACAGTGCGGCACTCCCTCAGTACTGACCCTCTGACAGTGCAGCACTCCCTCAGCACTGACCCTCAGACAGTGCGGCTCTCCCCCAGTACTGACCCTCCAACAGTGCGGCACTCCATCAGCACTGACCCCCCGACAGTGCGGCTCTCCCCCAGTACTGACCCTCCAACAGTGCGGCACTCCATCAGTACTGCCCCTCAGACTGTGCGGCTCTCCCCCAGTACTGACCCTCCAACAGTGCGGCTCTCCCTCAGTACTGACCCTCCGACAGTGCTGCTCTCCCTAAGTACTGACCCTCCAACAGTACTGCTCTCCTTCAGTGCTGACCCTCAATCAGTGCGGTGCTCCCTCAGTACTGACACTCGGACAGTGCGGCTCTCCCTCAGTACTAACCCCCCGACAGTGCGGCTCTCCCTAAGTACTGACCCTCTGACAATGTGGCTCTCCCTCAGTACTGACCCCCAGACAGTGCAGCAATCCCTCAGTACTGACCCTCTGACAGTGCGGCACTCCCTCAGTACTGAACAACCTTCAGTGCGGCTCTCCCTCAGTACTGACCCCCCGACAGTGCGGCGCTCCCTCAGTACTGACCCTCCAACAGTGCGGCTCTCCCTCAGTACTGACCCCCCCCGACAGTGCGGCACTCCATCTGCACTGACCCTCAGACAGTGCGGCTCTCCCCCAGTAGTGACCCTCCAACAGTGCGGCAATCCCTCAGTACTGACCCTCCTTCAGTGCGGCTCTCCCTCAGTACTGACACCCCCTACAGTGCGGCACTCCATCAGTACTGACCCTCAGACGGTGCGGCTCTCCCCCAGTACTGACCCTCGAACAGTGCGGCACTCCATCAGCACTGACCCCCCGACAGTGCGGCTCTCCCCCAGTACTGACCCTCCAACAGTGCGGCACTCCCTCAGTACTGACCCTCAGACTGTGCGGCTCTCCCCCAGTACTGACCCTCCAACAGTGCGGCTCTCCCTCAGTACTGACCCTCCGACAGTGCAGCAATCCCTCAGTACTGACCCTCCGACAGTGCTGCTCTCCCTAAGTACTGACCCTCCAACAGTACTGCTCTCCTTCAGTGCTGACCCTCCATCAGTGCGGTGCTCCCTCAGAACTGACACTCGGAGAGTGCGGCTCTCCCTCAGTACTGACCCCCACGACAGTGCGGCTCTCCCTCAGTACTGACCCTCTGACAATGTGGCTCTCCCTCAGTACTGACCCCCAGACAGTGCGGCACTCCCTCAGTACTGACCCTCTGACAGTGCGGCACTCCCTCAGTACTGAACAACCTTCAGTGCGGCTCTCCCTCAGTACTGACCCCCCGACAGTGCGGCGCTCCCTCAGTACTGACCCTCCAACAGTGCGGCTCTCCCTCAGTACTGACCCCCCCCGACAGTGCGGCACTCCATCTGCACTGACCCTCAGACAGTGCGGCTCTCCCCCAGTAGTGACCCTCCAACAGTGCGGCAATCCCTCAGTACTGACCCTCCTTCAGTGCGGCTCTCCCTCAGTACTGACACCCCCGACAGTGCGGCACTCCCTCAGTACTGACACTCGGACAGTGCGGCTCTCCCTCAGTACTGACCCCCCGACAGTGCGGCACTCCCTCGGTACTGACCCTCCGACAGTGCGGCTCTCCCTAAGTACTGACCCTCCTACAGTGCGGCTCTCCCTCAGTGCTGACCCTCCGTCAGTGCGGTGCTCCCTCAGTACTGATACTCGGACAGTGCGGCACTCCCTCAGTACTGATCCTCAGACAGTGCGGCTCTCCCTCAGTACTGACCCTCAGACAGTGCGGTTCTCCCTAAGTACTGACCCTCCAACAGTGCGGCTCTCCCTCAGAACTGACCACCCAACAGTGCGGCGCTCCCTCAGTACTGATCCCCCGTCAGTGTGGCTCTCCCAAAGTACTGACCCTCGGACAGTGCAGCTCTCCCTCAGTACTGACCCTCCAACAGTGCGGCAATCCCTCAGTACTGACCCTCCATCAGTGCGGCTCTCCCCCAGTACTGACCCTCCAACAGTGCGGCAATCCCTCAGTACTGACCCTCCGTCAGTGCGGCTCTCCCTCAGTACTGACACCCCCGACAGTGCGGCACTGCATCTGTACTGACCCTCAGACAGCGCGGCTCTCCCCCAGTACTGGCCCTCCAACAGTGCGGCTCTCCCTCAGTACTGACCCTCCGACAGTGCTGCTCTCCCTAAGTACTGACCCTCCAACAGTGCGGCTCTCCTTCAGTGCTGACCCTCCATCAGTGCGGTGCTCCCTCAGTACTGACACTCGGACAGTGCGGCTCGCCCTCAGTACTGACACCCGACAGTGCGGCACTCCCTCAGTACTGACCCTCCGTCAGTGCGGCTCTCCCTAAGTACTGACCCTCTTACAGTGCGGCGCTCCCTCAGTACTGACCCTCTTACAGTGCGGCTCTCCCTCAGTACTGACCCTCTGACAGTGCGGCACTCCCTCAGTACTGACCCTCCGTCAGTGCGGCTCTCCCTCAGTACTGACCCTCCGTCAGTGCGGCACTCCATCAGTACTGACCCTCCAACAGTGCGTCTCTCCCTCAGTACTGACCCCCCCCGACAGTGCGGCTCTCCCTAAGTACTGACCATCCAACAGTGCGTCTCTCCTTCAGTGCTGACCCTCCCTCAGTGCGGTGCTCCCTCAGTACTGACACTCGGACAGTGCGGCTCTCCCTCCGTACTGACCCCCCGACAGTGCGGCTCTCCCTCAGTACTGACCCTCCGTCAGTGCGGCTCTCCCTAAGTACTGACCCTCTGACAGAGCGGCTCTCCCTAAGTACTGATCATCCAACAGTGCGTCTCTCCTTCAGTGCTGACCCTCCCTCAGTGCGGTGCTCCCTCAGTACTGACACTCGGACAGTGCGGCTCACGCTCAGTACTGACCCCCCGACAGTGCGGCTCTCCCTCAGTACTGACCCTCCGTCAGTGCGGCTCTCCCTAAGTACTGACCCTCTGTCAGAGCGGCTCTCCCTCAGTACAGACCACCAGATAGTGCGGCACTCCCTAGGTACTGACCCTCTGACAGTGCAGCAATCCCTCAGTACTGACCCTCCGTCTGTGCGCCTCTCCCTCAGTACTGAACCCCCCAACAGTGCGGCACTCCATCAGTACTGACCCTCAGACAGTGCGGCACTCCCTCAGTACTGACCCTCTGACAGTGCGGCACTCACTCAGTACTGACCCTCAGACAGTGCGGCTCTCCCTCAGTCCTGACCCTCTGACCGTGCGGCTCTCCCTAAGTACTGACCCTCCAACAGTGCGGCTCTCCCTCAGAACTGACTCCCCGACAGTGCGGCACTCCCTCAGTGCTGGCGCACTGTCAGTGCGGCTCTCCCTCAGTACTGACCCCCCAACAGTGCGGCGTTCCCTCAGTACTGACCCCCCGTCAGTGTGGCTCTCCCAAAGTACTGACCCTCGGACAGTGCGGCTCTCCCTCAGTACTGACCACCCAACAGTGCGGCACCCCCTCAGTACTGACCCCCCGACAGTGCAGCAATCCCTGAGTACTGACCCTCCGTCAGTGCGGCTCTCCCTCAGTACTGACCCCCCTGACAGTGCGGCACTCCATCAGCACTGACCGTCAGACAGTGCGGCTCTCCCCCAGTACTGACCCTCCAACAGTGCGGCAATCCCTCAGTACTGACCCTCAGTCAGTGCGGCTCTCCCTAAGTCCTGACCCTCCAACAGTGCGGCTCTCCTTCAGTGCTGACCCTCCATCAGTGCGGTGCTCCCTCAGTACTGACCCTCCATCAGTGCGGCTCTCCCTATGTACTGACCCTCTGACAGTGCGGCTCTCCCTCAGTACTGACCCCCAGACAGTGCGGCACTCCCTAAGTACTGACCCTCTGACAGTGCGGCACTCCCTCAGTACTGACCCTCCATTATTGCGGCTCTCCCTAAGTACTGACCCTCTGACAGTGCGGCTCTCCCTCAGTACTGACCCTCTGACAGTGCGGCACTCCCTCAATACTGACCCCCCGACAGTGCAGCAATCCCTCAGTACTGACCCTCCAACAGTGCGGCTCTCCCTCAGTACTGACCCTCCAACAGTGCGGCTCTCCCTCAGTACTGACCCCCCCCCCCGACAGTGCGGCTCTCCCTAAGTACTGACCCTCCAACAGTGCGGCTCACCTTCAGTGCTGACCCTCCATCAGTGCGGTGCTCCCTCAGTACTGACACTCGGACAGTGCGGCTCTCCCTGAGTACTGACCCCCCAACAGTGCGGCGCTCCCTCAGTACTGACCCCCCGTCAGTGTGGCTTTCCCAAAGTACTGACCCTCGAACAGTGCAGCTCTCCCTCAGTACTGACCCCCCAACAGTGCGGCACTCCCTCAGTACTGACCCCCCGGCAGTGCAGCAATCCCTGAGTACTGACCCTCCGTCAGTGCGGCTCTCCCTCAGTACTGACCTCCCCTGACAGTGCGGCACTCCATCAGCACTGAGCGTCAGACAGTGCGGCTCCCCCCAGTACTGACCCTCCAACAGTGCGGCAATCCCTCAGTACTGACCCTCCGTCAGTGCGGCTCTCCCTCAGTACTGACCCCCCCGACAGTGCGGCACTCCCTCAGTACTGACCCCCCGACAGTGCAGCAATCCCTCAGTACTGACCCTCCGTCAGTGCGGCTCACCCTCAGTACTGACCCCCCCCGACAGTGCGGCACACCATCAGCACTGACCCTCCGTCAGTGCGGCTCTCCCTCAGTACTGACACCCGCGACAGTGCGGCACTCCATCAGTACTGACCCTCAGACAGTGCGGCTCTCCCCCAGTACTGACCCTCCAACAGTGCGGCCCTCCCTCAGTACTGACCCTCCGACAGTGTGGCTCTCCCTAAGTACTGACCCTCCAACAGTTCGGCTCTCCTTCAGTGCTGACCCTCCATCAGTGCGGTGCTCCCTCAGGACTGATCCCCCGACAGTGCGGCACTCCCTCAGTACTGAACCCCCGTCAGTGCGGCACTCCCTCAGTACTGACCCTCTCACAGTGCGGCACTCCCTCAGTACTGACCCCCAGACAGTGTGGCGCTCCGTCAGTACTGACCACCAGACAGTACGGCACTCCCAAAGTACTGACCCTCTAACAGTGCGGCTCTCCCTCAGTACTGACCCTCTGACAGTGCGGCACTCCCTCAGTACTGAACCCCCGTCAGTGCGGCGCTCCCTCAGTGCTGACCCCACGACAGTGCAGCAATCCCTCAGTACTGACCCTCCGTCAGTGCGGCACTCCCTCAGTACTGACCCCCACCGACAGTGCGGCACTCCATCTGCACTGACCATCAGACAGTGCGGCTCTCCCCAAGTACTGACCCTCCGACAGTGCGGCACTCCCTCAGTACTGACCCTCCGTCAGTGCGGCTCTCCCTCAGTACTGACCCTACGACAGTGCGGCTCTCCCTAAGTACTGACCCTCCAACAGTGCGGCAATCCCTCAGTACTGACCCTCAGTCAGTGCGGCTCTCCCTCAGTACTGACCCTCCAACAGTGCGGCACTCCCTCAGTACTGACCCTCTGACAGTGCAGCACTCCCTCAGCACTGACCTTCAGACAGTGCGGCTCTCCCCCAGTACTGACCCTCCAACAGTGCGGCAATCCCTTCAGTACTGACCCTCCGTCAGTGCGGCTCTCCCTCAGTACTGACACCCCCTACAGTGCGGCACTCCATCAGTACTGACCCTCAGACAGTGCGGCTCTCCCCCAGTACTGACCCTCCAACAGTGCGGCACTCCATCAGCACTGACCCCCCGACAGTGCGGCTCTCCCCCAGTACTGACCCTCCAACAGTGCGGCACTCCATCAGTACTGACCCTCAGACTGTGCGGCTCTCCCCCAGTACTGACCCTCCAACAGTGCGGCTCTCCCTCAGTACTGACCCTCCGACAGTGCAGCAATCCCTCAGTACTGACCCTCCGACAGTGCTGCTCTCCCTAAGTACTGACCCTCCAACAGTACTGCTCTCCTTCAGTGCTGACCCTCCATCAGTGCGGTGCTCCCTCAGAACTGACACTCGGACAGTGCGGCTCTCCCTCAGTACTGACCCCCCCGACAGTGCGGCTCTCCCTCAGTACTGACCCTCTGACAATGTGGCTCTCCCTCAGTACTGACCCCCAGACAGTGCGGCACTCCCTCAGTACTGACCCTCTGACAGTGCGGCACTCCCTCAGTAGTGAACAACCTTCAGTGCGGCTCTCCCTCAGTACTGACCCCCCGACAGTGCGGCGCTCCCTCAGTACTGACCATCCAACAGTGCGGCTCTCCCTCAGTACTGACCCCCCCCGACAGTGCGGCACTCCATCTGCACTGACCCTCAGACAGTGCGGCTCTCCCCCAGTAGTGACCCTCCAACAGTGCGGCAATCCCTCAGTACTGACCCTCCTTCAGTGCGGCTCTCCCTCAGTACTGACACCCCCTACAGTGCGGCACTCCATCAGTACTGACCCTCAGACAGTGCGGCTCTCCCCCAGTACTGACCCTCCAACAGTGCGGCACTCCATCAGTACTGACCCTCAGACTGTGCGGCTCTCCCCCAGTACTGACCCTCCAACAGTGCGGCTCTCCCTCAGTACTGACCCTCCGACAGTGCTGCTCTCCCTAAGTACTGACCCTCCAACAGTACTGCTCTCCTTAAGTGCTGACCCTCCATCAGTGCGGTGCTCCCTCAGAACTGACACTCGGACAGTGCGGCTCTCCCTCAGTACTGACCCCCCGACAGTGCGGCTCTCCCTAAGTACTGACCCTCTGACAATGTGGCTCTCCCTCAGTACTGACCCCCAGACAGTGCGGCACTCCCTCAGTACTGACCCTCTGACAGTGCGGCAATCCCTCAGTACTGAACAACCTTCACTGCGGCTCTCCCTCAGTACTGACCCCCCGACAGTGCGGCGCTCCCTCAGTACTGACCCTCCAACAGTGCGGCTCTCCCTCAGTACTAACCCCCCCCCGACAGTGCGGCACTCCATCTGCACTGACCCTCAGACAGTGCGGCTCTCCCCCAGTAGTGACCCTCCAACAGTGCGGCAATCCCTCAGTACTGTCCCTCCTTCAGTGCGGCTCTCCCTCAGTACTGACACCCCCGACAGAGCGGCACTCCCTCAGTACTGACACTCGGACAGTGCGGCTCTCCCTCAGTACTGACCCCCCGACAGTGCGGCACTCCCTCAGTACTGACCCTCCGACAGTGCGGCTCTCCCTAAGTACTGACCCTCCAACAGTGCAGCTCTCCCTCAGTGCTGACCCTCCGTCAGTGCGGTGCTCCCTCAGTACTGACCCTCAGACAGTGCGGCTCTCCCTAAGTACTGACCCTCCAACAGTGCGGCTCTCCCTCAGAACTGACCACCCAACAGTGCGGCGCTCCCTCAGTACTGACCCCCCGTCAGTGTGGCTCTCCCAAAGTACTGACCCTCGGACAGTGCAGCTCTCCCTCAGTACTGACCCTCCAACAGTGCGGCAATCCCTCAGTACTGACCCTCCATCAGTGCGGCTCTCCCCCAGTACTGACCCTCCAACAGTGCGGAAATCCCTCAGTACTGACCCTCCGTCAGTGCGGCTCTCCCTCAGTACTGACACCCCCGACAGTGCGGCACTCCATCAGTACTGACCCTCAGACAGCGCGGCTCTCCCCCAGGACTGACCCTCCAACAGTGCGGCTCTCCCTCAGTACTGACCCTCCGACAGTGCTGCTCTCCCTAAGTACTGACCCTCCAACAGTGCGGCTCTCCTTCAGTGCTGACCCTCCATCAGTGCGGTGCTCCCTCAGTACTGACACTCGGACAGTGCGGCTCGCCCTCAGTACTGACACCCGACAGTGCGGCACTCCCTCAGTACTGACCCTCCGTCAGTGCGGCTCTCCCTAAGTACTGACCCTCTTACAGTGCGGCGCTCCCTCAGTACTGACCCTCTTACAGTGCGGCTCTCCCTCAGTACTGACCCTCTGACAGTGCGGCACTCCCTCAGTACTGACCCTCCGTCAGTGCGGCTCTCCCTCAGTACTGACCCTCCGTCAGTGCGGCACTCCATCAGTACTGACCCTCTGACAGTGCAGCAATCCCTCAGTACTGACCCTCCAACAGTGCGTCTCTCCCTCAGTACTGACCCCCCCCGACAGTGCGGCTCTCCCTAAGTACTGACCCTACAACAGTGCGGCTCTCCCTAAGTACTGACCATCCAACAGTGCGTCTCTCCTTCAGTGCTGACCCTCCCTCAGTGCGGTGCTCCCTCAGTACTGACACTCGGACAGTGCGGCTCTCCCTCCGTACTGACCCCCCGACAGTGCGGCTCTCCCTCAGTACTGACCCTCCGTCAGTGCGGCTCTCCCTAAGTACTGACCCTCTGACAGAGCGGCTCTCCCTCAGTACAGACCACCAGACAGTGCGGCACTCCCTAAGTACTGACCCTCTGACAGTGCAGCAATCCCTCAGTACTGACCCTCCGTCTGTGCGCCTCTCCCTCAGTACTGACCCTCCAACAGTGCGGCTCTCCCTCAGTGCTGACCCTCCGACAGTGCGGCACTCACTCAGTACTGACCCTCAGACAGTGCGGCTCTCCCTCAGTACTGACCCTCAGACAGTGCGGCTCTCCCTAAGTACTGACCCTCCAACAGTGCGGCTCTCCCTCAGAACTGACTCCCCGACAGTGCGGCACTCCCTCAGTGCTGGCGCCCTGTCAGTGCGGCTCTCCCTCAGTACTGACACCCCAACAGTGCGGCGTTCCCTCAGTACTGACCCCCCGTCAGTGTGGCTCTCCCAAAGTACTGACCCTCGGACAGTGCGGCACCCCCTCAGTACTGACCCCCCGACAGTGCAGCAATCCCTGAGTACTGACCCTCCGTCAGTGCGGCTCTCCCTCAGTACTGACCCCCCTGACAGTGCGGCACTCCATCAGCACTGACCGTCAGACAGTGCGGCTCTCCCCCAGTACTGACCCTCCAACAGTGCGGCAATCCCTCAGTACTGACCCTCAGTCAGTGCGGCTCTCCCTAAGTCCTGACCCTCCAACAGTGCGGCTCTCCTTCAGTGCTGACCCTCCATCAGTGCGGTGCTCCCTCAGTACTGACACTTGGACAGTGCGGCTCTCCCTCAGTACTGACCCACGACAGTGCGGCACTCCCTCAGTACTGAACCCCCGTCAGTGCGGCACTCCCTCAGTACTGACCCTCCATCAGTGCGGCTCTCCCTATGTACTGACCCTCTGACAGTGCGGCTCTCCCTCAGTACTGACCCCCAGACAGTGCGGCACTCCCTAAGTACTGACCCTCTGACAGTGCGGCACTCCCTCAGTACTGACCCTCCATCAATGCGGCTCTCCCTAAGTACTGACCCTCTGACAGTGCGGCTCTCCCTCAGTACTGACCCTCTGACAGTGCGGCACTCCCTCAGTACTGACCCCCCGACAGTGCAGCAATCCCTCAGTACTGACCCTCCAACAGTGCGGCTCTCCCTCAGTACTGACCCTCCAACAGTGCGGCTCTCCCTCAGTACTGACCCCCCCCCCGACAGTGCGGCTCTCCCTAAGTACTGACCCTCCAACAGTGCGGCTCACCTTCAGTGCTGACCCTCCATCAGTGCGGTGCTCCCTCAGTACTGACACTCGGACAGTGCGGCTCTCCCTCAGTACTGACCCCCCGACAGTGCGGCACTCCCTCAGTACTGACCTTCCGTCAGTGCGGCTCTCCCTAAGTACTGACCCTCTGACAGTGCAGCACTCCCTAAGTAATGACCCTCTGACAGTGCAGCAATCCCTCAGTACTGACCCTCCTTCTGTGCGGCTCTCCCTCAGTACTGACCGTCCGACAATGCTGCTCTCCCTAAGTACTGACCCTCCGACATGCGGCTCTCCCTCAGTGCTGACCCTCCGTCAGTGCGGTGCTCCCTCAGTACTGACCCTCTGACAGTGCGGCACTCCCTCAGTACTGACCCTCCGACAGTGCGGCACTCCCTCAGTGCTGACCCTCCGTCAGTGCGGTGCTCCCTCAGTACTGACCCTCTGACAGTGCGGCACTCCCTCAGTACTGACCCTCCGACAGTGCGGCACTCCCTCAGTGCTGACCCTCCGTCAGTGCGGTGCTCCCTCAGTACTGACCCTCTGACAGTGCGGCACTCCCTCAGTACTGACCCTCCGACAGTGCGGCACTCCCTCAGTGCTGACCCTCCGTCAGTGCGGTGCTCCCTCAGTACTGACCCTCTGACAGTGCGGCACTCCCTCAGTACTGACCCTCCGACAGTGCGGCACTCCCTCAGTGCTGACCCTCCGTCAGTGCGGTGCTCCCTCAGTACTGACCCTCTGACAGTGCGGCACTCCCTCAGTACTGACCCTCCGACAGTGCGGCACTCCCTCAGTGCTGACCCTCCGTCAGTGCGGTGCTCCCTCAGTACTGACCCCCCAACAGTGCGGCGTTCCCTCAGTACTGACCCCCCGTCAGTGTGGCTCTCCCAAAGTACTGACCCTCGGACAGTGCGGCTCTCCCTCAGTACTGACCACCCAACAGTGCGGCACCCCCTCAGTACTGACCCCCCGACAGTGCAGCAATCCCTGAGTACTGACCCTCCGTCAGTGCGGCTCTCCCTCAGTACTGACCCCCCTGACAGTGCGGCACTCCATCAGCACTGACCGTCAGACAGTGCGTCTCTCCCCCAGTACTGACCCTCCAACAGTGCGGCAATCCCTCAGTACTGACCCTCAGTCAGTGCGGCTCTCCCTAAGTCCTGACCCTCCAACAGTGCGGCTCTCCTTCAGTGCTGACCCTCCATCAGTGCGGTGCTCCCTCAGTACTGACACTTGGACAGTGCGGCTCTCCCTCAGTACTGACCCACGACAGTGCGGCACTCCCTCAGTACTGAACCCCAGTCAGTGCGGCACTCCCTCAGTACTGACCCTCCATCAGTGCGGCTCTCCCTATGTACTGACCCTCTGACAGTGCGGCTCTCCCTCAGTACTGACCCCCAGACAGTGCGGCACTCCCTAAGTACTGACCCTCTGACAGTGCGGCACTCCCTCATTACTGACCCTCCATCAATGCGGCTCTCCCTAAGTACTGACCCTCTGACAGTGCGGCTCTCCCTCAGTACTGACCCTCTGACAGTGCGGCACTCCCTCAGTACTGACCCCCCGACAGTGCAGCAATCCCTCAGTACTGACCCTCCAACAGTGCGGCTCTCCCTCAGTACTGACCCTCCAACAGTGCGGCTCTCCCTCAGTACTGACCCCCCCCCCCCCGACAGTGCGGCTCTCCCTAAGTACTGACCCTCCAACAGTGCGGCTCACCTTCAGTGCTGACCCTCCATCAGTGCGGTGCTCCCTCAGTACTGACACTCGGACAGTGCGGCTCTCCCTCAGTACTGACCCCCCGACAGTGCGGCACTCCCTCAGTACTGACCTTCCGTCAGTGCGGCTCTCCCTAAGTACTGACCCTCTGACAGTGCAGCACTCCCTAAGTAATGACCCTCTGACAGTGCAGCAATCCCTCAGTACTGACCCTCCTTCTGTGCGGCTCTCCCTCAGTACTGACCGTCCGACAATGCTGCTCTCCCTAAGTACTGACCCTCCGACATGCGGCTCTCCCTCAGTGCTGACCCTCCGTCAGTGCGGTGCTCCCTCAGTACTGACCCTCTGACAGTGCGGCACTCCCTCAGTACTGACCCTCCGACAGTGCGGCACTCCCTCAGTGCTGACCCTCCGTCAGTGCGGTGCTCCCTCAGTACTGACCCTCTGACAGTGCGGCACTCCCTCAGTACTGACCCTCCGACAGTGCGGCACTCCCTCAGTGCTGACCCTCCGTCAGTGCGGTGCTCCCTCAGTACTGACCCTCCGACAGTGCGGCACTCCCTCAGTGCTGACCCTCCGTCAGTGCGGTGCTCCCTCAGTACTGACCCTCTGACAGCGCGGCACTCCCTCAGTACTGACCCTCCGACAGTGCGGCTCTCCCTCAGTACTGACCCCCCCCCCCCGACAGTGCGGCTCTCCCTAAGTACTGACCCTCCAACAGTGCGTCTCACCTTCAGTGCTGACCCTCCATCAGTGCGGTGCTCCCTCAGTACTGACACTCGGACAGTGCGGCTCTCCCTCAGTACTGACCCCCCGACAGTGCGGCACTCCCTCAGTACTGACCTTCCGTCAGTGCGGCTCTCCCTAAGTACTGACCCTCTGACAGTGCAGCACTCCCTAAGTAATGACCCTCTGACAGTGCAGCAATCCCTCAGTACTGACCCTCCTTCTGTGCGGCTCTCCCTCAGTACTGACCGTCCGACAATGCTGCTCTCCCTAAGTACTGACCCTCCGACATGCGGCTCTCCCTCAGTGCTGACCCTCCGTCAGTGCGGTGCTCCCTCAGTACTGACCCTCTGACAGTGCGGCACTCCCTCAGTACTGACCCTCCGACAGTGCGGCACTCCCTCAGTGCTGACCCTCCGTCAGTGCGGTGCTCCCTCAGTACTGACCCTCTGACAGTGCGGCACTCCCTCAGTACTGACCCTCCGACAGTGCGGCACTCCCTCAGTGCTGACCCTCCGTCAGTGCGGTGCTCCCTCAGTACTGACCCTCTGACAGTGCGGCACTCCCTCAGTACTGACCCTCCGACAGTGCGGCACTCCCTCAGTGCTGACCCTCCGTCAGTGCGGTGCTCCCTCAGTACTGACCCTCTGACAGTGCGGCACTCCCTAAGTACTGACCCTCCAACAGTGCGGCTCACCTTCAGTGCTGACCCTCCATCAGTGCGGTGCTCCCTCAGTACTGACACTCGGACAGTGCGGCTCTCCCTCAGTACTGACCCCCCGACAGTGCGGCACTCCCTCAGTACTGACCTTCCGTCAGTGCGGCTCTCCCTAAGTACTGACCCTCTGACAGTGCAGCACTCCCTAAGTAATGACCCTCTGACAGTGCAGCAATCCCTCAGTACTGACCCTCCTTCTGTGCGGCTCTCCCTCAGTACTGACTGTCCGACAATGCTGCTCTCCCTAAGTACTGACCCTCCGACATGCGGCTCTCCCTCAGTGCTGACCCTCCGTCAGTGCGGTGCTCCCTCAGTACTGACCCTCTGACAGTGCGGCACTCCCTCAGTACTGACCCTCCGACAGTGCGGCACTCCCTCAGTGCTGACCCTCCGTCAGTGCGGTGCTCCCTCAGTACTGACCCTCTGACAGTGCGGCACTCCCTCAGTACTGACCCTCCGACAGTGCGGCACTCCCTCAGTGCTGACCCTCCGTCAGTGCGGTGCTCCCTCAGTACTGACCCTCCGACAGTGCGGCACTCCCTCAGTGCTGACCCTCCGTCAGTGCGGTGCTCCCTCAGTACTGACCCTCTGACAGTGCGGCACTCCCTCAGTACTGACCCTCCGACAGTGCGGCACTCCCTCAGTGCTGACCCTCCGTCAGTGCGGTGCTCCCTCAGTACTGACCCTCCAACAGTGCGGCCCTCCCTCAGTACTGACCCTCCGACAGTGCGGCTCTCCCTCAGTACTGACCCTCCGACAGTGCGGCTCTCCCTAAGTACTGACCGTCCAACAGTGCGGCTCTCCCTCAGTGCTGACCCTCCGTCAGTGCAATGCTCCCTCAGTATTGAGACTCCGACAGTGCGGCACTCCCTCAGTACTGACCCTCAGACAGTGCGGCTCTCCCTCAGTACTGACCCTCCGACAGTGCGGCTCTCCCTAAGTACTGACCCTCCAACAGTGCGGCTCTCCCTCAGAACTGACCCCCCGACAGTGCGGCGCTCCCTCAGTACTGACCCTCCGTCAGTGCGGTGCTCCCTCAGTACTGACCCTCCAACAGTGCGGCTCTCCCTCAGTGCTGACCCTCCGTCAGTGCGGTGCTCCCTCAGTACTGACCCTCTGACAGTGCGGCTCTCCCTCAGTGCTGACCCTCCAACAGTGCAGCACTCCCTCAGTGCTGACCCTCCGGCAATGCGGCGCTCCCTCAGTACTGACCCTCCGACTGTGCAGCACTCCCTCAGTGCTGACCCTCCGTCAGTGCGGTGCTCCCTCAGTACTGACCCTCTGACAGTGCCACACACCCTCAGTGCTGACCCTCCGACAGTGCGGCGCTCCCTCAGTACTGACCCTCTGACAGTGCGGCTCTCCCTCAGTGCTGACCCTCCGACAGTGCGGCACTCCCTCAGTACTGACCCTCTGACATTGCGGCACTCCCTCAGTACTGACCCTCCGACTGTGCAGCACTCCCTCAGTGCTGACCCTCCGTCAGTGCGGTGCTCCCTCAGTACTGACCCTCTGACAGTGCGGCTCGCCCTCAGTGCTGACCCTCCGACAGTGCGGCTCTCCCTCAGTACTGACCCTCTGACAGTGCGCCACTCCCTCAGTGCTGACCCTCCGACACTGCGGCTCTCCCTCAGCACTGACCCTCTGACAGTGCGGCTCTCCCTCAGTACTGACCCTCTGACAGTGCGGCTCTCCCTCAGTGCTGACCCTCCAACACTGCGGATCTCCCTCAGTGCTGACCCTCCGACACTGCGGCTCTCCCTCAGTGCTGACCCTCCGACACTGCGGCTCTCCCTCAGTGCTGACCCTCCGTCAGTGCGGCGCTCCCTCAGTGCTGACCCTCCGTCAGTGCGGAGCTCCCTCAGTACTGACCCTCTGACAGTGCGGCTCTCCCTCAGTGCTGACCCTCTGACAGTGCGGCTCTCCCTCAGTGCTGACCCTCCGTCAGTGCGGTGCTCCCTCAGTACTGACCCTCTGACAGTGCGGCTCTTCCTCAGTGCTGACCCTCCGACAGTGCGGCTCTCTCTAAGTACTGACCCTCCGACAGTGCGGCTGTCCCTCAATGCTGACCCTCCGTCAGTGCGGTGCTCCCTCAGTACTGACCCTCCGTCAGTGCGTTGCTCCCTCAGTACTGACCCTCTGACAGTGCGGCTCTCCCTCAGTGCTGACCCTCCAACTGTGCAGCACTCCCTCAGTGCTGACCCTCCGACAGTGCGGCGCTCCCTCAGTGCTGACCCTCTGACCGTGCGGCACTCCCTCAGTACTGACCCTCTGACAGTGCGGTGCTCCCTCAGTACTGACCCTCTGACAGTGCGTTGCTCCCTCAGTACTGAACCCCCGTCAGTGTGGCTCTCCCTCAGTACTGACCCCCCGACAGTGCAGCTCTCCCTCAGTGCTGACCCTCCAACAGTGCAACACTCCCTCAGTGCTGACCCTCCGACAGTGCGGCGCTCCCTCAGTGCTGACCCTCCGACAGTGCGGCACTCCCTCAGTGCTGACCCTCCGACAGAGTGGCGTTCCCTCAGTACTGACCTTATTATAAATATATTTATTGAGTTTCACAAACATGTCACCCCACAGCCCAAAGATGTGCAGGGTAGGTGGATTGGCCAAGCTAAAATTGACCCTTAATTGGGAAAGAAAGAATTGGGTACTCTTAAAAAAAAAGAATTTCATAAACAACATTAACATTCACCATATTATCTTTTTATTTTTAGAAAATATTTGATTGAAGCATTTGTAATTTTCAGTTTAACACTTTAACATTTCTTAAATAACCACGTGGGCCAACACACACAAAAAACCTAAAAACAATGTCCCCCTACTGCCCCCGCCCTATTCCCTGATTACCTGCATACTGAGTTCCCTGTCCTTATCTAACACTGCCATGCCTCCTATTTTCTCCCCCCCCCCCTTACTGCTGACATTCAGTTTTCTTTGAAGAAGTCAATGAAAGGCTGCCATCTCTGGGCCAACCCGAGTTGATCCTCTCAAGACGAACTTGATTTTTTCCAGGCTGAGAAACCCTGCCATATCGCTGACCTTGGGGGCTCCGAGTCCCTCCATCCCAGCAACATCCGTCTCCGGGCCACCAGGGAGGAGAAGGCCATTGGTCTCTCTCCCCCCCCCTTGGCCCCGGATCATCCGATACCCCAAATATTGCCAGTTCTGGACTCGGGGTTCCCTCCCTTCCAGGACTTCCGACAATGTCCGCAAATCCCTGCCAGAATCCCCTCCACTTCGGACAGGCCCAGAACATATGCACATGGTTAGCCGGACTACCCCCAACACCGCCCACATCTACCCTCCACCTCCTCAAAGAACCTGCTCATCCGGGCTACCGTCATGTGGGCCCTATGGACCACTTTGAACTGGATCAGGCTAAGTCTGGCACAGGACGAAGATGAATTGACTCGTCAAGCTCCTTCCCCTTTTCCATTTCCAGCTCCTCTTCCCAGCTCCTCTTCCCACTTCCACTTCAACTCCCTGATCGGGCTCCCCTCCCACACCATCAACTCCTTGTATATCTCCGAAATCCTCCCCTCTCCAGTCCCCGTTTTTGACATCACCCTATCCTGTAGTACCCTCAGGGGGAGCAGAGGGAAGCTAGGCACCAGCCTTCGTACAAAGTCCCGGACCTGAAGGTATCGAAACCCATTCCCGCCCGGTAGCTCAAACTCCTCCTCTCGTGCCTCCAAGGTCGGAATAAATCCCCAATCACTCGATCCCTGCCTGCTGCCACCTCCCGAAGCCCCCATCCAGCCTTCCCTGGATAAACCGGTGATTATTACAAATCGGAGACCACACTGACGCCCCCTCCAATCCCATGTGCTGCCTCCATTGCCCCCACACCCTGAGGGCTACCACCACCACAGGGCTTGTAGAGTATCGAGCCGGCCTCTTCCACTCGCTCCCAGGCCGACCCCTCCCCCACTTCCTGACCATCGATACGTTGGCCGCCCAGTAATAATTAATAAAGCTCGGGAGGTCCAGGCCCCCCCCTCTCAGTGACCCCGCTCCAGGAATGCCCTCTTTACTCTCGGGGTTTCCCCCGCCCACACACAACCTGTAATCGCCACTTTTATTTTTCTAAAAAAAAGTATTTGGAACAAAAATCGGAAGGCATTGATAAAAGAAAAGCAATCTTGGGAGGACTGTCACCTTCACCGTCTGGACCCTTCCTGCTAGCGTCAGCAGGAGCATGTCCCATCTATGGAAGTCCCTTTTCATTTCTATAGCCGAGATTAAAATATTCTGACCGGGTTTGGTTGGTTCTCACATTTGCCACCGGGGCCTGATACAGCAGCCGGACCCAGTCCGCAAATCCCTGCCCGAACCCAAACCTGCCTAAAATATCCCATAGGTAAGTCCACTCCATCCTGTCGAAAGCCTTCTCCGCGTCCATGTCTACTACCACCTCAGCCTCCCGCCCTTCAGCTGGCATCATTATAACATTGAGAAGCCGTCTAATATTAGACGTCAGGTGCCTGCCCTTCACAAACCCCGTCTGATCCTCACCTATTACCTCCGGGACAATCCTCTATTCTGGTGGCCAAGATCTTTGCCCGTAATTTAGCATCTACATTTAAAAGGGAAATTGGCCCGTACGATCCACAGTTCTCCGGGGCCTTGTCTCGCTTCAGGATGAGAGAGATTGATGCCTGTGATAGCGTTGGGGGAAGCACTCCCAACTCCTTGGATTCATTGAAAGCCTTGACTAACAGCGGTCGCACTAGCCCCGAAAATCTTTTATAAAATTCTACTGGGAATCCGTCAGGTCACGGGGCCTTACCTGATTGCATTGCCCCCAATCCGTCTATCACTTCACTGAGCCCAATTGGGCCCCCCAAGACTTCCACCAGCTCCTCATCTACCTTCGGGAACTCTAGCCTCTCCAAGAATTGGTTCATTCCCATCTCCCCCGTAGGGGGTTCCGACTCATATAAACAACTATAGAATTCTCGAAACACGTCGTTAACCGCCCCGGGTCCCTCGCTATTTTCCCCCTCACATCCTTAATTTTCCCTATCTCTCTCGCCGCCTCCTGCTTCCTCAGCTGATGTGCCAACATCCTGCTAGCTTTCTCCCCATATTCATATACTGCCCTTTTACCCTCCTCAGCTGCCCCTCGCCTTGCCTGTGGAATGGAGCCCAAAATCCATTTGACGTCTCTGGCGCTCCTTCAGGAGCTCCTCATTCGGAGACTCTGCATACCTCCTATCTGATGTGTTATGTACTCTGTGTTAACACAGGCTGCAACTGGATGCAGCTTTAACCAAAAGATACTCCAGACCTTGAAGTTAGTTCAATCTGATTTATTGAACCAGTAGCACAGTTAGCACAGTTCTCTGTGAGTTCGACTCTCTGCTAACCTAAGTGTGGTTACTCTGTTTGACTGAACCAGACTATCTCTTAGCCACGTGCTGGAGGTGTGATACTGTACGTACACCCTGACTCACTCTGTAGATGTTCATCAGTGGAAAGAGGTGGAGTGTGAGTGCCTCGTGCCTTTTACAGTGAGATACCACCCCTGAGTGTCCTGCCTGCTCATTGGTCATGTCCTGTTCTCTGTGTTCATTAGCTGCCTGTCTGTGCCTGTCTGTATATCATTATCTGCATGTCTGCATATCATGCCACTATCCACATGTAAGATTTCTCCTACTAGCCTGTCAAGCTCCGCCCGTTGAGCCCTTTCCCTATGGGCCCGAATTGAAATATCTTCCCCTCTGATGCCCGCTTTCAATGCCTCCCACACCACCCCAGCCGTGGTCTCTCCCGTGTCGTTGGCTTTTATATACCCCCGAATGGCCTCCCTCATTCGCTCATATATCTTGTCATCTGCTAACAGCCCTGTATCTAGCCTCCACGGTGGGCGCTGAGAATGTCCCGTGTTCACCTGTAGGTCCAGCCAATGTGGCGCATGGTCCGATACTACGATTGCTGAATACTGTGTCTACCACCCCCGCTAACAATGTTTTGTCCAATATAACAAAATCGATCCTGGAGTACGCTTTGTGCACATTAGAGTAGAATGAATCTTCCTTGCTCCTTGGCTTCTCAAATCTCCACGGATCACCACATCCCCATGTGCTCCATGAACCCCTGCATCTCTTTCGCCATTGCTGATACTTTCCCCAACCTAGAACTCGACCGGTCCATCCTAGGATCCAGGACCGTGTTAAAATCACCCCCCCCCCCCCCAATGACCAACTGGTGCGAGTCGAGGTTCGGGATTTTTCCTAGCATCTTCCTAACAAACGCGACGTCATCCCAGTTTGGGGCATATATATTTACCAGCACCACTACCATTCCCTCCAGTTTCCCACTCACCATGATAAATCTGCCTCCGGGGTCTGTCTCCATTATCCCCACCTCAAATGCCACCCTCTTGTTAATTAGGATGGTCACCCCCCTTGTTTTAAAGTTCAATCCTGAATGAAACACCTGCCCGACCCATCCCTTTTTCAGTCTAAATTGATCCCCCAGCTTCAAGTGTGTCTCCTGTAACATGGCCACGTCCGCCTTTAACTGTCTCAAGTGTGCGAACACACGGGCCCTCTTGACCAGCCCATTCAGGCCACGAACATTCCACATAACCAGTCTGGTCGGGGGCGGGGGGTGGGGGGGGGGGGGGGGGGGGGGGGGCGGGTGGCGGGGAGCTCTTGCCCCCTCCCCTGTCGATCAGCCATGACCTTTCCTAGACCAGCCCATGGCCTGCACCTCCCCAGATCCGCCCCTCGGTGGCAACTGCCATCTAGTCTCCACCTCCAGCCTCCTGGAAGTCCCCTAATCGTCAGCAGTGCCCCCCCCCCATCCCTCGTCACTTTTCAGCTCACCCCCCACTTCGCTTCTGTGAGCCAGCCTTACCAGCTAGCCTAGCAGCTCCACCCCTGATGCCTAAAAGTCTACCGGCTGCTGGATCTTTACACCCCAGCTCTTAACATAAGTTTTCAAAACAATAGCACCAAGAGCAAAAAGCAAACACACCATCCACTTAAGGTCTAGGCTCAATGGCCCACCCCTCCCCCTTTATCTTATCAATCCCATCACCTTCAAATAGAGCCCCAAACAATGGAAGTGTAAACAAACAGGATAAATGGAGAGACAGAAAAAGATTATGCTTGTAAAAACTCATACAGATGTCTTTCCTTCCTAGAACATCTCAATTTGGGAACCTTTCTTCACCCCCCTCCATTTATTTCCCCTTTTTTTCCTTTTTTACAAACACAAAAATAAAGGAAGAAACTGTTCCTTGGTACATACATTGAAAGGTCAAAGTTAGATAACTCAAGAGAAATCCTTCTCTTCCCGGTCATCGCAACTCAAGTTACAGTGCACCACAGAACTTTCTGATTTAAATCGCTACTGACCAGTTTTTTTTTAGTCCTTATGGGTCCCCCAGGTTGTTGTCTTCCATAAAGCCCGCCACTTCTTCCAGCGAGCCAAAATATAGTTCCTGTTCCTCGTAGGTTACCCAAAGACGGGCCGGGTAGAGCAGCCCAAATTTTATTCCCTCTTCATACATGGCCGCTTTAACTTTATTAATTCTCGCCCTCCTCTTAGCAAGTTCTGCTCCCAAGTCTTGGTAGACCCGGATCTTAGCTTCTTCCCATACGAACCGTTTTGTCTCTCTAGCCCATCTCATGATGCGTTCCTTGTCCTGGAATCGGTGTAGCCTCACCACCAGCGCCCTCGGGGGCTCACGACCCTGGGGCTTGTGCATAAGTGGCCTGTGAGCCCGGCCCACCTCCAACGGCCTCTCGAATGCCTCTGCCCCATCATTTTCCCTAACATCTTCACAACATACGCACCGGCATCAGATCCTTCCTTTCCCTCTGGCAGACTGACGATCCGAATGTTCTGCCTGCGGGAACGATTCTCCAGGTCTTCCACCTTTTCCAGAAGCCGCTTTTGCCAATCCTGTAAAATTTGCAGTGCCATCCCAGTGGACTGCCCCTTTCGCTCCGTCGCCTGCTTTTGGACTGACTGTCCCTGGGCCGTCACTATCACCTCCATCCGGTCGACAGCCTCCTTAATCGAGGCTACCACCTTGGTCAGGTCCTCCGCACACTCCTTACGGTGCCGGGCGAACTTCTCATCCAGGTATGTAACCAACCAATCCATCGACCATTGAGCCGACGGGGCCGGATCTCGCTTCTCTGCCATTGCAGCCACCAAGCTCAGATCCTCACTTCCAACCAACTTATGATTCCTTTTGCGACTATTTTTCGAGCGTAATTCCATAGGATAGGGGTCGCCTTCTCCTCCTCTCACTTTTATCCACTAATGGTTGAAAGAATTTCTGTGAAAATCCAGCTTAAAAGCCGTCAAAAAACCACCAAGAGCAGGAGCTGCCAAATGTGTGACAGTTCACAGCATAGTCGCCACCGGAAGTCTACAATCACCATATTATCAACAATCAAACAGCAATGATATGGAAAGACAAAGTCAAAATTTATATGCACACCTTTCCTGAGAATTGTGACAGACAGATTAACCCCACTGTAAACTAAACCCCTGAACAACTAACCCTATTTCGATCCTTCAGAAATGAGATAAATAGTTGCCACCTCAGGCAGAACTTCCCCACTTGATGGCAAACTTAATTTTCTCCAAGTGTAGAAATGTCATCAAATCGCCCAGCCAGGTGGATTCACTTGGCATTGTGGGAGACCTTCCGCTAAACAGCATTTATCTCCTGCCCACCAACGAGGCAAAGGCGAAAACGTCAGTCCCCTTCCCCAGAGTGAAACAAGAGCCACTCTTGCCCTCCACATTGGCGAAAAACCCACCCATCCTCTCCTTGGTCCAATGCGCCCATGCAATACTTTAAGTTAGATCATACTCAAGTCAGGAAGAAGTGGAGTTCACCCTGAGGGCCTCCCTCCAAACCTGATCAGTAAGTACAGGACCCAGTTCCCTCTCCCATCTTCCCCTCACTGCTGGATCTGGTGGCAAGGTAAGGCCTTACAGATCCAAATAGATTCCCTTGTCCCATTGGG
Source organism: Scyliorhinus torazame (assembly GCF_047496885.1). Taxonomy (NCBI): domain Eukaryota; kingdom Metazoa; phylum Chordata; class Chondrichthyes; order Carcharhiniformes; family Scyliorhinidae; genus Scyliorhinus; species Scyliorhinus torazame. The sequence goes on from NC_092722.1 coordinate 84,764,537, forward strand.
CAAAGGACAAAATGTTCCTCAGCAAGTAGGGGGATGGGGTCTAAGGAAAAAGCTCGCGAGAAAAATTACCGATTTGAAAATAACAATGAGGTTAGAACTGGCAGCACGGTAGCACAGTGGTTAGCACTGTTGCTTCACAGCAGCACGGTCCCAGGTTCAATTCCCGCTTGGGCCGCTGTCTTTGCGGAATCTGCAAGTTCTCCCCGTGTCTGCGTGGGTTTCCTCCGGGTGCTCCAGTTTCCACCCACAAGTCCCAAAAGACGTGCTGTTAGGTAATTGGGACATTCTGAATTCTCCCTCAGTGTACCCGAACAGGCGGCGGAATGTGGCGACTAGGGGATTTTCACAGTAACTTCATTGCAGTGTTAATGTAAGCCTACTTGTGACACTAATAAAGATTGATATAACTGAAATTTATCAACCAGCTCCCCAAAACTGGTGCCAGTTGTGGGCTATACAGACCTCAAATAACAGAAACTGGCGTCAGAGAGGTAAAACTGCAATTGTATTGGGCGTTGGTGAGGCAACATCTGGAGAATTGTGTGTAGTTTTGGTGTCCTTATCTGAGGAAGGATGTTCCTGGGATAGTGGGACTCATATGAGGAATGACTAAGTCGGTTAGGATTATATTCATTGGACTTTACAAGAGCGAGAGGGGATCTCATAGAAAATTCTAACAGGATTCGGGCAGCACAGGATTCGGGCGGCGCGGTAGCACAATGGTTAGCACACTGGCTTCATAGCTCCAGGGTCCCAGATTCGATTCCGGGCTTCGGTCACTGTCTGTGCGGAGTCTGCACGTTCTCACCGTGTCTGCGTGGGTTTCCTCCGGGTGCTCCGGTTTCCTCCCACATGTCCCGAAAGACGTGCTGTTAGGTGAATTTGACATTCTGAATTCTCCCTGCGTGTACCCGAACAGGCGCCGGAATGTGGCTACTAGGGGATTTTCACAGTAACTTCATTGCAGTGTTAATGTAAGTCTACGTATGACACTAATAAAGATTGATATAACTGAAATTTATCAACCAGCTCCCCAAAACTGGCGAATCTCCCCTTACCAATAGATTCCTGAAATGCACAAGTGCCCCTTCCCCCCCCCAAGACAGGTCCAAGCCTGAAGGTAAAAACAGGTGATCATCAAAAATTGGGGGCTAAAGAAGACAGGGAGAGAATCATAAACTCTCGACAGTGCAGAAGGGGGCCATTCAGCCCATTGAGTGTGCATCAGCCATCTGAAAGCGTGACCTGCCTAGACCCACTACCCCCCCGCCACGCCCATATCGGTGTAACCCCACCTAACCTGCACATCTTGGGACTGTGGGAGGAAACCGGAGCACCCGGAGGAAACCCACGCAGACATGGAGAGAAAGTGCAGACTCCTCCGCACAGACAGTCACCCGAGGCCGGAATTGAACCCGGGATCGTGACTCCGTGAGGCAGCAGTGCTCATCGCTGTGCCACCGTGCGGCAGGTAGAAATGTTGCCAAAACTGGCAACTAGCACAATGGTTAGCACAGTGCCTTCATAGCTCCAGGGTCCCAGATTCGATTCCCCGCTGGGTCACTGTCTGTGCGGAGACTGCACGTTCTCCCCGTGTCTGCGTGGGTTTCCTCCGGGTGCTCCGGTTTCCTCCCACAGTCCAAAGATGTGCAGGTTAGGTGGATTGGCCATGATAAATTGCCCTTAGTGTCCAAAAAAGGTTAAGTGGGGTTACTGGTTTATGGGGATAGTGTGGAGGAGTGGGATTAAGTAGGGTGCCCTTTCCAAGAGCCGGTGCAGACTTGATGGGCCAAATGGCCTCCTTCTGCACTGTAAATTCTATGACAGGGTAGATTCAGAAAGAATCTTTCCGATGGTGGGGGAGTTCCGAACTAGGGATCATAGTTTGAGGATAAGGGGTAAAGCTTTTAGGACTGGGGTGAGGAGAGATTTCTTCACCCAGAGAATGGTGTATCTGCGAAATTCTCTACCACTGAAAGTAGATGCAGCCAAAACGTTGTGTAATTTCAAGAAGCAATTAGATGTAGGTCTTGGTGCTTAAGGGATCAAGGGATATGCGGGGAAGGCGGGATCAGGGTATTGAACTTGATGATCAGCCATGATCATCATGAATAGTGGAGCTGGCTTGAAGGGCCGAATGGCCTCCTACTGTTTCTATTTTTTATGCATGTTGCGATCTGTGTCGTCCATGGAGGGAGCCGGGTGAGTAACGTACAGGAATAGGGGGCGAGATTCTCCACTCCCACGCCGGTTGGGAGAATCGCCTGGGCTGCCAAAATTTCCCGGGACGCCGGTCCGACGCCCTCCCGCGATTCTCCCAAGCGGCGGGAACGGCCCGGTCGAGTTTCGCGGACCGCAGGCCGGAGAATCGCCGGAGACACCCAAAATGGCGATTCTCCGTCACCCCCGCTATTCACAGGCCCGGATGGGCCGAGTGGCCAGGCCAAAACGGCGGGTTCCCCCCGGCGCCATCCACACCTGGTCGCTGCAGTCGTGGGCGGTGCATGAACGCTGGGGGGGCGGCCTGCGATGGGGGGGGGGGGGGGGGGGAAGAGGGGGGATCCTGCACCGGGGGGGTACCTCAAATGTGGCATGGCCCGTGATCGGTGCCCACCGATTGTCGGGCCGTCCTCGCTGAAGGAGGGCCTCCTTCCTTCCGCGGCCCCGCAAGATCCGTCCGCCATCTTCATGCGGGGCGGACTCGGAGAGGACGGCAACCACGCATGCGCGGGTGATGCCAGTTATGCGGCGCTGGCTGCGTCATCTATGCGCCGCCGCCTTTACGCGGCGACAAGGCCTGGCGCGTGTAGATGACGCGGCCCCGATCCTAGCCCATTGTCGGGGCCTGAATCGGTCGGGATAGGGGCCGTTTCGCGCCGTCGTGAACCTCGACGGCGTGGGCACTTCGGCGTGGGAGTGGAGAATCCCGCCCAGGACATCTGCATAAAGTGATAACCTGTGCTACACTCCATTTTGACAAATACCCCTCCACCGATCAGACATCTCAACGCCATTGAGAGGGGCTCAATGTCAAAGGCCAAAAAGCAGCAGGGAGAGAGGGCAACCCTTTCTGGTGCCCTGCCCAAGGGGAAGTATTCTGAGAATGCAGTGTTTGTACGGATGTTGGCCTCAGGAGCATTTTCAACAGATGAACTCAGGAGGCAAATTTAGGGCTGCATCCAGATCCCCCAGAATCTCGAGTACATAGTCCCATCCCACCCTATCGAATTATTTTTCTGCATCCACCGACACTATAACTTCCGATTCCGGAGCAGTCCAGGGGGAGAAGACCATGTTTCAAAGGCGCCGAATATTGGTGGATAACTGTCGTTCCTTCATAAAGCCCGTCCAATCTCAGAAAGTACATTTACATAGAGTTTACAGTGCAGAAGGAGGCCATTCGGCCCATTGAATCTGCACCAGCCCTTGGAAAGGGCACCCCACTTAAGCCCACACCTCCAGCCCACCCCGGTAACCCCACCTAACCTTTTTGGACATTAAGGGCAATTTAGAACAGCCAATTTACCTGACCTGCACATCTTTGGACAGTGGGAGGAAACCGGAGCCGGGAATCAAACTGGGACCCTGGGCTGTGAAGCAACAGTGCTAACCACTGTGTAACCATGCTGCCACATGCATATCCAGAAGATAAATCTCCAACCGGGACGCCAGGACCTCAGCTAGCAACTTAACGTCCGTATTCAAAATTGAAATGGATCGGTATTCTACTGCGTCCTTGTCCCCCTTGAGGAGCAAAGAGATTGAGGCTTCCGTGAGGGTCGGTGGTAGTGAACCCTCTGACAGCGAGTCTGTTATTAGAGCGGCATGGTGGCGCAGTGGTTTGCACTTCTGCCTCACGCGCTACAGTCCCAGGTTCAATCCCGGCCCCGGGTCACTGTCTGTGTCGAGTTTGCACACTGGGAGTGTCCGTGTGGAGTTTGCGTGGGTCTTACCCCCACAACCCAAAGATATGTGCAGGGTAGGTAGGTTGGCCACGCTAAGTTGCCCCTTAATTGGAAAAAAAAAATTGGATACTCTAAACTTATTTTTTTTAAACGTGTCTGTTAATACAGGTACGAGCTGCTCTGAGAACTTGTTATAGAACTCGGCTAGCAAGCCAATCAGGACATGTTGCTTTGTCACACTGCAGCCCCCCCCAATGTCATGACATGCAGACATGCAGATAATGATATACAGACAGGCACAGACAGGCAGCTAATGAACACAGAGAACAGGTCATGATCAATGAGCAGGCAGGACATTCAGGGGTGGTATCTCACTATAAAAGGCACGAGACACTCACACTCCGCCTCTTTCCACTGATGAACATCTACAGAGTGAGTCAGGGTGTATGTACAGTATCACACCTCCAGCATGTGGCTAAGAGCTAGTCTGGTTCAGTCAGACAGAGTAACCACACTTAGGTTAGCAGCGAGTCGAACTCATAGAGAACTGTGCTAACTGTGCTACTGGTTCAATAAATCAGATTGAACTAACTTCAAGGTCTGGAGTATCTTTTGGTTAAAGCTGCATCCAGTTGCAGCCTGTGTTATCCCAGAGTATATAACATGACATGCTACCAGGAGACTGCTTAATCTAGGTGGTTTACCTCAGTCCATTCCGTGACGACCAGCGAATGTATCCCGGCACCATGGAGGAGATTCCGGCTCCTCACTAGCTCAGGGCCTCCGGCAATTTCAGTGCCAACTGGCGGACATCCAAGCAAAAGTTTCTGCTGTACATCGAAGCCTCAGACCTCGAGGGTGCGTCTGATGCAAGAAAGATCGAGCTTCTCCTCTCAACAGCGGGTGATCAAGCCATCAAACTCTTCAACTCTTTTCACTTCACCGAAGGCCAGGACAAGACAGTTTCAGACCATCCTGGACAAGTTTGACAAGTCACTGTGAAGTGGACACCAATGAAATCTTTGAGCGCTACATATTCAAACAACGTCTTCAAGGTAAAGATGAATCTTTCAACTCCTTAACTAACCTCCGCCGGCTAGCGCTGTCCTGCAACTTTGGTGATATTGCTGACTCCATGATCAGAGACCAAATCGTGTTTGGAGTTCACTCTGATCCTCTGAGAGAGCAGCTACTGAAAATCAAGCATATGACCCTGCCAGTCGCGATTGAAACATGCACAGTGCATGAGCTCGCCAAAAATCGCTGTGCGCAGTACAAATTGGCTGAAAATGAGAAACTTGCCACCCACGCGGCAGAGAATGTGCAGGCCATCTCCCGGATGCAGCGCCTCAGCATTGATGAAAGCGGCCATTTTGCTCGCTTTTCCTGGGGCCCCACGCATGCGCGATGAGAACGGGATAACAAAGCGGCCGACACCCGCACAGCGCATGTGTGCCGACGTCATGACGTGCTCGAACTGCAGCAACGCCCACTTAAAGAAACACTGCCCTGCAAGAGGCAGGCGATGTTTAAACTGCAGGAAGCCTGGACACTATGCAGCCTTGTGCATCTACACCACCAGTCAGGGGCCAGTGCTCCCAATTCCGACGATGGCGCGTTCAGAGTGTGCAACAACAATTACAGGATTCTGAACCTGGCAGCACTACGGATCCAGAGGAAGAATGCCTGGACTCCGCCTACTGTGTGGGCATCATTACCAAATGTGAATATGCCACATCCAACTCATCACAAATTCAATCCATCCTCGCTGTGGATTCTGCGGACGAATGGGCTGCGGTGATGCAGGTCAACCACTGCCCCATCCAGTTTAAGCTGGACACAGGTGCTTCTGCCAACCTCCTCTCACAGGCAGATTTCAACCGCATCAAGAAGCCCCCCAAGGTCCTTCCAGCAGCCTGCAGGCTCCTGGACTACAACGGAAATGCCATCACGGTGCTGGGATCCTGCCATCTACTCGTCTCCAATCGGAGCACCCATGCACGGTTACGTTTTGAAATTGTCAAGCCAGACAGGGCATCCCTACTTGGCGTGCATGCCTGCAAGCAGCTGAACCTCGTGCAGCGGGTTTACACAACGACATCCTCCAATGTGGATCTTCAGGCCGGCATTGACGACATCCTCGCTTAGTATCCGGATGTGTTCGACGGGATGGGCACGCTGCCATATCGATACAAGATTCTGCTACGACCTGATGCCAAACCAGTGGTCCACGCACCGCGCTGGGTCCTGGTCCGCTGAGGGAGCGCCTGAAGGAACAGCTCAAGGATCTTCAGCAACAGGGCATCATTTCCAAGGTAACCGAACTGACTGACTGGGTCAGCTCGATGGTATTTGTTAGAACGCCTTCGGGAGACCTGCGCATCTGCATTGATCCCAAGGATCTCAATAAGAATATAATGCGTGAACGCTACCCCATCCCGAAGAGGGAGGAACTCACCAGTGAGATGGCACATGCACGGTTTTTCACCAAGTTAGATGAGTTACATGGATTTTGGCAAATCCAGCTGGATGAGTCCAGCAGAAGGCTCTGCACCTTCAACACACCGTTTGGCAGATACTGCTATAACTGTATGCTGTTTGGCATCGTCTCGGCATCGGAGATCTTCCATCGCATCATGGAGCAGATGATGGAGGGCATTGAAGGGGTTTGTGCGTACGTGGACGACATCATCATGTGGGTCCACGACCCCTGAAGAGCATGTCTCCCGTCTCCAGCAGGTATTCCGCCGCGTCCATGCCAATGGCCTGAAGCTGAACAGGCCCAAATGTTGCTTTGGCATGTCGACACTCAAGTTCCTAGGTGACCAGATCTCTCAGCAGGGCGCGCGCCCGGACACAGACAAGGTCAAGGCCATCGAAGCCATGAAGGTCGCTGAAGACAAGAAGGCGGTGTTGCGCTTCCTGGGCATGGTCAATTTTCTGGGCAAGTTCATCCCAAACCTGGCCTCGCACACCACGGCCCTACGTAACCTGATGAAAAAATCCACTGCCTTTCAGTGGAAGGCAGCAAATCAGGCAGAGTGGTTGGCGCTGAAAGCCGAGCTCACCACTGCACCCGTCTTGGCATTTTTCGACCCAGACAGGGAGACAAAGATCTCAACAGATGCGAGTCAGGATGGCATCGGTGTGGTGCTGCTTCAACGCGATGATACTTCATCCTGGGCACCGGTAGCCTACGCATCGAGGGCCATGACGCCCACCGAAACAACGTATGCACAAATAGAGAATGAATGCCTGTGTCTTCTCACTGGCATTCTCAAGTTTCACGACTATGTCTATGGCCTGCCGACATTCACTGTCGAGACGGATCATAGACCTCTGGTCCACATTATCCACAAGGACCTGAACGACATGACGCCTCGGTTGCAGCGCATCCTCCTCAAACTCAGAAGGTACGACTTTAACTTAGTGTACACGCCTGGCAAGGAGCTCATCATCGCTGATGCATTGTCCCGCTCCATCACCTTGCCTAGTGACCCGCTGGAAATCATCCGGCAGATTGAATCACAGGTGCAGCTGTGTGCTAGCACCCACCCGGCGTCTGATGAGAAGGTGGTTCGTATCCGCGAGGAGACAACCAAAGACCCCCTCTTGCAGCGAGTCATGCACCACCTCGCCAATGGTTGGCAGAAAGGGCAATGCCCTCAATTTTACAATGTAAAGGACAACCTGATGGTGATTGATGGTATCCTCCTCAAGCTGGACCGGATTGTCATTCCACTCAGTCTCCAGAGCTTGGTGCTCCGCCAAATCCATGAGGGACACCTGGGCATCGGGAAGTGCAGACGCAGAGCCAGGCAGGCTGTCTACTGGCCCGGTATTAGCCAGGACATCTCGAACATGGTCCTCAACTGTGCGACCTGTCAGCGGTTCCAGCCAGCGCAGAGGAAGGAGACGCTCCAGCAGCATGAAATTGAGACCTCCCCGTGGTCCAAGGTTAGCATCAACCTCTTTCGTGCGAATGGTCGTGACTACGTGTTGATTATTGACTATTTCTTCAACTACCCTGAAGTCGTGAAGCTCTCAGACTTCACATCTCGGACCATCATCAAGGCCTGTAAGGAGACGTTCTCCAGGCATGGTATCCCACTCACTGTCATGAGTGACAATGGTCCGTGCTTCAACAGCCACGATTGGTCTATGTTTGCCAAGTCATACCATTTCAGCCCACACTATCCGCAGTCCAATGGGAAGGTTGAAAAAGGGGTGCACATTGTGAAACAGCTCATCTGCAAGGCCGCGGATTCTGCTTCTGACATCGACCTCGCGCTGCTTGCGTACAGGGCGACCCCGCTGTCCACTGGCATGTCGCCGGCTCAACTCCTGATGAACAGGGACCTGCGGACGACACTTCCAGCCATACGCTTGCCCAACCTGGATCACAACCCGGGTGCTGCAGAAGGTGCAGCAGCTCCGAAACCAGCAAAAGCAGGGCTATGATGCTCACGCCACCGATTTGCCCGTGTTATCCCCGGGAGACACTGTCAGGATCAAGATACCGGATGGTGGCTGGTCTGCTCCAGCTGTCGTTGTTCGACAGGCTGCACCCCGCTCGTATGTTGTACGTATGGCTGATGGTTCTGTTGTGCGATGAAACAGACGGGCACTGCGCACATTTGCCCGCCCGCAACCGCTTTCTTCTCTGTTTCCATCCGTTGTTTTGCCACCTCCTGATACCTCGAACTACGAGGCCACCAGTCAGGCTTCCATCCCGCCAGTCAAGGACCCGTCGTCCCCACCACCACCTCTCCGGCGGTTGACAAGGATCAGACGCAAGCCCCAGAGACGACTTATGAACATTTGTTTTGTTTGCTATGTTCTGTTTTCTCACATTAGACAGCTGTCTTCACATGTAAGTACGTTCCCATGTGCCAACAAAACATAAAGAAAAAGGGGAGATGTCATGATATGCAGACATGCAGATAATGATATACAGACAGGCACAGACAGGCAGCTAATGAACACAGAGAACAGGACATGACCAATGAGCAGGCAGGACACTCAGGGGTGGCATCTCACTATAAAAGGCACAAGGCACTCACGCTCCGCCTCTTTCCACTGATGAACATCTACAGAGTGAGTCAGGGTGTATGTACAGTATCACACCTCCAGCACTTGGCTAAGAGCTAGTCTGGTTCAGTCAGACAGAGTATCTACACTTAGATTAGCAGAGAGTCAAACTCATAGAGAACTGTGCTAACTGCTACTGGTTCAATAAATCAGATTGAACTAACTTCGCGCAGTGGGTTAGCACTGCGGCCTCACGGCACCGAGGTCCCAGTTTGATCCCGGCTCTGGGTCACTGTCCGTGTGGAGTTTGCACATTCTCCCCGTGTTTGCATGGGTTTCGCCCGCACAACCCAAAAATGTGGGTAAGTGGATTGGGATCGCTAAATTGCTCCTTAATTGGAAAAAATGAATTGGATACTCTAAATTTAAAAAAAAAAGATTGAACTAACTTCAAGGTCTGGAGTATCTTTTGGTTAAAGCTGCACCCAGTTGCAGCCTGTGATCTCCCAGAGTACATAACACATCACCCAATGCACTTCAATATTGCTTCTAGGCGCAAAGGGGAATCCAATTCCCGTCTCCTGTCCTCCTTGATGGTCGGGATACGCAGGCCTTCTAGTAAACGCATCACTCCCAATTTGTCCGCAGGTGGTTCAGATTCATACAGTTCATCGTAATATGAACTGAAAAGCTCTGTTGACCTGGAATTGGCCGGCATGGTAGCACAGTGGTTAGCACTGTTGCTTCACAGCATCAGGGACCTGGGTTCGATTCCTGCTTGGGTCACTGTCTGTGTGGAGTCTGCACGTTCTCCCCGTGTCTGCGTGGGTTTCCTCCGGGTGCTCCAGTTTCCTCCCTGTAGCGCACAAAGACTCACGAGAGACGAATAGAGATGAAGTCGATGAGGCTTTATTAAGCGTGACTTGTTCCCCGCAGTTCAGTAACAGACTGGCCTGCGGGGGAGAACTCCTGGTTCTTATACTCCGCCTTCAGGGCGGAGCTAGAGGTCAACAGCCAACCAGGACCCGGGATCTGTCAGCCAATGACATCACGGCTTCACAGTCCCACATGACCCCTAATGCATACTACCACATTCACCCCTTGTTAAAAATGAACCCGGCGGGGTGGTGCTTCGCATGGTGGTAGGGGTTTACAAGGCTGGTCCTGGGAGGAAAACTTTTGCATGTCATCACAGTATGTACAGGGTTTTTTTTTTTGTTTTGCACTATTTACAGTAGTCGTAAGGGGGAAAAGAAAAAAAGTTCTCGTTAAAGTCCACAACATTGTAGTGTTACATCGACGCCACGAGTCGGTCGGGCGGTCTGGTCGTCCTTGTCGATCGCCTCGGCCCCGGTGGTGGTGCTTGTTCCAGTGTTGTCGTCTCCGGGAGCCTTACGGTTTCTGCTTCAGCTTCACTTCTGGTCGGACCTGGGAGGAGGACCGATCCTCCCGGGAAGGGGGCGGTCACGGGGTGCGCCGGTGGCAGGGAGGGGATGATCGGTGTCGGGGGGGTGTGTGTGTTGCCGGCGGGCGCCAGATCTAGCAGGGAGACCGTGTCCTGTCGGCCGTCGGGGTACTCCACGTAAGCGTACTGCGGGTTCGCGTGGAGGAGGTGAACCCTCTCGACCAACGGGTCCGACTTGTGCGCCCGCACATGTTTTCGGAGCAAGATGGGTCCTGGGACCGCCAGCCAGGTCGGCAGCGACGTTCCAGAGGAGGACTTCCTGGGGAAGACAAGGAGGCGCTCATGAGGCGTTTGGTTAGTGCTAGTACACAGTAGCGACCGGATGGAGTGGAGAGCGTCCGGGAGGACCTCCTGCCACCGTGAAACTGGGAGGTCCCTGGACCGTAGGGCCAGTAGGACGGTCTTCCAGACCGTGCCGTTCTCCCTCTCTACTTGCCCGTTCTCCCGGGGGTTGTAGTTGGTCGTCCTGCTCGAGGCTATACCGTTGCTGAGCAGGAACTGGCGCAGCTCGTCACTCATGAAGGAGGACCCCCTGTCGCTGTGGACGTATGCGGGGCAACCGAACAGTGTGAATATGGTGTTAAGGGCTTTAATGACTGTGGCCGCTGTCATGTCAGGGCAGGGGATGGCGAAGGGGAAACGGGGGTACTCGTCCACCACATTCAGGAAGTATGTGTTGCGGTCGGTGGAGGGGAGGGGCCCTTTGAAATCCAGACTAAGGTGTTCAAAGGGACGGGAAGCCTTGATCAGGTGCGCACCATCCGGCCTGAAAAAGTGCGGTTTGCACTCTGCGCAGAGATGGCAGTTCCTTGTGACTGTACGGACCTCCTCCACAGAGTAGGGGAGGTTGCGGGACTTTATAAAGTGGTAGAACCGAGTGACCCCCGGGTGGCAGAGGTCCTCGTGGAGGGTTTGGAGGCGGTTAATTTGTGCGTTGGCACATGTGCCGCGGGATAGGGCATCGGACGGCTCGTTCAGCTTTCCGGGACGGTACAGGATCTCATAGTTGAAGGTGGAGAGCTCGATCCTCCACCTTAAGATCTTGTCGTTTTTAATTTTGCCCCGCTGTGCATTATCGAACATGAAGGCTACCGACCGTTGGTCCGTGAGGAGAGTGAATCTCCTGCCGGCCAGGTAATGCCTCCAATGTCGCACAGCTTCCACTATGGCTTGGGCTTCCTTTTCCACTGAGGAGTGGCGGATTTCTGAAGCGTGGAGGGTTCGGGAGAAAAAGGCCACGGGTCTGCCCGCTTGGTTAAGGGTGGCCGCTAGAGCTACATCGGAGGCGTCGCTCTCGACCTGGAAGGGGAGGGACTCATCGATGGCGCGCATCGTGGCCTTTGCGATGTCCGCTTTGATGCGGCTGAAGGCCTGGCAAGCCTCTGTCGACAGAGGGAAAGTCATGGTCTGTATTAGGGGGCAGGCCTTGTCTGCGTACTGGGGGACCCACTGGGTGTAATATGAAAAGAACCCCAGGCAGCGTTTTAGGGCTTTTGAGCAGTGAGGGAGGGGAAATTCCATGAGGGGGCGCATGCGTTCGGGGTCGGGGCCTATTATCCCATTGCGCACTACATATCCCAAGATGGCTAGCCGGTTTGTGCTAAAAACGCACTTGTCCTCGTTGTATGTGAGGTTCAAGGCTTTAGCGGTCTGGAGGAATTTTGGAGGTTGGCGTCGTGGTCCTGCTGATTGTGGCCGCAGATGGTTACGTTGTCGAGATACGGGAACGTGGCCTGCAACCCGTGTTGATCAACCATTCGGTCCATCTCTCGTTGGAAGACCGAGACCCCGTTTGTGACGCCAAATGGGACCCTTAGGAAGTGGTATAATCGCCCATCTGCCTTGAAGGCTGTGTACTTGCGGTCACTTGGGCGGATGGGGAGCTGATGGTAGGCGGACTTGAGGTCCACGGTGGAGAAGACCTTATATTGGGCAATCCGATTGACCATGTCTGATATGCGGGGGAGAGGGTACGCATCTAGTTGTGTGTACCTGTTGATGGTCTGGCTATAGTCTATGACCATCCTTTGCTTCTCCCCTGTCTTTACTACTACCACCTGTGCTCTCCAGGGACTATTGCTGGCCTGGATTATGCCTTCCTTCAGTAGCCGCTGGACTTCGGACCGAATGAATGTCCGGTCCTGGGCGCTGTACCGTCTACTCCTAGTGGCGACGGGTTTGCAATCCGGGGTGAGGTTTGCAAACAAGGATGGGGGCTCAACCTTGAGGGTTGCGAGGCCGCAGATAGTGATTGGGGGTATTGGGCCGCCGAATTGGAAGGTTAGGCTCTGCAGATTGCACTGGAAGTCTAATCCCAGTAATGTGGGCGCGCAGAGTTGGGGAAGGACGTAGAGCCTGTAGTTTTTAAACTCCCTCCCTTGCACCGTTAGGGTCACTATGCAGAAGCCTTTAATCTGTACGGAGTGGGATCCTGCAGCTAGGGAAATCTTTTGCGCACTGGGACGGATGGTCAAAAAACAGCGTCTTACCGTGTCGGGGTGGATGAAGCTTTCTGTGCTCCCGGAGTCGACCAGGCATGGTGTCTCGTGCCCGTTTATCAGCACCGTTGTTGTCGTCGTCCGGGGCCGTGCTTGGTCCAGCGTCATTGAGGCCAGACGTGATCGAAGTGCTTGAGCGTCTTCCTCGAACCCCGTGGAGCCGTCGACACTGGGGTCCGTTGTTGCCGTCCAAGATGGCGGCGGGGGTGAACAAAATGGACATTCTGAATTCTCCCTCCGTGTACCCGAACAGGCGCCAGAATGTGGCTACTAGGGGCTTTTCACAGTAACTTCATTGCAGTGTTAATGTAAGCCTACTTATGACACTAGGAAAGATTATTATTAGAGGAGCGGAGGCAAGATTATCCTCCCCATTCTGAATCATAGGGATCTCCCAAGAGGCAGTTTGCCGCTTGAGCTGACGAGTTAGAAGGCTACCGGCCTTCTCTCCATGTTCGTAGAAGGTGCTCCTGGAGCGCCGTACCTGAAACACAGCCTTACCGGTAAGTATCAGTTCAAATTGGAGTTGTCATTTTTTCCTGTTCATCAATAGCTCTGCCGTGGAAGCTAGTGAGTATTGGCGGCCCACTTGCAAGATGGAGTCCACCAGCCTCTGTCGTTCCATTTTCATGGTGTGTGTTATATTACCATACGTGGTAATATGTTGTGATCTTTGGCTTTATGTCCAGAATGGTCCGTTGTGTTGTTGACCAGGAATCCAACAATCCAATAATGAAACAAAACTAATTTATTATTAAAACTAATGAAGTTTGCACACTCTACTGAGTTACATTTAATAATTAAGTAACATTGAATCTGTCTAGCAGTACTCAATAAACTAAATAGTTACGAACTACACTACGATCTAACCTCGTGCTAACTCTGTCTAATCTAATCTACTCCTAATGTTGTCGCCATGCTTTCTCCAATGCTACTCCTTACACTGCACCCAGAATTCCCTCAGGGTTTGACTTAAATACAGAGAACTGGAGGCGCCCTCTAGTTCTTGATTTACACTGAGATGGAATAATTAACCCTTCACTAACTTGTCTATCTACATATTATTACAGTGTGAGCTTTACATTAGATCATTTCCCCTCTTATGACGGCCTTTAGGGTCTCCCAGAGCCTCGAAAGAAAGGTTGACTCCAACCTGTTGAGCTTAATAAAGTCCGCTATGGTGATTGACACATGCTCATAGAATCTGTCTTCAGATGTCAAAGCAGTGTCTAATCTCCAAGGCGGGTGTTGGAAAGGACCAAAATCTAAGCATGAATCAATAAAATGAGGGGCGTAGTCCTAGATGGTGATCGCTGAGCAGTCAGCTGCTGCCACTAAAGGGAGAGAAGGACATTGTCAAAAATTAAGACGTTGGTTCGAGAAAATGGCCAATGGACACGTGGGAAAAATAAAGAAAATTCTTTATCGTTTAGATGCAGAAAACGCCATGGATCCACCCCACCCATCTGCTCTGCAAATGAGGACAGTGCCCTGGCCATTCAGATGGCACCAGAGATTTGGTTTGGAATGGCCAATTTAGGGTGTCAGACACAGTTCAGGCCACCTCCCAGAATCATCTATGTGAATCTCGGCTGGGGAGGAAATTCACTAACCAATTTATAAAGTTGGGGTCATCACAGTTCGGGGCATAGATGTTTACCAGGATTACTGAACAGTTTGCCAGTGCCCCACAGACAATAATATAGCGACGACTGGGATCAGCCATAATCTGAGAGGAGGAGAACCATTTTATGAATTAAAATTGCCGTGCCTCAAGCCCTACTGTTGAAACTCGAGTGAGAGATTTAGATTTAGATTTATTGTCACGTGTACCGAGATAGAGTTAAAAGTATTATTCGGTGTACCGTCCAGGCAGATCATTCCATACATGAAAAACATTTTTGTTTCTATAAATTTAGAGTACCCAATTCATTTTTTCCAATTAAGGGGCAATTTAGCATGGCCAATCCACCTACCCTGCACATCTTTGGGTTGTGGGGGTGAAACCCACGCAAACACGGGGAGAATGTGGTAACTCCACACAGACAGTGACCCAGAGCCGGGATTGAACCTGGGAACTCTCCCTCGTCTCGTCCAGCTTGGTGCTGGCCCTTGTTGTAGGAGCAGTTTCAAGACCTGTGTATTGAGTCAGCTTCCACGTGGGGTTATTCCCTGTGGCTCAGCTCAGTACAGAGAGGAACAAACACCGCAACCTGGACAAGATGGCTATTTAATCAAGCTTGTTACGTGTACACGGAGAACAGACTGGATATCGGCCAAGACCTGTTCTGCCGAACAAAGACCAGAACTTATACAATGTTCAAAAATCAGTAGCCCACCCCAGTTGGACGCCATCCAATCCCTGAACCTGCTACTTTTAAACTTATCCAATAGAATCGCAAACAGTGTTTAAATTTCACACAGTAGAATTGCAAGCGGCGCATGATTGATCCTCATCCTGACAGCTGTGTACAATCTCAGCAGCCTGTGCTGACTGTTTGTGAGAAACAGAACAACAGAACCAGCACCCTAAATTGTGTCACAAAGACAAGATGTCAGAAGTGATATCCTTTTGGTCAAGTTAGCCATCCTAAATCCCATTTGATTACCTATTACTGCTATGTCCTAAAAATACATGTTTAATGGTTAATAATGATTACTCAGTCCTATAATTCATCTCAATCCTCAATAAAATAACTTATGCAAAACTACTCTAGTGGCATGCTAACGATTCAGTTTTAAGAGGTATCATCGCTGAACCCCACCCTTCAATCCCCCCTTTTGGCCCTTGGCTAGCCCACGAATAGGCCATTAAAGAGACATACTGAATTTATTGGAGTCCGGCTGATGTGTGGAATATTCAACAGGTAAGAGCTGCAACAGTTCCCCTTTAACTAGGGGGCAACAGTCTGACTGCCATTTCCTAATGCGGCGTCTGAGGCAACAGAGCATAATAAAAAAGACGAACAATTTAAACAGCCGCAAAAGTACAACAACATGCAAAATAATACGTATCCATGGATGGATATTGGCATTCAGTCCCCAATTCCATATTGTAGAGAACAAATTCTGTGTACTGAAATAGTTCCGCAGCCTTCTTGGCGTGAGTCTGGATGAGCTCCTGCTCCTTGTTCCAGAGGTGGTCAATTGGCGTTGCCTCCTCCCGAAGTCCTTCCTAATCGGCCCGCAAGCGCGGGATGCATGGAAGTCCCTTCTGGACATATCGGTGAATCCGCTGGTCATTGTCAGTTCGCTCGAGGTCATCCGCGTCCATGATGGACACATCCCTGTATGGAGTCAGTTCATGTCGGCCAAAGGTAATAGACTCAGATAAATTGGTTAGAACAACATTATGCCCATGCAATTCACACTATGCTTCGCTTGGCATAGTTGTTATCCAACGTAACTCATTAATTGTTGTCTGATATGGCTACAACTGTTTAAGTGCCTTCCCCACAAGCTGATTGACTTGCTGGCTAAGGTCTGTAGCCGTTTTGGCATCCTGGTATATATCCTGGTATATATCCACACTCGTCTCCATCAAGGACGGTCACCTCAGCACTTCGCTTTACCGCAAACCCACGGATAACCTCATGATGCTCCACTTCTCCAGCTTCCACCCTAAACACATTAAAGAAGCCATCCCCTATGGACAAGCGCTCCGTATACACAGGATCTGCTCAGACGAGGAGGAGCGTAACAGACATCTACAGACGTTGAAAGATGCCCTCGTACGAACGGGATATGGCACTTGACTCATCGATCGACAGTTCCAACGCGCCACAGCGAAAAACCTGACCGACCGCCTCAGAAGACAAACATGGGACACAACCGACAGAATACCCTTCGTCGTCCAGTACTTCCCCGGAGCGGAGAAACTACGTCATCTTCTTCACAGCCTTCAACACGTCATTGATGACGATGAACATCTTGCCAAGGTCATCCCCACACCCCCACTACTTGCCTTCAAACAACCGCGCAACCTCAAACGAACCATTGTTTGCAGCAAACTACCCAGTCTTCAGAACAGTGACCACGACACCACACAACCCTGTCATGGCAATCTCTGCAAGACGTGCCAGATCATCGACATGGATACCACTATTACACGTGAGAACACCACCCACCAGGTACGCGGTACATACTCGTGCGACTCGGCCAACGTTGTCTACCTCATACGCTGCAGGAAAGGATGTCCCGAAGCGTGGTACATTGGCGAGACCATGCAGACGCTGCGACAACGAATGAACGGACATCGCGCAACAATCACCAGGCAGGAATGTTCCCTTCCAGTCGGGGAACACTTCAGCAGTCAAGGGCATTCAGCCTCTGATCTCCGGGTAAGCGTTCTCCAAGGCGGCCTTCAGGACCCGCGACAACGCAGAATCGCCGAGCAGAAACTTATAGCCAAGTTCCGCACACATGAGTGCGGCCTCAACCGGGACCTGGGATTCATGTCACATTACATTCATCCCCCACCATCTGGCCTGCGAAATCCTACCAACTGTCCTGGCTTGAGACAATTCACACCTCTTTAACCTGGGGTTGCCCCATCTCTGGATCTGTAAAGATTTAATCACCTGCTAATGCTCGCATTCCTAGCATTGTTTGGCATCTTTGAATTTGTCTATATATGTGTTTCTGGAACAGACCTCTTCATTCACCTGAGGAAGGAGCAGCGCTCCGAAAGCTAGTGACATCGAAACAAACCTGTTGGACTTTAACCTGGTGTTGTAAGACTTCGTACTGTGCTCACCCCAGTCCAACGCCGGCATCTCCACATCATATATCCTAAACTGCAGCTCTCATTTGCCCTTTCATAACCTCAATCCCTTCACTTATCTCCGCAATGTCAAGGGCGTTCAGTTCCACTATGTCCCTCTGTTGTCGCTTACGTATTTTTCATCAACTCCCGTCCAAAATCCCCCTCTCCAAGGCTACAAACAATCCTAGACCACAGCAATGGACAGATTGGCGACATCAATCATAACTCTTACATGTCCATATCCTGATACTATCGTCACTGATTCATCATCGTCACTGATTCATCAGTGAGGGTCAGAACTAACCCATGTCCCACAGTGTGGCCAGTGATATGCTCAGCACATTTGTCCTTGGGGGTTGTCCTTGGACCCGTGGTTGTAATCGAGCCAAAGCTCGCCGGTGTCACAGTGGTGGTGGTAGGCTTCGGCCTGGTCCCCACCCGTACCCGGTGGAGTCCTTGCTTCCCACAATATCCCACCCGATTCACAGACTCCTGCGCTGACTGGCTGCCTACCACACTTCCCCGATACAAAGCTGTTAACCTATCGCATATCATCATGATTTTCAGTACGGTTAGGTGCCTGGGAGGGATCTATTCAGTGAATTACCAGACGGTCCCCCATAACTTACTAGTTCACAATCGGGTGATTTGGGCCATCGATGGCATGATGCGTTCCCTGATCGGTTATTTTAAAAACAATGTCATCCTGCCTGGGCGCAAAGGTCCTGCGTCCCAGCTTTCCGTATCACCTGTAACTCCCATGATCCTGGGTTCCCAACTGAGATAGGGCCCAGGTATTTCAGAATTGCACGTAATTCGAATAAACCACCCCGCAGGGACATATAGAGTCTCATCAGAATAAAAACCTATACCACTCCTCCCCTTTGCATCTCTCATAACATTAACAGCATCCCGACGCACCCGCGTGACATTAGTACACATGCGATCACTGGACTTGACTTCAGCAATGTCCGGCTCCTTCCGCGTCCCTGGCGAGGTGGTGATGTTGATGATTGCAACCAGAGATGAGATGGGATCCTGAGGTGTGCTAGCAATAGAATCCTGTAGGAATAAACAAAGACCTTCCGGTGCTCAATTAGTATTATATCATTCACATCATCACCACTCCTTCCTCATATACATCCTCTCCGTGCCTTAGTCCCATATCCTGAGCCACTCTGGTGACCCATCTACAAATCCAAATAAGTCCCATTACAAGTGCCGCAGCTGGCAATGCCATGGCTACCCCCCGCTCCCTGGATCCGCCGACCCACTGGAGGGTTCTCTCAATCCTTGTGACTATGGGATGACTGATGAGGGCATGGTTTCAACTGCGTCCAGTGCCGCCACCGCGGACCTGGTTTCACGTCTATTAAGGCACATATTTGTCCAGCGATGATTCCTGCATAGAGTCCCTCTCATCAAACCCCTGGTCCCTTTTTACCTGTCATAAGGGCCTGTTCTGTGCTGTATTTTCTATGTTCTATGTTCTATGAGTTTGACCATGACCCTATCCCCTGGTGTCGGTAGTTCTGGGGTATCCTTTCCAGTCAGTTTGGTCCAATCTCTATGTTGTTGCTGTGCAATTACCTGACCCTTAAGGGCATGCAGGCGGTTCACCAGATTTTGCATGCATTGGAGTACAGTGCCTTTGCTTATCTCAAGTTCCGCCCCTGTTTAGCACAGGGCTAAATCGCTGGCTTTGAAAGCAGACCAAGGCAGGCCAGCAGCATGGTTCGATGCCCGTAACAGCCTACCCGAACAGGCGCCGGAATGTGGCGACTAGGGGCTTTTCACAGTAACTTCATTTGAAGCCTACTTGTGACAATAAGCGATTTTCATTTCATTTTCATTTCAGTTATCACCTCCTCCGGGAGGCGCATTGCTCTTCCTGGCATGAACTCAAAAGGGGCTAGACACGTTCCCCGGGCGAGGGTGGCTCTTTGTCGCAACAATTTTGCAGACAGGGCCCGTACCCAATTATTCCCTTCCTGCAATATAGCTTTGGCTAGGCTATTTTCAAGGATTGGTTCATCTGCTCTACCATTCCCGAGCTTTGAGGATGGTGCGGGATGTGGAATCTTTGCTGGATGCCCAAAACCTCACAAGCCTCCCTCTTGACTTTCTCTGTGAAATGGGCCCCTTGGTCAGAATCCAGTTGAAGTGGCACCCCCCACCTTGGTATTATTTCATTAGCCAAGATCAAAGCCACGGTACTAGCAGTGGCATCCTTACACGGGAATGCTTCCACCCACCGGGTGAATAGATCTACAATCACCAAACAGTATGTTCTACCCTGTACCTGAGGCAAAGGCCCAGTAAAATCTAGTTGCAAATTTCATCATGGTTCCTTGGGCCGGGGGCTGACTTCCCATTTATCTTGCAGGGACGGCCAAGTTCCACCAGGGTGCACTATATGCATCGCTGGCAGAATTTGGCCACATCCCTTTCCACTCCCTTCCACCACCAACATTCCTTTAATAGTTTGATCATATTGTCTCTTCCAGTGTGTGCTTGTCCATGGTATATGTCCCACAGGGATTGTTGCACAGCCTTGGAGGCTATTAGCGTTCCCTCTCTCCTCCATATTCCATCATGGCCTATCCGTCCCCCGTTATTTCTCCACCCCCCTTTTCCTCCACTAGTGCTTGTTCTTGCACCTGCCTTACATCAATTGGACCAGTTGAACCAGGAACATTCCTCGTCACAATGGACGTCTCGGCACTCTACACCAGCATCCCCCATGACGACGGCGTTGCTGCAACAGCCTCAGTACTCAACACCGACAACTGCCAATCTCCAGACGCAATTCTGCAACTCATCCGCTTCATTCTGGATCACAACGTCTTCACCTTCGACAACAAGTTCTTCATCCAGACACACGGAACAGCCATGGGGACCAAATTCGCACCCAATACGCCAACACCTTCATGCACAAGTTTGAACAAGACTTACTCACCGCACAGGACCTTCAACCGACGTTATACACCAGATACATCGATGATATTTTTTTCCTTTGGACCCACGGCGAAGAATCACTGAAACGACTACACGATAACATTAATAAGTTCCATCCAACCATCAGACTCACCATGGACTACTCTCCAAAATCAGTTGCATTCTTGGACACACTCGTCTCCATCAAGGATGGTCACCTCAGCACTTCGCTTTACCGCAAACCCACGGATAACCTCACGATGCTCCACTTCTCCAGCTTCCACCCTAAACACATTAAAGAAGCCATCCCCTATGGACAAGCGCTCCGTATACACAGGATCTGCTCAGACGAGGAGGAGCGTAACAGACATCTACAGACGTTGAAAGATGCTCTCGTACGAACCGGATATGGCGCTCGACTCATCGATCGACAGCTCCAACGCGCCACAGCAAAAAACCGCACCGACCTCCTCAGAAGACAAAGCATGGGACACAACCGACAGAATACCCTTCGTCGTCCAGTACTTCCCCGGAGCGGAGAAACTATGACATCTTCTTCACAGCCTTCAACATGTCATCGATGAAGATGAACATCTTGCCAAGGTCATCCCCCACCCCCACTACTTGCCTTCAAACAACCGCGCAACCTCAAACAAACCATTGTTTGCAGCAAACTACCCAGTCTTCAGAACAGTGACCACGACACCACACAACCCTGCCATGGCAATCTCTGCAAGACGTGCCAGATCATCGACATGGATACCACCATTACACGTGAGAACACCACCCACCAGGTACGCGTTACATACTCGTGCGACTCAGCCAACGTTGTCTACCTCATACGCTGCAGGAAAGGATGTCCCGAAGCGTGGTACATTGGCGAGACCATGCAGACGCTGCGACAACGAATGAACGGACATCGCGCGACAATCACCAGGTAGTTATGTTCCCTTCCAGTTGGGGAACACTTCAGCAGTCAAGGGCATTCAGCCTCTGATCTCCGGGTAAGCGTTCTCCAAGGCGGCCTTCAGGACGCGCGACAATGCAGAATCGCCGAGCAGAAACTTATAGCCAAGTTCCGCACACGAGTGAGGCCTCAACCGGGACCTGGGATTCATGTCGCATTACATTCACCCCCCACCATCTGGCCTGCAAAATCCTACCAACTGTCCTGGCTAGACACAATTCACACCTCTTTAACCTGGGGTTACCCCATCTCTGGATCTGTAAAGATTTAATCACCTGCTAATGGTCGCATTCCAAGCATTGTCTGGCATCTTTGAATCTGTCTATATATATGTTTCTGGAACAGACCTCTGCATTCACCTGAGGAAGGAGCAGCGCTCCGAAAGCTAGTGACATCGAAAGAAACCTGTTGGACTTTAACCTGGTGTTGTAAGACTTCTTACTGCACATCAACATCAGCATTGCCTGCGGCCTCCACGGCTGCTATTCCTGGAGTCTGCATCCCCACCCATTCCTGCTCTAATAGGTCTCTCGCAGCCTGATCGGCCCAAATGTTATCTTACTGCGCATATTTCTCAATTCTCCGATGGGCCTAGATCTTAATCACGGCTGCTTCTAAGGGCTATCGGGCGGCCAGGATCAAGTCCCTGATTAAACTCTCATGCTGTATGTGTCCTCCACTGGAGGTCACAAACCCCCGCCTACTCCAAGCTGTCATATAGGCATGAACTATGCCAGAAGCGTCCCGACTGTCAGTGATTCGCTTTCCCTTGCCCCATTCCAGGGCCTTCGTTAGAGCTATTAATCCAGCTATTTGTGCTGAGTGGTTCCCGGGGATTTGTTCTCCTGCAATCAACTCACCTTCAGTATCCACTGCTGCCCATGCCGTACGGGGCTCCCCTCCGATATACTTCCTGGCTCCATCCACATACATGTTTCTCACTCCCTCTCCCACTAGTGGCTCTTCTGCCAAGCCTCCATTAGTGTCCTCCTCTACTTCCACAGCACATTCGTGCTCCGTTCCTTGTATTGTTAAACCTATCGCGGAACTTTCTCTCATATCTTTACAGATTTCCACATGTCTGTCCCCAGGTAAAATATTAGCTTCCCATTTGAGCGTCTGCTACCCGAGACACCCTGCAGTCTTCCAGCCTCTAAGAGTTAAACAATAGTATGAGGCTATGGAGGATTATCTTACCCATCAGGGCAATGAGTTCTGATGCATTTATTGCCTATGAAGCGCACGCCAAAGCCCGCACACATCGGTGCATGCCTGTGGCTACCGCATCCATTTGGGCAGAATAATATCCCACTGGTCTTAATTCATCCCCATGCCTCTGGGCTACTACGTTGGCAGAAGATGTGGAATGGCTTACTGAGGCCTGGCCACCCCAGGTGGGCACCTTCACCATTACTTGTGTAGATTGGAAAAGCCTGCATCTCCTCCCCGCACTCTACTTTGTCTTTGCTAGCCCTTCCCCCCTTTGCTAAATCTTGTAGGGGATTCACAAGGGTAGCTTACCCAGCCACTCGATTTTAAATCATGTCGGCTATTGCTGCACTACTGAAAGTCACTTAGAAATTCTCAAATCCTCGAAGCTACTGCAAATCTTGTTCCACTGGCAGTTACCTAGAAAGTAAAACCCAAAAGATGCATTCGGAAAAGTCAATATTAAAATTCACAACTCCTGTTAAAAGAAAACCTCTTCAGCTGACAATTCAAAGTTAAAATTCTTAATGCCTGGAAAAAAACACTTTCAGCTGTGTTATGGGCCAGGGTTTAGGGAACCCCAAAGTGTATCATGGAGTTCACCTGACCCACAACTTTTAATAGATTGTGGTATGGGGAGCACACGGCCCACTCTACATGTGTGGTACAGCAGAAATGGAAAAGTATATTTTAAAGCAAAACAATGTTTATTCTATGAACTCAAGTTAACCTTCTTAAAACATACAGTGACCATCTTAGCAACCATCAATTCAAATACAACCCGCAAAGAATATAACACTAAGTAATCCTTAATAACTTCCCAAACAACATCCAGAAGACAAAAGAAACACCTTTTAACAGAAGGATATTAAGTTTACATTCACTATGGAGAACATTTATAATTCTGAATTCACCAAATGATCAAAAGATAGTATTTTCATGGCAGAGAGAACAGCAGTACACCTGCTTTGTCTGGCTTCAGCTCCAACCCTGAAAATGAAACCAAAACACACCCTGCAGCAAACAGCCTAAAACGAAAGTAAAAAGCTGACAGACAGCCCAGCTCTACCCACACTCTGACATCACTGATAAACACCCATTTCTTAAAGGTGCATTTCTTAAACACCCATTCCTTAAAGATACTCTCACATGACACCTCCCCCCAATAAAAAAACCCCATCAACTTCAAGATGGTTTCATTTTGCACCCTTTCACTATCCTTCAAGAAATGCACACAGTAAATATACTTTTTCGTTTCACAAAAAAACAACACACGCAAACAGATATAATAATATAGTCCATTTTTTTTGCGTTCGTCTGCTTCCAACTGAAATTCTTCTTGATTGACAGTCTCTTTGAACAAGAAGGTCTCTGCACGATCCATCCATTTCTCTATGCATCGGCATTTCTCTTTAAAGTCAGGTACTTTAGTTCAATCTGACCACAGAGTCCCTTGGAATTCTCCAACACATGAGCAGTGGTTAACACAGCTTTCAGGCAGTCAAATGCCTGTTGAAAGTCCTCTGCCCACCGAAATTTTCGATGTTTCTTCAGCACGTCCATCAGTGGAGCAACAACGCTATAAAAACTTTTCACAAATGTTCGATCAAATCCACTCATGCCAAGAAATCGCATTATTTCCCGTCGTCTGGAGGGTATCAGAAACTCCTCAATAACTGTTGGTTTCACATCCCGTGTGACCATTCGACCCTGTCCATTTGTATGGCCAAATTCACTTTTGGCTAGGTTTATCACCAAACACTCCTGAAGTCGATCAAATAACTCCATCAGATGTTTCAAATGTGCTTTCCATGTCTGGCTGAAAATTACCAGATCGTCGATGTATACCGCACAATTGGGTAATCCGGAAACAACTTTGTTAGTTAACCGTTGAAATGTGGCTGGGGCATTTTTCATGCCAAATGGCATAACTTTGAATTGGTATATACCATCAGGAGCCACAGAAGCTGAAATCTCCTTCGCTCTTTCGGTTAAAGGTACCGGCCAGTAACCTTTGAGTAAATCCAGTTTGGAAATAAAAGCTGATTGTCCCACTTTCTCAATGCAATCCTCCAAACGTGGGATAGGATAAGAGTCCATTCTTGTAACTGCATTAACCTTTCTATAGTCCACACACAACCGTTGGGTACTGTCAGGTTTTGGTACCATCACTATGGGTGAGCTCCATTGGCTGCAACCCACTTCAATTATGCCATTTTTAAGCATACTTTCAATCTCTTTGTTAACCTGTGCCAATTTTAAAGGGTTAAGTCTGTATGGATGTTGTTTGATTGGAACAGCATTTCCCAAAGCTACATCATGTATAGCCATTTTATTACTTCCCAATTTATCTCTACAAACTTGCCCATGTGATATCAATAACTCTTTCAGGTCAGTTTGTTTTCCCTCTAGAAGGTAATTCAACAATATATCCCAATTTTTAAGACCATCCTCGTTTTCCAATTTAATTTGGGGTATGTCAAATTCAGTCATCTGGATTTGGTTCGTCACTTTGAGTTAGAATCATTAAAACCTCCTTTTTTCACTCCTTCCCTTTCAAAGTACCTTTTAAGCATATTCACATGACACACTCGGTGAGTCTTCCTTCTATCTGGTGTTTTTACCACATAATTCACCTCACTTAATTTCCTTTCAATCTGATAAGGTCCACGAAACCTAGCTTTTAAAGGTTCACCTACCACTGGTAACAACACTAAAACTTTATCTCCACTGGCAAAACTACAAACTTCGGATTTCATGTCCGTTACCCGTTTCATCACATTTTGTGCAACTTTTAAATGTTGTCTAGCCAATTCACCTGCTCTATTTAATCGTTCCCTAAAATTTGACACGTAATCCAATAATGTAAGTTCTGATTTCTCACTCACCAATTTTTCCTTAATCAATTTAAGTGGTCCTCTTACCTCATGACCAAAAATTAGTTTAAAAGGACTAAATTTGGTTGACTCATTAGGTGTATCCCTAATTGCAAACAGTACGAATGGAATTCCTTTATCCCAATCCTCTGGATAATCTTGACAATACGCCCTCAACATTGTCTTTAATGTCTGATGCCACCTTTCTAATGCCCCCTGCGATTCTGGATGGTACACAGTTGATTTAAATTGTTTTATTCCAAAACTGTCCATAACTTCTTTGAATAACTTTGAGGTAAAATTTGATCCTTGATCCGATTGAATTTCTGTGGGTAGTCCATATCTAGTAAAGAATTCAAGTAACTCATCCACAAACTTTTTAGCTGTAATATTACATACTGGAATGGCCTCTGGAAACCTAGTAGACACATCCAAAAGATATTGATTTCCACTTTTTGTTTTAGGAAGCAGTCCTACACAATCAATTAGGACCCTTGTAAAAGGTTCCTCAAAAGCTGGAATGGGTATTAAGGGCGCTGGTTTTATCACTGCTTGAAGTTTCCCTATCACTTGACATGTGTGACATGATTGACAAAATGTAACTACATCTTTATGTAGTCCAGGCCAATAAAAATGTTTCCAGATATTAGCTTGAGTTTTCCTTATCCCCAAATGACCTCCCACTGGTATCTCATGTGCAACTCGCAACACCTCCTTTCTATACCCTACCGGCAATACTACTTGATGAACTTCTGCCCACTTTTCACCCGCCTGCATATGTACAGGTCTCCATTTTCTCATCAAGACATCACTTTTACGGTAATAACACTCTGGTATACTCTCAGATTCCTCTTCCGTATGTGTTTTCTGATATATCCGTTTTATTTCTACATCTTTCTGTTGTAACTCCACCAATTTTCCTGAACTAAAAATATCCGCCTCATCCTCCACCTGTTCTTGTTCTTTTTCAACCATCTGATCAAAAATCGTTTCTGATAATTGCACTTCAACTTCATCTTTACTCTTTGATTTCTCCTCTTGTCTTAACCTGTGACTTTGCGACTTTGTTACTACACAATCCGGAAAAATTCCAGGATATTCGTCCTTCAACACTTCAGTTGTCTGATTTTGCACTGGCTTATCAACCACAGTAGGCATCACTCCCACCTGCGATCCAGCTATATCATTACCCAAGATAAACTGTATTCCTGGACAAGATAGTTTCTCTATTACTCCTACTTCACCACACTTCACTGGACTTTCCAACCATACCTAATATAATGGAACGCTACTCCTTTCACCCTGAATTCCACATATCACCATTTCTGGCAACATTTTTCCCAAACTACCTCATCTCTTACCATTAAAGATTGACTAGCCCGTGTATCTCTTACAATTCTGACTTCTTTACCTGCTCCTCCTGATACACATGAGTAAACTTTGCCCACACAAGTAAATTCTGTAAAGAGATCTGGCACCTTCTTATCAATCACCTCTTGATCAGGCTGTACAATCTTTTGCACCTCCTTTGCTTCACTTGGGCTTTCCTTTACCACTTTAAAAAACCCCACTGTCTTATCCTGTTTTACCACATCAGCCTTCCCAGTGCTTTTCTTCAACCACCAACACTGTGACTTTACACGGCCTAGTTTATTACAGTGAAAACATTTGAAACTTTTCATTTCATTTCCACCCTCCTGGATTTCTTTTTTAATCTGAGGTACGCTCACTTTATTGTCTCCCATCAGATCACCTTTACCTTTACCACTTGAGTATTTCTCATGTCCCCAGTTTCTATCCCTCACCGGCCGAAACTGATGTCGGAAACCAAGCTTTGATTTATGAACTAATTCATAACCATCTGCCATTTCTGCTGCTAATCTCGCAGTTTTAACCCTCTGTTCTTCCACATGAGTTCTCATTACATCAGGAATTGAATTTTTAAACTCCTCCAAAAGCATAATTTCTCTGAGAGCTTCATACATTTGAACATAGAACATAGAACAGCATTATCCGAAACCCGTCAGTGTTCAGCCAATTTCAATCACTCCACGTGATATCAAGAAACGGCTGAAGGCACTGGATACTGCAAAGGTTATGCTCGGTTCCTTTTGGGAAGGAAATCATGGTGGCACGGTGGCACAGTGGTTAGCACTGCTGCCTATGACGCTGAGGACCCGGGTTCGATCCCGGCCCTGGGTCACTGTCCGTGTGGTTTGCACATTCTCCCTGTGTCTACGTGGGTTTCACCCCCACAACCCAAAGATATGCAGGGTAGGTGGATTGGCCACACCAAATTGGCCCTTAATTGGAAAAAAAATAATTGGGTACTCTAAATTTATTTTAAAAAGGGAAGGAAATCTGACGTCCTTACCCGGTCTGGCCTACATGAGGCTCCAGACCCCCAACAATGTGGTTGACTCTTAAATGCCCTCTCAAAGCTTTAGGTACCTAGGTATCCAAGTGGCACGGGAATGGGACCAGCTGCATAAATTGAATCTGGCCCGGCTGGTGGAACAAATGAAGGACGATTTTCGGAGATGGGACTCGCTTCCGTTGACTCTGGCTGGGAGGGTGCAAACAGTGAAGATGACGGTCCTCTCGAGATTCCTATTTGTATTTCAGTGTCTCCCCATTGTTATTCCGCGGCCCTTTTTTAAGCGG
This sequence comes from Scyliorhinus torazame, assembly GCF_047496885.1. Classification (NCBI taxonomy): domain Eukaryota; kingdom Metazoa; phylum Chordata; class Chondrichthyes; order Carcharhiniformes; family Scyliorhinidae; genus Scyliorhinus; species Scyliorhinus torazame. The sequence goes on from NC_092722.1 coordinate 84,792,854, forward strand.
GTCAACAGAGTGATCACTGGCTTTGTCTGGGCGGGCAAGACCCCGCGTTAAGGAAGGTAATGATTGAGCGGAGTCGGGGGGAGGGTGGGCTGGTGCTGCCAAATTTTAGCAACTATTACTGGGCGGTTAATATAGCCCTGATCAGGAAGTGGGTGGTGGGGGAGGGGTCGGCATGGGTGAGCATGGAGGCGGCTTCATTTAAGGGCACCAGTTTGGGGGCGTTGGTAACTGCCCCTCTACCGTTCCTGCCAGCACGGTACTCCACCAGTCCAGTGGTGGTGGCGGCCCTGAGAGTTTGGGGTCAGTGGAGGCGGCATGTGGGACCAGTGGGAGCATCGGTCTGGGCCCCAATCTGTGATAATCACCAGTTTGCCCCGGGGAGTATGGACGGGGGGTTCCGGTTATGGCTGAGAGCGGGGATTGAGAGGATGGGGGATATGTTTATAGAGGGGAGCTTTCCAAGTTTGAGGGCGCTGGAGGAGAAGTTTGGGTTGGCGACGGGAAACAAATTCACATATCTGCAGGTGCGGGACTTCCTACGGAAGCAGGTGTCAACCTTCCCGCTCCTACCGCTAAGGGGGATTCAGGGCAGGGTAATTTCCAGAGGGTGGGTAGGAGAAGGGAGCGTCTCAGGCATTTACAAGGAACTTATGGGGTCAGAGGAGACCCGGACCGAGGTGAGATAGAGGATGGTCTATGGGCGGACGCGTTGAGTAGAGTCAACGTGTCTGCAACATGTGTCAGGCTCAGCCTGATACAATTCAAAGTTGTTCACCGGGCTCACATGACAGTGGCCCGGATGAGCAGATTCTTTGGGGTGGAGGACAGGTGCGCAAAATGTGCGGGAGGACCGGCGATCCATGTCCACATGTTCTGGGCATGTCCAAAGCTTAGGGGATTCTGGCAGGGGTTTGCGGACATCATGTCCACGGCGTTAAAGACAAGGGTGGCGCTGAGTCCAGAGGTGGCGATTGTCGGAGTGTCGGAAGACCCGGGAATCCAGGAGGAGAAAGAGGCAGACGTTCTGGCCTTTGCTTCCCTGGTAGCCCGGAGACGGATACTATTAGCTTGGAGGGACTCAAAGCCCCCGAAGTCGGAGACCTGGCTATCGGACATGGCTAGCTTTCTCTGTTTGGAGAAAATCAAGTTCGCCTTGAGAGGGTCACTGTTAGGGTTCACCCGGAGGTGGCAACCGTTCGTCAACTTCTTTGCGGGAAATTAATCGCCAGCAGACGGGGGGGGGGGGGGGGGGGGGGGGGGGGGCACTAGTTTAGATCAGAGTGGTGGGTCAATAATGGTGGGACCTGTACGAGAGGTAAATGGCTTTTGCACTATGTTTATGGTTTCATGCATATTGTTTATCTTGTTGTTACTATACCAAAAATACTTCAATAAAATGTTCATTTAAAAAAAAAAAATGCCCTCTGAAATGGCCTAGTAAAGCCACTCAGTTGAAGGGCAATTAGGGATGGGCAACAAATGCTGGCCCTGCCAACGATGCCCACATCCCCTGAACAAATTTTTAAAAAATGAACAGAATTATCCATATTTACAATAAAAATGTGCATGTTTGGTCTATTTTCAAAGCCCTTATCCACCTATCAAAATTACTCTGTTTGAGCCTTTCAAACTACATGTATATTTGACCAAATTCTTTCCGTGAATTTCTGTAGGCTTCAGGCACTAGCTCATATGCACTAGATCATATGATCTGTAATCTGTATCTCCCTTTCTCTTTCTTTTTGTTCTGCTAAGGCTATTCTTTCTTTTCTCCTTTCTTCTCTCCCCTTTTCTTTTTCCTCTCTCTCTCTTTCTTTTCCTCTCTATCTCTTTCTTTTGCCGCTCTCTCTGTCTTTTTCCTCTCTTTCGTATTCAAGCTGCTTTAATTCTTTCTCATGTTCCATTTATTTAATTTGTAACTGAATTTTTGCCATTTCCAGTGAGTCAAACTGTATCTCAGGCAACTTTAAATGCTTAGCCACCGCCATAATTACCTCATCTTTTCGCATTTTGTCAGGTAATGTTAACTGCAATGTTTATGCCAAATCTAACAGTCTGCTTTTAGTCTCTGTCCGTAAGGTACTGCGTGTGACCGTCTGAAAGTGCCATTGTCCACAACACACTCCCCACTTAAACTAGAATATCACACCTGATAAGCAACCACAATATGCTCACCCCTCACTGTCTTTAAGCTCACTACGCCAATCCAATAGATAGACTTTTATCCCCCTCGAGCCCCCAATTTGTTATAGGCCAGGGTTTAGGGAACCCCGAAGTATATCATGGAGTTCACCTGACCCACAACTTTTAATAGACTGTGGTATGGGGAGCACACGGCCCACTCTACAGGTGTGGTACAGCAGAAATGGAAAAATCTTTTTTTAAGCAAAACAATGTTTATTCTATGAACTCAAGTTAACCTTTTTAAAACATACAGTGAACATCTTAGCAACCATTAATTCAAATACAACCTACAAAGAATACAACACTAAGTAATCCTTAATAACTTCCCAAACAACATGCAGAAGACAAAATAAACACCTTTTACCAGAAGCATATTAGGTTTACATTCACTCCTGAGAACATTTATAATTCTGAATTCACCAAATGATCAAGGGATAGTCTTTTCATGGCAGAGAGAACAGCAGTACACCTGCTTTGTATGGCTTCAGCTCCAACCCTGAAAACAAAACCAAAACACACCCTGCAGCAAACAGCCTAAAATAAAAGTAAAAAGCTGACAGACAGCCCTGCTCCACCCACACTCTGACATCACTGAAAAACACCCATTTCGTAAAGGTACATTTCTTAAACACCCATTTCTTAAAGGTACTCTCACATGACAGTGATCCAATTCTCGAAAGTGCATAATGAATAACACCCATGAATTGTAGAATCCCTCCATCCTTCCCCTCAGTTCAAACTTAACCTCCTCAAGAGTTTTAAAAAAAAATTTAGAGTACCCAATTCACGTTTTCTAATTAAGGGGCAATTTAGTGTGGCCAATCCACCTATCCTGCACATCTTTGGGTTGTGGGGATGAGACCCACGCAAACACGGGGAGAATGTGCAAACTCCACACGGATAGTGACCCAGAGCTGGGATTGAACCTGGGATCTCGGCGCCGTGAGGCAGCACGGCTAACCCACTGTGCCAACGTGCTGCCCTACCTTCTCAAGAGTTAAGAATTCCAACAGGTTTCCCCGCCACACCAGGACATAGGGTGGAGAGGTTGCTCTCCAACCCAACAGGATCCGCCTTCGGGCGATCAACGAGGTGAAGGCTACAACATCTGCTTCCGCACCCGTTTCCAACCCCGGCTGGTTCAATATCCCGAATATGGCCTCCCGAGAGCCCGGGTCCAGTTTCACGTGCACCACTTTAGAAATTACCCTAAAAACCTCCTTCCAGTAATCCTCCAGCTTTGGATAGGACCAAACGTGATTTGCGGGGCCCCACCCGCAACGTTGACACACATCTTCTACTCCTTCAAAGAATCGGCTCATCCTTGCCCTTGTGAGGTGCGCTCTATATACCACCTTCAGCTGTATCAACCCCAACCATGCGCACGAGGTGCAGGCATTCACTCTCCGGAGCACCTCACACCAGAACCCCTCCTCCATACCCTCTCCCAACTCTTCCTCCCACTTTGCTTTGATCCCTTCCAGTGGTGCTTTCTCCGCTTCCAAAATAGCCCCGTAAACCTCCGACACTACCGCCTTCTCCAGTTCCCCTGTCGTCAGCACCTCCTCCAGCAATGTGGAGGCCGGTTCCTCTGGGAAGCTCTGTATCTCCTTCCTGGCAAAATCCCGAACCTGCATGTATCTAAACATTTCCCCCTATTCCAGCCCATACATCGCTCCCAGCTCCTTCAATCCTGCAAACCGACTCCCAAGAAACAAATCTTTTAGTGTCTTAATCCGTTTCTCCTTCCATTTCCGAAAATTTACGTCCCACTTCCCTGGCTCAAATCTGTGGTTCCCCCGAATCGGCATTTCCCTTGACCCTGCCCCCAACCCGAAGTGTTGGCGAAACTGCCTCCAAATTCTCAATGAAGCTATTATTACCGGACTCCCCGAGTATTTCCCCGGGGCCATCGGGAGTCGCGCTGTTGCTAGTGCTTTCAACCCCGACCCCCTGCACAAACTCTCCTCCATTCTGACCCACTGGGAATCAACCCCTCTGACCCAGCTCCGCACCTTCTCCACATTCGCCGCCCAGTAATAATACATCAGGTTCGGAAGCCCCAAACCCCCTTCCTGCCTTCTGCTCTGTCGCAGCACCTTTCTCACTCTGGCCACCTTCCCTCTCCATATGAACGAGGTAATCATCCCTTCAACCTCTCTAAAAAAAATGCCTTTTGCAGGAAAATCAGCAGGCATTGGAAAATAAACAGAAATCACGGCAACACGTTCATTTTAACCGCCTGTACCCGACCTGCCAGTGACAGAGGGAGACTATCCCACCTTGCCAGATCAACTTTCACTCTCCCACCAAACTAGAAATGCCTTTCTGGTTCCCTTGCGTCACGGCCAGCCTTCCCATCTCCTTTTCCAGGGCGATGATCCGGTCACCCTGATCTGATGCAGCTTTTTCCAGCTCCTTGATCGTTTCCTCCAGGCCTTCCAGTCGCCGTTCCTTCTTGTCCAGGGCTAGAGCTTTGGCCGCAGCGTGATAGTCCGACATCATCTCTTCTCGAAGCTCTCTCAATTCTCTTGAGAGAAACATCCTCCCCCCATCCCCTGGTGTGGGGGACGGGGGACGGGGGGGGGACGGACGGGTAGTAGGGGCTTCTCTTGTGGCGGGTCGGTCCCTCTCGCTCTCGCGGAGCCAGAGTTTCGCCATCTCGTGTGTCAGGTAGCTCGGTCGTTTGCTTGTCCAGGTTCTTTCCACTCTTGGTTTCTACCCATCTTCTGGAGTGGCAGCTGGTTCGCATTTTCCTCTCTCTGCCATTTTGTGGTAGTGGTTTGGGGATGTTTTATGGATTTAGCGGGTGTTTTCCAGGCAAAAAAAGCCTATTTTTTAGGTTTATGGTAGGAGAGCCGACTTCTCACACATTCCCTCCACCGGAAGGAGCCGGTCACCAAGTTCAATACCCTGATCCCACCTGTCATGTTCTGTAGACTGGCCGATATGAATGATGCACTACAGAACATCTATTTTAAATAATTTATCATGAAACAACTGCCTGGTAAAGATAACTGGAATAAATAAATAATAAACTACTAACACAAACTAACTATTATAGAGCTACTGCAAAATACACCTATCCACCAACACGACTTACTCCCAACTCCCCTAGGCACAGAGCCGCATGGTATACTGTTGCTCTTCTTAGCCTTAGTTTTATTAGCTCTGATTATGTCACGATCTTTCTGATACCGCCACCACGTGGTTCAAGCTCGAGTTATGATTAATAAGTCAGCACACCGCTTAGTAAGATTGAAATCAACGGTCATTTATTATATACAACAAGTAATGCTTACACAATAATCCTACTATCTACATAGAAACCTACCACTACTGGCCAATACTTAACTTTAGGAAGGGCCCACCAGGTCAGGGAAACAAATGGCTTATCGAATCGGATCTGGCCCACGGGATTCAAAAGGCTGATACGGGTCGGTGGCTAGGTGTCTCTATCGGATAGCAATCGCTGGAGTCAAACTTACAGTTGCCGGTTGCTGTTCTTGCGAAGGTCTCGAGCAGGAGAAGAGGAGAGAGAGAGCGATCTGAACTTGGCTCCTCACTTTATAGGGCCCCGGGACTTCCCGCCTCTCGGGGCGGCCCTTGATCATGAGTCCCAAGTGATTGGACTTGTTCCCAATCACTGGGTTCGATATACCCAATAACGGGGCGATTCCTCGATCTGGGGGTGGTCGTTCACCTGTCTTTGTTTCGGCCACTGCAGGCGCCGACAGGTCTGGCCCGGCATTCAATTGCTAATATGTTGCAATTGTTCCCGGGGATAGCTGATTAAACTGCAGATGTCTGGGTTGATGTGCTGCTAATGGTCGCAGGTATCGATCTGGGCCAACTTCCCCAGAGCCGAATACGCTATTCTGTCTGCAGCTGTCCGTTTGTGTCCCGTTGCCTGCTTTTCCCATCAGCCTTTTCGGTTAGCCATTTTAAATCGGGTTTTGGCCAAATTAATAGGGAATCAGCCATTTTAGGTGGCTACAATACTTACTCTGCCACACTGCCACCTGCTGGTCAGAGGTCATGCTAATATGCATATATAATACATACAAGATTGCTTTATGCACATCGTCACACCACCTTCCCCCCCCCCCCCCCCCTCCCCTCCCCCCCAATATCCCTTGATCCCTATAGCCCCAAAAGCTATATCTAATTTCTTCTTGAAATTACACAATGTTTTGGCCTCAACTACTTTCTGTGGTAGCAAGTTCAGCAGATTCACACTTTCTGGGTGAAGAAATTTTTCCTCACCTCAGTCCTCAAAGGTTTACCCCTTATCCTCAAACTATGACCCCCTAGTTCTGGACTCCCCCCACCATCGGAAAGATTCTTTCCGAATCTACCCTGTCTAATCCTGTTAGAATTTTAGAAGTTTCTACAAAGATCCCCTCTCACTTTTCTAAACTCCAATAAATATAATCTAAACAATTTAGTCTCTCCTAATATGACAGGAGTCTGCCAGCGCAGCACGGTGGTGCAGTGGGTTAGCCCTGCTGTCTCACTGCGCCGAGGTCCCAGGTTCGATCCTGGCTCTGGGTCACTGTCCGTGTGGCGTTTGCACATTCTCCCCCGTGCTTCCGTGGGTTTCGCCCCCACAACCCAAAGATGTGCAGGGTAGGCGGATTAGACATGCTACATTGCCCATTCATTGAAAAAAATGAATTGGGTACATTAAAAAAAATTTTTTTTTAAATGACAGGAATCAGGCTGGTAAACCTTCGCTGCACTCCCTCCAGAGCAAAAACATCCTTCCTCAGATAAGGACTCGAAAAATCAACATAATACTCCAGGTGTTTTCACAGCAACTTCATTGCAGTATTGCATTTTGGAAGGTCTAATACAGGTAGGGAATATACAGTGAATGGTAGAACCCTCAAGAGTATTGACAGTCAGAGAGATCTAGGTGGACAGGTCCACAGGTCACTGAAAGGGGCAACACAGGTGGAGAAGGTAGTCAAGAAGGCATACGGCATGCTTGCCTTCATTGGCCGGGGCATTGAGTATAAGAATTGGCAAGTCATGTTGCAGCTGTATAGAACCTTAGTTAGGCCACACTTGGAGTATAGTGTTCAATTCTGGTCGCCACACTACCAGAAGGATGTGGAGGCTTTAGAGAGGGTGCAGAAGAGATTTACCAGAATGTTGCCTGGTATGGAGGGCATTAGCTATGAGGAGCGGTTGAATAAACTCGGTTTGTTCTCACTGGAACAAAGGAGGTTGAGGGGCGACCTGATAGTGGTCTACAAAATTATGAGGGTCATAAACAGAGTGGATAGTCAGAGGCTTTTTCCCAGGGTAGAGGGGTCAATTACTAGGGGGTATAGGTTTTCGGCCTTGCGAGGGGCAAGGTTTGGCGGAGCTGTACGAGGTAAGTTTTTTACACAGAGGGTAGTGGCTGCCTGGAACTCGCTGCCGGAGGAGGTGGTGGAAGCAGGAACGATAGTGACGTTTAAGGGGAATCTTGACAAATATATGAATAGGATGGGAATAGAGGGATATGGACCCCGGAAGTGTAGAAGATTTTAGTTTAGACGGGCAGCATGGTCGGCGCAGGCTTGGAGGGCCGAAGGGCCTGTTCCTCTGCTGTGCTTTTCTTTGTTCTATGTTCTTTGTTTTGTCATGTGAGAGTACCTTTAAGAAATGGATGTTTAAGCAATGTACCTTTAAGAAATGGAGCTGATCATATTACTGAAGTGATGTCAGAGGGTGGGGGGTGGGGGGGGGGGGGGAGCTGAGCTCACTTCTGCTTTTGGTTTCAGTTTGAGGAGGCAGCTGGGAGTGTCCGTGTGTTTTGCTGAGAGCTGCAGGAAGAAACACAGAGCTGGTCTGTAGATGTCTGCAATCCAAAGACTACAAATATATTGAATGTAACCGCATGTGTTCTTATTTTTGAAGGTTTGAAGTCTTTTGGATGTTTAAAGGAACAGTTTGAAGGATTATTTGGTGTTGTAGTCTTTTGGGGTTGTCTTTGAAGTAATGGGTGTTAAGATATTCAATGTTTGTTTTTAAAAGGTTACTCGAGTTCATAGAATAAACATTGTTTTGTTTCAAAAACCATTTGTCCATAATTGCTGTATCACACCTGGAGAGTACGCCGTGTGCTTCCCACACCACAATCTATTAAAAGTTGTGGGTCGGTTGAACTCCATGAAACACTTTGGGGTTCTGTAAACCCATAACAGTTTATGTCAGCCTACTTGTGACAATAAAGATTATTATTACAATTATTATTAGGTGTGGCCTCACCAATGCCCCAGTTGCAGCAAAACATCCCTAGTCATGTACTTAAATCCTCTTGCGATGAAGGCCAACATACCATTTGCCTTCTTTGCTCACCCACCCAAGTCAGCCACTGAGCCAAGTCATGCGTTCTGGCAAAAAAGGGTTTGTGGACACCACCAGCCAATTAAAACCCTTCCCCCACCATTCCATAAAGCTCACTTGGCAACACTTAACAAACAATACCCACTCTCTAACTCCCTAATTAACAAAACACTACAAAATGTACGAGGCAAGCGGGTAGATCATGCCAAACCCTAACTGCCTTTTGGTAGAGGATGGACCTCACCCCGTTGAAGGCTCTTTGCCAGGCCCATGCTCAGATCGTGTAAATCCGGCTGGAGCGCCCCCCCCCCCTTAATCCCCTGGCCCAGCGAAGGACCCGGTCTTTCTTTTGAAAGTTGTGGAACGGGATGCCGACCGCACGCAGTAGTTCTCCAGCACTAGCCTTTGGCCGCAGGGAACAATGAGCTCAGTTTAACTCTGGGGAGGCAGGGGGATGGGAACACATGTTCGCCCAACATCTTATACAATATGCCTGCAGAGTAATCGATACGGATGTGGCCCTCTATCCCCATCGGTAATCCCATGGTGCGGACGTTTTGCCTACGTGGTCGATTCTCAAGGTTTTTGACAAAACTTTTCTGGGATGAGGGCGTCGCTGGTCAGGCCAACATTTATTGCCCACCCCTATTGCTCCTCAGAAGCTGACGGTGAGCTGCCTTCTTGAACAGCTGCAGCTCCTGAGGTGTAGGTACACCCACGGTGCTGTTAGGGAGGGAGTTCCAGGATTGTGTCCCAGCAGCAGTAAAGGAACGGCCAATACATTTCCAGGTCGGGGGGGTGAGTGACTCACAGGGGAACCTCAAGGTGGTGGGTGAGATACCGTCAATTACCACGAGACGAGAATGGCGAAACAATCGAGACTTTATTGCACAAGATGTTGTGCCTCCTGCAGCTGGAACCAGAATGGGAGCAGCGGAGGAGAGCATACACTTTTATACGTCGCCTGCTGGGAGGAGCCAGCAGGCTGGGATTTACTGTGGTACCTGTAATACAGCGGCAGTACTGTAATACATGCAATGTGTTACCAGTGATGTTTACCACATTCACCCCCTGTTTAAAAAAAAGTCCAGTGGGGGTGAAGAAAACATTACAGATTGAGTGTCGGGGGCTCTGACCCTCCGCTACGATCGCCTCAGTCCTGGTGGTGATGTGGGCGCCGATGTGGTCACCTGCGACTCCAGGAGCGTGTTGTCCTCGTCTTCGTCACCCCTGAGTGGATCCAGTGGGGGGACGGATACTGCTGGCGTGGGGGCTGCGGTGAGGTTCGCTGGTGGGTGGCGCAGGGGTGAACGAGGCAACTGGGGGGGGGGGGCAGCCTCGTATCAGGTCGGGGGTTGTGGGTGGGGACTTAGCGAGTGCCAGGTCCCGGAGGGAGACTGTGTCCATCACCCATCGGGGTGTGCCACGTAGGCATACTGTGGGTTCGCATGGAGGAGGTGGACTTTCTCAACCAAGGGATCCGATTTATGGCTCCGCACATGCTTCCGGAGGAGGACGGGTCCAGGAACTGTCGGCCATGTTGGGAGCGAGACCCCGGAGGTGGACTTCCTGGAGAAGGCAAACACACGTTCGTGAGGGGTCTCATTAGTAACGGTGCACAGGAGAGATGGAGTGGAGCGCGTCGGGGAGGACCTCCTGCCAGTGGGAGACCGGGAGATTTCTAGACTGAAGGGCCAGCAGGACGGCCTTCCAGACCGTTCCGTTCTCCCTCTACACCTGCCCGTTTCCCCGGGGGGTTGTAGCTGGTCGTCCTGCTCGAGGCGATGCCCTTGCTGAGCAAGAACTGACGCAGCTCATCGCTCATGAAGGAGGATCCCCGATCGCTGTGGATGTAGGTGGGGAAACCGAACATGGTGAAGATGCTGTGCAGGGCTTTGATGACCGTGGCAGAAGTCATGTCGGGATATGGGATGGCGAAGGGGAACTGGGAGCACTCATCAATTACGTTGAGGAAGTACACGTTGCGGTCGGTGGAGGGGAGGGGCCCTTTGAAGTCCTTGCTGAGGCGTTCAAAGGGGCAGGAGGCCTTCACCAGGTGCGCTCTATCTGGCCGGTAGAAGTGCGGCTTGTACTCCGCGCAGACTTGGCAGTCTCTGGTGACGGTCCTGACCTTCTCAATGGAGTAGGGCAGGTTGTGGGCCTTGACAAAATGGAAGAACTGGGTGACCCCCAGGTGGCAGAGGTCATAGTGGAGAGCCCGGAGTCGGTCCACTTGTGCGCTGGCACATGTACCGCGGGACAGGGCATCTGGGGGCTCATTGAGCTTCCCCGGGTGATACAAGATCTCATAGTTATAGGTGGAGAGTTCGATCCTCCACCTCAAGGTCTTGTCATTTTTGATCTTGCCCTGCTGCGTATTGTTAAACATGAAGGCAACCGACCGTTGGTCAGTGAGGAGAGTGAATCTCCTGCCGGCCAGGTAATGCCTCCAATGCCGCACAGCTTCTACAATGGCTTGGGCTTCCTTTTCGACAGAGGAGTGGCGGATTTTGGAGACATGGAGGATGCGGGAAAAGAAAGCCACGGGTCTGTCCGCCTGGTTGAGGGTGACGGCCAGAGCTACGTCCGATGCATCGCTCTCCACCTGTAAGGGGAGGGTCTCGTCAACTGCGTGCATCATGGCCTTGGCGATGTCCGTCTTGATGCGGTTGAAGGCCTGGTGGGCCTCTGGCGTCAGGGGAAAAACAGTGGACTTGATGAGAGGGCGGGCCTTGTCCGCATAATTAGGGACCCACTGGGCGTAATATGAGAAAAACCCCAGGCATCGTTTCAGGGCCTTGGGGCAGTAGGGGAGAGGGAGTTCCAGGAGGGGGCGCATGCGGTCGGGGTCGATCCCTAGGACTCCATTTTCCACTACGTAGCCAAGGATAGCTAAGCGGTTGTGCGGAACACGCATTTCTCCTTATTGTAGGTGAGGTTAAGGAGTTTGGCGGTATGGAGGAATTTTTGGAGGTTTGCGTCGTGGTCCTGCTGATCGTGGTCGCAGATGGTGACGTTATCTAGGTACGGGAACGTGGCCCGCAGCCCGTACTGGTCAACCATTCGGTCCATTTCTCGCTGGAAGACCGAGACCCCATTGGTGACGCCGAAGGGAACCCTAAGGAAGTGATAGAGGCGGCCATCTGCTTTGAACGCAGTGTATTGGCAGTCCTCTGGGCAGATGGGGAGCTGGTGGTAGGCGGACTTCAAGTCTACTGTGGAGAAGACTCGATACTGTGCAATCTGATTGACCATGTCAGATATGCGTGGGAGGGGGTACGCGTCGAGCTGCGTGTACCGATTGATGGTCTGACTGTAATCAATGACCATCCTGTGCTTCTCCCCAGTCTTGACTACCACTACTTGAGCTCTCCAGGGGCTGTTGCTGGCCTCAATGATCCCCTCCTGCAGTAGCCATTGGACCTCCGACCTGATGAAGGTCCTGTCCTGAGCACTGTACTGTCTGCTCCTAGTGGTGATGTGCTTACAGTCCGGGGTGAAGTTAGCAAAATGTGCAGGTGGATCGACCTTAAGGGTCGTGAGGCCGCAGACTGTGAGGGGGGGCAGGGGTCCGCCGAATTTCAAAGTGAGGCTTTGGAGATGGCACTGAAAATCCAGGCCGAGCAACAGGGCAGCGTAGAGGTGGGGGAGGACGTAGAGCCGGAAGTTGCTGTACTCTACGCCCTGGACGGCGAGGGTCGCGATACAGTACCCCCGGATTTCAACGGAATGGGATCCGGAGACCAGGGAGATTTTCTGGGTGACGGGGGTACCGGGAGGGACCAGCGCCTTACCGTAGTGGGGTGGATGCAACTCTCTGTGCTCCCGGAGTCAAAGAGGCAGGTCGTCTCGTGCCCGTTGATCTTCATCGTCATCGTCGCGGTCCCGAGGTTTTGGGGCCGAGACTAATCAAGGGTGATGGAGGCGAACTGCGGAAGATGCTGGGAGGTCCCGGGCTGATCAGCGGTGGCGGAGGTATCAGCAGGCAGTGAACAGCCAGACGAGCAGGGGTCCCGAGGTGCAGCCCAAAATGGCACCGAAGATGGCGGCGCCCACAGAGCGCACATGGCGGGCGGCATCAAAGATGGCGGCGACCACGGGCCGCACGTGACCTGTGGTGGAGAAGATGGCGGCGCCCCTGGATCGCACGTGGGGGGTGTAGTAATGCCGGGCCTGGAAACAGCGGCGACCGACCGGGCTTGGCAAACGGAAATTAAGTGGCCCTTCTTCCCACACCCATTGCAAGTCGCACTCCGCGCCAGGCAGCGCTGCCTGGGATGTTTGCTCTGGCCACAAAAATAACACTTGGGCCCTCCGGAGTTGCCTGGCTGCCGCGCGGTGCAGATTTGCGGTGGACTCGAGTCGGCAGCTGGTGGGGCCCACGATGCCCACGAGGGCGCCGCGCGGTCGGAGGTGTAGGCCTCCAGATTATGGGAGGCCACTGCTAGGGAATTAGCAAGCTGCACAGTCTCTGTAAGATCGAGCGTAGCCCCTTCCAATAGTCGCTGGCGAACGTACGCAGACTTAATGCCCGTGACATGAGCGTCTCTGATTAGTTTTTTGGACTGCCGAAACTGCCTGGCAGTCACAGTTCCTACCGAGAATCTGTAGAGCCCGCAAGAAATCATCCAGAGTCTCCCCCGGGAGTTGCCGTCTCGTGGCCAGGAGGTGCCTGGCGTACACTTGATTCACCGGCTTAACGTAATGTCCCTTGAGTAGCGTCATCGCTTCTGTGTAGGTGGGCGCATCCCGGATGAGGGGAAAAATTTGAAGGCTCACCCGTGAGTAGAGGTTTTGGAGCTTCTTCAGTTTTCAGAGGCTAGATTCACAGTATAAAAGTGATCCCCTACAGTGCAGACTTTGTTTGCACTGAGTGCTGAATTTGGTGCTTTTTGAGTGCTATAGTAAGAGTTTGGTGACCGAGGGAGTTAGGTGAGGAGGGAGTAAGGTGTTCCTTTCATTTTGGTTCCGACATTTCCGCAAAGAGTGCGAAGAGAGCCAGGAGTTTACAGAAAGTGTAGCTGACTGGGAGCAGAGTCAGAGGGCGGAGATCTAGTTAGTCCACACGGCAGCTATATTCTGTCAGGTAAGAGGGGATGGAGGCTAGGCCAGTTGCATGCTCCTCCTGTAGGATGTGGGTGGTGAGGGATACCACCGGTGTCCCCGCTGACTATACCTGCGGGAAGTGCACCCAACTTCAGCTCCTCAAAGACCGTGTTAGGGAACTGGAGCTGAAGCTGGATGAACTTCGGATCATCCGGGAGGCAGAGGGGGTGATTGAGAAGAGTTACAGGGAGGTAACCACACCCAAGGTACAGGACAAGAATAGCTGGGTTACAGTCAGGGGGAAAAAAACAAACAGGCAGACAGTGCAGGGATCCCTCGTGGCCGTTCCCCTTCAAAACAAGTATACCGTTTTGGATGCTGTTGGGGGGGATGACCTACCGGGGGAAGGCCCTAGCGGTCAGGTCTCTGGCACTGAGTCTGGCTCTGGGGCTCAGAAGGGAAGAGGGGAGAATAGAAAAGCAATAGTTGCAGGAGATTCAATGGTTAGGGGAATAGATAGGAGATTCTGTGGTTGCGAGCGAGACTCCCGGAAGGTATGTTGCCTCCCGGGTGCCAGGGCCAGGGATGTCTCGGATCGTGTCTTCAGGATCCTTAAGGGGGAGGGGGAGCAGCCAGAAGTCGTGGTGCACATTGGTACCAACGACATAGGTAGGAAAAGGGGTGTGGAGGTAATAAACAAGTTTAGGGAGTTAGGCTGGAAGTTAAAAGCCAGGACAGACAGAGTTGTCATCTCTGGTTTGTTGCCGGTGCCACGTGATAGCGAGGCTAGGAATAGGGAGAGAGTGCAGTTGAACACGTGGCTGCAGGAATGGTGTAGGAGGGAGGGCTTCAGGTATTTGGATAATTGGAGCGCATTCTGGAGAAGGTGGGACCTGTACAAGCAGGACGGGTTGCATCTGAACCAGAGGGGCACCAATATCCTGGGAGGGAGGTTTTCTAGTACTCTTCGGGAGGGTTTAAACTAATTTGGCAGGGGAATGGGAACCGGATTTGTAGTCCAGCAACTAAGGTAGCCGATATTCAGGACGCCAAAGCGTGTAGTGAGGCAGTGGGGAAGGGAACACTGACAAAGGAGAGTACCTGCAGGCACGGAGATGGGTTGAAGTGTGTATACTTCAACGCAAGAAGCATCAGGAATAAGGTGGGTGAACTTAAGGCATGGATCGGTACTTGGGACTACGATGTGGTGGCCATCACGGAAACTTGGATAGAAGAGGGGCAGAAATGGTTGTTGGAGGTCCCTGGTTATAGATGTTTCAATAAGATTAGGGAGGGTGGTAAAAGAGGTGGGGGGGGGTGGCATTATTAATTAGAGATAGTATAACAGCTGCAGAAAGGCAGTTCGAGGAGTATCACCCTATTGAGGTAGTATGGGTGGAAGTCAGAAATAGGAAAGGAGCAGTCACCTTGTTAGGAGTTTTCTATAGGCCCCCCAATAGTAGCAGAGATGTGGAGGAACAGATTGGGAAACAGATTTTGGAAAGGTGCAGAAGTCATAGGGTAGTAGTCATGGGCGACTTTAACATCCCAAATATTGAGTGGAAACTCTTTAGATCAAATAGTTTGGATGGGGTGGTGTTTGTGCAGTGTGTCCAGGAAGCTTTTCTAACACAGTATGTAGATTGTCCGACCAGAGGAGGGGCAATATTGGATTTAGTACTTGGTAATGAACCAGGGCAAGTGATAGATTTGTTAGTGGGGGAGCATTTTGGAGATAGTGACCACAATTCTGTGACTTTCACTTTAGTAATGGAGAGGGATAGGTACGTGCAACAGGGCAAGGTTTACAATTGGGGGAAGGGTAAATACGATGTTGTCAGACAAGAATTGAAGTGCATAAGTTGGGAACATAGGCTGGCAAGGAAGGACACAAGTGAAATGTGGAACTTGTTCAAGGAACAGGTGCTACGTGTCCTTGATATGTATGTCCCTGTCAGGCAGGGAAGAGATGGTCGAGTGAGGGAACCATGGTCGACAAGAGAGGTTGAATGTCTTGTTAAGAGGAAAAAGGAGACTTATATAAGGCTGAGGAAACAAGGTTCAGACAGGGCATTGGAGGGATACAAGATAGCCAGGAGGGAACTGAAGAAAGGGATTAGGAGAGCTAAGAGAGGGCATGAACAATCTTTGTCAGGTAGGATCAAGGAAAACCCCAAGGCCTTTTACACATATGTGAGAAATATGAGAATGACGAGAGCGAGGGTAGGTCCGATCAAGGACAGTAGCGGGAGATTGTGTATTGAGTCTGAAGAGATAGGAGAGGTCTTGAACGAGTACTTTTCTTCTGTATTTACAAATGAAAGGGGCGATATTGTTGGAGAGGACAGTGTGAAACAGATTAGTAAGCTCAAGGAAATACTTGTTAGGAAGGAAGATGTGTTGGGCATTTTGAAAAACTTGAGGATAGACAAGTCCCCCGGGCCTGACGGGATATATCCAAGGATTCTATGGGAAGCAAGAGATGAAATTGCAGAGCCGTTGGCAATGATCTTTTCGTCCTCACTGTCAACAGGGGTGGTACCAGGGGATTGGAGAGTGGCGAATGTTGTGCCCCTGTTCAAAAAAGGGACTAGGGATAACCCTGGGAATTACAGGCCAGTTAGTCTTACTTCAGTGGTCGGCAAAGTAATGGAAAGGGTACTGAAGGATAGGATTTCTGAGCATCTGGAAAGACACTGCTTGATTAGGGATAGTCAGCACGGATTTGTGAGGGGTAGGTCTTGCCTTACAAGTCTTATTGAATTCTTTGAGGAGGTGACCAAGCATGTGGATGAAGGTAAAGCAGTGGATGTAGTCTACATGGATTTTAGTAAGGCATTTGATAAGGTTCCCCATGGTAGGCTTCTGCACAAAGTAAGGAGGCATGGGATAGTGGGAAATTTGGCCAGTTGGATAACGAATTGGCTAACCGATAGAAGTCAGAGAGTGGTGGTGGATGGCAAATATTCAGCCTGGATCCCAGTTACCAGTGGCGTACCACAGGGATCAGTTCTGGGTCCTCTGCTGTTTGTGATTTTCATTAATGACTTGGATGAGGGATTGAAGGGTGGGTCAGTAAATTTGCAGACGATACGAAGATTGGTGGAGTTGTGGATAGTAAGGAGGGCTGTTGTCGGCTGCAAAGAGACATAGATAGGATGCAGAGCTGGGCTGAGAAGTGGCAGATGGAGTTTAACCCTGAAAAGTGTGAGGTTGTCCATTTTGGAAGGACAAATATGAATGCGGAATATAGGGTTAACGGTAGAGTTCTTGGCAATGTGGAGGAGCAGAGAGATCTTGGGGTCTATGTTCATACATCTTTGAAAGTTGCCACTCAAGTGGATAGAGCTGTGAAGAAGGCCTATGGTGTGCTCACGTTCATTAACAGAGGGATTGAATTTAAGAGCCGTGAGGTGATGATGCAGCTGTACAAAACTTTGGTAAGGCCACATTTGGAGTACTGTGTACAGTTCTGGTCGTCTCATTTTAGGAAGGATGTGGAAGCTCTGGAAAAGGTGCAAAGAAGATTTACCAGGATGTTGCCTGGAATGGAGAGTAGGTCTTACGAGGAAAGGTTGAGGGTGCTAGGCCTTTTCTCATTAGAACAGAGAAGGATGAGGGGCAACTTGATAGAGGTTTATAAGATGATCAGGGGAATAGATAGAGTAGACAGTCAGAGACTTTTTCCCCGGGTGGAACAAACCATTACAAGGGGACATAAATTTAAGGTGAAAGGTGGAAGATATAGGAGGGATATCAGAGGTAGGTTCTTTACCCAGAGAGTAGTGGGGGCATGGAATGCACTGCCTGTGGAAGTAGTTGAGTCGGAAACATTAGGGACCTTCAAGCAGCTATTGGATAGGTACATGGATTACGGTAAAATGATATAGTGTAGATTTATTTGTTCTTAAGGGCAGCACGGTAGCATTGTGGCTAGCATAATTGCTTCACAGCTCCAGGGTCCCAGGTTCGATTCCGGCTTGGGTCACTGTCTGTGCGGAGTCTGCACGTCCTCCCCGTGTCTGCGTGGGTTTCCTCCGGGGGCTCCGGTTTCCTCCCACAGTCCAAAGATGTGCCGGTTAGGTGAATTGGCCAATGATAAATTGCCCTTAATGTCCAAAATTGCCCTTGGTGTTGGGTGGAGGTGTTGAGTTTGGGTAGGGTGCTCTTTCCAAGAGCCGGTGCAGACTCAAAGGGCCGAATGGCCTCCTTCTGCACTGTAAATTCAATGATAATCTCTGATTAATTGAGGACAAAGGTTCGGCACAACATTGTGGGCCGAAGGGCCTGTTCTGTGCTGTATTTTCCAAGTTCTATGTTCTGTGGGTCCGAGAGTTCTTCAGTGGCTGATATGAGATAGCCTTCAAAGCAGGCTAGCCAGTGGTCTAAGGTGGATGTGGCGTTGGCTGCGTGAGGGCTCAGCTCCAGGCGATCAGGCTTGATTAAGATTTTCACCTTTTAAAATCTTGTGCAATAAATTGATGTACCGTCAATTACCACGAGACGAGAATGGTGAAACAATCGAGGCTTTATTGCACAAGGCGTTGTGCCTCCTGCAGCTGGGACCAGAAGAGAAGCAGCACAGGAAAGCATACACTTTTATACGTCGCCTTCTGGGAGAAACCAGCAGGCTGGGATTTACTGTGGTACCTGTAATCCACGGGCAGTGCTGTAATACATGCAATGTGTTACCAGTGGTGTTTACCACAGTGGGGTTCCCAGGTATCTGCTCCCCTTGTCCTTCTAGTGGCCGTGGGTTTGGAAGATGCTGTCAAAGGAGCCTTGGTAAGTCACTGTGGTTAATCTTGTAGATGGTACACACGGCTGCCTCTGTGTGTCGGTGGTGGAGGGAATGAATGTTTGTGGTTAGCGTGTCGATCGAGCGGGTCTGCTTTGTTCTGGATGGTGTCGAGCTTCTCGAGTGTTGTTGGGAGCTGCACTCATGCAGGCAAGTGGGAGAGTTTCCCATCACACTCCTGACTTGGGTCCTTGTAGATGGTGGACGGGCTTTGGGGGGAGTCTGGAGGTGAGTTAATCTCCACAGGATTCCCAGCCTCTGACCTGCTCTAGTAGCCACAGTATTTATATGGCTGGTCCCAGTTCAGTTTCTGGTCAATGGTAACCCCCAGAATGTTGGTAGTGGGGGGGGGGAGGGATTCAGTGATGGTTGTGGTGTTGGGTGCTCTGGTGCACAGATGAGCCAACACAGTTGTATGTGGTACAACTCTATTTTATTTTAACTCTTATAATACAGTTCGTTCTGGATACTCTGCACGTGCTGTCTCCCTGAGTGTGTCGTGTAGCAGGTCTGTCCTGGTCCTCCTCTCCAGCTAATACTGACCACCAGGTGTCATGTTTGTGCTTTTATATCTTTCTGTGATTGGTTGTGGTGGTGTGTGTTCTGATTTGTCTGTTGGTGTGTCTATCATGATGTGTGTGTTTGAATATCATGACATCCCCCCTTTTTACAAAGATATGTGCCTACGTGGTTATAAATATAATCGTGTCGTGAGTGCATCTAAGAGTGTGTGCGTGTGTTGTGTACAGCGTGTGTATATGACGTAACTATTTACATGGGGCGATGTCGGGTGCGTCACACTAACAAGGTTGTACCATAACAAAACATGAATGCGAGAAAAAAACCAACTTGAACAGTGGTCCGGTCAGACGATATCTGGAATGATAAACAACAACAGGTTATAATACAGAAGTGTTTTGAATGTATGAACAGCGTTATAAGTCCAGTCTAATGGGTGACCGCTTCAAGAATAGGCTGGTCCTCAAGCCGGTTCAGCTGTGGAGATTTGGGTTCACACTGGTTCACCTTGGACTGTTGGAGGTGATGCTGTTGCCGAAGTCTCTACTTTTCCATTTGTTGTACTTCGTGCAGTGCTTGGTTTTTCATTCGTGCAAATATAACATTCAACATCTTTGTTAGTGTTGCCTTGGCTGTGGTTTGGTTCTGGTGGCGATGGAAGGGGCATAATCCGTGGCATCTCCACAAAGTCATCCTTGGGAACCAGTGGAGGATCCGGCGTGTGCGTACGGTTCAGTTGCGAGCGTGGAAGGCGGCGCAAAGCTCGCTGATTGCGCCTACGCACCAATCCATCCGCCCTGCATGCCAGGAACAAGGTGGAGTCTTTTTTCTTTTTATGTTTGTGGTGGACGGCATCTTGTAGCCGATGGGTCGTTGCCATCGAAGTAGCACCATCACTAATATCATGCAAGGCGATGACTGTGCCAGATGTGGAAGTTGGCCGAGACCGTGCATGCTGGTTCCGGCCACCTGCTGTGCCGGAAGGGCGACTCCGCAGAGAAACATTGAAGCATGTCGCCTTGGAGAGAGAATTGTTGCTCGCATCAACGTCTGGCGATGGCGCAAATTGGTGTGTCCGTCTTGGACCGCCGGTGCTGGTCGCCACTGCCGACCCAGTGGGACTGCCACGCGATCCATTCCCTGTCGCCGTGGCATCCGCCGTCACCCTGAGCGTGCCATCACCAAGGCCGCGACACCGCCCGTCCGGAGCAAGGTCTGGCGTGCGCGAATCAGAGTCGGCGCTTGGCTGCTCCCCATCTGGAGTCCGGTCTGCCTTCCGTCGATGCTCCCCATCCGGAGTCCCAACAGGTTCACTGGAGGCAGCCGAGATTCCCTGAAGCTGCACTTCTGGAGTCGGAACATGCAGGAATGCACCAACCAGTGGAGAGGCTCGAGCCATCGAGGGTGGAAGCGGTGCGCCGCCACCGCAGTCGTCAGTGGTCCCACCGTGATCGTCGAGTGCCTCGGTACGCACTAGGCGAGGTCTGTCACCTTGCACCTTTTGCATGGGAAGTGGGATGCTGTCGTCACTCGTCTCACATCCCGTGGATAGATCCTCATTAGCAGCTTGCTGTTCACTAGGGTTGGGTAAATTGTCAGAGTTTTCATCTGGTGGTGCACACCATGTCGGTGGACTGTCATTGTCTTGCCGTTGTCCTTCATTTGGGCTTTTCTTCTTTGGAATTTTAAATCTTCCCCCAGACATTGCAGAACCTTGTTTATTACCCCCAAATTCTCCCATATGTATGGTCTCGAATATAGGATCCAATGTTTCTATCGACATTGTACTATTTTCCAAAGAACATTCCGTTTCACTTTTCTTCTCAGGTACCTCATATGTATCTTTGTCTAATGTACATGCCTTCATGGTCTCTGGGTCTGATTTTGCTGGGACTGGCATGGTCACAGTCTCTCTTTTACTGTTCTCAATTGCCCACATTATACTCCCCATACATAACTGCTTAATCACTGGGGTTAGTGTGGTACAATGGATAATCGGGTCGACCTTATCTGCATCTTCACCATTAGTGGAAAGCACACTTGGTTCACTTGAAACTGCTGCGGGTTTTAAATTCGTTATCTGGCTACTCGATGTCAGTGTCCTCAGGATTCTTGCTCCAATGTTCTGCTCATTTATCAGTGGAGTGTGTATAGGTTCAATGCAATTAATGTTCCCCTCAAAGTTTGAAGAGTCATTACTGACTAACTGCTGGTCTCCGAAGTTGGGACTTTGCGGCGTTGTGTTGAAGGGAGACATTTGTCCCTGCTGTAGATATGATTCAGGTTGTGTTATTTCCATTACCTGAGGATCAATGTCTTGCCCATTTTTTCGATCCGTACTAAAACACTGGCAATTCTCAGTCTGCTCCTTGCAAGTTAAACATTCAATTAATTTCTTTAGCAAATCCTCAGCATCCTTCTGTGACCGTGCAGCATTATTAATCTCTGTTCGGCTATAATGATCCTGAAGGTCAGCGCATAAACCTTTTTTCTTCGGGCTTGGACGAGGCGATTCCTTTGGCTTGTCTTCAGTTGGGCTTGAACAGTCTTCAGCGCTGTGCCCTTCATTGTAGCATGAGAGACCGTCATGGTCATGCTGCTGTGTAGTGGAGCATGGTAGGCTGTTATAGCCTTCTTGCTGTTCACGTGAGCATGGCAGACTTGCATCGTCTGTCGCTGGTTGGTCAGGAGAGGTTGCTAGACCCTCATGGTCTTGTTCCTGCAAGGACCGCACATTGGAGTCTTGCGTTGCTTCTATCGTGGAGGCTGTCCACGAGCTCTCTGTGGAGGCTTGTGACACTGGAGTCACTTCTTGTTCGTGCAAGGACTGCGCTCTGGAGTCTTGCGTTGCTTCTATCGTGGAGGCTGTCCACGAGCTCCCTGTGGAGGCTTGTGACTCTGGAGTCACTTCTTGTTCATGCAAGGACTGCGCTCTGGAGTCTTGCGTTTCTGCAATTGTGGAGTCTGTCCACGAGCTTGCTGTGGAGGCTTGTGACATTGGAGTCACTTCTGGTTCATGCGAGGACTGCGCTCTGGAGTCTTGCATGTCTTCTTTCATAGAGTCGGGAACGTTGAGCGGGACGTGGACCACGCTCTGTGTGGCAGCAGGGCGCTCTCCGTGTGCTTGCAGCACTCCCTGTCTGTTAATGTCAGGCTGCAGCATCATCCGGTACTGATAAGTTGGGACGTCATATCTGCTGGATTGAAGATCCTCAAATCCGAAAAATGAATCCGCATCTGCGTCGGATTCAATGTGGGGGCCGCCAATGTGCAACACAAAAGGTTCGTCCGAGTCATAGTCGTATAGGACCACGGAGCTATCATTGGGCTCGCGAGGTCCGGAAACACTGTAAAGATCGTCATCGAAGTATTCGAGGTCGGAATCATCGGCTTGTGCGTAGGTAACTGCTTGTCGGAGGGTTCTTCGGAGGTCAAATTCATCTCCTGGGTCAATTTGCGGCAATGTGCTGTCATTCCAGGTGAGGGAAGGTTGTTTTACAGCTTTAACAGATTTTTGTTTTTTTGATTTGGGACGTTTCCCTTTTAAATTGGATTTGGGACGTTTCCCCTTTAAATTGGTGCGGTCTGGGGCCTCTGACATTCTGAGGCTCGGTATGTAGCACGTAGGAAGCGACTGCGCATGCTCAGATCGCTGTTCCTTTACCGATGGCCGTTTTCTTGACTGCGCATGCGCAGCATCTCATGCATGCGCAAACGAAACGTCCGGTTCTGCGCACTGCTCGCGCAACTGTGCTAGCGTGATACCTTTAGCAAGATGGCCGCCGACCTCGACCCAGCCCTCTCTCAGGCCCGGGATTTCGGCCTCTGGGAATTCGGGCTCTGGGATCCCGGCCACGAGGTGAGTACTGCCGCTTTTCTTACCTTTACTTGCCGATTGGATTGCGTTTTCTTCACAGTACTTGGAGAATTTGTCCAGGACTGCCTGGTAATCGTACCTTTGCTGCCTCCTGAAGAACCTGAACCTTGTGAATATTTCTCTTGCCCTTGCACCGGCGATGGTGAGGAGAAATTCAATTTTTTTGCTATCATCCAGGTCTTGGAGTTCAGCTGCCACCAGGAACAATTCGAACACTTGCCGGAATCGCCGCCAGTTTTCGCGGAGATCGCCGTAGCACTGGAGCGGCTGCGGAACCGGGAGCTCTATCATTTTGCCTGGGCACTGCTGGTTGTCTGTGTACACTGAGGCATGCCGGCAGGTATCGATCCACTCCTGTACCATGTGGTGTTGGGTGCTCTGGTGCACAGATGAGCCAACACAGTTGTATGTGGTACAACTCTATTTTATTTTAACTCTTATAATAGTTCGTTCTGGATACTCTGCACGTGCTGTCTCCCTGAGTGTGTCGTGTAGTAGGTCTGTCCTGGTCCTCCTCTCCAGCTAATTCTGACCACCAGGTGTCGTGTTTGTGCTTTTATATCTTTCTGTGATTGGTTGTGGTGGTGTCTGTTCTGATTTGTCTGTTGGTGTGTCTATCATGATGTGTGTGTTTGAATATCATGACAATGGTGATGCCATTGAATGACAAGGAGCAATGCTTTCACTTATTTGGGCCTTCAGATTTTTCTTGCTCTCAATTGCTGAGGTTAGATCAGCTTCTGAGGACATGACCCAATCACAACAACTTTGCCTTTCAACGTGCTTTGCTCATTTTCTCCAGCATTACATACATCTGGGCCAGAGCTTCGGCGATTGATTCTTCAAAACTTTATCACCAGACTTCGGCGTCGTTTTCCCAAACCCAGCCACCATGCCGCTGATGTCGTTGGCCATCAACAGTGGGGTCCACAGGGGAGGAGGGGAGCCCGCCACCGCCATCTTACTTTGCACCGGGTCCTGCAAAGTCTCAGCTCCTGACGACTGATTACAGCCCGAATCCTTCTTGCACCCTTACAATGTACCTGTCCACTTAGGCAGAGTTGTTAAGTTGTTAAATTGATGCAACTGTCCCTTCCGCTAAAAAAAAGTGATTTTTAACAGAGAACCTCCACTTGCGTCCCACCAATCACACCTCGCCTCCCCCTTCCCCACCCCGCCCCGGACATGCATCACCGCACTGACCTTACAACAGGGCAGCACTCCCTCAGTACTGACCCTCCAACAGTGCGGCACTCCCTCAGTACTAACCCTCCGTAAGTGCAGCACTCCCTCAATACTGACACTCCGAAGTGCGGCGTTCCCTCAGTACTGACCCCCCAATGCGGCGCTCCCTCAGTACTGACCCTCTGACAGTGCGGCGCTCCCTCAGTACTGACCCTCTGACAGTGCAGCACTCCCTCAGTACTGACATAGAACATGGAACATAGAAAATACAGCACAGAACAGGCCCTTCGGCCCACGATGTTGTGCCGAACCTTTGTCCTAGATTAATCATAGATTATCATTGAATTTACAGTGCAGAAGGAGGCCATTCGGCCCTTTGAGTCTGCACCAGCTCTTGGAAAAAGCACCCTACCCAAACTCAACACCTCCACCCAACACCAAGGGCAATTTGGACATTAAGGGCAATTTATCATTAGCCAATTCACCTAACCCGCACATCTTTGGACTGTGGGAGGAAACCGGAGCACCAGGAGGAAACCCACGCAGACACGGGGAGGATGTGCAGACTCCGCACAGACAATGACCCAAGCCGGAATCAAACCTGGGACCATGGATCTGTGAAGCAATTGTGCTATCCACAATGCTACCGTGCTGCCCTTAAGAACAAATAAATCTACACTATATCATTTTACCGTAAACCATATACCTATCCAACAGCTGCTTGAAGGTCCCTAATGTTTCCGACTCAACTACTTCCACAGGCAGTGCATTCCATGCCCCCACTACTCTCTGGGTAAAGAACCTACCTCTGATATCCCTCCTATATCTTCCACCTTTCACCTTAAATTTATGTCCCCTTGTAATGGTGTGTTCCACCTGGGGAAAAAGTCTCTGACTGTCTACTCTATCTATTCCCCTGATCATCTTATAAACCTCTATCAAGTCGCCCCTCATCCTTCTCCGCTCTAATGAGAAAAGGCCTAGCACCCTCAACCTTTCCTCGTAAGACCTACTCTCCATTCCAGGCAACATCCTGGTAAATCTTCTTTGCACCTTTTCCAGAGCTTCCACATCCTTCCTAAAATGAGGCGACCAGAACTGTACACAGTACTCCAAATGTGGCCTTACCAAAGTTTTGTACAGCTGCATCATCACCTCACGGCTCTTAAATTCAATCCCTCTGTTAATGAACGCGAGCACACCATAGGCCTTCTTCACAGCTCTATCCACTTGAGTGGCAACTTTCAAAGATGTATGAACATAGACCCCAAGATCTCTCTGCTCCTCCACAATGCCAAGAACTCTACCGTTAACCCTGTATTCCGCATTCATATTTGTCCTTCCAAAATGGACAACCTCACACTTTTCAGGGTTAAACTCCATCTGCCACTTCTCAGCCCAGCTCTGCATCCTATCTATGTCTCTTTGCAGCCGACAACAGCCCTCCTTACTATCCACAACTCCACCAATCTTCGTATCGTCTGCAAATTTACTGACCCACCCTTCAACTCTCTCATCCAAGTCATTAATGAAAATCACAAACAGCAGAGGACCCAGAACTGATCCCTGCGGTACACCACTGGAAACTGGGATCCAGGCTGAATATTTGCCATCCACCAACACTCTCTGACTTCTATCGGTTAGCCAGTTCGTTATCCAACTGGCCAAATTTCCCACTATCCCATGCCTCCTTACTTTGTGCAGAAGCCTACCATGGGGAACTTTATCAAATGCCTTACTAAAATCCATGTACACTACATCCACTGCTTTACCTTCATCCACATGCTTGGTCACCTCCTCAAAGAATTCAATAAGATTTGTAAGGCAAGACCTACCCCTCACAAATCCGTGCTGACTATCCCTAATCAAGCAGTGTCTTTCCAGATGCTCAGAAATCCTATCCTTCAGTACCCTTTCCATTACTTTGCCTACCACCGAAGTAAGACTAACTGGCCTGTAATTCCCAGGGTTATTCCTTTTTTGAACAGGGGCACGACATTCGCCACTATCCAATCCCCTGGTACCACCCCTGTTGACAGTGAGGACGAAAAGATAATTGCCAACGGCTCTGCAATTTCATCTCTTGCTTCCCATAGAATCCTTGGATATATCCCGTCAGGCCCGGGGGACTTGTCTATCCTCAAGTTTTTCAAAATGCCCAACACATCTTCCTTCCTAACAAGTATTTCCTCGAGCTTACCAATCTGTTTCACACTGTCCTCTCCAACAATATCGCCCCTCTCATTTGTAAATACAGAAGAAAAGTACTCATTCAAGACCTCTCCTATCTCTTCAGACTCAATACACAATCTCCCGCTACTGTCCTTGATCGGACCTACCCTCGCTCTAGTCATTCTCATATTTCTCACATATGTGTAAAAGGCCTTGGGGTTTTCCTTGATCCTACCTGCCAAAGATTGTTCATGCCCTCTCTTAGCTCTCCTAATCCCTTTCTTCAGTTCCCTCCTGGCTATCTTGTATCCCTCCAATGCCCTGTCTGAACCTTGTTTCCTCAGCCTTACATAAGTCACCTTTTTCCTCTTAACAAGACATTCAACCTCTCTTGTCAACCATGGTTCCCTCACTCGACCATCTCTTCCCTGCCTGACAGGGACATACATATCAAGGACACGTAGCACCTGTTCCTTGAACAAGTTCCACATTTCACTTGTGTCCTTCCCTGCCAGCCTATGTTCCCAACTTATGCACTTCAATTCTTGTCTGACAACATCGTATTTACCCTTCCCCCAATTGTAAACCTTGCCCTGTTGCACGTACCTATCCCTCTCCATTACTAAAGTGAAAGTCACAGAATTGTGGTCACTATCTCCAAAATGCTCCCCCACTAACAAATCTACCACTTGCCCTGGTTCAATACCCAGTACTAAATCCAATATTGCCCCTCCTCTGGTCGGACAATCTACATACTGTGTTAGAAAAGCTTCCTGGACACACTGCACAAACACCACCCCATCCAAACTATTTGATCTAAAGAGTTTCCACTCAATATTTGGGAAGTTAAAGTCGCCCATGACTACTACCCTATGACTTCTGCACCTTTCCAAAATCTGTTTCCCAATCTGTTCCTCCACATCTCTGCTACTATTGGGGGGCCTATAGAAAACTCCTAACAAGGTGACTGCTCCTTTCCTATTTCTGACTTCAACCCATACTACCTCAATAGGGTGATACTCCTCGAACTGCCTTTCTGCAGCTGTTATACTATCTCTAATTAATAATGCCACCCCCCCCCCCACCTCTTTTACCACCCTCCCTAATCTTATTGAAACATCTATAACCAGGGACCTCCAACAACCATTTCTGCCCCTCTTCTATCCACGTTTCCGTGATGGCCACCACATCGTAGTCCCAAGTACCGATCCATGCCTTAAGTTCACCCACCTTATTCCTGATGCTCCTTTGTCAGTGTTCCCTTCCCCACTGCCTCATTACATGCTTTGGCGTCCTGAATACCGGCTACCTTAGTTGCTGGACTACAAATCCGGTTCCCATTCCCCTGCCAAATTAGTTTAAACCCTCCCGAAGAGTACTAGCAAACCTCCCTCCCAGGATATTGGTGCCCCTCTGGTTCAGATGCAACCCGTCCTGCTTGTACAGGTCCCACCTTCCCCAGAATGCGCTCCAATTATCCAAATACCTGAAGCCCTCCCTCCTACACCATTCCTGCAGCCACGTGTTCAACTGCACTCTCTCCCTATTCCTAGCCTCGCTATCACGTGGCACCGGCAACAAACCAGAGATGACAACTCTGTCTGTCCTGGCTTTCAACTTCCAGCCTAACTCCCTAAACTTGTTTATTACCTCCACACCCCTTTTCCTACCTATGTCGTTGGTACCAATGTGCACCACGACTTCTGGCTGCTCCCCCTCCCCCTTAAGGATCCTGAAGACACGATCCGAGACATCCCTGGCCCTGGCACCCGGGAGGCAACATACCTTCCGGGAGTCTCGCTCGCGACCACAGAATCTCCTATCTATTCCCCTAACCATTGAATCTCCTACAACTATTGCTTTTCCATTCTCCCCCCTTCCCTTCTGAGCCCCAGAGCCAGACTCAGTGCCAGAGACCTGGCCGCTAGGGCCTTCCCCCGGTAGGTCATCCCCCCCAACAGCATCCAAAACGGTATACTTGTTTTGAAGGGGAACGGCCACGAGGGATCCCTGCACTGTCTGCCTGTTTGTTTTTTTCCCCCTGACTGTAACCCAGCTATTCTTGTCCTGTACCTTGGGTGTGGTTACCTCCCTGTAACTCTTCTCAATCACCCCCTCTGCCTCCCGGATGATCCGAAGTTCATCCAGCTTCAGCTCCAGTTCCCTAACACGGTCTTTGAGGAGCTGAAGTTGGGTGCACTTCCCGCAGGTATAGTCAGTGGGGACACCGGTGGTATCCCTCACCACCCACATCCTACAGGAGGAGCATGTAACTGGCCTAGCCTCCATCCCCTCTTACCTTACAGAATATAGCTGCTGTGTGGACTAACTAGATCTCCGCCCTCCGACTCTGCTCCCAGTCAGCTACACTTCCTGTAAACTCCTGGCTCTCTTTGCGGAAATGTCGGAAACAAAATGAAAGGAGCACCTTACTCCCTCCTCACCTAACTCCCTCGGTCACCAAACTCTCACTATCGCACTCAAAAAGCACCAAATTCAGCACTCCCTCGGTCACCAAACTCTCACTATCGCACTCAAAAAGCACCAAATTCAGCACTCAGTGCAAACAGAGTCTGCACTGTAGGGGATCACTTTTATACTGTGAATCTAGCCTCTGAAAAACTGACCTAATCCAATTAACTAATTAACAAGCTCCAGCTGCAAGTGCCTAGAAGTAGAAGCCTGTTTAAAGCTGATTGAAAATTCACCTTCTTCTCAACCAAACAGCAACTTTTAAGTTAATTAACTAAATAAAAGAAAGACTAAACTTTAGATAAAAATGAAGCCTTATACTCCCTCGGTCACCAAACTCTCACTATCGCACTCAAAAAGCACCAAATTCAGCACTCAGTAAGTGCAGCACTCCCTCAATACTGACACTCCGAAGTGCGGCGTTCCCTCAGTACTGACCCCCCAATGCGGCGCTCCCTCAGTACTGACCCTCTGACAGTGCGGCGCTCCCTCAGTACTGACCCTCTGACAGTGCGGCGCTCCCTCAGTACTGACCTTCTGACAGTGCAGCACTCCCTCAGTACTGACCCTCTGACAATGCAGCGCTCCCTCAGTACTGACCCTCTGACAGTGCGGCGCTCCCTCAGTACTGACCCTCGGACAATGCGGCACTCCCTATGTACTGACCCTCTGACAGTGCGGCACTCCCTCAGTACTGACCCTCTGACAATGTGGCGCTCCCTCAGTACTGATCCTTCCTCGGTACTGACCCTCCGACAGTGCACCACTTTCTAAGTGTAAATTTGGGAGAAAATGTTAAAAAGGAGAATAAAAAAATATTTTTTTTAAATTAATTGAATCGTAGGATTTATCAGAAAGAATGTTTAATTTAACAATTGCAAGTACAAAAAACACAATTATAACCATTCCAGATACTAGAAGCAAGCAAAGCAGTCGTGACTGTTTAATTCTCAAAGCATTGTTTCAAACTACTGCATTTCCCATCCCTAATTGCCCCTGAAAAGATGGTCAGAGAGCCGCCATCTTGAACCCGCTGCAGCCCCATGTGGTGTAGATACACCCAATGCGGTGTTAGTGGGGGAGATCCAGGATTGTGACCCAGCGACAGTGAAGGATCGGCTGATATATTACCCAGTCAGGATGGTGTGTGTGGGGCTCGGACTGGGAACCTGCAGACGTTGGGTATTTCCCATGTGTCTGCAAGTGGAAACCGCTTCTCTACATTGGCCCTGTTGAAACCCCTTTCATCGTCTCAAACACCCCATCAGCCTTCTCATTTCTGGAGGAAAAAGCAAGTTTAAGATTCCCATCAGTTATATTCCTCTCAGGCAAGAACTGTGCACGGTGCTCTGAGTGTGGTGTGACCGACAGATAGAGAGACCGGAACTCTGCACAGTGCTCCGAGTGTGGTCTAACCGAGGGATAGAGAGAGCAGAACTGTGCACGGTGCTCCGAGTGTGGTCTAACCAAGGGATACGGAGACCAGAACTGTGCACCATGCTCCGAGTGTGGTCTAACTGAGGGATACGGACACCAGGGGCGAAATTCTCCTACCCGCCCCGCCACATTTCTGCCCTGACCGGCCGGCGGGAGTCTCCGTAACACCGGCCGGTCAATGGGGTTTCCCATTGTGGGGCAGCCCCACGCCGTCGGGATACCCCCGGGCGCCGGCAAAACGGAATCACGCCGGCGGAGAATGACGCCCCAGAACTGTGCACAGTGCTCCGAGTGTGATTTGTCCGAGGGATACGGAGACCAGAACTGTGCACGGTGCTCCAAGTCTGGTGTGACCGAGGGATACAGAGACCTGTGTCGCAGACTCATGGGGGCTGAATGGGCCACCTCCTGTTCCTGTGTAACAGGATCAAAAGAGGCTGAATGGGCTTACGTCTGTTCCTGTGCAACAGGCTCGAGAGGGGCTGAATGCGCCTCCTCCTGTCTTTGTGTAACAGGCGTGAGAGGGGCTGAATGGTTCTCCTCCTGTTCCTATCTTTCAAGCATGTGAAGGCTTTCGAGAGGCCTGGAGCGGGGTATTTGTGGAGTCTATTCCCGGGAAAGGATCTATAGTTTGTTGCTTAAAGACTAGGAGTATACCTGTGTCTGCCTGGGTCTCACCCCCACAACCCAAAGATGTGCAGGCAAGGTGGATTGGCCACACTAAATTGCTCGTAATTCTAAAAAAAATAATTGGTACTCTAAATTGAAAAAAAGACTGGGAGAATACTAGGAGGAAAGAGGACCTGGGATGTGATGCAGTTTGGAGAACAAAGGTGGTTTTAAGGGATTTATATCTGTATTGGTAAACATTAGATACAGGGTATAGTTTAAGTGGTTTTATTATAATGTTTCCTGGAATGATAAAACCTATAGTTAGATTCATGCTGGACAATGTTTTTTGTACGTGTGGGGGTTGGTTAAGTTCCAACTGTGTTTCTATTGTGCTTAGAGAGGGCTAGAGCATGAAGAGTAAATAGAAATGACTCAAATCTACCAGGAGAAGCTGGAACGGACAAGGGAGTCACAAATTTGGAAGCTTCCTAAGGAACAGCATACAATTCAGACAACCAGGGAATTGGGACAGAAATAATTCTTTAAGTTGACCAAAGTTGAGTGAACAGAGACCAACGTATTAGGTCATAGAATATACAGTGCAGAAGGAGGCCATTCGGCCCACCGAGTCTGCACCGACCCACTTAAACCCTCACTTCCACCCTATCCCCATCACACAATAACGCCTCCTAACCTTTTTTTTGGACACTAAGGGCAAATTATCATGGCCAATCCACCTAACCTGCACGTCTTTGGACTGTGGGAGGAAACCCACGCAGACACGGGGAGAACGTGCAGACTCCGCTCAGACAGTGACGCAGTGGGGAATCGAACCTGGGACCCTGGCGTGAAGCCACAGTGTTATCCACTTTTGCTAATTGTTCAGGAGAATCCAAGGGAGAGTAAACAAAGACTAGGAGTATACCTGTGTCTGCCTCGGTCTCACCCCCACAACCCAAAGATGTGCAGGCAAGGTGGATTGGCCACACTAAATTGCTCGTAATTCTAAAAAAAATGTAATTGGTACTCTAAATTGAAAAAAAGACTGGGAGAATACTAGGAGGAAAGAGGACCTGGGATGTGATGCAGTTTGGAGAACAAAGGTCAACGAAACAATTGGAGCACTCGGACTTAAAGTGGGACAACAGCCTTCAAAGGTAAATCAAACATCTGAAGCCATTTTAATACAGTCTGGGAATCAAGAGTTAAAGCAATTGTGGGCAGTTTGCACAGCAGCCAAGGCAAATAAATCCTAAAGGGGCTGGGTGTAAAATCCTGGATGGGATTCGCTGTTAAATGTGGGGCAGAAGGTTTATTTAAAAGTATCATTTTGGAAAATCTAGACTGGATTTTGAAATGCAAACCACGAAGGGAGCACTTGATTACGAGAGAGATTTTAAAGCACGTTTTTGTGAGTGGAATTTGGCAAACTCTCACATGACAATCATCTGGGTGGGTGGGTGGATTCTGAGGAGACAGCCACAGACATTCACATGGAGAGTGTTTGATCACAGTCATCTTGTGTGTTTAATGGGGACTTTGTGTCCTAATGAGACCATGGTAGCTTAAAGATTTGTGAGTTGTGTTAATCCTAAAATCTGTGTGAAATTGTTAAACTAAGGGGGGGGGGGTGGGGTAGGGGAAGTCAAGGAGTGTCCTCTCACAATCCAAATTTTTCATGCTTAATAAATGTTTTTTCTTGTTGTTAAAACAAATTAGTGATCTT
Organism: Scyliorhinus torazame; assembly: GCF_047496885.1. NCBI lineage: Eukaryota > Metazoa > Chordata > Chondrichthyes > Carcharhiniformes > Scyliorhinidae > Scyliorhinus > Scyliorhinus torazame. The sequence goes on from NC_092722.1 coordinate 84,825,221, forward strand.
GCGAACCTGTTCCTCCATGTTTTATTTAAAAAAGTATAGGCTGCAGCCTTTTGAGCTAAGGGTTCATTCTGGAATCTTCCCGTCCAGTTATAATATCAACAGGGATCGTAACAGACGCCTCGCGTGCGATTGGTCGCCGCCGGGGCAACCCCTCCCACTCCCTCCCCCCTTTCACTTCTTCTTCACCGACGCAGACTTCTGCTTTCCGCTTTTCCCCTTCTCCTCCAACCTCTGCTTCCGGATGCTCTCGTCCTTTTTCGCCTTCGAGATGTTCTCATACAGTGTGGGATCCTCGCCTTGGCTGTGTGAGAAAGAGAGAGAGAGAGATAGTGAGGCGGGGAGAGAAAAGGCAAGCCCCTCGAGGTGAGGAACGGGCTTCCTCCTCACCCAAGATGAGATCAGGAGTCAGCTGTGAAATATCGGAGAGGTCACGAGATGTAGCAGCCAGCAAGGCTCCCGATGTACGGGATGGGTTCGGCCTAACCCAAACCGAGGTCATGGTTCAGTTCTGTCATTTTTAAAAGTAGAGATTTACGGGATGTGGGGTGTGTTGGCTTTACGCCCAACTCTAATTGCCCCCCTCGAGAAGATAGTGGGTGAGCCGCCAGTTTGACCCACTGCAGTCTCTGTGTAGTGTAGGTACTGTTAGGAAGGGAGGGAGGGAGGGAAGGAGGGAGTTCCAGGATTCTGACCCAGGGGCAGTGAAGGAATGGCCAATATATTTCCCAGTCAGGCTGGTGTGTGTGGGGCTTCGAGGGGGAACTTGCAGGCATTGGGCCTGCTGCCCCTCTGTCCTTCTAGATGGTAAAGGTGGCGGGTTTGGAAGGTGCGTCAAGTCGCTGCGGTGCATCTTGCAGACGGTGCACACGGCTGCCACTGTGCGTCGGTGGTGGAGGGAGTGAATGTTTGTGGTTAGCGTGCCGATCGAGCGGGGCTGTGCTTTGTTCTGGATGGTGTCGAGTTTCTTGAGTGTTGTTGGGAAGCCACACTGATCCAGGCGAGCGGGAGAGTTTCCCATCACACTCCATTTTTTAAAATAAATTTAGCGTACCCAATTCATTTTTTACAATTAAGGGGCAATTTAGCGTGGCCAATCCACCTACCCTGCCCATCTTTTGGGCTGTGGGGGGGTGAAACCCACGCAAACATGGGGAGAATGTGCAAACTCCACACAGACAGTGACCCAGATCCAGGATCAAACCTGGGACCTCGGTGCCATGAGGCAGCAATGCTAACCACTGCGCCACCGTGCTGCTTTCCCATCAGGAGGACATGTGTCCTTGTAGATGGTGGACAGACTTTGGGGTCAGGAGGTTGGTTACTCTCTGCAGGATTCCCAGCCTCTGACTAGCTGCTGGTAGCTGTCATGATATTCAGGCAAACATCATGGTGCAAACAGACATACATACTGATGGACAGATCAACTGACCAATCAACACACACACAACACCACAGCCAATCACAGGCAAGAGCATACACACTACAAACAGGGAACACGACACTTCCCGTTCATTCCAGCAGGTGACAGCTCAGGGCACAGAGCTCACAGCAAGCCACTCAGACATCCACCATGTGCTGAGTGCCACGCCAAGATAGTATTAGGAATAGGTCCACAGATTCAAGGGCTATGATCGAACCTCAGTGACCAGTTTACCCCTGTAAATAAATGTTAGCAATAAAACTGAGTTGTACCATTCGCAACCGTGTTGGTTCGTCTGTGTAGCAGAGCACCCAACACATCAGTAGCCACAGTGTTTATATGGCTGGTCCCAGTTTCTGGTCAATGGTCGCCCCCAGGATGTCGGTAGTCAGGGGGGCTCTCCGAAGTGGCCCAACATACCAACGGGCAATTAGGGATGGGGATTATTTTGCATCTGAGTTCTCGAGGGGGAAGGGTCTCTTGCTATTTCTGCTTCCCCAATGCCACTGGATCTTCAATTCCTCCATCAAGTTACACCGACCCTCTGAAAGAGCTCCCTACCTAGGCCTCATCCCCTCCCCTATCCCTGTAACCCCACCTAACCGAGACATCTTTGGATACTAAGGGGCAATGTTTAGTGTGGCCAATCTACCTAACCTTTGGACTGTGGGAAGAAACTGGAGCACCCGGAGGAAACCTCATGCAGACCATGGTGGAGAACATGCAAACTCCACACACAGACGGTATCCTGAGGCCGCAATCGAACCAGCCTGACGTTGTGAGGCAGCAATGACCCAGCACCCCCCCCCCCCCAGCTGAGTCATTCCCGTGAATCTCCTCTGCGCCCTCTCTGACTTCATTGCATCCTCCCTCAAGTGTGGCACCCAGAACTGGGCGCAAAGCTCTAGACGAGGCCTACCTAGCGTCTCACACAAGTTCCGCGTAAGGTGCTTATTCCTGTACACAAGGCTCTTCTGAATAATGCTTCATAGATACGTAGATACATAGAAAATAGGAGCACAAGTGCAAGTCCCATTTCGACCAAATAACCGAATTTCGGAAGTGTGTACTAACCCGTATGCGTACCTAACAGGAAGAGTAAGGTAAACTCTTTAGAATTGTGTACAACTATTGAGGGATTGTGAGTCGGAAAATAGCTTAAGCCATGCCCACTGTTCAAATCGCCACCTTATTCCCCTGTCCCAAATTAAAAGTAGAGAACAAGATAAGAGAAGTAATGGCCACTAAAGCAATGGAAAGATTGCTGAATCCACAGGAACCTGAGGTCGCAGCGACCAACAGAGCAGAGCAATGCCCCATATGGGAGGAAGAGTTAAGGAAATACTTAAAGGGGAAAGGGTGGCCCCTTTGGTCGAATTTTTGCGCTAATGATGAGTCAGGTCCAGGAAAGATAGGACAAAACTTGATGGGAGAACCGAAGCGAGGTCCACAAGAAAAATGTAGGGAAAGTCAGAAAGCCGATGGCAATAGTGTCTTGTTTGGCACAGTTGCGAGGCACAGAGGAGTCGTGAAGACGCTCCGTAGACAGTTAATTGAGAAAGAAGAAAAGAACGAGGAAAACAGTAACGAAAGCGAGAAGATAATTGAGCAACTCCGGGAACAGTTAGCAGCTAAGGATAAGGAAATGGCCGATGTAAATCGCGCACATCAATCTTGCCTAGTTCACCTTAGTAGCTTCCAGACCCAGTACGAAAAAGCCTACCAAGATACACAGCGCGCAGTCCTGGTAAGAGAGGAAACAGGACAACAGGTCGCCCGGCTAACTAGCAAATGCGCAGATTTAAAAGCAGCTTTGAGAGCGCTCCACAGCTCCACTAAGGAACAGAGGCAGAGTACCGTTGACCATGCTAAATGCCGACAGAAGATAGAAAAGTTACAGTCGCTACTCTCAGTACAGAATGGCTTCAGGTACACTTTTGGGCAGGATTTAGATGAGGAAGATGCTCCCGATTGGCAAGAGTTGAACGAAAGTGCCCAAAGATTTGTAGAGGACACAGGAAATCAAAATCGAGCCCCCCACGCCCCAATAAGAAAAGCACCCGCACCACCGACTGCACAGGCAGCACACACCCCCACTCACAATTCGACCCCCATGAATCCGGTTACCACACAACGCAAGTCATCGGATCAGGAGGAGCCTGATTTTGCTAACACCACCCCACTATCCAAAACCCAATTAAGGGAGGCTTGCACAAAAATTAGTCCATTCCAGCCCACCGCAGACCCGCACAGCTTCTTTGAGGAGGTGCGCCAACAAAAAGTTATGTACGGCCTAGATGAGAGAGAGGAAGTAAAGCTAATAGTTATGAGCCTTAGCCAGTCTGTAAGGTCAGCTATGCCCGAACCCCAAAATGTAGCAGGAGGGACCCTACAGGAAATGAAAACAGCTATATTAGATGCCATCGGGTATAACAAAGGAGATCCAGTTGAGGGTTTAAATCACTGTAGGCAAAAGAAGGGAGAACCTCCGACCGCATTTGCTGGTCGCCAATGGATTAATTTCATGGCAGTCTACGGATAATTCAACCACGCACACCTAAATGAGGAGGACACCACTAAATGGTCCCACACCTTAGTCTCGCATGCTACAGACGCAGGTCAAACGGCTTGTGTAAACTACGACCCCGCAGACCACACACACAATGAAGTTTGGGAATTGAAATGACTTTCCAGAGCATGGGAACAAACCCTACACCGACAGACAGATCAGGACGAGATAGAAGCAAACATGCACCCAGTTAGGACTAGCCAGGACCCAGCATGGATAAACAAGGGTAGACACGAGGGATAGCACCCCAGAGCACAGGCACCACGAGGTTGTTACAATTGTTTGGACATTACGCCCGCGATTGCCAACAAAACCCCCCGAATCATCAACGATACCAACAACCAAACCCCCCACCGAGGAACAATGTTAGGCCCATGCACAATGTTAGCGCCCGTTCAGATGACTTAGCGTTTAACTCCACAGATTGACAGTGTTCGGACTCCCCAACTTGGGTCTGTGACACACGCTGGGACAAATCAGGCAGACCAATAGTTACAGGCACAGTCCGGGGACATATGGTCGATTTCCTTTGGGACACAGGAGGATCCTGCACCACTTTAAACTCCTCCACCCTGTTTCAACAGGACAAATGGCCCACCACAGACACCATCACCCTGAGTGGATTCACAGGCCACATGCAACAAGGATATATCACAGCTCCCGTACACATCCAGATAGGGAACATTAGCACCAAACACCCCGTCGTTTTAGTTGACTTACCCCAAACCGCAGAGCACATTTTAGGCATTGATTTTATGTGCTCCCATAACCTTTTGTTTGACCCAGTAAACAAATGTGTAGGGCGAATGGCCAAAACAGCTAGGGCTCCTGCTACACTCACAGTTGGGGATTATGAAAACAGGATTTGCTCAGTAGGGGACTATTAGTTAAAAACGCAAACAATTAATGCAGACCAGACGATTAGAGAGGTCCTCATATAACACAAAGCTTCGTTCGCACAGCACAAACGCGACTGTGGGACGATCCCAGGTACAGTAAAGATTTCAGGTCCCGGTCCAAAGCCGCAAAAGCAATACGGTTTCCCACAGCAAGCCGAGGGTGAGATTTCTGGAGGTTATTAACTGTTTGTTAGACCAAGGAGTTATTCGGCCCGTAGCTTCCACAAATAATGCCCCAATTTTCCCATAAAAAAGCCCAATGGTTCATGGCGACTAACGATCGACTACCGAGAACTTAATAAGGTAACCCATTTAGCAGCCCCGACTGTTGCCACGAGTCCCGCGACCATGCTCAAACAGGGAGTACAGGCAAAGTACTTTACAGTGCTGGACATCAGCAATGGCCGTTAAACAGGGCCTGCCAGTATAAATTCGCATTTACGTTTCAAGGGCAGCAGTACACGTGGACATGCCTCCCACAAGGATTCCATAATTCCCCCTCCATTTTCCACCAACAATTGGCCAACGGACTTTCTAAATTTTCCCGACCCGAATACAATATGTAGACATCTGCTCTTGCAAACCGACACAGAAGAGGAACACGTAGAGCTCTTATCTGAATTACTAGGCCTACAGCAATCAATCAGATGTAAGGTAAACCCTAAAAAGGCCCAGATTTTAAAGGAAAAGGTTCTTTATTTAGGTACCATCATCACTGACGGGAAGAAAGAAATAGAGCAAAAACGGATCGAGTCCATCGTTAAATTGCCCCAGCCCCACAATGTCACTGCACTTTGGTCATTCCTAGGTTTGGTAGGATATTGCAGAAATTATATAGATGGTTTTGCCAATAAAGCAGCCCCACTCTCAGAGCTCCTTAAAAAGAACGCCCCATAGGAATGGCTTCCGCAGCACACAGACGTCATTGATGATTTAAAACCCGCCCTAGGCACAGCCCCCGCTTTACAAGTTCCAGGCCAGACATGCCCTATGCCATCGATGCGCAACCACCGACCGAATCCTATCAGCAGTGCTCCTGCAAGAACGACACGACCACTTAGGACCATAGCCTATGCCTCAAGAGTATTAGACCCCGTAGAGCAAGGGTTCACAGCCTGCGAATGGCACTTGCTTGCAGTCTTTTGGGCAGTACAGTACTTTGCGTACATCACAGGCCTCAACCCAGTCACGATCTTGACTGAGCACACCCCCACTCAACTATTACTAGACGGTAGATTAAAGGACGGTTCAGTCAGCCAAATCAGAGCAGCTTGCTGGACACTACTGTTACAAGGCAGGGACATTACAGTAAAACGCACCAAGACCCAGCCATTTCTGGCTGATAATCTCCAATATGCAGGGACCCCACATGAGTGCCATATCATAGCAGCCCAACACCACACAGGACCCTTTATCCCAAAGTCACTCCACCCACGAGCAGGCAGTAAGACACAGAATTCCCAAACCACAGGGGATACTTAAAAGATTTATGGAGACGGTTCGTCCACAATCGAAAACGGAGTTGGAATTACTGGTTGTGGAATTTACGTAGGAGACGCGCAGGGACGCCCACTAGAAGAGATCTCTTTAAAATTGCCCGGCCACCTAGGTTCACAAGCAGCAGAACTCGCAGCCATAGCCTATGTAATTCAGCACCTCGACTCTTTTCCAACCCCCACAGACATACACTCCGACAGCCTGTATGTGTGCAACAGCTTAACAGAATTCCTGCCCCTTTGGGAATCTCGAGGTTTTGTTTTAGCCGATGGAAAACCCTACCCTCTGCCCCATTGTTAAAGCACATTCTCAAGACAGCCTCAGATCGCACATACGGTATCTTAAAGTAAGAAGCCATCATCGCTCGTCCCAACCCGGTAATGTAAAGGCAGACCCCTTAGCCAAAGCAGGATCACGCCATGGTCACTTCTGGCAGCCACCCGAAAGCGAACCGATACACTAAGTCCAGGTTTCCCAGACCAATATTGAGGATCTATCTCAAGCCCAAAAAGCAGACGACGCCGTCAAACAGGTTTTAGACGGCAACTTCCCAGTCCCCTGTGATAAATGGAAGGACGCACTGACCGTGCAGGACAGTATAGTTTTAAAAAACGGAATTTATGTGGTCCCCACCCAGGACAGAAACCAGCTCATTTACCAATTTCATGACAGACACAGACATCAGGGGATTGACAATACCATTGCCCATTTAAGATCTTTGTGTTGGTGGCCCAATTTAAAAAGCGATGTAACCCATTGTGTCGAGAATTGCCTTATCTGTGCTCAGAACAATCCCAAACGTTACTCAAAGAAAGGACAATTACGTCACTCCCAACCTGTTAATGGCCCTAGGACAAATTTGCAACTCGACTACATTGGCCCCCTTCCCTCTTGCAGAAACGGTTTCAAATATATGCTGGTTGTAATCGACACCTTTACTAAATGGGTAGAAGCATTTCCCTCATGGACAAACACAGCAAAGGCCACCACCAAGTTTTGACCCAATAGATATTCTCACGCTGGGGTCTCCCCTGCAGCATTGAGTCAGACCAAGGTTCCCACTTCACCGGCAGAGTCATGCAAAATGTTTTAACAATTTTTGGGATCAGGCAGAAATTCCATATCGCAAATCACCCTCAATCCAGAGACATTGTCGAAAGAATGAATCGAACTTTAAAAGCGACCATTAGGAAGATGGTGCAACAGAACAATACCACGTGGGACACGGTCCTCCCATTTGCTCTCATGTTTATTCGGAATACCGTTTCCAGTTCCACAGGTTTCACCCCCCACACTCTCATTTTTCATTTTTTATTTTTTTTAATTTAAAAAATATATATTTTATTAAAGTTTCTCGATCAAACAAAAACAAAAATTTCCCATTTTAAAACTTTGTAATAATATATACATTGATCGTTTTTTAAATAAATAATATACTAACTAACGGCAACTGCCAACAACAAATAAAAAACAACAGAACAGAAATAGTAACTAAAATAGTAACTTTGTAAGATCTAATATAAATAACTAATATATAAACACACACATAAAACCCCTGAGGACCCAAATGAGTCCCGTCCCCCCCGTCCCCCCTCCCCCCTGGGTTGCTGCTACTACCTTTCCTATTTTCCCTTATTGCTCTGCGAGATAGTCGAGGACGATTGCCACCGCCTGGTGAACCATTGAGCCGAACCTCTTAGTGCGTACTTTATCCGCTCCAATTTTATGAACCCTGCCATATCGTTTATCCAGGCCTCCACGCCCGGGGGCTTAGCTTCTTTCCACATAAGTAGAATCCTTCGCCGGGCTACTAGGGACGCAAAGGCCAAAACATTGGCCTCTCTCGCCTCCTGCACTCCCGGCTCATCTGCAACCCCAAATATAGCCAACCCCCAGCCTGGTTCGACCCGGACCCCCACCACCTTTGAAATCACTTTTGCCACACCCACCCAGAACCCATGCAATACCGGACATGACCAGAACATGTGGGTGTGGTTCGCCGGGCTTCCCGCGCATCTCCCGCACCTATCCTCCACTCCAAAAAATCTACTCAGCCTTGCTCCAGTCATATGCGCCCTGTGTAGCACCCGTTTAAGACCAAGTCCTTCAATTTCGCAATTCCTGCTCGCTGCCAAGATTTAAATCCCCCATCTATCCTTCCCGGGACGAACCTATGATTGTTCCTTATCGGGGACCACACTGAGGCACCCGTCACTCCCTTATGTCGTCTCCACTGCCCCCAAATTTTCAGAGTTGCCACCACCACTGGGTTTGTGGTGTATTTTTTCGGGGAGAACGGCAACGGCGCCGTCGCCAGTGCTTTCAGGCTAGTTCCCCTACAGGACGCCATCTCCAGTCTTTTCCACGCCGCTCCTTCCCCTTCCCTCATCCACTTACATATCAGTGACACGTTGGCGGCCCAATAGTAATCACTTAGACTCGGCAGTGCCAGTCCCCCTCTGTCCCTACTGCGCTGCAGGAACCCCCTCTTTACTCTTGGGGTCTTTCCAGCCCACATAAAGCTCATAATACTCTTGTCCACCTTCTTAAAAAAGGCCTTTGTAGTCAGTACAGAGAGGCACTGGAACACAAAAAGAAACCTTGGAAGGACCACCATTTTAACCGCCTGCACCCTGCCCGCCAGTGACAGGGGCGCCATGTCCCACCTCCTAAAGTCCTCTTCCATCTGCTCTACCAGTCGTGCCAAGTTAAGCTTATGCAAGGTTCCCCAGTTCCTGGCCACCTGGATCCCTAAATACCGGAAATCCCTTGTTACCCTCCTCAACGGTAAATCATCTATTCCCCTGCCCTGTTCCCCGGGGTGCATCACAAACAGTTCACTCTTCCCCATATTCAATTTATATCCTGAAAATTCTCCGAACTCCCTGAGTGTCTGCATTATCTCGGGCATCCCCTCCACTGGGTCCGCGACATACAACAAATCATCCGCGTATAATGACACCCGATGCTCTTCTCCTCCTCTAAGTACCCCCCTCCACTTCCTAGAGCCCCTCAGCGCTATGGCCAGTGGCTCAATTGCCAACGCAAACAGTAACGGGGACAGGGGACATCCCTGTCTTGTACCCCTATATAGTCGGAAGTGGTCAGATCGTTGCCTATTTGTAATCACGCTTGCCACCGGGGCCCTGTACAGGAGCTGAACCCATCTAATGAACCCCTCTCCAAATCCAAATCCAAATCTCCTCAGTACTTCCCACAGGTAGTCCCACTCCACTCTATCAAATGCTTTCTCTGCATCCATCGCCACCACTATCTCCGCCTCCCCCTCCGGTGGGGGCATCATCATCACCCCCAGCAGCCTCCGTATATTAGCATTCAATTGCCTCCCTTTAACAAACCCCGTTTGATCATCATGCACCACCCCAGGGACACAGTCCTCTATCCGCGTCGCCATCACCTTGGCCAAAAGCTTGGCATCTACGTTCAAGAGGGAAATAGGCCTGTATGACCCGCACTGCAGCGGGTCCTTGTCTCTTTTCAGGATCAGCGATATCGTCGCCTCCGACATCGTCGGGGGTCGTGTCCCCCTTTCCCTAGCCTCATTAAAGGTTCTCGTCAGAAGTGGGGCCAGCAGGTCCACGTATTTCTTATAGAACTCCGCGGGGAACCCATCCGGTCCCGGGGCCTTCCCTGCCTGCATGTTCCCAATTCCTTTTACCACCTCCTCCACCTCAATCTGCGCTCCCAGTCCTGTCATCTCCTGTTCCTCAACCTTCGGGAACTCCAGCTGGTCTAGGAAACGCATCATTCCCTCTTTCCCTTCCGGGGGTTGAGCCTTATATAGCCTCTCGTAAAATACCTTAAACACCCCGTTCACCTTCTCCGCTCCCCATTCCATCTTTCCCTCCTCGTCTCTAACCCCTCCGATCTCTCTCGCCGCCCCCCCTCTTCCTAAGTTGTTGGGCCAGCAGCCGGCTCGCCTTCTCTCCATATTCATACTGCACTCCCTGTGCCTTCCTCCATTGTGCCTCCGCCTTACCCGTGGTCAACAAGTCAAAGTCCGTGTGCAATCTCCGTCTTTCCCTGTATAGCCCTTCATCTGGAGCCTCCGCATATTGCCTATCCACCCTCAAAATCTCCCTCAACAATCTCTCCCTTTCTTTACCCTCTTGTTTCCCCTGATGGGCCCTTATGGAGATCAGCTCCCCTCTAACCACTGCCTTCAGCGCCTCCCAGACCACTCCCACCTGAACCGCTCCATCATCATTAATCTCTAGGTACCTTTCAATACATCCCCTCACCCTTACACATACCCCCTCGTCCGCCAACAGTCCCATATCTAATCTCCAGAGTGGGCGCTGTTCCTTTTCCTCTCCTACTTCCAGATCTACCCAATGTGGGGCATGATCTGAAATGGCTATAGCCGAATACTCCGTTCCTGCCACCTTCGGGATCAGCTCCCTTCCCAGGACAAAGAAGTCTATCCGGGAGTACACTTTGTGGACATGGGAGAAGAAGGAAAACTCTTTACTCCTTGGCCTAGTAAATCTCCAGGGATCCACTCCTCCCATCTGCTCCATAAAGCCCTTAAGCACCTTGGCCGCTGCCGGCCTCCTCCCGGTCCTAGATCTGGACCGGTCCAGCCCTGGGTCCAGCACCGTGTTGACGTTCCCCCCCCCCCCCATTACCAACTTTCCCATCTCCAGGTCCGGGATGCGCCCCAACATACACTTCATAAAGTTTGCGTCATCTCAGTTCGGGGCATATACATTCACCAGCACCACCGCCTCACCTTGCAGTCTGCCACTCACCATCACGTATCTACCCCCACTGTCCGCCACTATGTTCTTCGCCTCAAACAATACCCGTTTCCCCAATAGTATTGCCACCCCTCTATTTTTCGCATCCAAACCCGAGTGGAATACCTGTCCCACCCATTCTTTCCTTAATCTGACCTGATCCGCCAGTTTCAGGTGCGTCTCCTGAAGCATGACCACGTCTGCCTTTAGCTTCTTTAGGTGCGCAAATACCCTTGCCCTCTTAATCGGCCCATTCAACCCTCTCACGTTCCACGTGATCAACCGGGTTGGGGGGCTCTTTACCCACCCCCCTCGTCGACTAGCCATCCCCTTTTTTAGACCAGCTCCTCACCCGGTTCCCATGCTCCCGCTTTTCCCCCCGACGGCGTCCTCCCGTCCCGACCATCCCATCCCGTAACAGCTACCCCTTCCCCTTAGCAGCAGCAACCCAGTTAACCCCGCACCCCTCCCCCCCGCTAGATCCCTCTCTAGCTTAGTTGCTCCCCCCATATTGCTTCCGGAAGTCAGCAAACTCTGGCTGACCTCGGCTTCCCCAGTTTATCCTTAGCCTCCCATCATGTGAGGCCCCTTCCTTCCTGCGCCCCCTTTTCCCGCCACAATTTCCATAGCGCGGGGACAAAGCCCGCGCTTCCCTCTCGGCCCCGCCCCTGATGGCGCAGCTCCCTCTCTCCTTCCCCCTCCCCTTCCCCACCGGCGCCCACATTTCTTCGTGTCACCCCCCCCCCTTCGAGGGGAAAGAAAGTTTTTTCCCCCCCATCTGATTCACAGTCCCTTACCACCACCTCACTACTTCATTTCAAACACTCTTTCTCCAATCTAGTCCAACTTCTCCTCTTCGATAAATGTCCACGCCTCTTCTGCCGTCTCGAAGTAGTGGTGTTTACCCTGGTGTGTAACCCACAGTCTTGCCGGCTGCAACATTCCGAACTTCACTTTCCTCTTGTGGAGCACCGCCTTGGCCCGATTGAAACTCGCCCTCCTTCTCGCCACCTCCGCACTCCAATCCTGATACACGCGGATCACCGCGTTCTCCCACCTGCTTCTCCGTGTCTTTTTCGCCCATCTCAGGACCATCTCCCTGTCCTTGTAGCGGTGGAACCTCACCACTATTGCTCGAGGTATTTCTCCTGCCTTTGGTCTACTCACGAGGACTCAATACGCTCCCTCCACTTCCAGGGGGCCCGTCGGGGCCTCAGCTCCCATTAAGGTATGGAGCATCGTGCTCACATACGCCCCAACGTCCGCTCCCTCTGCCCCTTCGGGAAGACCCAAGATTCTTAAGTTCTTCCTCCTCGAGCTATTTTCCAGGGCTTCCAGTCTCTCCATACACCTCTTATGCAGTGCCTCGTGCGTCTCCGTCTTCACCACCAAGCCCTGTATCTCGTCCTCATTTTCGGCAGCTTTTGCCTTCACTCCACGGAGCTCCATCTCTTGGGTCTTCTGCGCCTCCTTTAACCCCTCAATCGCCTGCAGCATTGGCGCCAGCACCTCCTTCTTGAGCTCCTCCACACATCGCCGGAGGAACTCCTGCTGTTCCAGGCCCCATACCAACTGGCCTCCCTCCGCCGCCATCTTGCTTCTCACTTCCCTTCTTTACCGCTGCTCCAGAGGATCCTCCGCAATCTGGCCACTATTATCTCTTCTGTCCATTCACATCCGGGGGGACTCCCTTCTATGTCGCCTCACAGTGGGTTTAGCCTTCGAAAAATTGCCATTGGGGCTCCCAATAAGAGCCCAAAAGTCCGTTAAAACGGGAGGTGCCGAAACGTGCAACTTTCCCCCCACACTCTCATGACTGGACGTCCCATGAAGGGTATTGAATATTTATTAGGCCTCGATCTGGCAAGCTCTACAGTAACCGCCCTCACTCACGAAAAAGCAGTCCAACAGGTTGCAAATAACATTAAAGCGGCACAACTCGCTGCAGCTGTCCGATTGGTCGCTAGAAGGAAGCAGAGTAAAGCCTGCTTTGACAAAACCGTCCATCCCGTAGAGTATACAGTCGGTCAGCAAGTAATGGTTTCACTTTACAACCCCAGTTCTTTCCTCTCCCCCAAATTTGCAGGACCCTACTCCTTTTCAGACAAAGTGAGCCCCTCCATGTACAAGATAACGTAACCCGACGGTAAAGCTGGTTGGTTCCACATCAACCAACTCAAAGTCTACGGATCACAATATAGTCACTCCCACCACATCTCTCTGGCAATAGGAGACGATTACGCACCGCCCATCGGCAACGTAGTCCAACCCCTATGCCAACCCTCCCCCAGCCATGCCAGCATTTATCCTTTGTCCACGCCCACAGACCTGAACTTGTCTCCACCCACAGGTACGGACTTTCACCTTGACTCCGATGACAGCGAGAGCCTCCCGGATTTGATTACTATCCCTGAACACTGAGCGCTCTCCTCACTGCCATCTTGTTGGCTGGGGTGGAGTGTGGGGAATGGCCCGGCGTCAACACTATGGGCGGGATTCTGCCATGCCGCGCCGAATGGGAGAATCACCGTCGCGCCATTTTTTCCCGCGGCGCCGGTCCGCGTCGGAGCAGCGGAGAATCGCCGCCATTTGTGCCGGCTCGTTTGGTGCGGCGCCGGTCGTGGGCTGCTGTCCGCAGCGAGGCCGCCGATTCTCCGGCCTTGATGGGCTGAGTGGCCACGCGGAAACGGCAGAGGCCCGCCGGCGCTGTTCACACCTGCTCGCAGCCGGCGGGAACTCTGCGCGTCGGGCCGGGGGCACGGCCTGTGGGGGGGGGGGGGTGGGGAGAGGCGCTCCTTTACCGTGGGGGGGGCCTCCGATGAGGACTGGCCCACGATCGGGGCCCACCGATCGGCAAGCCGGCCTCTACAGCCCCGGCCCTATTTTATTACGCGGCCGGCCTCTGAACCACCACGCCATGATGCATCGGGGCCGGCGCGTTGAAGAAGTCATTCACAGGTTGGCGCGGCCCAACTGCGCATTTACTCCCCTCTGTTTTTGTCTGTCTTGTGTGTCTGGGTATAGGGTGAGACAGTTAAACTGGTACTAGATATTAGTTTGTTGTCAACCAACCGTATCCGCTGCATTATTCATTATAGTTCTTGTTATAAATAAATAGTAATTGTGTTTACATTTACAAACCTGGTGACTGTAATTATTGGGCAGCCGAGGAACAAAGACTTGGGGAATTTCGATAAGAATTATTGGTTAATTCCATTGTGTTGTGACTCCGGGTTCCATTGAGCCGGAATTGACCGCGCACTTGTCCAGTGTGTTGTCATATCCTCCCACATTCCTCTTGTCAAACCCAATCCATTTTCTTGGTCACATCTGCACCCCACCCTCGCCTTATCGAGTCATGGACAGCACCCCCCCTCCCCCTCCCCCCCCCCCCCCCCCCCTCCCCGTCCCCGTCCCTCCATCCCCCGTGACCTCAGCACCTCCACTGGGAATTTGTGAAGACTGTCACGAATTCTGAATCTTACTTGGACGTCTTGCGAGAGATTTTGGAGTGTTGAGTTTTCTGCTGGGCTGGGTACTGGATGTTGCCGTACTCAGATTCAGCTTGCTTGTCATTCTAGAGAGAGAGAGGAAGAGATGGGGGTTTAGAGAGGATGGGACATTACTGAGGAGGACAGGGATCAGGGCTTTGCAAAGAGAGAGAGAGAGACAGAGAGTGAGAGAGACAGGGGCCGGGATTCTCTCATCCCGCGGCAGAGTGTCCACGCGGTCGTAAACGCCGTCGCGTTTTACGACGGCGTGAACGAGCTGCTCCCAGCTCCCTACAGGGGGCCAGCACAGCGCTCCAGCTGCCAATCCTGGCACGAACTGGGGGCCGCGGCATGCGCAGTGGCCTCCTTCAACGCACTGGCCCCGACGCAACATGGCGCAGGGCTGCAGGGGTCTGCGCGTAGGTAATGAGTCCCCTAGCCAGAGAGGCTGGCCCGCCGATCGGTGGGCCCCGATCGTGGGCCAGGCCACATCGGAGGCCCCCTCCCACAGGCCGCCACCCGATCCTTCCACGTTGAATTTCCGCCGGCTGTGAGCCGTTTGGAACGGTGACAGCGGGCCTCAGCGTTTCCACGACGGCCGCTCGCCCCATCCTGGCCCGAGAATCGTTGGGCCGGCCACATAGAGCGCCCGCGACCAGCGGCGCACCAACCACGCTGGCGCCAATTCTCCGCTCTACGGAGAATCGCGCGCCGGCATTGCGGCGGCGTGGCCCGGTCGCGAGGATTCGCCGGCCCGGCTCAAGGGTGAGAGAATCCCGCTCAGGAGCAGGGAAACAGATACAGAGGAGAAGAGGAGAGGAGACAGAGAGAGAGAGAGGCAGAAAGAGAAAGAGAGAGAGATAGAGTGAGAGAGAGAGACGGGGAGGCAAAGAGAGGAGAGAGACAGAGAAAAAGAGAGAGGAAGGCAGAGAGAGAGAGAGATATATAGAGAGAGAGAGACAGACAGAGAGGGACAGAGAGAATTAGAGAAATTGAGAGAGAGACAGAAAGAGAGCTGGTGGTTCAGAGAGGACAGGACATTACTGAGGAGAACAAAGACTAGGCCTTAGTAAATTGAAATGAAAATGAAAATCGCTTATTGTCATGAGTAGACTTCAATGAAGTTACTGTGAAAAGGCCCTAGTCGCCACATTCCAGCGCCTGTTCGGGGAGACTGGTATTGAGAAAGAGAAGATAATCATAGAATTTACAGTGCAGAAGGAAGCCATTCGGCCCATCGAGTCTGCACCAGCTCTTGGAAAGAGCACCCTACCCAAGGTCAACACTTCCACCCTATCCCCATAACCCAGTAACCACACCCAACACTAAGGGCAATTTTGGACACTGAGGGCAATTTATCACGGCCAATCCACCTAACCTGCACATCTTTGGACTGTGGGAGGAAACCGGAGCACCCGGAGGAAACCCACGCACACACGGGGAGGATGTGCAGACTCCGCACAGACAGTGACCCAAGCCGGAATCGAACCTGGGACCCTGGAGCTGTGAAGCAATTGTGCTATCCACAATGCTACCGTGCTGCCCTAATGAGAGTGGAGAGAGAGACAGACAGACAGGGAGAGAGACAGAGAGAGAAAGAGAGGGAGCCAGAGAGAGAGCGTGAGGCAGAGAGAAACAGAGTGATGCAGAGAGAGAGAAAGACAGAGAGAGACTGACGGAGAGCAAGACAGGGAGAGAGAGGGAGATACAGAAACACAGAGAGAGACAGACAGAACAAGAGACAGAGAGAGAGAAACAGAGAGAGAGAGACAGAAAGAGAAAGAAAGAAACAGAGAGACAGAGGAGAGCGAAGGAGAGAGCAAAGAAGAGAGAAAGACAAAGAGAGAGAGAGAGAGACAGAGACAGAAAGAATGAGAAGGCACCCACTGGGCTTATCCGTGACAGGTGAACAAGGGGAAAGTTACCTCCATGAGCGCAAGCTTTTTCTGAGTGGTTTCAATATACTGGGACACAGCCATGTAGATGAACTTGTACTGTGCCTCTGTCTGAACCATTCCCGAACGCTGGTTCCGCACGGTCTGGATTGTCTTCTGAATATCAATATCGCAATCAACACCTGCAGGGGTCAGAGGGCAGAGACACAGGCCATATATTACTAATCATCAGGGAGCAAAGAGCTTAACTCTGTATCTAACCCCGTCCTGTACCTGTCCTGGGAGTGTTTGATGGGGACAGTGGAGAGGGGGCTTTCCTCTGTATCTAACCCCGTGCTGTTCCTGTCCTGGGAGTGTTTGATGGGGACAGTGTAGAGGGAGCATTACTCTGTATCTAACCCCGTCCTGTACCTGTCCCGGGAGTGTTTGATGGGGACAGTGTAGAGGGAGCTTTACTCTGTATCTAACCCCGTCCTGTACCTGTCCTGGGAGTGTTTGATGGGGACAGTGTAGGGGGAGCTTTACTCTGTATCTAACCCCGTGCTGTACCTGTCCTGGGAGTGTTTGATGGGGACAGTGTAGAGAGGGCTTTACTCTGTTATCCCGTGCTGTACCTGTCCTGGGAGTGTTTGATGGGGACAGTGCAGAGGAAGCTTTACTCTGTATCTAACTCCGTGCTGTACCTGTCCTGGGAGTGTTTGATGGGGACAGTGTACAGGGAGCTTTACTCTGTATCTAACCCCGTGCTGTACCTGTCCTGGGAGTGTTTGATGGGGACAGTGTAGAGGGAGATTTACTCTGTATCTAACCCCGTGCTGTACCTGTCCTGGGAGAGTTTGATGGGGACAGTATACAGGGAGCTTTACTCTGTATCTAACACCGTGCTGTACCTGTCCTGGGAGTGTTTGATGGGGACAGTGTACAGGGAGCTTTACTCTGTATCTAACCCCGTACTGTACCTGTCCTGGGAGTGTTTGATGGGGACAGTGTAGAGAGGGCTTTACTCTGTTATCCCGTGCTGTACCTGTCCTGGGAGTGTTTGATGGGGACAGTGCAGAGGAAGCTTTACTCTGTATCTAACTCGGTGCTGTACCTGTCCTGGGAGTGTTTGATGGGGACAGTGTACAGGGAGCTTTACTCTGTATCTAACACCGTGCTGTACCTGTCCTGGGAGAGTTTGATGGGGACAGTGTACAGGGAGCTTTACTCTGTATCTAACACCGTGCTGTACCTGTCCTGGGAGTGTTTGATGGGGACAGTGTAGAGGGAGCTTTACTCTGTATCCAACCACGTGCTGTGCCTGTCCTGGAAGTGTTTGATCGGGACAGTGTAGAGGGGGCTTTCCCCAGTATCTTACCCCGTGCTGTACCTGTCCTGGGAGTGTTTGATGGGGACAGTGTAGTGGGAGCATTACTCTGTATCTAACCCCGTGCTATACCTGTCCTGGAAGTGTTTGATGGGGACAGTGTAGAGGGGGCTTTCCTCTGTGTCTAACCCCGTGCTGTACCTGTCCTGGGAGTGTTTGATGGGTACAGTGTAGAGGGAGCTTTACTCTGTATCTAACGGCGTGCTGTACCTGTCCTGGAAGTGTTTGATGGGGACAGTGTAGAGGGAGCTTTACTCTGTATCTAACCCCGTCCTGTACCTGTCCTGGGAGTGTTTGATGGGGACAGTGTAGGGGGAGCTTTACTCTGTATCTAACCCCGTGCTGTACCTGTCCTGGGAGTGTTTGATGGGGACAGTGCAGAGGAAGCTTTACTCTGTATCTAACTCCGTGCTGTACCTGTCCTGGGAGTGTTTGATGGGGACAGTGTACAGGGAGCTTTACTCTGTATCTAACCCCGTGCTGTACCTGTCCTGGGAGTGTTTGATGGGGACAGTGTAGAGGGAGATTTACTCTGTATCTAACCCCGTGCTGTACCTGTCCTGGGAGAGTTTGATGGGGACAGTGTAGAGGGAGCTTTACTCTGTATCTAACCCCGTCCTGTACCTGTCCTGGGAGTGTTTGATGGGGACAGTGTAGGGGGAGCTTTACTCTGTATCTAACCCCGTGCTGTACCTGTCCTGGGAGTGTTTGATGGGGACAGTGTACAGGGAGCTTTACTCTGTATCTAACCCCGTACTGTACCTGTCCTGGGAGTGTTTGATGGGGACAGTGTAGAGAGGGCTTTACTCTGTTATCCCGTGCTGTACCTGTCCTGGGAGTGTTTGATGGGGACAGTGCAGATGAAGCTTTACTCTGTATCTAACTCGGTGCTGTACCTGTCCTGGGAGTGTTTGATGGGGACAGTGTACAGGGAGCTTTACTCTGTATCTAACACCGTGCTGTACCTGTCCTGGGAGAGTTTGATGGGGACAGTGTACAAGGAGCTTTACTCTGTATCTAACACCGTGCTGTACCTGTCCTGGGAGTGTTTGATGGGGACAGTGTAGAGGGAGCTTTACTCTGTATCCAACCACGTGCTGTGCCTGTCCTGGAAGTGTTTGATCGGGACAGTGTAGAAGGGGCTTTCCCCAGTATCTTACCCCGTGCTGTACCTGTCCTGGGAGTGTTTGATGGGGACAGTGTAGTGGGAGCATTACTCTGTATCTAACCCCGTGCTATACCTGTCCTGGAAGTGTTTGATGGGGACAGTGTAGAGGGGGCTTTCCTCTGTGTCTAACACCGTGCTGTACCTGTCCTGGGAGTGTTTGATGGGTACAGTGTAGAGGGAGCTTTACTCTGTATCTAACGGCGTGCTGTACCTGTCCTGGGAGAGTTTGATGGGGACAGTGTACAGGGAGCTTTACTCTGTATCTAACACCGTGCTGTACCTGTCCTGGGAGTGTTTGATGGGGACAGTGTAGAGGGAGCTTTACTCTGTATCTAACTCGGTGCTGTACCTGTCCTGGGAGTGTTTGATGGGGACAGTGTACAGGGAGCTTTACTCTGTATCTAACACCGTGCTGTACCTGTCCTGGGAGAGTTTGATGGGGACAGTGTACAGGGAGCTTTACTCTGTATCTAACACCGTGCTGTACCTGTCCTGGGAGTGTTTGATGGGGACAGTGTACAGGGAGCTTTACTCTGTATCTAACACCGTGCTGTACCTGTCCTGGGAGAGTTTGATGGGGACAGTGTACAGGGAGCTTTACTCTGTATCTAACACCGTGCTGTACCTGTCCTGGGAGAGTTTGATGGGGACAGTGTACAGGGAGCTTTACTCTGTATCTAACACCGTGCTGTACCTGTCCTGGGAGTGTTTGATGGGGACAGTGTAGAGGGAGCTTTACTCTGTATCCAACCACGTGCTGTGCCTGTCCTGGGAGTGTTTGATGGGGACAGTGTAGAGAGGGCTTTACTCTGTTATCCCGTGCTGTACCTGTCCTGGGAGTGTTTGATGGGGACAGTGCAGAGGAAGCTTTACTCTGTATCTAACTCGGTGCTGTACCTGTCCTGGGAGTGTTTGATGGGGACAGTGTACAGGGAGCTTTACTCTGTATCTAACACCGTGCTGTACCTGTCCTTGGAGAGTTTGATGGGGACAGTGTACAGGGAGCTTTACTCTGTATCTAACACCGTGCTGTACCTGTCCTGGGAGTGTTTGATGGGGACAGTGTAGAGGGAGCTTTACTCTGTATCCAACCACGTGCTGTGCCTGTCCTGGAAGTGTTTGATCGGGACAGTGTAGAGGGGGCTTTCCCCAGTATCTTACCCCGTGCTGTACCTGTCCTGGGAGTGTTTGATGGGGACAGTGTAGTGGGAGCATTACTCTGTATCTAACCCCGTGCTATACCTGTCCTGGAAGTGTTTGATGGGGACAGTGTAGAGGGGGCTTTCCTCTGTGTCTAACCCCGTGCTGTACCTGTCCTGGGAGTGTTTGATGGGTACAGTGTAGAGGGAGCTTTACTCTGTATCTAACGGCGTGCTGTACCTGTCCTGGAAGTGTTTGATGGGGACAGTGTAGAGGGAGCTTTACTCTGTATCTAACCCCGTCCTGTACCTGTCCTGGGAGTGTTTGATGGGGACAGTGTAGGGGGAGCTTTAACCTGTATCTAACCCCGTGCTGTACCTGTCCTGGGAGTGTTTGATGGGGACAGTGTACAGGGAGCTTTACTCTGTATCTAACCCCGTACTGTACCTTTCCTGGGAGTGTTTGATGGGGACAGTGTAGAGAGGGCTTTACTCTGTTATCCCGTGCTGTACCTGTCCTGGGAGTGTTTGATGGGGACAGTGCAGAGGAAGCTTTACTCTGTATCTAACTCCGTGCTGTACCTGTCCTGGGAGTGTTTGATGGGGACAGTGTACAGGGAGCTTTACTCTGTATCTAACCCCGTGCTGTACCTGTCCTGGGAGTGTTTGATGGGGACAGTGTAGAGGGAGATTTACTCTGTATCTAACCCCGTGCTGTACCTGCCCTGGGAGAGTTTGATGGGGACAGTGTAGAGGGAGCTTTACTCTGTATCTAACCCCGTCCTGTACCTGTCCTGGGAGTGTTTGATGGGGACAGTGTAGGGGGAGCTTTACTCTGTATCTAACCCCGTGCTGTACCTGTCCTGGGAGTGTTTGATGGGGACAGTGTACAGGGAGCTTTACTCTGTATCTAACCCCGTACTGTACCTGTCCTGGGAGTGTTTGATGGGGACAGTGTAGAGAGGGCTTTACTCTGTTATCCCGTGCTGTACCTGTCCTGGGAGTGTTTGATGGGGACAGTGCAGAGGAAGCTTTACTCTGTATCTAACTCCGTGCTGTACCTGTCCTGGGAGTGTTTGATGGGGACAGTGTACAGGGAGCTTTACTCTGTATCTAACCCCGTGCTGTACCTGTCCTGGGAGTGTTTGATGGGGACAGTGTAGAGGGAGATTTACTCTGTATCTAACCCCGTGCTGTACCTGTCCTGGGAGAGTTTGATGGGGACAGTGTAGAGGGAGCTTTACTCTGTATCTAACCCCGTCCTGTACCTGTCCTGGGAGTGTTTGATGGGGACAGTGTAGGGGGAGCTTTACTCTGTATCTAACCCCGTGCTGTACCTGTCCTGGGAGTGTTTGATGGGGACAGTGTACAGGGAGCTTTACTCTGTATCTAACCCCGTACTGTACCTGTCCTGGGAGTGTTTGATGGGGACAGTGTAGAGAGGGCTTTACTCTGTTATCCCGTGCTGTACCTGTCCTGGGAGTGTTTGATGGGGACAGTGCAGATGAAGCTTTACTCTGTATCTAACTCGGTGCTGTACCTGTCCTGGGAGTGTTTGATGGGGACAGTGTACAGGGAGCTTTACTCTGTATCTAACACCGTGCTGTACCTGTCCTGGGAGAGTTTGATGGGGACAGTGTACAGGGAGCTTTACTCTGTATCTAACACCGTGCTGTACCTGTCCTGGGAGTG
The DNA here is from genome assembly GCF_047496885.1 of Scyliorhinus torazame. Lineage (NCBI taxonomy): Eukaryota > Metazoa > Chordata > Chondrichthyes > Carcharhiniformes > Scyliorhinidae > Scyliorhinus > Scyliorhinus torazame. Next base: position 84,847,117 of record NC_092722.1, read on the forward strand.
TTTGATGGGGACAGTGTAGAGGGAGCTTTACTCTGTATCCAACCACGTGCTGTGCCTGTCCTGGAAGTGTTTGATCGGGACAGTGTAGAAGGGGCTTTCCCCAGTATCTTACCCCGTGCTGTACCTGTCCTGGGAGTGTTTGATGGGGACAGTGTAGTGGGAGCATTACTCTGTATCTAACCCCGTGCTATACCTGTCCTGGAAGTGTTTGATGGGGACAGTGTAGAGGGGGCTTTCCTCTGTGTCTAACACCGTGCTGTACCTGTCCTGGGAGTGTTTGATGGGTACAGTGTAGAGGGAGCTTTACTCTGTATCTAACGGCGTGCTGTACCTGTCCTGGGAGAGTTTGATGGGGACAGTGTACAGGGAGCTTTACTCTGTATCTAACACCGTGCTGTACCTGTCCTGGGAGTGTTTGATGGGGACAGTGTAGAGGGAGCTTTACTCTGTATCTAACTCGGTGCTGTACCTGTCCTGGGAGTGTTTGATGGGGACAGTGTACAGGGAGCTTTACTCTGTATCTAACACCGTGCTGTACCTGTCCTGGGAGAGTTTGATGGGGACAGTGTACAGGGAGCTTTACTCTGTATCTAACACCGTGCTGTACCTGTCCTGGGAGTGTTTGATGGGGACAGTGTACAGGGAGCTTTACTCTGTATCTAACACCGTGCTGTACCTGTCCTGGGAGAGTTTGATGGGGACAGTGTACAGGGAGCTTTACTCTGTATCTAACACCGTGCTGTACCTGTCCTGGGAGAGTTTGATGGGGACAGTGTACAGGGAGCTTTACTCTGTATCTAACACCGTGCTGTACCTGTCCTGGGAGTGTTTGATGGGGACAGTGTAGAGGGAGCTTTACTCTGTATCCAACCACGTGCTGTGCCTGTCCTGGGAGTGTTTGATGGGGACAGTGTAGAGAGGGCTTTACTCTGTTATCCCGTGCTGTACCTGTCCTGGGAGTGTTTGATGGGGACAGTGCAGAGGAAGCTTTACTCTGTATCTAACTCGGTGCTGTACCTGTCCTGGGAGTGTTTGATGGGGACAGTGTACAGGGAGCTTTACTCTGTATCTAACACCGTGCTGTACCTGTCCTTGGAGAGTTTGATGGGGACAGTGTACAGGGAGCTTTACTCTGTATCTAACACCGTGCTGTACCTGTCCTGGGAGTGTTTGATGGGGACAGTGTAGAGGGAGCTTTACTCTGTATCCAACCACGTGCTGTGCCTGTCCTGGAAGTGTTTGATCGGGACAGTGTAGAGGGGGCTTTCCCCAGTATCTTACCCCGTGCTGTACCTGTCCTGGGAGTGTTTGATGGGGACAGTGTAGTGGGAGCATTACTCTGTATCTAACCCCGTGCTATACCTGTCCTGGAAGTGTTTGATGGGGACAGTGTAGAGGGGGCTTTCCTCTGTGTCTAACCCCGTGCTGTACCTGTCCTGGGAGTGTTTGATGGGTACAGTGTAGAGGGAGCTTTACTCTGTATCTAACGGCGTGCTGTACCTGTCCTGGAAGTGTTTGATGGGGACAGTGTAGAGGGAGCTTTACTCTGTATCTAACCCCGTCCTGTACCTGTCCTGGGAGTGTTTGATGGGGACAGTGTAGGGGGAGCTTTAACCTGTATCTAACCCCGTGCTGTACCTGTCCTGGGAGTGTTTGATGGGGACAGTGTACAGGGAGCTTTACTCTGTATCTAACCCCGTACTGTACCTTTCCTGGGAGTGTTTGATGGGGACAGTGTAGAGAGGGCTTTACTCTGTTATCCCGTGCTGTACCTGTCCTGGGAGTGTTTGATGGGGACAGTGCAGAGGAAGCTTTACTCTGTATCTAACTCCGTGCTGTACCTGTCCTGGGAGTGTTTGATGGGGACAGTGTAGAGGGAGATTTACTCTGTATCTAACCCCGTCCTGTACCTGTCCTGGGAGTGTTTGATGGGGACAGTGTAGGGGGAGCTTTACTCTGTATCTAACCCCGTGCTGTACCTGTCCTGGGAGTGTTTGATGGGGACAGTGTACAGGGAGCTTTACTCTGTATCTAACCCCGTACTGTACCTGTCCTGGGAGTGTTTGATGGGGACAGTGTAGAGAGGGCTTTACTCTGTTATCCCGTGCTGTACCTGTCCTGGGAGTGTTTGATGGGGACAGTGCAGAGGAAGCTTTACTCTGTATCTAACTCCGTGCTGTACCTGTCCTGGGAGTGTTTGATGGGGACAGTGTACAGGGAGCTTTACTCTGTATCTAACCCCGTGCTGTACCTGTCCTGGGAGTGTTTGATGGGGACAGTGTAGAGGGAGCTTTACTCTGTATCTAACCCCGTGCTGTACCTGTCCTGGGAGAGTTTGATGGGGACAGTGTACAGGGAGCTTTACTCTGTATCTAACACCGTGCTGTACCTGTCCTGGGAGTGTTTGATGGGGACAGTGTACAGGGAGCTTTACTCTGTATCTAACCCCGTACTGTACCTGTCCTGGGAGTGTTTGATGGGGACAGTGTAGAGAGGGCTTTACTCTGTTATCCCGTGCTGTACCTGTCCTGGGAGTGTTTGATGGGGACAGTGCAGAGGAAGCTTTACTCTGTATCTAACTCGGTGCTGTACCTGTCCTGGGAGTGTTTGATGGGGACAGTGTACAGGGAGCTTTACTCTGTATCTAACACCGTGCTGTACCTGTCCTGGGAGAGTTTGATGGGGACAGTGTACAGGGAGCTTTACTCTGTATCTAACACCGTGCTGTACCTGTCCTGGGAGTGTTTGATGGGGACAGTGTAGAGGGAGCTTTACTCTGTATCCAACCACGTGCTGTGCCTGTCCTGGAAGTGTTTGATCGGGACAGTGTAGAGGGGGCTTTCCCCAGGATCTTACCCCGTGCTGTACCTGTCCTGGGAGTGTTTAATGGGGACAGTGTAGTGGGAGCATTACTCTGTATCTAACACCGTGCTGTACCTGTCCTGGGAGTGTTTGATGGGTACAGTGTAGAGGGAGCTTTACTCTGTATCTAACGGCGTGCTGTACCTGTTCTGGGAGAGTTTGATGGGGACAGTGTACAGGGAGCTTTACTCTGTATCTAACACCGTGCTGTACCTGTCCTGGGAGTGTTTGATGGGGACAGGGTAGAGGGAGCTTTACTCTGTATCTAACTCGGTGCTGTACCTGTCCTGGGAGTGTTTGATGGGGACAGTGTACAGGGAGCTTTACTCTGTATCTAACACCGTGCTGTACCTGTCCTGGGAGAGTTTGATGGGGACAGTGTACAGGGAGCTTTACTCTGTATCTAACACCGTGCTGTACCTGTCCTGGGAGTGTTTGATGGGGACAGTGTAGAGGGAGCTTTACTCTGTATCCAACCACGTGCTGTGCCTGTCCTGGGAGTGTTTGATGGGGACAGTGTAGAGAGGGCTTTACTCTGTTATCCCGTGCTGTACCTGTCCTGGGAGTGTTTGATGGGGACAGTGCAGAGGAAGCTTTACTCTGTATCTAACTCGGTGCTGTACCTGTCCTGGGAGTGTTTGATGGGGACAGTGTTCAGGGAGCTTTACTCTGTATCTAACACCGTGCTGTACCTGTCCTGGGAGAGTTTGATGGGGACAGTGTACAGGGAGCTTTACTCTGTATCTAACACCGTGCTGTACCTGTCCTGGGAGTGTTTGATGGGGACAGTGTAGGGGGAGCTTTAACCTGTATCTAACCCCGTGCTGTACCTGTCCTGGGAGTGTTTGATGGGGACAGTGTACAGGGAGCTTTACTCTGTATCTAACCCCGTACTGTACCTGTCCTGGGAGTGTTTGATGGGGACAGTGTAGAGAGGGCTTTACTCTGTTATCCCGTGCTGTACCTGTCCTGGGAGTGTTTGATGGGGACAGTGCAGAGGAAGCTTTACTCTGTATCTAACTCCGTGCTGTACCTGTCCTGGGAGTGTTTGATGGGGACAGTGTACAGGGAGCTTTACTCTGTATCTAACCCCGTGCTGTACCTGTCCTGGGAGTGTTTGATGGGGACAGTGTAGAGGGAGATTTACTCTGTATCTAACCCCGTGCTGTACCTGTCCTGGGAGAGTTTGATGGGGACAGTGTAGAGGGAGCTTTACTCTGTATCTAACCCCGTCCTGTACCTGTCCTGGGAGTGTTTGATGGGGACAGTGTAGGGGGAGCTTTACTCTGTATCTAACCCCGTGCTGTACCTGTCCTGGGAGTGTTTGATGGGGACAGTGTACAGGGAGCTTTACTCTGTATCTAACCCCGTACTGTACCTGTCCTGGGAGTGTTTGATGGGGACAGTGTAGAGAGGGCTTTACTCTGTATCTAACACCGTGCTGTACCTGTCCTGGGAGTGTTTGATGGGGACAGTGTACAGGGAGCTTTACTCTGTATCTAACCCCGTACTGTCCCTGTCCTGGGAGTGTTTGATGGGGACAGTGTAGAGAGGGCTTTACTCTGTTATCCCGTGCTGTACCTGTCCTGGGAGTGTTTGATGGGGACAGTGCAGAGGAAGCTTTACTCTGTATCTAACTCGGTGCTGTACCTGTCCTGGGAGTGTTTGATGGGGACAGTGTACAGGGAGCTTTACTCTGTATCTAACACCGTGCTGTACCTGTCCTGGGAGAGTTTGATGGGGACAGTGTACAGGGAGCTTTACTCTGTATCTAACACCGTGCTGTACCTGTCCTGGGAGTGTTTGATGGGGACAGTGTAGAGGGAGCTTTACTCTGTATCCAACCACGTGCTGTGCCTGTCCTGGAAGTGTTTGATCGGGACAGTGTAGAGGGGGCTTTCCCCAGTATCTTACCCCGTGCTGTACCTGTCCTGGGAGTGTTTAATGGGGACAGTGTAGTGGGAGCATTACTCTGTATCTAACCCCGTGCTATACCTGTCCTGGAAGTGTTTGATGGGGACAGTGTAGAGGGGGCTTTCCTCTGTGTCTAACACCGTGCTGTACCTGTCCTGGGAGTGTTTGATGGGTACAGTGTAGAGGGAGCTTTACTCTGTATCTAACGGCGTGCTGTACCTGTCCTGGGAGAGTTTGATGGGGACAGTGTACAGGGAGCTTTACTCTGTATCTAACACCGTGCTGTACCTGTCCTGGGAGTGTTTGATGGGGACAGTGTAGAGGGAGCTTTACTCTGTATCTAACTCGGTGCTGTACCTGTCCTGGGAGTGTTTGATGGGGACAGTGTACAGGGAGCTTTACTCTGTATCTAACACCGTGCTGTACCTGTCCTGGGAGAGTTTGATGGGGACAGTGTACAGGGAGCTTTACTCTGTATCTAACACCGTGCTGTACCTGTCCTGGGAGTGTTTGATGGGGACAGTGTAGAGGGAGCTTTACTCTGTATCCAACCACGTGCTGTGCCTGTCCTGGAAGTTTTTGATCGGGACAGTGTAGAGGGGGCTTTCCCCAGTATCTTACCCCGTGCTGTACCTGTCCTGGGAGTGTTTGATGGGGACAGTGTAGTGGGAGCATTACTCTGTATCTAACCCCGTGCTATACCTGTCCTGGAAGTGTTTGATGGGGACAGTGTAGAGGGGGCTTTCCTCTGTGTCTAACACCGTGCTGTACCTGTCCTGGGAGTGTTTGATGGGTAGAGTGTAGAGGGAGCTTTACTCTGTATCTAACGGCGTGCTGTACCTGTCCTGGAAGTGTTTGATGGGGACAGTGTAGAGGGAGCTTTCCTCTGTATCTAACCCTGTGCTGTACCTGTCCTGGGAGTGTTTGATGGGAACAGTGTAGAAGGAGCTTTACTCTGTATCTAACCCCGTGCTGTGCCTGTCCTGAGAGTGTTTGATGGGGACAGTGTAGAGGGAGCTTTACTCTGTATCTAACCCTCTGCTGTACCTGTCCTGGGAGTGTTTGATGGGGACAGTGTAGAGGGGGCTTTACTCTGTATCCCCGTGCTGTACCTGTCCTGGGAGTGTTTGATGGGGACAGTGTACAGGGAGCTTTACTCTGTATCTAACCCCGTGCTGTACCTGTCCTGGGAGTGTTTGATCAGGACCGTGTAGAGGGGGCTTTCCTCTGTATCTAACCCCATGCTGTACCTGTCCTGGGAGTGTTTGATGGGGACAGTGTCGAGGGAGCTTTACTCTGTATCTAACCTCGTGCTGTACCTGTCCTAGGAGTGTTTGATGGGGACAGTGTAGAGGGAGCTTGAGTCTGTATCTAACCCCATGCTGTACCCGTCCTGGGAGTATTTGATGGGGACTGTGTAGAGGGAGCTTTACTCTGTATCTAACCCCGTGCTGTCCCTGTCCTGGGAGTGTTTGATGGGGACAGTGTAGAGGGAGCTTTACTCTGTATCTAACCCCGTGCTGTCCCTGTCCTGGGAGTGTTTGATGGGGACAGTGTAGAGGGAGCTTTACTCTGTATCTAACCCTGTACTCGATTCTCACCCTGTCTGTCGATCTTGTCCACAAGCATATCGATGACGATGATGGTTCCTGTGCGACCGATGCCGGCACTAATGAAACAAATACAATTTTAATAATATGCAAGAAGACATCGTAACCATCATCTACATTTCAAAATCTCTACTTAACTGTTGGGAGCCCTCAACTCTGGAATTCCCTCCTTAAACCACTTTGTCTCTCTTTCTCTATCTCTCTCGCTGTCTCTCTCGCTCTCGCTGTCTCTCTCTATAACTGTCTCTATTTCTTGCTGTCTCTCTTTTTGGCTGTCTCTCTTTTTGGCTGTCTCTCTTTTTGGCTGTCTCTCTTTTTGGCTGTCTCTCTTTTTGGCTGTCTCTCTCTCTCATTGTCTCTCTCTCTCGCTGTCTCTCTCTCTTGCTGTCTCTCTCTCTCGCTGTCTCTCTCTCTCGCTGTCTCTCTCTCTCGCTGTCTCTCTCTCTCGCTGTCTCTCTCTCTTGCTGTCTCTCTCTCTCGCTGTCTCTCCCTCTCGCTGTCTCTCCCTCTCGCTGTCTCTCTGTCTGGCTGTCTCTCTGTCTGGCTGTCTCTCTCTGTCTGGCTGTCTCTCTCTGTCTGGCTGTCTCTCTCTGTCTGGCTGTCTCTCTCTCTTGCTGTCTCTCTCTCTTGCTGTCTCTCCCTCTCGCTGTCTCTCTCTATAACTGTCTCTATTTCTTGCTGTCTCTCTTTTTGGCTGTCTCTCGCTCTGGCTGTCTCTCTCTCTCATTGTCTCTCTCTCTTGCTGTCTCTCTCTCTCGCTGTGTCTCTCTCTCGCTGTGTCTCTCTCTCGCTGTGTCTCTCTCTCGCTGTGTCTCTCTCTCGCTGTGTCTCTCTCTCTCTCTCTCTCGCTGTCTCTCTCTCTCTCTCGCTGTCTCTCTGCCTGGCTGTCTCTCTCTGTCTGGCTGTCTCTCTCTGTCTGGCTGTCTCTCTCTGTCTGTCTGTCTGTCTGTCTCTGTCTGTCTGTCTGTCTCTCTGTCTGTCTGTCTGTCTCTCTGTCTGGCTGTCTGTCTCTCTGTCTGGCTGTCTGTCTCTCTGTCTGGCTGTCTGTCTCTGTCTGGCTGTCTGTCTCTGTCTGGCTGTCTGTCTCTGTCTGGCTGTCTGTCTCTGTCTGGCTGTCTGTCTCTCTCTCGCTGTCTCTCCCTCTCGCTGTCTCTCCCTCTCGCTGTCTCTTCCTCTCACTCTCTCGCTCTCTCGCTGTCTCTCTCTGTCTGGCTGTCTCTCTCTGTCTGGCTGTCTCTCTCTGTCTGGCTGTCTCTCCCTGTCGCTGTCTCTCTCTATAACTGTCTCTATTTCTTGCTGTCTCTCTTTTTGTCTGTCTCTCGCTCTGGCTGTCTCTCTCTCTCATTGTCTCGCTCTCTAGCTGTCTCCTTCCCTCGCTGTCTCCTTCCCTCGCTGTCTCCTTCCCTCGCTGTCTCCTTCCCTCGCTGTCTCCTTCCCTCGCTGTCTCCTTCCCTCGCTGTCTCCTTCCCTCGCTGTCTCCTTCCCTCGCTGTCTCTTTCCCTCGCTGTCTCCTTCCCTCGCTGTCTCCTTCCCTCGCTGTCTCTCTCTCTCGCTGTCTCTCTCTCTCGCTGTCTCTCTCTCTCGCTGTCTCTCTCTCTCGCTGTCTCTCTCTCTCTCTCATTAAACAATATAACGGGCTACAAAGCGAAGCTGAGCAGTATCTCCAGCAGCAGCGCTCCCCTCCCTGATGAACTCAATGCATTCTATGCTCGGTTCGAGCAGGAAACCATCGATCTGCTGGCGAGTGCCCGAGCAGCCCATAACACACCCATACCCACCATCACTGCTTCCGAAGTCAGATCGGCCTTCCTGAAAGTGAACCCTCGGAAGGCGACGGGCCCGGATGGGATCCCTGGTCGTGCACGCAGAGCCTGCGCGGACCAGCTGGCAGATGTGTTCACGGACATCTTTAACCTGTCCCTACTCTGCTACGAGGTCCCCACCTGCTTCAAGAAGACCACCATCATACAGGTGCCAAAGAAAAACCAGGCAACGTGCCTCAATGACTACCATCTGGTGGCCCTGACTTCAGTCGTAATGAAGTGCTTCGAGAGGTTGGTCATCACCTCCATACTACACCCTGTATGCTTCATCCGATGCCGGTGCTTATGTAGTTACATTGTACACCTTGTGTTGCCCTATTATGTATTTTCTTTTATTCCCTTTTCTTCTCATGTACTTAATGAGCTGCTCGCAGAAAAATAATTTTCACTGTACCTCGGTACACGTGACAATAAACAAATCCAATCCATCTCTCTGTCTGGGCGCAATTTAACGGGCCGACCCCCAATTCTCCCCTCCTCTCCGCTCCCCAACTCTTTCTCAATCACTCGCTCTTTCATTTTTTTTTTTAAATTTAGAGTACCCAATTCATTTTTTCCAATTAAAGGGCAATTTAGCGTGGCCAATCCGCCTAGCCTGCACATCTTTGGGTTGTGGGGGCGAAACCCTCGCAAACACGGGGAGAATGTGCAAACTCCACACGGACAGTGACCCAGACCTGGGACCTCGGCACCGTGAGGCAGCAGGGCTAACCCACTGCGCCACCATGTTGCCCACACTCTCTCTTTCTATCTCTCTCTCTGTCTGTCTCTCCGGCTGTCTCTCTCTGCCTGTTTCTCTCTTTCTCTATTGTGGTGATATCATTGTTGCGTTGTAATTCACAGACTGACCACTAAGGGTCTCATTAGTATAGAAGTGAAATGAAATGAAAATCGCTTATTGTCACGAGTAGGCTTCAATGAAGTTACTGTGAAAAGCCCCTAGTCGCCACATACCGGCGCCTGTTCGGGGAGGCTGGTACGGGAATTGAACCGTGCTGCTGGCCTGCCTTGGTCTGCTTTAAAAGCCAGCGATTTAGCCCTGTGCTAAGAAGTGAATGTTAGTAAAAGGATACGGTGACCTCAGACTGACAAGGGAGGTGGAAGAGAGAGGTTGGTTGTGCATGTTCATACTGTTATTCATCTGTTGTTTTGTATATAGTTGACCCACAGTTAAGGTTAAGAAATAGTTTATGGGTGGGATTAACCACATCTGTGTCTCTCTCTCTCTGTCTCGCTCTCCCTCACTGTCTCTCTCTCTCTCCCTCGCTGTCTCTCTCTCTCCCTCTCTCTAACTGTCTCTCTCTCTCCCTCTCCCTGTCTCTCTCTCTCTCTCTCCCTGTCTCTCTCTCTCTCTCTCTCCCTGTCTCTCTCTCTCTTCCCCTGTCTCTCTCTCTCTCTCTCTCCCTGTCTCTCTCTCTCTCCCCCAATATCATCCCCTCCTCTCTCTCTTTTCGACTCCTGCACTCCCCTTCCCAATCCCCTTTTCCCTCAGGCCCACCCCACCCACGCCCCCCTGCTCACCTGCAATGCACCACGATAGGCCCAGCATCGCGTATCTCTTCTTGCTTGTTGTTGACCTGCTCCAGGAAGCTGAGCACACCCCCTGGCTCAGAGGGGACCCCATGATCCGGCCAGCTCAGGTACTGGTAGTGGAAAATCTTCCGGGGCTTGGAGTTCGGCTGGTGGGGGAGGAAAGGCCGAGGGGAGAGGGGTTAGGATCCAGAGAATCGAGGTGCCGATGAACGCGAAACAACCCCCAAGGCCCTGCCCCGACCTAGGCACGATCACAACTACCCCTCCCACTGTGCGAACTTCAGGACGGGCCAGAGGATGCGCCGGATCCCTGTGGGCGGCAACTAACCTTCTCCGTTAAGGTCACTTCCAATTCTCTGATCTTGTAATCGATCGCCTCGCGCTCCAGCACATGACGGACGGTATAGGGGCCGTAGACATTCTCTGAGTTCAGATCCGGCCAATAGGGAACGCACTTATTCTAGAGGTGGGGTACAAAGGAGGAAGAGGATTAGATACAGATTAATCTCCCTCTACACTGTCCCCATCAAACACTCCCAAGATAGGTACAGCACGGGGTTAGATACAGAGTGAAGCTCCCCCTACACTGTCCCCATCAAACACTCCCAGGACAGGTACAGCACGGGGTTAGATACAGAGTAAAGCTCCCTCTACACTGTCCCCATCAAACACTCCCAGGACAGGTTCAGCACGGGGTTAGATACAGAGTAAAGCTCCCTCTACACTGTCCCCATCAAACACTCCCAGGACAGGTACAGCACGGGGTTAGATACAGAGTAAAGCTCCCTCTACATTGTCCCCATCAAACACTCCCAGGACAGGTACAGCACGGGGTTAGATACAGAGTAAAGCTCCCTCTGCACTGTCCCCATCAAACACTCCCAGGACAGGTTCAGCACGGGGTTAGATACAGAGTAAAGCTCCCTCTACACTGTCCCCATCAAACATTCCCAGGACAGGGACAGCACGGGGTTAAATACAGAGTAAAGCTCCCTCGACACTGTCTCCATCAAACACTCCCAGGACAGGTACAGCACGGGGTTAAATACAGAGTAAAGCTCCCTCGACACTGTCTCCATCAAACACTCCCAGGACAGGGACAGCACGGGGTTAGATACAGAGTAAAGCTCCCTCTACACTGTCCCCATCAAACACTCCCAGGACAGGTACAGCACGGGGTTAGATACAGAGTAAAGCTCCCTCTACACTGTCCCCATCAAACACTCCCAGAACAGGTACAGGACGGGGTTAGATACAGAGTAAAGCTCCCTCTACACTGTCCCCATCATACTCTCCCAGGACAGGTATCTAACCCCGTGCTGTACCTGTCCTGGGAGAGTATGATGGGGACAGTGTAGAGGGGGCTTTACTCTGTATACCCGTGCTGTACCTGTCCTGGGAGTGTTTGATGGGGACAGTGTAGAGGGAGATTAATCTGTATCTAATCCTCTTCCTCTACACTGTCCCCATCAAACACTCCCAGGACAGGTACAGCACAGGGTTTGATACAAAGTAAAGTTCCCTCTACACTGTCCCCATCAAACACTCCCAGGACAGGTACAGCACAGGGTTAGATACAGAGTAAAGCTCCCTCTACACTGTCCCCATCAAACACACCCAGGCCACCTATTTCCAATTCTGTGACGTCGCCTGATGCCACACGTGTCTCAGATCAATCGCTGCTGAAACCCTCATCCGTGCCTTTGTTAACTACAAACCTGTAAATTCCCCAGTGTCCTGGTCCGTCCCCAATGCACACCCTATGAACATCAGTTTGTCTGAAACTGATGTCCGTGTTCAAACTTGCAATGTCTCAGTACTCCCAAACCCCCTCGTTGTGCTCACTATCCCACACTGACCCACGCCCTGGCAACGTCTCAATTTGTTTTCTAGAGTTTTAGAGTACCCAATGCATGTTTTCCAATTAAGGGGCAATTTAGTGTGGCCAATCCGCCTAGCCAGCACATCTTTGGGTTTTGGGGGTGAAACCCACGTAAACACGGGGAGAATGTGCAAACTCCACACGGACAGTGACCCAAAGCCGGGATCGAACCTGGGACCTCGGCACCATGAGGCAGAAGTGCTAACTACTGCGCCACCGTGCTCAAAGTCTCAATTTTAAAATTCTGCACCCTCTCTCCCCCTGTAACCTCCTCCTGCCCCTACACCCTTCCTGATCCCTGTAACCTCCTCCAGCCCCTACACCCTTCCCTATCTCTGCAACCTCCTCCAGCCCTTACACCCCTCCCTATCTCAGCAACCTCCTCCAGACCCTACATCCCTCCCTATCTCTGCAACCTCTTCCAGCCCCTACTACCCTCCCTATCCTTGTAACCCTATCTCTCTAACCTTCTACAACCCCCCAAGATTTCTACGCCCCTCCAATTCCGACCTCTCGAGCATCCCCAAATTCCCATTGCTCCGTGCCTTCAGTTGCCTGGGAGGCCCTCCCCAATCCCCTTCGCCTCTGTGTGTGTATGCGTAACTTTCTCTCTCTCTCTGTCACTCTCTCTCTCTCTCTCTCTCCATCCTTCAGCCACTTCCTAAAATGGACCTCGATGGTTACATCTGTGCTTACTTTCTCTTCAAATGTTTTGTATGCTCATTTCAGGCCTGATGTAGGCCTAGAGTGAAGCCTCTCACCTACGACCTTGGCGAAACACATGGCCTTTTTAAGCTAAAAGGGCCTTCATGCCCCGTCAATCAGCTTCTCGCCCTCTGACCAGAGCCCCACCCACCACACCACCCCTTCCTCGCACCCTTCGTGTCTCACCCGGCCCTTCTCGACCTCCCTTGTTGTCATGACGATGATGCGCGTGTTCTCTTGCCAGATCATCTGCCAGAAGTCATTGACGGTCGCCAGTAGGCACCCCTGGGTGGCGATGCATGTCTTGGGTATGATCTTCCCCAATCTGTTGACCAGGGTCTCGGACTGAAAGTGGAGAAAATACGATGAGTGTGCCTAAGGTGCTGCAATCAAAGAGTCCCCAACAACCCTACCCCAACTAGAAAAGTCTCAGGCTTCATTTTGGGCCTGTTGGCACTTCTTAAGCCTGAGCTGGATTGAGGGTGACTGCCTTCTACATCAAGGCAATATTTTATTGAGTATGGCATCAAGGAGCCCTAGCTAAACTGGAGTCAATGGGAATCAGCGGGAAAACTCTCCGTTGGTTGGAGTTATACTTGGCACAAAGGGGATTGAGGTGGTTGAAGGTCAATCATCTTAGCTCCAAGACATCACTGCAAGAGTTCCCTCAGGGTAGTGTACTAGGCCCAACCATCTTCAACTGCATCATCAATGGCCTCCCTACCATCACAAGGTCAGAAGTGGAGATGTTTGCGGATGACTGCACAATGTTCAGCACCATTCGTGACCCCTCGGATAATGAAGCAGTCCGTGTCCAAATGCAGCAAGACCTGGACAATATCTAGGCTTGGGCTGACAAGCGGCAAGTACCAAGCAATGACCATCTCCAACAAGAGAGGATCTAACCTATGCACTTGACATTCAATGGCATCACCAACACTGAACCCTCGCAACATCTTAAGGGTTACAATTGACCAGAAACTGAACTGGGACCAGCCATATAAATACTGTGGCTACCAGAGCAGGTCAGAGATTGGGAATCCTGCGGTGAGTGATTCTACCCTCAAAGCCTGTCCACCATCTACAAGGCACAAGTCAGGAGTGTGATGGGAAACATTCGCACTCGCCTGGATGAGTGCAGCTCCCAACAACACTCGAGAAACTCGAAACCATCCAGAACAAAGCAGCCCTGCTCTATCGACACACTAACCACAAACATTCATTCACTCCCTCCACCACCGACACACAGTGGCAGCCATGTGAACGATCTGCAAGATGCACTGCAGCGGTTCACCAAGGCTCCTTCGGCAGCACCTTCAAACCCGCCATCTCTACCGTCTAGAAGGACAAAAGGGGCAGCAAGCACATGGGGAACATCCACCGCCTGCAAGTTCCCCTTTGAGCCCCACACACACCATATATCAGCCATTCCTTCAATGTCACTGGGCAAGACTCCTGGAACTCCCTCCCTAACAGCGCCGTGGGTGTGCCTTCACCACATAGGGACAGCAGCGAGTTCAAGAAGGTGGCTCACCCACCATCTTTCTTTTTTTCTTTTTTTTGGGAAAATCAACCTGGGACCTCGGCACCGTGAGGCAGCAGGGCTAACCCACTGCACCACCGTGCTGACCTTCCCACCTTCTTCTTGAGGGGTGTGGTATTATAGGTATTATGGTACCTGATAGGCTAAAGCACCATTGGTGGAAACTGTATGCTTTCTATTGGCTGGAGTGTATAATAGCTCCGCCCTGATAGGTGGGGTATAAGAACCCGTGCCGCCCCAGCAGCCCTCATTCTGTACCTGAGCTGCTGGGGGAAACATTTAGCTTATTAAAGCCTTCAGTTGGACTACAACTTCGCTTTAGTGGTCATTGACCGTGCATCAATTTAATAAGCTAGAATTTTAAGAAGAAAGGATGGAGCTCCGAATCAAGCCAGAGTGTCTGCAACTTAGCCCCCACACGGCGAACTCAGTGGCAATCTTTAAGCACTGGCTGGCGTGCTTTAAAAGGGATCTCGAGACGGCCGAAAACGCACCCACGGGAGAGCAGAAACTGCACGTCCTGCACTCAAGGGTGAGCCCGGAGATTTACACCCTCATCGAGGAAGCGGAAGACTTCGATGCAGCAATTGAGCTGCTAAAAGGACACTATATTCGCCCGGTAAACCAGGTCTACGCCCGGCACCTGCTTGCAACAAGGCAACAAACCCCTGGGGAAATCGCTGGAGGAATTCTACCGCGCACTCCTGGTGCTGGGAAAAAGCCGCGGCTGCCCTCAAGTTTCGGCGAGAGAACACACGGAACTCTTAGTCCGGGACGCTTCCGTGGCAGGTATGCTTTCGTCACAAATCCGCCAGCGCCTGTTAGAGAAGGACACCCTGGGTCTCAGAGAGGCACGGGCCCTTGCAGGCTCCCTGGGCGTGGCCTCCAGGAACGCCCGCGCCTACGTTCCCGACCGCGCGGCAGCCCCCTGGGCAGCGTGGAACCCCGCCGCCGACCCCGACACTTTCCCCGTTTCCCCTCAGGCCTGCGCTGCAAGGCGGCCTGGCAACCCCGAGGGGCCCCGCTGCCAATTTTGTGGGCAGGCCAAGCACCCCTGCCAGCGCTGCCCGGCACGCGCATCCACCTGCAAGGGATGCGGCAAAAAGGGCCATTTCGTGGGGGTATGTCAGGCCCAAGCGGTGGCCGCGGTCTCCAGCGGCGAATGCGGACTGCAACCACAAACTTCTCCACGGGCCATTGCGGCCAGCGGTCGCCGCCACCTCCATATCCCAGGGCCACGTGCAGACCCCGGGCACCGCCATCTTGTTCCGCGGATGCCACATTTGAGGGATGGGCGCCGCCATTTTGTGCACCCCCCGCCATGTGTGATCAATGGGAGATGCCATCTTGGATGAACCCCCAGGACCCCAGCTCGGCCGACCACACACTGCCCGAACAGAACTCTCAACTACTGCGATTGGCCTCGGTGACTCTGGATCAGTCTTGGCCTCGAACACGCTCAACCGCTACGGCGACCGTTTATCAACGGGCACGAGACGTCCTGCATAATCGACTCTGGGAGCACGGAGAACTTCATACACCCCGACTCGGTAAGGCGCTGTTCTCTCCTCATCCACCCTGTTAATCAAAAAAATCTCACTGGCCTCCGGTTCCCACTCAGTGGAGATAAAGGGGTTTTGTGTAGCAAACCTCACAGTCCAGGGAAGGGAGTTCAAAAATTTACGTCTCTACGTCCTTCCCCACCTCTGCGCGGCTACACTCCTGGGTTTAGACTTCCAGTGTAACCTTCAAAGTCTGACCTTCCAATTCGGCGGCCCTATACCCCCCCCCCCTTACTGTCTGCGGCCTCGCGACCCTTAAGGTCGACCCGCCTTCCCTGTTTGCGAACACCGGATTGCAAACCCATCGCCACCAGGAGCAGACAGTACAGTGCCCAGGACCGGATCTTTATTAGGTCAGAGGTTCAAAGGCTACTGAGGGAAGGGGTCATTGAAGCCAGTAACAGCCCCTGGAGAGCACAAGTAGTGGTGGTAAAGACCGGGGAGAAGCATAGGATGGTCATCGACTACAGACAGACCATCAACAGGTTTACGCAGCTGGACGCGTACCCTCTCCCCCGTATAGCCGACCTGGTAAACAGGATCGCACATTATAAGGTCTTCTCCACGGTGGATCTCAAGTCCGCCTACCACCAGCTCCCCATCCGCACTAGTGACCGCAAATACACTGCCTTCGAGGCAGACGGTCGGCTCTATCGCTTCTTAAGGGTTCCCTTTGGTGTCACCAACGGACTCTCGGTTTTCCAGCACATGATGGACCGAATGGTTGACCGGTACGGTTTACCGGCAACATTCCCGTATCTCGATAATGTCACCATCTGCGGCCACGACCAGCAGGACCACGACACCAACCTCCGAAAATTTCTCCAGACCGCTAAAATCCTTAACCGAACATACAATAAGGATAAATGCGTGTTTAGCACCGACCGTCTAGCCATTCTCGACTACGTACTGCGAAATGGAGCTATAGGCCCCGACCCGGAACGCATGCGCCCCCTTATGGAGTTCCCCCTCCCTCACTGCTCCAAGGCCCTGAAACGCTGCCTCGGGTTTTTTAGCTACTACGCCCAGTGGGTTCCCAACTATGCGGACAAGGCCCGTGCCCTGATCCAATCCACAACTTTTCCCCTGTCGATAGAGGCCAGCCATGCCTTCAGCCGCATCAAAGCAGACATTGCAAAGGCCACGATGTGCGCCATCGACGAGTCCCTCGGCTTCCAGGTCGAGAGCGATGCGTCCGACGTAGCTCTGGCGGCCATCCTCAACCAAGCGGGCAGACCCGTGGCCTTCTTCTCCCGTACCCTCCATGCATCCGAAATCCGCCACTCCTCAGTCGAAAAGGAGGCCCAGGCCAAAGTAGAAGCTGTGCGACATTGGAGGTATTCCCCGGCCGGCAGGAGATTCACTCTCCTCACTGACCAACGGTCGGTTGCTTTCACGTTCGATAATGCACAGCGGGGCAAGATTAAGAACGACAAGATCTTGCAGTGGAGGATAGAACTCTCCACCTTCAACTACGAGATCTTGTACCGTCCTGGGAAGCTAAACGAGCCTCCTGATGCCCTGTCCCACGGCACATTTGACCGCCTCCGAGCCCTCCACGAGGACCTCTGCCACCCGGGGGTCACTCGTTTCTTCCACTTCATCAAGACCCGCAACCTGCCCTACTCCATCGAGGAGGTCAGGACAGTCACCAGGGACTGCCAAATCTGCGCGGAGTGCAAACCGCACTTCTACCGGCCAGAGAAAGCGCACCTGATAAAGGCTTCCCGTCCCTTTGAACGCCTCAGCATGGACTTCAAAGGCCCCCTCCCCTCCACCGACCGCAACACGTACTTCCTGAACGTGATTGACGAGTACTCCCGGTTCCCATTCGCCATCCCCTGCCCCGACATGACCGCCACCACCGTCATCAAGGCCCTCCATAGCATCTTTGCACTGTTCGGGTTCCCTGCTTACATACACAGTGATAGGGGGTCCTCCTTTATGTGCGACGAACTGCGTCAATTCCTGCTCAGCAAGGGCATCGCCTCGAGCAGGACGACCAGTTACAACCCCCGGGGAAACGGACAGGTAGAGAGGGAGAACGGAACGGTCTGGAAGACCGTCCTACTGGCCCTACGGTCCAGGAATCTCCCAGTCTCCCGCTGGCAGGAAGTCCTCCCGGATGCCCTCCACTCCATCCGGTCACTGCTTTGTACCACAACCAACCAAATACCTCACGAATGTCTCCTTTTCTTCCCCAGGAAGTCCTCCTCTGGGTCCTCGCTCCCGACCTGGCTGGCAGCTCCCGGACCCATCCTGCTCCAAAAACACGTGCGGGCGCACAAGTCGGACCCGTTGGTCGAGAGGGTCCATCTGCTCCATGCTCACCCCCAATATGCCTACGTGGCATACCCCGACGGCTGACAAGATACGGTCTCCCTACGGGACCTGGCGCCCGCCGGAACCCCACGCACATTCCAGCCACCAGTCCCACCCTCCCTTCCACCGCAGCACCTTACAGGAGGATTGATCCTTCCGCCGCCACTGCCTAGGCACCGCCACACACCGACGCCCCCCACAGGCGCTCCCTTCCCAGGTCAGCCGTTTTCCCCACCAGCGCCGTCTAGGGGTGACGAAGCTGCCATGGAGATCGAAGCCACGCTCCGGAGTTACAGACGCCCGAGCCTCCACCGGAGTCACCACCGAGGCTCCGACGATCACTGAGGACGACCAGGGCCCCCGATCGACTGATTGCTTCATTTTAACTGTAATCTGTAAATATAAACCATCAAATGTACATACCTACCAGACTTGTAAATAGTTACTAAACACTGTACGGGGTATTACGGTACCTCCATAACTAATCAGACCATGTTGTTATGTTTTGTAGTTTCTGGCCACCACCCCCGCCGGGCTTTTTTTTAACAGGGGTGAATGTGGTATTATAGGTATTACGGTACCTGAGAGGCTAAAGCACCATTGGTGGAAACTGTATGCTTTCTATTGGCTAGAGTGTATAATAGCTCCGCCCTGATAGGCGGGGTATAAGAATCCATGCCGCCCCAGCAGCCTTCACTCTGTACCTGAGCTGCTGGAGGAAACATCTAGCTTATTAAAGCCTTCAGTTGGACTACAACCTCGCTTTAGTGGTCATTGATCGTCCATCAATGGGCAATTGGGGATGAGCAATAAATACTGGGCCCAGTCTGCGAGGCCCAGATGCCGTTCATGAATGTAAAATGTCGGCCAACAAGGCTATGTGGTGAATGAGACCCTCTTCACTCTCTCCGGGACAGTTGTCCATACCTTGATGTAGTTGGCATTGATGTAGTCAGAAAATGATGGATCTTCTTCTTTGATATGGAGGATGACCCGAGTGTTATCAACTGGTAGGAAGATAGAGAGAGTCAGCGAGAGAGTCAATAAACCATTCCATGTGTCAACCCTCTCACATCCAATCCTCCTTGTTCAGCCATCGCGCTCCACCCCAATATCCCAAATGCCTCAATTTTGCAATTCATTCTTTTGCACCACCCTACACTATCTCCCTCCAGACCCTACACCCCTCCCTATCTCGGTCATCCCCTCCAGCCCCTACAACACTCCCTATCTCTCATGTCCTCCAATACCTACACCCTCCAAATCTCTGTAACCTCCTCCAGTCCCCTACAACACTTCCCATCTCTGTAACCTCCTCCAGCCCTCGACAACCCTCCCTATCTCTGCAACCTCCTCCAGCTCCCCTACAACCCTTCCTCTCAATGTAACCTCGCAGTGGTTAGCATTGATGCCTCACGGCACCGAGGTCCCAAGTTTGATCCCGGCCCTGGGTCACTATCCATGTGGAGTTTGCACATTTTCCCCGTGTTTGTGTTTCGCTCCCACAACCCAAAGATGTGCAGGGTAGGTGGATTGGCCACGCTAAATTGTCCCTTAATTGGAAAAAAATGAATTGGGTACTCTAAATCCAGCCCCTACAGCTCTCCCTAACCCGGCAACCTCCTCCAGTCCCCTACAATCTTTCCTATCTGTAACCTCCTCCAGCCCTCTACAACCCTCCCTATCTCTATAACCTCCTCAGCTCCCCTACCACCCTCCCTATCTCTGTAACCTCCCACAGCCCCTTCAACCCTCCCGATCTCTATAACGTTCTTCAACCCCGATAACCCTATCTATCACTGTAACCTCTTCTAGCTCCCTCACAACATTCCCTATCCATATAACCTCCTCCAGCCCCCATACAACCCTCCCTATTCCTGTAACCTCCTCCGGCCCCCCGACAACCCTCCCTATCTCTGTAACCTCCCCCAGCCCCCTTACAACCCTCCCTATCCCTGTAACCTCCTCCAGCTCCCCCTACAACCCTCCCTTATCCCTGTAACCTCCTCCAGCTCCCCCTACAACCCTCCCTATCCCTGTAACCTAGCTCCTCTGGCCCTCCAGGGTCTCCGTCGCTCCGCTATGGCGGTGGGACCTTCATTGAGCCTGGGCCTAGGTAGTGGAAGTCCCTCCCTCAATCTCTCCACCTGCTTTTACTCTTTCTTTTCTTCTATCTCTCCCCTCCTGCCCCCCCCGCCCCCCCATTTCTTTAACAACATTTAAAAATGTCCATCAGAAACGATCATGCCCTCTGACAGCTTTGGCCAACTTTGCAAAATTGGACGTTCATTAATCTCTCCAGTAATGGCTGGCTCTGGGTACTACGAGTTAGGTAGCCATGGTAATACTCACAAGGCAGGATGTTCTTGTAGCGGTTTTTCGATTTGTTCTCGGGTCGTTGTCCCTCAGTCCTGCTCTGTTTCTTTGTGTCTTCCTGCTTTTGCAAAGCCTAAAGGGAGAGCGAAAGAGAAAGGGAGAAAGAGGGATTAGAGGAAGAGAGATGGGGAAAGAGAAGGGATGAGAGAGGGGGGAGGGTTGTGCATGGCTGAAAAGGTGAGTCCATGAATCCATCACTAGACCAGAATTTTACTCCCCTTCTGTGATGTTCTTGTCAGATAGCCTGATTTATATTGCAAGAACACTTGTAGCTAAAGCTATAAATGATTTATTAACATTAACTGTGGGTAAACTATATAGAGAACAACAGATGAATAACAGTAAGATCTTCCACAAGCAACCTCCCTCTACAGCTTCCTCCAGCCAGTCTGAGGGACACATGACTTTAAAATACTTGTATGACTCCTGGAGGTCAGTCGGTGAATTACAATACAGCCATGATACCACTACACTTCCACTCCTCCATCCCGCCCAACCCAGCCCGGGTACCAGGCCACACACAGCAAGATCCCAAGAGCGACCTTGATGGGCCGAATGGCCTGATTTCCGCTCCTATGTCTTATGGTTTTATGGTCTAACAGGGTAAATCCCCAGCAGGTAGGCCGAGAGATTTAAAATTGGCCTCAGCCCCACAGGGGGTGGGAGAGGCAGGGAGTAGGGCGGTGAATCAGCCTGGGTTCCTGATCATGATCCCTATCCAATGACCCCTGGGTTAGGCAGGGAGGGGGGTGAATCAGTCCGGATTCCTGCTCCTGATCCCTGTCCAGTAATACCTGGGTTAGGAAGGGAGGGGGTGAATCAGCCCGGGTTCCTGATCCTGATCCCTGTCCAGTAAAATCTGGGTTAGGGAGGGAGGGGGTGAATCAGTCCGGTTCCTGCTCCTGATCCCTGTCCAGTGATCCTGGGTTAGGGAGGGGGTGAATCAGTCCGGGTTCCTGCTCCTGATCCCTGTCCAGTAATCCCTGGGTTAGGGAGGGGGTGAATCAGTCCGGGTTCCTGCTCCTGATCCCTGTCCAGTGACCCTGGGTTCGGGAGGGGGTGAATCAGTCCGGGTTCCTGCTCCTGATCCCTGTCCAGTGACCCCTGGGTTAGGGAGGGGGTGAATCAGTCCGGGTTCCTGCTCCTGATCCCTGTCCAGTAATCCCTGGGTTAGGGAGGGGGTGAATCAGTCCGGGTTCCTGCTCCTGATCCCTGTCCAGTGACCCTTGGTTAGGGAGGAGAGAATCAGCCCGGGTTCCTGCTCCTGATCCCTGTCCAGTGACCCTGGGTTAGGGAGGGGGTGAATCAGTCCGGGTTCCTGCTCCTGATCCCTGTCCACTGACCCTGGGTTAGGGAGGGGGTGAATCAGTCCGGGTTCCTGCTCCTGATCCCTGTCCAGTGACCCTGGGTTAGGGAGAGGGTGAATCAGCCCGGGTTCCTGCTCCTGATCCCTGTCCAGTGACCCTGGGTTAGGGAGGGGGTGAATCAGCCGGGGTTCCTGCTCCTGATCCCTGCCCAGTGACCCTGGGTTAGGGAGGGAGTGAATCAGTCCGGGTTCCTGCTCCTGATCCCTGTCCAGTGAACCCTGGGTTAGGGAGGGAGTGAATCAGTCCGGGTTCCTGCTCCTGATCCCTGTCCAGTGAACCCTGGGTTAGGGAGGAGAGAATCAGCCCACGTTCCTGCTCCTGATCCCTGTCCAGTGACCCTGGGTTAGGGAGGGGGTGAATCAGTCCGGGTTCCTGCTCCTGATCCCTGCCCAGTGACCCTGGGTTCGGGAGGGAGTGAATCAGTCCGGGTTCCTGCTCCTGATCCCTGTCCAGTGACCCTGGGTTAGGGAGGGGGGGAATCAGTCCGGGTTCCTTCTCCTGATCCCTGTCCAGTGTCCCTGGGTTAGGGAGGGAGTGAATCAGTCCGGGTTCCTGCTCCTGATCCCTGCCCAGTGACCCTGGGTTAGGGAGGGAGTGAATCATCCCGGGTTCCTGCTCCTGATCCCTGTCCAGTGACCCTGGGTTAGGGAGGGAGTGAATCAGTCCGGGTTCCTGCTCCTGATCCTTGTCCAGTGACCCTGGGTTAGGGAGGAGGTGAATCAGTCCGGGTTCCTGCTCCTGACCCATGTCCAGTGACCCTGGGTCAGGGAGGGAGTGAATCAGTCCGGGTTCCTGCTCCTGGTCCATGTCCAGTGACATCTGGGTTAGGGAGGGGGTGAATCAGTCCGGGTTCCTGCTCCTGATCCCTGCCCAGTGACCCTGGGTTAGGGAGGGAGTGAATCATCCCGGGTTCCTGCTCCTGACCCCTGTCCAGTGACCCTGGGTCAGGGTGGGAGTGAATCAGTCCGGGTTCCTGCTCCTGACCCCTGTCCAGTGACCCTGGGTTAGGGAGGAGGTGAATCAGTCCGGGTTCCTGCTCCTGATCCCTGTCCAGTGAACCCTGGGTTAGGGAGGAGAGAATCAGCCCACGTTCCTGCTCCTGATCCCTGTCCAGTGACCCTGGGTTAGGGAGGGGGTGAATCAGTCCGGGTTCCTGCTCCTGATCCCTGCCCAGTGACCCTGGGTTCGGGAGGGAGTGAATCAGTCCGGGTTCCTGCTCCTGATCCCTGTCCAGTGAACCCTGGGTTAGGGAGGGGGGGAATCAGTCCGGGTTCCTTCTCCTGATCCCTGTCCAGTGTCCCTGGGTTAGGGAGGGAGTGAATCAGTCCGGGTTCCTGCTCCTGATCCCTGCCCAGTGACCCTGGGTTAGGGAGGGAGTGAATCATCCCGGGTTCCTGCTCCTGATCCCTGTCCAGTGACCCTGGGTTAGGGAGGGAGTGAATCAGTCCGGGTTCCTGCTCCTGATCCTTGTCCAGTGACCCTGGGTTAGGGAGGAGGTGAATCAGTCCGGGTTCCTGCTCCTGACCCATGTCCAGTGACCCTGGGTCAGGGAGGGAGTGAATCAGTCCGGGTTCCTGCTCCTGGTCCATGTCCAGTGACATCTGGGTTAGGGAGGGGGTGAATCAGTCCGGGTTCCTGCTCCTGATCCCTGCCCAGTGACCCTGGGTTAGGGAGGGAGTGAATCATCCCGGGTTCCTGCTCCTGACCCCTGTCCAGTGACCCTGGGTCAGGGTGGGAGTGAATCAGTCCGGGTTCCTGCTCCTGACCCCTGTCCAGTGACCCTGGGTTAGGGAGGAGGTGAATCAGTCCGGGTTCCTGCTCCTGACCCATGTCCAGTGACATCTGGGTTAGGGAGGGGGTGAATCAGTCCGGGTTCCTGCTCCTGATCCCTGCCCAGTGACCCTGGGTTAGGGAGGGAGTGAATCAGTCCGGGTTCCTGCTCCTGACCCCTGTCCAGTGACCCTGGGTCAGGGTGGGAGTGAATCAGTCCGGGTTCCTGCTCCTGATCCCTGTCCAGTGACCCTGGGTTAGGGAGGTGGTGAATCAGTCCGGTTCCTGCTCCTGATCCCTGTCCAGTGAACCCTGGGTTAGGGAGGGAGTGAATCAGTCCGGTTCCTGCTCCTGATCCCTGTCCAGTGACCCTGGGTTAGGGAGGGGGTGAATCAGTCTGGGTTCCTGCTCCTGATCCCTGTCCGCTAAATCGGGTAATATCCCTGAGGGTGCGATGTTACCCCGGGTCCCCGTCACACGGTTCGAGAATCTGAGAGGGAGTTCAGAGGACAGGGCAGAGGTTGGGATAGGGCACATTGACCAGATCAAGGGTCAAATCTGAGAGGTGTTTACATCAAATTCTTCCCAGAATCCTCCTTTGGCCACATCTGGGTTCTCGGTCTTGTTCAGCTCCTGCACACGGTTCTCAATGTCAGCCGCATTGATTCGAGTTGCGTAGTAAGGCTGTAATACAGAGAGAGAGGGAGTGAGAGAGAGAGAGATAGACAGAGAGAGAGAGACACAGAGAGATGGACAGACAGACAAAAAGAGACTGAGAGGTACAGAGAGAGAGACAAAAACAGAGACAGCGGGAGTGATAGACACAGACACACAGATGAGAGAGACAGAGGGAGAAAGACAGTGAGAGACACAGAGAGGGAGAGAGAGAAACAGGCGGAAAGAGAAAGAAAAACAGATGAAATACATTGCACGCCCTCACATACGCTGGAGAGGTCCCTCTAACTCTCTCTCTCTCACACTCTCTCCCTCTCACTCCTGTATCTGGGGAGGTCTCTCTAACCCCCCTCTCTCTCTCTCTCTCACACACTCCTGTATCTGGGGAGGTCTCTCTAACCCCCTCTCTCTCACACACTCCTGTATCTGGGGAGGTCTCTCAAACCCCCCTCTCTCTCTCACACACTCCTGTATCTGGGGAGGTCTCTCTAACCCCCTCTCTCTCTCTCTCACATACACTCCTGTATCTGGGGAGGTCTCTCTAACCCCCCTTCTCTCTCACACACTCCTGTATCTGGGGAGGTCTCTCTAACCCCCCTCTTCTCTCTCACACATTCCGGTATCCGGGGAGGTCTCTCTAACCCCCTCTCTCTCACACACACTCCTGTATCTGGGGAGGTCTCTCTAACCACCCCGCCCCCCTTCTCTCTCACACACTCCTGTATCTGGGGAGGTCTCTCTATCCCCCACTCTCTCACACACACTCCTGTATCTGGGAGGTCTCTCTAACCCCCCATCCCCTCTCTCTCACACACTCCTGTATCTGGGGAGGTCTCTCTAACCCCCTCTCTCTCTCTCTCACACTCCTGTATCTGGGGAGGTCTCTCTAACCCCCTCTCTCTCTCTCTCACACTCCTGTTTCTGGGGAGGTCTCTCTAAACCCTCTCTCTCACACACACTGCTGTATCTGGTGAAGTCTCTTTAACCCCCTCTCTCTCACACACACACTCCTGTATCTGGGGAGGTCTCTCTAACCCCCTTTCTCTCTCACACGCTCCTGTATCTTCTGGGGAGGTCTCTCCAACTCTCTCTCTCTCGCACACTCCTGTGTCTGGGGAGGTCTCTCTAACCCTCTCTCTCTCTCTCACACTCCTGTATCTGGGGAGGTCTCTCTAACCCCCTCTCTCTCTCACACACTCCTGTATCTGGAGAGGTCTCTCTAAACCCCTCTCTCTCTCACACACACTCCTGTATCTGGGGAGGTCTCTCTAAACCCCCCCTCTCTCACACACACTGCTGTATCTGGGGAAGTCTCTCTAACCCCCTCTCTCTCTCTCTCACACATTCCGGTATCCGGGGAGGTCTCTCTAACCCCCTCTCTCTCACACACACTCCTGTTTCTGGGGAGGTCTCTCTAACCGCCCCGCCCCCCCACCCCCTCTCACTCACACACTCCTGTATCTGGGGAGGTCTCTCTAAACCCCTCTCTCATACACACTCCTGTATCTGGGGTGGTCTCTCTAAACCCCCTCTCTCTCTCACACACTCCTGTATCTGGAGAGGTCTCTCTAAACCCCTCTCTCTCTCTCACACACTCCTGTATCTGGAGAGGTCTCTCTAAACCCCTCTCTCTCTCACACACACTCCTGTTTCTGGGGAGGTCTCTCTAACCGCCCCGCCCCCCCACCCCCTCTCACTCACACACTCCTGTATCTGGGGAGGTCTCTCTAAACCCCTCTCTCATACACACTCCTGTATCTGGGGTGGTCTCTCTAAACCCCTCTCTCTCTCTCTCACACTCCTGTATCTGGGGAGGTCTCTCTAACCCCCTCTCTCACTCACACACTCCTGTATCTGGGGAGGTCTCTCTAAACCCTTCTCTCTCACACACACTGCTGTATCTGGTGAAGTCTCTTTAACCCCCTCTCTCTCACACACACACTCCTGTATCTGGGGAGGTCTCTCTAACCCCCTTTCTCTCTCACACGCTCCTGTACCTTCTGGGGAGGTCTCTCTAACCCTCTCTCTCTCTCACACTCCTGTATCTGGGGAGGTCTCTCGAACCCCCTTTCTCTCTCACACGCTCCTGTATCTTCTGGGGAGGTCTCTCCAACCCTCTCTCTCTCGCACACTCCTGTGTCTGGGGAGGTCTCTCTAACCCTCTCTCTCTCTCTCACACTCCTGTATCTGGGGAGGTCTCTCTAACCCCCTCTCTCTCACACACACACTCCTGTATCTGGGGAGGTCTCTCTAACCCCCTCTCTCTCTCTCTCACACTCCTGTATCTGGGGAGGTCTCTCTAACCCCCTTTCTCTCTCACACGCTCCTGTATCTTCTGGGGAGGCCTCTCTAACCCTCTCTCTCTCTCTCACACACTCCTGTATCTGGAGAGGTCTCTCTAACCCCCTCTCTCTCTCACACATTCCGGTATCCGGGGAGGTCTCTCTAACCCCCCCTCTCTCACACACACTCCTGTATCTGGGGAGGTCTCTCTAACCCTCTCTCTCTCACACATTCCGGTATCCGGGGAGGTCTCTCTAACCCCCCCTCTCTCACACACACTCCTGTATCGGGGGAGGTCTCTCTAACCCTCTCTCTCTCACACATTCCGGTATCCGGGGAGGTCTCTCTAACCCTCCCTCTCTCACACACACTCCTGTATCTGGAGAGGTCTCTCTAACCCCCTCTCTCTCTCTCACACACTCCTGTATCTGGGGAGGTCTCTCTAACCCCCTCTCTCTCTCACACACTCCTGTATCTGGAGAGGTCTCTCTAAACCCCTCTCTCTCTCACACACACTCCTGCATCTGGGGAGGTCTCTCTAACCCCCTCTCGCTCTCACTCCTGTATCTGGGGAGGTCTCTCTAACCCTCTCTCTCTCACACACTCCTGTATCTGGGGAGGTCTCTCTAACCCCCTCTCTCTCTCTCACACACTCCTGTATCTGGGGAGGTCTCTCTAACCCCCTCTCTCTCTCACACACTCCTGTATCTGGAGAGGTCTCTCTAAACCCCTCTCTCTCTCACACACACTCCTGTTTCTGGGGAGGTCTCTCTAACCGCCCCCCCCCCCCCCCCCACCAACCCCCTCTCACTCACACACTCCTGTATCTGGGGAGGTCTCTCTAACCCCCTCTCTCTCACACACACTCCTGTTTCTGGGGAGGTCTCTCTAACCGCCCCCACCCCCACCCCCTCTCACTCACACACTCCTGTATCTGGGGAGGTCTCTCCAACCCCCTCTCTCTCTCACACACTCCTGTATCTTCTGGGGAGGTCTCTCTAACCCTCTCTCTCACACACACTCCTGTTTCTGGGGAGGCCTCTCTAACCGCCCCCCCCCCCCCCACCCCCCCACCCCCTCTCACTCACACACTCCTGTATCTCGGGAGGTCTCTCTAACACGGTCTCTCTCTCACACTCCTGTATCTGGGGAGGTCTCTCTAACACCCCTCTCTCTCACACACTCCTGTTTCTGGGGAGGTCTCTCTAACCCCCCCTCTCTCACACACACTCCTGTGTCTGGGGAGGTGGCTCTAACCCTCTCTCTCTCTCTCACACACTCCTGTATCTGGGGAGGTCTCTCTAACCACCTCTCTCTCTCACACACACTCCTGTATCTGGGGAGGTCTCTCTAACCCCCTTTCTCTCTCACACGCTCCTGTATCTTCTGGGGAGGTCTCTCTAACCCTCTCTCTCTCTCTCACACTCCTGTGTCTGGGGAGGTCTCTCTAACCCCCTCTCTCTCTCTCTCACACTCCTGTATCTGGGGAGGTCTCTCTAACCCTCTCTCTCTCTCTCACACGCCTGTATCTGGGGAGGTCTCTCTAACCCCCTCTCTCTCTCACACACACTCCTGTTTCTGGGGAGGTCTCTCTAACCGCCCCCCCCCCCCAACCCCCTCTCACTCACACACTCCTGTATCTGGGGAGGTCTCTCGAAACCCCTCTCTCTCACACACACTCCTGTATCTGGGGAAGTCTCTCTAACCCCCTCTCTCTCACACACCCACTCCTGTATCTGGGGAGGTTTCTCTAACCCCCTTTCTCTCTGACACGCTCCGGTATCTTCTGGGGAGGTCTCTCTAACCCTCTCTCTCTCGCACACTCCTGTGTCTGGGGAGGTCTCTCTAACCCTCTCTCTCTCTCGCACACTCCTGTGTCTGGGGAGGTCTCTCTAACCCTCTCTCTCTCTCACACACTCCTGTATCTGGAGAGGTCTCTCTATACCCCTCTCTCTCTCACACATTCCGGTATCCGGGGAGGTCTCTCTAACCCCCTCTCTCTCACACACACTCCTGTATCTGGAGAGGTCTCACTAACCCCCCCTCCCCCCCTCTCTCACACACTCCTGTATCTGGGGAGGTCTCTCTATCCCCCACTCTCTCACACACACTCCTGTATCTGGGGAGGTCTCACTAACCCCCCCCCCCCCGCCTCTCTCTCACACACTCCTGTATCTGGGGAGGTCTCTCTATCCCCCTCTCTCTCACACACACTCCTGTATCTGGGGTGGTCTCTCTAAACCCCTCTCTCTCTCACACACACTCCTGTATCTGGGGAGGTCTCTCTAACCCCCTTTCTCTCTCACAGTCTCCTGTATCTGGAGAGGTCTCTCTAAACCCCTCTCTCTCTCACACACAATCCTGTTTCTGGGGAGGTCTCTCTAACCCTCTCTCTCTCTCACACTCCTGTATCTGGGGAGGTCTCTCTAACCCCCTTTCTCTCTCACACGCTCCTGTATCTTCTGGGGAGGTCTCTCTAACCCTCTCTCTCTCTCACACACTCCTGAATCTGGAGAGGTCTCTCTAAACCCCTCTCTCTCTCACACGCTCCTGTATCTTCTGGGGAGGTCTCTCTAACCCTCTCTCTCTCTCTCACACGCCTGTATC
Source organism: Scyliorhinus torazame (assembly GCF_047496885.1). Lineage (NCBI taxonomy): Eukaryota > Metazoa > Chordata > Chondrichthyes > Carcharhiniformes > Scyliorhinidae > Scyliorhinus > Scyliorhinus torazame. The sequence continues at coordinate 84,875,951 of NC_092722.1, forward strand.
TGGGGAGGTGTCTCTAACCCCCTCTCTCTCACACACCCACTCCTGTATCTGGGCAGGTCTCTCTAACCCCCTTTCTCTCTCACACGCTCCTGTATCTTCTGGGGAAGTCTCTCTAACCCTCTCTCTCTCGCACACTCCTGTGTCTGGGGAGGTCTCTCTATCCCCCACTCTCTCTCTCACACTCCTGTATCTGGGGACGTCTCTCTAACCCCCTTTCTCTCTCACACGCTCCTGTATCTTCTGGGGAGGTCTCTCTAACCCTCTCTCTCTCGCACACTCCTGTGTCTGGGGAGGTCTCTCTAACCCTCTCTCTCTCTCTCACACACTCCTGTATCTGGAGAGGTCTCTCTAACCCCCTCTCTCTCTCACACATTCCGGTATCCGGGGAGGTCTCTCTAACCCCCCCTCTCTCACACACACTCCTGTATCTGGGGAGGTCTCTCTAACCCTCTCTCTCTCACACATTCCGGTATCCGGGGAGTTCTCTCTAACCCCCCCTCTCTCACACACACTCCTGTATCTGGGGAGGTCTCTCTAACCCTCTCTCTCTCACACATTCCGGTATCCGGGGAGGTCTCTCTAACCCTCCCTCTCTCACACACACTCCTGTATCCGGAGAGGTCTCTCTAACCCCCTCTCTCTCTCTCACACACTCCTGTATCTGGGGAGATCTCTCTAACCCCCTCTCTCTCTCACACACTCCTGTATCTGGAGAGGTCTCTCTAAACCCCTCTCTCTCTCACACACACTCCTGTATCTGGGGAGGTCTCTCTAACCCCCTCTCGCTCTCACTCCTGTATCTGGGGAGGTCTCTCTAACCCTCTCTCTCTCACACACTCCTGTATCTGGGGAGGTCTCTCTAACCCCCTCTCTCTCTCTCACACACTCCTGTATCTGGGGAGGTCTCTCTAACCCCCTCTCTCTCTCACACACTCCTGTATCTGGAGAGGTCTCTCTAAACCCCTCTCTCTCACACACACACTCCTGTATCTGGGGAGGTCTCTCTAACCCCCTTTCTCTCTCACACGCTCCTGTATCTTCTGGGGAGGTCTCTCCAACTCTCTCTCTCTCGCACACTCCTGTGTCTGGGGAGGTCTCTCTAACCCTCTCTCTCTCTCTCACACTCCTGTATCTGGGGAGGTCTCTCTAACCCCCTCTCTCTCTCACACACTCCTGTATCTGGAGAGGTCTCTCTAAACCCCTCTCTCTCTCACACACACTCCTGTATCTGGGGAGGTCTCTCTAAACCCCCCCTCTCTCACACACACTGCTGTATCTGGGGAAGTCTCTCTAACCCCCTCTCTCTCTCTCTCACACATTCCGGTATCCGGGGAGGTCTCTCTAACCCCCTCTCTCTCACACACACTCATGTTTCTGGGGAGGTCTCTCTAACCGCCCCGCCCCCCCACCCCCTCTCACTCACACACTCCTGTATCTGGGGAGGTCTCTCTAAACCCCTCTCTCATACACACTCCTGTATCTGGGGTGGTCTCTCTAAACCCCCTCTCTCTCTCACACACTCCTGTATCTGGAGAGGTCTCTCTAAACCCCTCTCTCTCTCTCACACACTCCTGTATCTGGAGAGGTCTCTCTAAACCCCTCTCTCTCTCACACACACTCCTGTTTCTGGGGAGGTCTCTCTAACCGCCCCGCCCCCCCACCCCCTCTCACTCACACACTCCTGTATCTGGGGAGGTCTCTCTAAACCCCTCTCTCATACACACTCCTGTATCTGGGGTGGTCTCTCTAAACCCCTCTCTCTCTCTCTCACACTCCTGTATCTGGGGAGGTCTCTCTAACCCCCTCTCTCACTCACACACTCCTGTATCTGGGGAGGTCTCTCTAAACCCTTCTCTCTCACACACACTGCTGTATCTGGTGAAGTCTCTTTAACCCCCTCTCTCTCACACACACACTCCTGTATCTGGGGAGGTCTCTCTAACCCCCTTTCTCTCTCACACGCTCCTGTACCTTCTGGGGAGGTCTCTCTAACCCTCTCTCTCTCTCACACTCCTGTATCTGGGGAGGTCTCTCTAACCCCCTTTCTCTCTCACACGCTCCTGTATCTTCTGGGGAGGTCTCTCCAACCCTCTCTCTCTCGCACACTCCTGTGTCTGGGGAGGTCTCTCTAACCCTCTCTCTCTCTCTCACACTCCTGTATCTGGGGAGGTCTCTCTAACCCCCTCTCTCTCACACACACTCCTGTTTCTGGGGAGGTCTCTCTAACCGCCCCCACCCCCACCCCCTCTCACTCACACACTCCTGTATCTGGGGAGGTCTCTCTAACCCCCTCTCTCTCACACTCCTGTATCTGGGGAGGTCTCTCTAACCCCCTCTCTCTCTCTCTCTCACTCTCCTGTATCTAGGGAGGTCTCTCTCACCCCCTCTCTCTCTCACACACACTCCTGTTTCTGGAGAGGTCTCTCTAAACCCCTCTCTCTCTCACACGCTCCTGTATCTTCTGGGGAGGTCTCTCTAACCCTCTCTCTCTCGCACACTCCTGTGTCTGGGGAGGTCTCTCTAACCCTCTCTCTCTCTCTCACACGCCTGTATCTGGGGAAGTCTCTCTAACCCCCTCTCTCTCACACACCCACTCCTGTATCTGGGGAGGTCTCTCTAACCCCCTTTCTCTCTCACACGCTCCTGTATCTTCTGGGGAGGTCTCTCTAACCCTCTCTCTCTCGCACACTCCTGTGTCTGGGGAGGTCTCTCTAACCCTCTCTCTCTCTCGCACACTCCTGTTTCTGGGGAGGTCTCTCTAACCGCCCCCACCCCCACCCCCTCTCACTCACACACTCCTGTATCTGGGGAGGTCTCTCCAACCCCCTCTCTCTCTCACACACTCCTGTATCTTCTGGGGAGGTCTCTCTAACCCTCTCTCTCACACACACTCCTGTTTCTGGGGAGGCCTCTCTAACCGCCCCCCCCCCCCCCCCACCCCCCCACCCCCTCTCACTCACACACTCCTGTATCTCGGGAGGTCTCTCTAACACGGTCTCTCTCTCACACTCCTGTATCTGCGAAGGTCTCTCTAACCCCCTCTCTCTCACACACACTCCTGTTTCTGGGGAGGTCTCTCTAACCGCCCCCACCCCCACCCCCTCTCACTCACACACTCCTGTATCTGGGGAGGTCTCTCCAACCCCCTCTCTCTCTCACACACTCCTGTATCTTCTGGGGAGGTCTCTCTAACCCTCTCTCTCACACACACTCCTGTTTCTGGGGAGGCCTCTCTAACCGCCCCCCGCCCCCCCCCCCCCCACCCCCCCCCCCCCCCCTCTCACTCACACACTCCTGTATCTCGGGAGGTCTCTCTAACACGGTCTCTCTCTCACACTCCTGTATCTGGGGAGGTCTCTCTAACACCCCTCTCTCTCACACACTCCTGTTTCTGGGGAGGTCTCTCTAACCCCCCCTCTCTCACACACACTCCTGTGTCTGGGGAGGTGGCTCTAACCCTCTCTCTCTCTCTCACACACTCCTGTATCTGGGGAGGTCTCTCTAACCACCTCTCTCTCTCACACACACTCCTGTATCTGGGGAGGTCTCTCTAACCCCCTTTCTCTCTCACACGCTCCTGTATCTTCTGGGGAGGTCTCTCTAACCCTCTCTCTCTCTCTCACACTCCTGTGTCTGGGGAGGTCTCTCTAACCCCCTCTCTCTCTCTCTCACACTCCTGTATCTGGGGAGGTCTCTCTAACCCTCTCTCTCTCTCTCACACGCCTGTATCTGGGGAGGTCTCTCTAACCCCCTCTCTCTCTCACACACACTCCTGTTTCTGGGGAGGTCTCTCTAACCGCCCCCCCCCCCAACCCCCTCTCACTCACACACTCCTGTATCTGGGGAGGTCTCTCGAAACCCCTCTCTCTCACACACACTCCTGTATCTGGGGAAGTCTCTCTAACCCCCTCTCTCTCACACACCCACTCCTGTATCTGGGGAGGTTTCTCTAACCCCCTTTCTCTCTGACACGCTCCGGTATCTTCTGGGGAGGTCTCTCTAACCCTCTCTCTCTCGCACACTCCTGTGTCTGGGGAGGTCTCTCTAACCCTCTCTCTCTCTCGCACACTCCTGTGTCTGGGGAGGTCTCTCTAACCCTCTCTCTCTCTCACACACTCCTGTATCTGGAGAGGTCTCTCTATACCCCTCTCTCTCTCACACATTCCGGTATCCGGGGAGGTCTCTCTAACCCCCTCTCTCTCACACACACTCCTGTATCTGGGGAGGTCTCACTAACCCCCCCCCCCCCCTCTCTCACACACTCCTGTATCTGGGGAGGTCTCTCTATCCCCCACTCTCTCACACACACTCCTGTATCTGGGGAGGTCTCACTAACCCCCCCCCCCGCCTCTCTCTCACACACTCCTGTATCTGGGGAGGTCTCTCTATCCCCCTCTCTCTCACACACACTCCTGTATCTGGGGTGGTCTCTCTAAACCCCTCTCTCTCTCACACACACTCCTGTATCTGGGGAGGTCTCTCTAACCCCCTTTCTCTCTCACAGTCTCCTGTATCTGGAGAGGTCTCTCTAAACCCCTCTCTCTCTCACACACAATCCTGTTTCTGGGGAGGTCTCTCTAACCCTCTCTCTCTCTCACACTCCTGTATCTGGGGAGGTCTCTCTAACCCCCTTTCTCTCTCACACGCTCCTGTATCTTCTGGGGAGGTCTCTCTAACCCTCTCTCTCTCTCACACACTCCTGTATCTGGGGAGGTCTCTCTAAACCCCTCTCTCTCTCACACACTCCTGTATCTGGAGAGGTCTCTCTAAACCCCTCTCTCTCTCACACGCTCCTGTATCTTCTGGGGAGGTCTCTCTAACCCTCTCTCTCTCTCTCACACGCCTGTATCTGGGGAGGTGTCTCTAACCCCCTCTCTCTCACACACCCACTCCTGTATCTGGGCAGGTCTCTCTAACCCCCTTTCTCTCTCACACGCTCCTGTATCTTCTGGGGATGTCTCTCTAACCCTCTCTCTCTCGCACACTCCTGTGTCTGGGGAGGTCTCTCTATCCCCCACTCTCTCTCTCACACTCCTGTATCTGGGGACGTCTCTCTAACCCCCTTTCTCTCTCACACGCTCCTGTATCTTCTGGGGAGGTCTCTCTAACCCTCTCTCTCTCGCACACTCCTGTGTCTGGGGAGGTCTCTCTAACCCTCTCTCTCTCTCTCACACACTCCTGTATCTGGAGAGGTCTCTCTAACCCCCTCTCTCTCTCACACATTCCGGTATCCGGGGAGGTCTCTCTAACCCCCCCTCTCTCACACACACTCCTGTATCTGGGGAGGTCTCTCTAACCCTCTCTCTCTCACACATTCCGGTATCCGGGGAGTTCTCTCTAACCCCCCCTCTCTCACACACACTCCTGTATCTGGGGAGGTCTCTCTAACCCTCTCTCTCTCACACATTCCGGTATCCGGGGAGGTCTCTCTAACCCTCCCTCTCTCACACACACTCCTGTATCCGGAGAGGTCTCTCTAACCCCCTCTCTCTCTCTCACACACTCCTATTGAGTATAAGAATTGGCAAGTCATGTTGCAGCTGTATAGAACCTTAGTTAGGCCACACTTGGAGTATAGTGTTCAATTCTGGTCGCCACACTACCAGAAGGATGTGGAGGCTTTAGAGAGGGTGCAGAAGAGATTTACCAGAATGTTGCCTGGTATGGAGGGCATAAGCTATGAGGAGCGATTGAATAAACTCGGTTTGTTCTCACTGGAACGAAGGAGGTTGAGGGGCGACCTGATAGAGGTATACAAAATTATGAGGGGCATAGACAGAGTGGATAGTCAGAGGCTTTTCCCCAGGGTAGAGGGGTCAATTACTAGGGGGCATAGGTTTAAGGTGAGAGGGGCAAAGTTTAGAGTAGATGTACGAGGCAAGTTTTTTACGCAGAGGGTAGTGGGTGCCTGGAACTCACTACCGGAGGAGGTAGTGGAGGCAGGGACGATAGGGACATTTAAGGGGCATCTTGACAAATATATGAATAGGATGGGAATAGAAGGATACGGACCCAGGAAGTGTAGAAGATTGTAGTTTAGTCGGGCAGTATGGTCGGCACGGGCTTGGAGGGCCGAAGGGCCTGTTCCTGTGCTGTACATTTCTTTGTTCTTTGTTCTTTGTTTTGTTCCTGTATCTGGGGAGATCTCTCTAACCCCCTCTCTCTCTCACACACTCCTGTATCTGGAGAGGTCTCTCTAAACCCCTCTCTCTCTCACACACACTCCTGTATCTGGGGAGGTCTCTCTAACCCCCTCTCGCTCTCACTCCTGTATCTGGGGAGGTCTCTCTAACCCTCTCTCTCTCACACACTCCTGTATCTGGGGAGGTCTCTCTAACCCCCTCTCTCTCTCTCACACACTCCTGTATCTGGGGAGGTCTCTCTAACCCCCTCTCTCTCTCACACACTCCTGTATCTGGAGAGGTCTCTCTAAACCCCTCTCTCTCTCACACACACTCCTGTAGCTGGGGAGGTCTCTCTAAACCCCCCCTCTCTCACACACACTGCTGTATCTGGGGAAGTCTCTCTAACCCCCTCTCTCTCTCTCTCACACATTCCGGTATCCGGGGAGGTCTCTCTAACCCCCTCTCTCTCACACACACTCATGTTTCTGGGGAGGTCTCTCTAACCGCCCCGCCCCCCCACCCCCTCTCACTCACACACTCCTGTATCTGGGGAGGTCTCTCTAAACCCCTCTCTCATACACACTCCTGTATCTGGGGTGGTCTCTCTAAACCCCCTCTCTCTCTCACACACTCCTGTATCTGGAGAGGTCTCTCTAAACCCCTCTCTCTCTCTCACACACTCCTGTATCTGGAGAGGTCTCTCTAAACCCCTCTCTCTCTCACACACACTCCTGTTTCTGGGGAGGTCTCTCTAACCGCCCCGCCCCCCCACCCCCTCTCACTCACACACTCCTGTATCTGGGGAGGTCTCTCTAAACCCCTCTCTCATACACACTCCTGTATCTGGGGTGGTCTCTCTAAACCCCTCTCTCTCTCTCTCACACTCCTGTATCTGGGGAGGTCTCTCTAACCCCCTCTCTCACTCACACACTCCTGTATCTGGGGAGGTCTCTCTAAACCCTTCTCTCTCACACACACTGCTGTATCTGGTGAAGTCTCTTTAACCCCCTCTCTCTCACACACACACTCCTGTATCTGGGGAGGTCTCTCTAACCCCCTTTCTCTCTCACACGCTCCTGTACCTTCTGGGGAGGTCTCTCTAACCCTCTCTCTCTCTCACACTCCTGTATCTGGGGAGGTCTCTCTAACCCCCTTTCTCTCTCACACGCTCCTGTATCTTCTGGGGAGGTCTCTCCAACCCTCTCTCTCTCGCACACTCCTGTGTCTGGGGAGGTCTCTCTAACCCTCTCTCTCTCTCTCACACTCCTGTATCTGGGGAGGTCTCTCTAACCCCCTCTCTCTCTCACACACTCCTGTATCTGGAGAGGTCTCTCTAAACCCCTCTCTCTCTCACACACACTCCTGTATCTGGGGAGGTCTCTCTAAACCCTTCTCTCTCACACACACTGCTGTATCTGGGGAAGTCTCTTTAACCCCCTCTCTCTCACACACACACTCCTGTATCTGGGGAGGTCTCTCTAACCCCCTCTCTCTCTCTCTCACACTCCTGTATCTGGGGAGGTCTCTCTAACCCCCTTTCTCTCTCACACGCTCCTGTATCTTCTGGGGAGGTCTCTCTAACCCTCTCTCTCTCTCTCACACACTCCTGTATCTGGAGAGGTCTCTCTAACCCCCTCTCTCTCTCACACATTCCGGTATCCGGGGAGGTCTCTCTAACCCCCCCTCTCTCACACACACTCCTGTATCTGGGGAGGTCTCTCTAACCCTCTCTCTCTCACACATTCCGGTATCCGGGGAGGTCTCTCTAACCCCCCCTCTCTCACACACACTCCTGTATCTGGGGAGGTCTCTCTAACCCTCTCTCTCTCACACATTCCGGTATCCGGGGAGGTCTCTCTAACCCTCCCTCTCTCACACACACTCCTGTATCTGGAGAGGTCTCTCTAACCCCCTCTCTCTCTCTCACACACTCCTGTATCTGGGGAGGTCTCTCTAACCCCCTCTCTCTCTCACACACTCCTGTATCTGGAGAGGTCTCTCTAAACCCCTCTCTCTCTCACACACACTCCTGCATCTGGGGAGGTCTCTCTAACCCCCTCTCGCTCTCACTCCTGTATCTGGGGAGGTCTCTCTAACCCTCTCTCTCTCACACACTCCTGTATCTGGGGAGGTCTCTCTAACCCCCTCTCTCTCTCTCACACACTCCTGTATCTGGGGAGGTCTCTCTAACCCCCTCTCTCTCTCACACACTCCTGTATCTGGAGAGGTCTCTCTAAACCCCTCTCTCTCTCACACACACTCCTGTTTCTGGGGAGGTCTCTCTAACCGCCCCCCCACCCCCCCCCCCCACCAACCCCCTCTCACTCACACACTCCTGTATCTGGGGAGGTCTCTCTAACCCCCTCTCTCTCACACACACTCCTGTTTCTGGGGAGGTCTCTCTAACCGCCCCCACCCCCACCCCCTCTCACTCACACACTCCTGTATCTGGGGAGGTCTCTCCAACCCCCTCTCTCTCTCACACACTCCTGTATCTTCTGGGGAGGTCTCTCTAACCCTCTCTCTCACACACACTCCTGTTTCTGGGGAGGCCTCTCTAACCGCCCCCCCCCCCCCACCCCCCCACCCCCTCTCACTCACACACTCCTGTATCTCGGGAGGTCTCTCTAACACGGTCTCTCTCTCACACTCCTGTATCTGGGGAGGTCTCTCTAACACCCCTCTCTCTCACACACTCCTGTTTCTGGGGAGGTCTCTCTAACCCCCCCTCTCTCACACACACTCCTGTTTCTGGGGAGGTGGCTCTAACCCTCTCTCTCTCTCTCACACACTCCTGTATCTGGGGAGGTCTCTCTAACCACCTCTCTCTCTCACACACACTCCTGTATCTGGGGAGGTCTCTCTAACCCCCTTTCTCTCTCACACGCTCCTGTATCTTCTGGGGAGGTCTCCCTAACCCTCTCTCTCTCTCTCACACTCCTGTGTCTGGGGAGGTCTCTCTAACCCCCTCTCTCTCTCTCTCACACTCCTGTATCTGGGGAGGTCTCTCTAACCCTCTCTCTCTCTCTCACACGCCTGTATCTGGGGAGGTCTCTCTAACCCCCTCTCTCTCTCACACACACTCCTGTTTCTGGGGAGGTCTCTCTAACCGCCCCCCCCCCCAACCCCCTCTCACTCACACACTCCTGTATCTGGGGAGGTCTCTCGAAACCCCTCTCTCTCACACACACTCCTGTATCTGGGGAAGTCTCTCTAACCCCCTCTCTCTCACACACCCACTCCTGTATCTGGGGAGGTTTCTCTAACCCCCTTTCTCTCTGACACGCTCCGGTATCTTCTGGGGAGGTCTCTCTAACCCTCTCTCTCTCGCACACTCCTGTGTCTGGGGAGGTCTCTCTAACCCTCTCTCTCTCTCGCACACTCCTGTGTCTGGGGAGGTCTCTCTAACCCTCTCTCTCTCTCACACACTCCTGTATCTGGAGAGGTCTCTCTATACCCCTCTCTCTCTCACACATTCCGGTATCCGGGGAGGTCTCTCTAACCCCCTCTCTCTCACACACACTCCTGTATCTGGGGAGGTCTCACTAACCCCCCCCCCCCCCCCCCCCCCTCTCTCACACACTCCTGTATCTGGGGAGGTCTCTCTATCCCCCACTCTCTCACACACACTCCTGTATCTGGCGAGGCCTCACTAACCCCCCCCCCCCGCCTCTCTCTCACACACTCCTGTATCTGGGGAGGTCTCTCTATCCCCCTCTCTCTCACACACACTCCTGTATCTGGGGTGGTCTCTCTAAACCCCTCTCTCTCTCACACACACTCCTGTATCTGGGGAGGTCTCTCTAACCCCCTTTCTCTCTCACAGTCTCCTGTATCTGGAGAGGTCTCTCTAAACCCCTCTCTCTCTCACACACAATCCTGTTTCTGGGGAGGTCTCTCTAACCCTCTCTCTCTCTCACACTCCTGTATCTGGGGAGGTCTCTCTAACCCCCTTTCTCTCTCACACGCTCCTGTATCTTCTGGGGAGGTCTCTCTAACCCTCTCTCTCTCTCACACACTCCTGTATCTGGGGAGGTCTCTCTAAACCCCTCTCTCTCTCACACACTCCTGTATCTGGAGAGGTCTCTCTAAACCCCTCTCTCTCTCACACGCTCCTGTATCTTCTGGGGAGGTCTCTCTAACCCTCTCTCTCTCTCTCACACGCCTGTATCTGGGGAGGTGTCTCTAACACCCTCTCTCTCACACACCCACTCCTGTATCTGGGGAGGTCTCTCTAACCCCCTTTCTCTCTCACACGCTCCTGTATCTTCTGGGGATGTCTCTCTAACCCTCTCTCTCTCGCACACTCCTGTGTCTGGGGAGGTCTCTCTATCCCCCACTCTCTCTCTCACACTCCTGTATCTGGGGACGTCTCTCTAACCCCCTTTCTCTCTCACACGCTCCTGTATCTTCTGGGGAGGTCTCTCTAACCCTCTCTCTCTCGCACACTCCTGTGTCTGGGGAGGTCTCTCTAACCCTCTCTCTCTCTCGCACACTCCTGTGTCTGGGGAGGTCTCTCTAACCCTCTCTCTCTCTCACACACTCCTGTATCTGGAGAGGTCTCTCTATACCCCTCTCTCTCTCACACATTCCGGTATCCGGGGAGGTCTCTCTAACCCCCTCTCTCTCACACACACTCCTGTATCTGGGGAGGTCTCACTAACCCCCCCCCCCCCCTCTCTCACACACTCCTGTATCTGGGGAGGTCTCTCTATCCCCCACTCTCTCACACACACTCCTGTATCTGGGGAGGTCTCACTAACCCCCCCCCCCGCCTCTCTCTCACACACTCCTGTATCTGGGGAGGTCTCTCTATCCCCCTCTCTCTCACACACACTCCTGTATCTGGGGTGGTCTCTCTAAACCCCTCTCTCTCTCACACACACTCCTGTATCTGGGGAGGTCTCTCTAACCCCCTTTCTCTCTCACAGTCTCCTGTATCTGGAGAGGTCTCTCTAAACCCCTCTCTCTCTCACACACAATCCTGTTTCTGGGGAGGTCTCTCTAACCCTCTCTCTCTCTCACACTCCTGTATCTGGGGAGGTCTCTCTAACCCCCTTTCTCTCTCACACGCTCCTGTATCTTCTGGGGAGGTCTCTCTAACCCTCTCTCTCTCTCACACACTCCTGTATCTGGGGAGGTCTCTCTAAACCCCTCTCTCTCTCACACACTCCTGTATCTGGAGAGGTCTCTCTAAACCCCTCTCTCTCTCACACGCTCCTGTATCTTCTGGGGAGGTCTCTCTAACCCTCTCTCTCTCTCACACGCCTGTATCTGGGGAGGTGTCTCTAACCCCCTCTCTCTCACACACCCACTCCTGTATCTGGGCAGGTCTCTCTAACCCCCTTTCTCTCTCACACGCTCCTGTATCTTCTGGGGATGTCTCTCTAACCCTCTCTCTCTCGCACACTCCTGTGTCTGGGGAGGTCTCTCTATCCCCCACTCTCTCTCTCACACTCCTGTATCTGGGGACGTCTCTCTAACCCCCTTTCTCTCTCACACGCTCCTGTATCTTCTGGGGAGGTCTCTCTAACCCTCTCTCTCTCGCACACTCCTGTGTCTGGGGAGGTCTCTCTAACCCTCTCTCTCTCTCTCACACACTCCTGTATCTGGAGAGGTCTCTCTAACCCCCTCTCTCTCTCACACATTCCGGTATCCGGGGAGGTCTCTCTAACCCCCCCTCTCTCACACACACTCCTGTATCTGGGGAGGTCTCTCTAACCCTCTCTCTCTCACACATTCCGGTATCCGGGGAGTTCTCTCTAACCCCCCCTCTCTCACACACACTCCTGTATCTGGGGAGGTCTCTCTAACCCTCTCTCTCTCACACATTCCGGTATCCGGGGAGGTCTCTCTAACCCTCCCTCTCTCACACACACTCCTGTATCCGGAGAGGTCTCTCTAACCCCCTCTCTCTCTCTCACACACTCCTGTATCTGGGGAGATCTCTCTAACCCCCTCTCTCTCTCACACACTCCTGTATCTGGAGACGTCTCTCTAAACCCCTCTCTCTCTCACACACACTCCTGTATCTGGGGAGGTCTCTCTAACCCCCTCTCGCTCTCACTCCTGTATCTGGGGAGGTCTCTCTAACCCTCTCTCTCTCACACACTCCTGTATCTGGGGAGGTCTCTCTAACCCCCTCTCTCTCTCTCACACACTCCTGTATCTGGGGAGGTCTCTCTAACCCCCTCTCTCTCTCACACACTCCTGTATCTGGAGAGGTCTCTCTAAACCCCTCTCTCTCACACACACACTCCTGTATCTGGGGAGGTCTCTCTAACCCCCTTTCTCTCTCACACGCTCCTGTATCTTCTGGGGAGGTCTCTCCAACTCTCTCTCTCTCGCACACTCCTGTGTCTGGGGAGGTCTCTCTAACCCTCTCTCTCTCTCTCACACTCCTGTATCTGGGGAGGTCTCTCTAACCCCCTCTCTCTCTCACACACTCCTGTATCTGGAGAGGTCTCTCTAAACCCCTCTCTCTCTCACACACACTCCTGTATCTGGGGAGGTCTCTCTAAACCCCCCCTCTCTCACACACACTGCTGTATCTGGGGAAGTCTCTCTAACCCCCTCTCTCTCTCTCTCACACATTCCGGTATCCGGGGAGGTCTCTCTAACCCCCTCTCTCTCACACACACTCCTGTTTCTGGGGAGGTCTCTCTAACCGCCCCGCCCCGCCCCCCCCACCCCCTCTCACTCACACACTCCTGTATCTGGGGAGGTCTCTCTAAACCCCTCTCTCATACACACTCCTGTACCTGGGGTGGTCTCTCTAAACCCCCTCTCTCTCTCACACACTCCTGTATCTGGAGAGGTCTCTCTAAACCCCTCTCTCTCTCTCACACACTCCTGTATCTGGAGAGGTCTCTCTAAACCCCTCTCTCTCTCACACACACTCCTGTTTCTGGGGAGGTCTCTCTAACCGCCCCGCCCCCCCACCCCCTCTCACTCACACACTCCTGTATCTGGGGAGGTCTCTCTAAACCCCTCTCTCATACACACTCCTGTATCTGGGGTGGTCTCTCTAAACCCCTCTCTCTCTCTCTCACACTCCTGTATCTGGGGAGGTCTCTCTAACCCCCTCTCTCACTCACACACTCCTGTATCTGGGGAGGTCTCTCTAAACCCTTCTCTCTCACACACACTGCTGTATCTGGTGAAGTCTCTTTAACCCCCTCTCTCTCACACACACACTCCTGTATCTGGGGAGGTCTCTCTAACCCCCTTTCTCTCTCACACGCTCCTGTACCTTCTGGGGAGGTCTCTCTAACCCTCTCTCTCTCTCACACTCCTGTATCTGGGGAGGTCTCTCTAACCCCCTTTCTCTCTCACACGCTCCTGTATCTTCTGTGGAGGTCTCTCCAACCCTCTCTCTCTCGCACACTCCTGTGTCTGGGGAGGTCTCTCTAACCCTCTCTCTCTCTCTCACACTCCTGTATCTGGGGAGGTCTCTCTAACCCCCTCTCTCTCTCACACACTCCTGTATCTGGAGAGGTCTCTCTAAACCCCTCTCTCTCTCACACACACTCCTGTATCTGGGGAGGTCTCTCTAAACCCTTCTCTCTCACACACACTGCTGTATCTGGGGAAGTCTCTTTAACCCCCTCTCTCTCACACACACACTCCTGTATCTGGGGAGGTCTCTCTAACCCCCTCTCTCTCTCTCTCACACTCCTGTATCTGGGGAGGTCTCTCTAACCCCCTTTCTCTCTCACACGCTCCTGTATCTTCTGGGGAGGTCTCTCTAACCCTCTCTCTCTCTCTCACACACTCCTGTATCTGGAGAGGTCTCTCTAACCCCCTCTCTCTCTCACACATTCCGGTATCCGGGGAGGTCTCTCTAACCCCCCCTCTCTCACACACACTCCTGTATCTGGGGAGGTCTCTCTAACCCTCTCTCTCTCACACATTCCGGTATCCGGGGAGGTCTCTCTAACCCCCCCTCTCTCACACACACTCCTGTATCTGGGGAGGTCTCTCTAACCCTCTCTCTCTCACACATTCCGGTATCCGGGGAGGTCTCTCTAACCCTCCCTCTCTCACACACACTCCTGTATCTGGAGAGGTCTCTCTAACCCCCTCTCTCTCTCTCACACACTCCTGTATCTGGGGAGGTCTCTCTAACCCCCTCTCTCTCTCACACACTCCTGTATCTGGAGAGGTCTCTCTAAACCCCTCTCTCTCTCACACACACTCCTGCATCTGGGGAGGTCTCTCTAACCCCCTCTCGCTCTCACTCCTGTATCTGGGGAGGTCTCTCTAACCCTCTCTCTCTCACACACTCCTGTATCTGGGGAGGTCTCTCTAACCCCCTCTCTCTCTCTCACACACTCCTGTATCTGGGGAGGTCTCTCTAACCCCCTCTCTCTCTCACACACTCCTGTATCTGGAGAGGTCTCTCTAAACCCCTCTCTCTCTCACACACACTCCTGTTTCTGGGGAGGTCTCTCTAACCGCCCCCCCCCCCCCCCCCCCCCCACCAACCCCCTCTCACTCACACACTCCTGTATCTGGGGAGGTCTCTCTAACCCCCTCTCTCTCACACACACTCCTGTTTCTGGGGAGGTCTCTCTAACCGCCCCCACCCCCACCCCCTCTCACTCACACACTCCTGTATCTGGGGAGGTCTCTCCAACCCCCTCTCTCTCTCACACACTCCTGTATCTTCTGGGGAGGTCTCTCTAACCCTCTCTCTCACACACACTCCTGTTTCTGGGGAGGCCTCTCTAACCGCCCCCCCCCCCCCCACCCCCCCACCCCCTCTCACTCACACACTCCTGTATCTCGGGAGGTCTCTCTAACACGGTCTCTCTCTCACACTCCTGTATCTGGGGAGGTCTCTCTAACACCCCTCTCTCTCACACACTCCTGTTTCTGGGGAGGTCTCTCTAACCCCCCCTCTCTCACACACACTCCTGTGTCTGGGGAGGTGGCTCTCACCCTCTCTCTCTCTCTCACACACTCCTGTATCTGGGGAGGTCTCTCTAACCACCTCTCTCTCTCACACACACTCCTGTATCTGGGGAGGTCTCTCTAACCCCCTTTCTCTCTCACACGCTCCTGTATCTTCTGGGGAGGTCTCTCTAACCCTCTCTCTCTCGCACACTCCTGTGTCTGGGGAGGTCTCTCCAACCCTCTCTCTCTCTCACACACTCCTGTATCTGGAGAGGTCTCTCTAAACCCCTCTCTCTCTCACACGTTCCGGTATCCGGGGAGGTCTCTCTAACCCCCTCTCTCTCACACACACTCCTGTATCTGGGGAGGTCTCTCTATCCCCCACTCTCTCACACACACTCCTGTATCTGGGGAGGCCTCACTAACCCCCCCCTCCCCCCCCTCTCTCTCACACACTCCTGTGTCTGGGGAGGTCTCTCTATCCCCCACTCTCTCACACACACTCCTGTATCTGGGGAGGTCTCACTAACCCCCCCCCCTCTCTCTCTCACACACTCCTGTATCTGGGGAGGTCTCTCTAACCCTCCACCCCCTCTCTCTCACACACTCCTGTATCTGGGGAGGTCTCTCTAACCCCCTCTCTCTCACACTCCTGTATCTGGGGAGGTCTCTCTAACCCCCTCTCTCTCTCTCTCTCACTCTCCTGTATCTAGGGAGGTCTCTCTAACCCCCTCTCTCTCTCACACACACTCCTGTTTCTGGAGAGGTCTCTCTAAACCCCTCTCTCTCTCACACGCTCCTGTATCTTCTGGGGAGGTCTCTCTAACCCTCTCTCTCTCGCACACTCCTGTGTCTGGGGAGGTCTCTCTAACCCTCTCTCTCTCTCTCACACGCCTGTATCTGGGGAAGTCTCTCTAACCCCCTCTCTCTCACACACCCACTCCTGTATCTGGGGAGGTCTCTCTAACCCCCTTTCTCTCTCACACGCTCCTGTATCTTCTGGGGAGGTCTCTCTAACCCTCTCTCTCTCGCACACTCCTGTGTCTGGGGAGGTCTCTCTAACCCTCTCTCTCTCTCGCACACTCCTGTATCTGGAGAGGTCTCTCTAAACCCCTCTCTCTCTCACACATTCCGGTATCCAGGGAGGTCTCTCTAACCCCCTCTCTCTCACACACACTCCTGTATCTGGGGAGGTCTCTCTATCCCCCACTCTCTCACACACACTCCTGTATCTGGGGAGGTCTCACTAACCCCTCCCCCCCCTCTCTCTCACACACTCCTGTATCTGGGGAGGTCTCTCTATCCCCCACTCTCTCACACACACTCCTGTATCTGGGGAGGTCTCTTTAACCCTCCACCCCCTCTCTCTCACACACTCCTGTATCTGGGGAGGTCTCTCTAACCCCCTCTCTCTCACACTCCTGTATCTGGGGAGGTCTCTCTAACCCCCTCTCTCTCTCACACACACTCCTGTATCTGGGGAGGTCTCTCTAACCCCCTCTCTCTCTCACACACACTCCTGTTTCTGGGGAGGTCTCTCTAACCGCCCCCCCCCACCCCCACCCCCCACCCCCTCTCACTCACACACTCCTGTATCTGGGGAGGTCTCTCTAACCCCCTCTCTCTCACACTCCTGTATCTGGGGAGGTCTCTCTAACCCCCTCTCTCTCTCTCTCTCACACTCCTGTATCTGGGGAGGTCTCTCCAACCCCCTCTCTCTCTCACACACACTCCTGTTTCTGGGGAGGTCTCTCTAACCGCCCCCCCCCCCCCCCCCCACCCCCCACCCCCTCTCACTCACACACTCCTGTATCTGGGGAGGTCTCTCCAACCCCCTCTCTCTCACACACACTCCTGTATCTGGAGAGGTCTCTCTAAACCCCTCTCTCTCTCACACACACTCCTGTATCTGGGGAGGTCTCTCTAACCCCCTTTCTCTCTCACACGCTCCTGTATCTTCTGGGGAGGTCTCTCTAACCCTCTCTCTCTCGCACACTCCTGTGTCTGGGGAGGTCTCTCTAACCCTCTCTCTCACACTCCTGTATCTGGGGAGGTCTCTCTAACCCACCCCCCTCACCCCCCCCCTCCCCCCCTCTCCCCCCCCACCCATTGCGCCGTGAGGCAGCAATGCTAACCACTGCGCCACCGTGCTGCCCCTCCTACGCACCTGTTTGAGATGTATTTTGGTTCCGTCAATTTGTTCAATGACTGATCGCTTGTAGTACTCCACAAGGTCTGTAAGTGTGTCAAACTTCTGAGGACCTCCAACAGTATACCTGCCATCCTGGGAGAGAAAGAGAGAGAGAAAGACAGAAACAAACAGAGAGAGAGAAATGTGTGAGAGAGAGACACAGATAGAGAGATCGAGAGCCAGAGAGAGAGGGAGAGACAGGAAGAGAAAGACAGAGGGAGTTAGACAGGAAGTGAAAGACAGAGGGAAGGTGAAAAGGAGAGAGAGACAGAGAGATAGACATCGAGACATAGAGAGACACATAGAAAGAGACAGGGAGACACAGAAAGGAGGAGAGAGCGAGAGAGTCAGAGAATCAGAGAGAGAGAGAGTGAGAGGAAGAGAGCCAGAGAGAGAGAAAAACATTTTTTAGACCAGTTTCCGTCCGGAAAAATGAATTAAATATCACGGGCAAGATTCTCCGACCCCCCGCCGGGTTGGAGAATCGCCGGGGGCTGGCGTGAATCCCGCTCCCGCCGGTTGCCGAATTCTCCAGCACCGGAGATTCGGCAGGGGCGGGAATCGCGCCGCGCCGGTTGGCGGGCCCCCCCCCCCCCACGATTCTCCGGCCCGGATGGGCCGAAGTCCCGCTGCTAAAATGCCTGTCCCGCCGACGTGGATTAAACCACCTCTCTTACCGGCGGGCCAAGGCGGTGCGGGCGGGCTCCGGGATCCTGGGGGGGCGCGGGGCGGTCTGGCCCCGGGGGGTGCCCCCATGGTGGCCTGGCCCATGATCGGGGCCCACCGATCTGCGGGCGGGCCTGTACCGTGGGGGCACTCTTTTCCTTCCGCCTTCGCCACGGTCTCCACCATGGCGGAGGCGGAAGAGACTCCCTCCACAGCGCATGCGCGGGGATGCCGTGAGCGGCCGCTAACGCTCCCGCGCATGCGCCGCCCGGCAATGTCATTTCCGCGCCAGCTGGCGGGGCACTTCCGCCAGCTGGCGGGGCGGAAATCAGTCCGGCGCGGGCCTAGTCCCTCAGGGTTACAGCTCGGCCCCCCAAGATGCGGAGGATTCCGCACCTTTGGGGCGGCACGATACCTGACTGATTTGCGCCGTTTTTGGCGCCGGTCGGCGGACATCGCGCCGATACCGGAGAATTTCGCCCCACAAGCAAACTGGCAAAATGGCTCTAGTTTTTGGGGTAAATATATATGGATTGTTTAACTAGAGCATAAAGTCGATGGTGTTGTGGTGTGCGTATAAAGTGGGTGGGGTTACACTGTCAAGGTAATCTAGCGGGAGCTCTGTATTGTAGCCATCCCTCGGTGCTCGAGGACCCCTTTTTCAGATTCCCCTTTCTCAGAGGGAGCTCTGTATTGTACCTGTCTCTGAGAGTGCCCGATGCTGAGACTGGGTATAAAATGGGTGGGACTACAGGATGGTTATCATGCTCTCCCTTTGTCAGGTCACTTTTCTCAGTGGGTGCTCTGTATTGTAGCTGTCCCTGGGAGTGCCTGACTGCCCTTGGAATGTACCTGGCACATGATCTTGATATGCGTCACTTTCTTGTTGCCATCCTGTGACTTCTCACCATCATTTGCGACAGAGAGGACAAAGTCGCCCGGCTGGCTGAGACTCTCGCGCACCAGGTATACCCATGGAGTCTTCTTGTCACTCAGAAGTCTCTCGGCAGCACTCCCAGACAGGTGCCCGTGGTACCATCTGCAAGGAGGGAGGAAAAAAAACCATGGAGCTTCATTTGCAACAATATAATGAGAGAGAAAGACAGAGACAGAGAGAAAGTGACAGAGGGAGAGAGGCAAAGGGAGAGGAGAAGAGAGACACACACACAGATAGAGAGAGAGAGAGACAGAAAGAGTCAGAGTGAGAGAGACAGAGGGAGAGAGACACAGTGACAGAGGGAGAGAGAGATGCAGGGAGAGAGAGTGAGACAGGGAGAGACACAGAGACAGAGGGAGAGAGAGAGACAGAGAGAGCGACAGTAGTATGTGTTGGTTGCTCGAGGAACTCCGGCTCAGAGTTGATGAGCTGGAGTCTGAGCTTCGGACGCTGCCACACATCAGGGAGGTGGAGAAATACCTGGACAGTGTTCCAGGAGGCAGTCACGTAGGCACGTAGAGGGATACAGGAGGTAGGGTTAGAGGAGCCTCAGCCTCTGAACGTGTCTGACAGGTTTGAGATTCTTGCTGTGTGGACAGAACAAGGACTGCAGGGAGGTTGAGCAAACTGACCACAGCACTGTGGAACAGCGAGCCATTCAAGTGGGGGGAAAGAAAAGAAATGTAGTCGGAATTGGGGATAGTATAGTTAGGGGCATTGACAATTGTGCTTGGGTTTGGGATATCTCACCTGGGATGCAGAGGAACTTGGAGTGGGATGGGAAAGATCGAGTCGTCGTGGTCCACATTGGTACCAACGGCATAGGGAGAACAAGGACAGAGCTTCTGCTAAAGGAGCATGAACAGCTCGGAGCTCAATTAAAAAGCAGAACTAAAAAGATAATAATCTTTGGATTACTACCTGAGCCATGAGCTAATTGGCATAGGGCCAATAATATTAAGGAGGTAAATGTGTGGCTCAAAGAGTGGTGTGTGAGCAATGGGTTTGAATTCATGGGACATCGGCACCAGCACTGGGGAAGAGGGGACCTGTTCCAATGGGACTGTCTTCATCTGAATCATGCAGGGACCAGAATCCTGTCGAATTGCATAACTAGTGCTGTAGATAGGGCTTTAAACTGAATGAAGGGTTCAATTGTAAGGGAAATTAGAAAACCCAAATTAAAGGAGGAGGTAAGCGTACAGGTTAGCAATGTAGTGGATGGTTACCAGAAAATAAAGGTGAGGGACAGAGCAGGTAAATGATTTTATGCACCAAGGAATTATAGAAGAGTAGGGAAATTTAACAGTGGAACAAATTTAAAAGCTTTGTATCTAAATGCAAGAAGCATTCAGAACAAACTTACTGAGTTAACAGCGCAAATAGAACAAAAGGATATGATTTGATGGTGATTATTGAAATATGGTTACAGGGAGACCAGATCTAGGAGTTGAATATCCAAGGGTACACAGTATTTTGGAAAGACAGACTGAAAGGAAAAGGAGGTGGTGTCGCCCTGCTGGTGAGGAAAGGGATCAATGCTGTAATGAGAAATGACATAGGCACTGGAGATCAAGATGTCGAATCAGTCTGGGTAAAATAAGACATGGTAAAGGGGAAACGTCCTTGGTAGAAGTCATCTATAGGTCCCCAAACAGCAGTTCCACAGTGGGGAACAGTATAAACCAGGAAATCCTGCTTGTAAGAAAGGTACGGCAAAAATCATGGGGGATTTTAATGTGCACATAGGCTGGAAGAGTCAAATTGGCAAGGGTAGCCTGGAGGCAGAGTTCATTGAATGTATTAGGGTGGCACAGTGGCTCAGTGGTTAGCCCTGCTGCCTCATGGCGCCGAGGACCAGGGTTCGATCCCAGCCCCAGGTCACTGTCTGTGTGAGGTTTGCATATTCTCTCCGAGCCTGCATGGGTCTCACCCTCCCTAAATTGCCCTTAATTGGGAAAAAAAATAGTATGGTAGAATTCAAAATTAAGTTTGGGGGCAAGAAAATGGAGTCCCACACTAGTGTTCTGGAATTAAACAAAGGAAATGACATAGGCATGAGGACAGATTTGGCCCATACAGACTGGGCCAGAAGGCTAAAAGGTAGGTCAGCTGATGAGCAGTGGCAGCTGTTTAAGGAGATACTCAATTCCTCACAACTAAAATATATCCCAGTGAGGAAGAAAGATGGGAAGACGGGTAAAAAAAACATCCATGGCTAAACAAGAAGGTCATGGACATTATAAAGACAAAAGCTAATGTATATTGGGCTGGATTGTCTGCAGCCCTGCGCCGAAATCACGGCTGGACCGGGTGCAGAGAATCCACTTTCACGCAGTAATCGGGCCCAGCGCCGGTCCAGCGATTCTCCGGGCCCCGGAAATCAGCATGACTGCAGAGTACGCCGCGCAGCCGGGGGCCCATAGCCAGAGGCCCGCCCAGCAATCCTCCGCTCCTGACCGGCCAAGTTCCTGACGGCATAGAACTAACCACCTATTGCCGGTCGGGATGCTGGCGTAGTGGCTGCAGACTCGGTCCGTGGCTGTCCCGGTAGGGGGCGGGGGGATCGGAGGCCAGGGGGAGCCTGATAGGCAGCCGGGGATTAGATTTGCGTGGTTTCAGGCTCGGTCGCGCGGCCGATTGGGGGGGGGGGGGGTCCCCTTTCTCTGTGTGGCTCCGCGGTCTGAGTCCACCATGGAGCTCGGCACAGCCATTGGAGTCTGAACCGGAAGTGCGGGGGCCCGTATCCGCAGCTAAGATTTACTCCGGGTCCCTGCTAGACCCCTAGTTCAACATTTAATAGGAATTTCGGGAATAAAACTCCACTGTTTTTACACCGGCGTGGGGGACATAGTCTCAGTTTGGAAGAATACAGCCTATCATATTGCAAAGGCCAGTGGCAGGCTAGAAGATTGGGAAACTTTCAAACATAAACAAAAGAATGCTAAAAAAGTAATAAAAAGAGCTAAGGTAACTAACGAAAGAAAGCTAGCGCAAAATACCAAAAAGAATAACAAAAGCTTCCACAGGTACATAAAAGGGAAGAGAGTCGCTAAGTTGACTGTTGGCCCCTTGGAAGATGAAACTGGTGAGTTAATAGTGGGGAACACAGAAATGGCAGAGATGCAAAATGAATACTTTACCTCCGTTTTCACGGTGGAGGTCACTAGCACCATTCCTGCAGGAACGGGTAATTCAGAGGTAATAGAAAGGGACGAACTTTGAACTATCAACATCAATAGGGAAAAGGTACTCAACAAGCTATTGGGATTGAGGACAGACAAGTCCCACAGGCTGGTGGCCTACATCCTAGGGTATTAAAGGAAGTGGCAGCAGAGATAGTGGATCCATTGATTATAATATTCCAAAATTTCCTGGACACGGGAAAGGTTCCAGTGGATTGTAAAAATGCTAACGTAACGCCCTTATTCAAAAAGGGAGCGAGGCAGAATGTGGGAAATTACAGACCAGTTGGTTTAACATCTGTGTTGGGAAATTGTTGGAATCAGTTATCAAGGAAGTAATTACAGGACATTTGGAAGTCAAAACGCTATCCATCAAAGGCAGCATGGTTTTATAAAGGGCAAATCATGTTTCAGTAATTTGCTACAGTTCTTTGAAGATGTAACAAGCAAAGTGGATAATGGGGATCCTGTAGATGTAGTATATCTGGACTTCCAGAAGGCATTTGATAAGGTGCCACACAGAAGTTAATTCACAAGGTGAGATCACATGGGATTAGGGGTAATTTACTAGTTTGGATAGAAGACTGGCTGACAGACAGAAGACAGAGATTTGGATAAATGGGTCTTTTTCTGGATCGCAAGATGTAACTGGTGGGGTGCTGCAGGGTTCGCTCCTTGGGCCCCAGCTTTTTACAATCTATATAAATGATCTGGATACAGGGATAGAAGGTTCTATAGCCAAATTCGCAGACAACACAAAAGTAGGTGGGACAGTAAGTTGCAATGAGGAAATAAGAACCTTAAAAATGGATGCATTATATAGATAGGATGGTCAAATGGACAGAAAAGTGGCTGATGGAATTGAACCCGGAAAAGTGTGAGGCGATACACTTTGGAAGGAGGAATGTGACAAGGAAGTATTCAATAAATGGCCTGGCACTGGAACAATAGAATTATCCTGTCAATCACACTTGTTTACTAGACACAGCGGCACCTAAACTCCTTATTTGGAAGGGACTACCTGCCCCCAACACTTGCAGGCATGGCCACTTAGTGCCCACCCCGAAATCGATGTGCCAGCCCCCGATTGGACTTGATCGATCAGGGTGATCGAACCCTGATTAATTGATTGGCTAATGTCCCAGAGACCGCCCAAAAAGGGGACGAAATCCATGCAGGTTAAACCCTTAGAATGCCTGTCCTTGTGGCAGCACGCAACAGCAATCTTCACCGACCAATCAACAACGGTGATCTTCACCAACCACCATGAAGAGGACTATCACACCACCAAACAGAAGGAAGACCAGAGCCAAAGCATCAGGCCAGACCAAGGACTGAACATTGAGGACTACCGAAGTCGAATACAGAGAGAGGCCTTTATCTGTCTGGGTACTTGCTAATCACTCTAAAGTTATGTTAAGGTCTAGTATGAACTTTAGTAGTCTGTAAAATAACTTGTGTTGGATGGTGTGATTGATTAACTGTAACATTGCGTGAGTGTGAATAAATACTATTTGATTAAACAAAGCCGGCTCACAGTCATTTGTCCACCACGTACGGGTTAAAGACACACTGTGGTAGCAACAATCCTGTCTCAAAGAATCTTCTCCAATAATTTCCCTACCACCGACGTAAGGCTCATCGGCCTGTAATTTCCTGGATTATCCTTGCTACCCATCTTAAACAACATTGGCTATTCTCCAATCCTCTGGGACATCACTTGTAGCCAGTGAGGATACAAACATTTCTGTCAAGGCCCCAGCAATTTCCTGCCTTGTCTCCCTCAGTATTCTGGGGTAGATTCCTTCAGGCCCTGGGGACTTATCTACCTTAATGGTTTTCAAGGCGCCCAATACCTCCTCCTTTTTGATCTCAATGTGACCCAGACTATCTACACAAATGAGGACGGTGGAGTTAAGGCCAGGGTAAGATCAGCCATGAATGTATTGAATGGCAGAGCAAGCTCGAGAGGCTAAATTGCCGTCTCCTGCTCCTTGTTCAAGCGCTGCACTGTCGGAGGGTCAGTGCTGAGGCAATGCGTCAATGTCGGAGGATCAGTACTGATGGAACGCCGCATTGTCAGAGGGTCAGTGCTGAGAGAACGCTGCACTGTCAGAGGGTCAGTACTGAGGGAGCGCCGTGTTGTCAGAGGGTCAGTACTGAGAGAGTGCCGCATTGTCGGAGGGTCCATAGTGAAGGAGTGCTGCACTGTTGGAGGGTCAGTACTGAGAGAGTGCTGCACTGTCGGACGGTCAGTACTAAGGGAGCATCGCACTGTCAGAGGATCAGTACTAAGGAAGCGCATCACTATTGGAGGGTCAGGACTGAAGGAACACCGGACTCTCGGAGCGCCGCATTTTTCGAGGTTCAGTACTGAGGAAGGGCCGCACTGTTGGAGGGTCAGTACTGCGGGAGTGCTGCACTGTTGGGGGGTCAGTATTGAGGGAGAGCCGCGCTGTCGGAGGGTCAGTGTGAGGGAGCGCCGCACTGTCAGAGGGTCAGTGTGAGGGCATGGCGCACTGTCGGAGTGTCAGTGCTGAGGGAGTGCAGCACTGTCAGAGTTCAGTGCTGAGGAAGCGTCGCATTGTCGGAGGTTCAGTGCTGAGAGAGCACCAAACTGTGGGAGGGTCAGAACTGAGGGAGCGCCGGACTGCCGGTGGGTCAGTACTGAGAGTGCTGCACTGTCAGAGGGTCAGTATTGAGGGAGCGCCGTGCTGTCAGAGGGCGAGGACTGAGGGAGTACCTCACTGTCGGATGGTCAGCACTCTGCACTTTCAGAGGATCAGTACAAATGTTGAGCCGCACTGTCAAAGGGTCAGTACTGAGGGTGCGCCATGTTGTCAGAGGGCCAGTACTAAGGGAATGCTGCACTGTTGGAGGGTCAGTGCTGAGGGACTGCCTCACTGTCGGAGCGTGAGTACTGAGGGACTGCTATGCTGTCGGAGGGTCAGTACTGAGGAAGTGCCACACTGTCGGAGGGTCAGTACTGAGGGAGTGCCGCACTGTGGGAAGGTCAGTACTGAGGGAGTGCCGCACTGTTGGAGGGTCAGTACTGATGGAGTGCCACACTGTCGGAGGGTCAGTACTGAGGGAGTGCTGCTTGTCGAAGGGTCAGTACTGAGGGAGTGCCACAGTGTGGGAGGGTCAGTACTGAGGGAGTGCTGCACTGTCGGAGGGTCAGTACTGAGGGAGTGCTGCACTGTCGGAGGGTCAGTACTAATGGAGTGCTGCACTGTGGGAAGGTCTGTCCTGAGGGAGTACCGCACTGTTGGAGGGTCAGTACTGATGGAGTGCCACACTGTCGGAGGGTCAGTACTGATGGAGTACCACACTGTCGGAGGGTCAGTACTGAGGGAGTGCTGCTTGTCGAAGGGTCAGTACTGAGGGAGTGCCACAGTGTGGGAGGGTCAGTACTGAGGGAGTGCCACACTGTCGGAGGGTCAGTACTGATGGAGTACCACACTGTCGGAGCATCAGTACTGAGGGGGTGCTGCATTGTTGGAGGGTCAGTACTTAGGGAGAGCTGCACTGTCGGAGGGTCAGTAGTGAGGGAGTGCCGCACTGTGGGAGGGTCAGTACTGAGGGAGTGCTGCACTGTCGGAGGGTCAGTACTAATGGAGTGCCGCACTGTCGGAGCGTCAGTACTGAGGGGGTGCTGCATTGTTGGAGGGACAGGACTGAGGGTGTGCCGGATTGTCGGAGCACCAGAATTGAGGGAGTGCCGCACTGTCGGAGCATCAGTACTGAGGGGGTGCTGCATTGTTGGAGGTTCAGTATGAGGGAGTGCCGCATTGTCGGATCGTCAGTACTAATGGAGTGCTGCACTGTGGGAAGGTCTGTCCTGAGGGAGTGCCGCACTGTGGGAGGGTCAGTACTGATGGAGTGCCACACTGTCTGAGGTTCAGTCCTGATGGAGTGCCACACTGTCGGAGGGTCAGTACTGAGGGAGTGCCACAGTGTGGGAGGGTCAGTACTGAGGGAGTGCTGCACTGTCGGAGGGTCAGTACTGATGGAGTGCCGCACTGTCGGAGCGTCAGTACTGAGGGGGTGCTGCATTGTTGGAGGGTCAGTACTTAGGGAGAGCTGCACTGTTGGAGGGTCAGTAGTGAGGGAGTGCCGCACTGTGGGAGGGTCAGTACTGAGGGAGTGCTGCACTGTGGGAGGGTCAGTACTGAGGGAGTGCCGCACTGTGGGAGGGTCAGTACTGAAGGAGTGCTGCACTGTGGGACGGTCAGTACTGGGGTAGTGCCGCACTGTCAGACGGTCAGTACTGAGGGAGTGCCACACTGTGGGAGGGTCAGTACTGAGGGAATGCCACACCGTGGGAGAGTCAGTACTGAGGGAGTGCTGCACTGTCGAAGGGTCAGTACTGAGGGAGCGCCGCACTGTCAGAGGGTCAGTACTGAGGGAGCGCCGCACTGTCTGAGGGTCAGTACTGAGGGAGCGCCGCACTGTCAGAGGGTCAGTACTGAGGGAGCGCCGCACTGTCAGAGGGTCAGTACTGAGGGAGTGCCGCACTGTCAGAGGGTCAGTACTGAGGGAATGCCGCACTGCCAGAGGATCAGGACTGAGTGAGTGCCGCACTGTCAGGGTCAGTACTGAGGGAGTGCCGCCCTGTCAGAGGATCAGTACTGAGGGAGTGCCGCACTGTCAAAGGGTCAGTGCTGAGGGAGAGCCGCACTGTCAGAGGGTCAGTACTGAGGGAGCGCCGCACTGTCAGAGGGTCAGTGCTGAGGGAGAGCCGCACTGTCAGAGGGTCAGTACTGAGGGAGAGCCGCACTGTCAGAGGGTCAGTACTGAGGGATCGCCGCACTGTTGCAGGGTCAGTACTGAGGGAGTGCCGCACTGTCAGAGGGTCAGTACTGAGGGAGCGCCACACTGTCAGAGGGTCAGTACTGAAGGAGTGCCGCACTGTCGGAGGTTCAGTAGAGGGAGTGCCGCACTGTCGGAGGGTCAGTAGAGGGAGTGCCGCACTGTCGGAGGGTCAGTAGAGGGAGTGCCGCACTGTTGGAGGGTCAGTTGAGGGAGTGCTGCACAGTCGGAGGTTCAGTAGAGGGAGTGCCGCACTGTCAGAGGGTCAGTACTGAAGGAGTGCCGCACTGTCGGAGGGTCAGTAGAGTGAGTGCCGCACTGTCGGAGGGTCAGTACTGAGGGAGTGCTGCACTGTCAGAGGGTCAGTACTGAGGGAGAGCCGCACTGTCGGAGGGTCAGTAGAGGGAGTGCCGCACTGTTGGAGGGAGTTAAATTGATGAAATGGTTTGTTGGCCTGGTCACTGTGAGCAGGTTTTAACAAAGACGGAAGCTGATATTTTTGCACAGGCCGCACAATGTCCCGCGGAGTTTGACATCACGGAAAATATTGGTTTCTGTACTTTCGCAAGTTGTGAGTCAGAGCAACGGGTGAAATCTGAGAGTTTCCAACCACCAAGAGGAAGCTCGATGGGGAACTGACAATGTTTGTGTGAGGAACGGTGATATTAATATCTCACCAATTAACAACTGCAGAGTGGGGCCTCAGGATGCTGAGAGAGACAGAGGGAGAGAGAGAGAGAGGGAGACTGAGAGAGAGAGAAAGACTGAGAGAGGGAGACTGAGAGAGAGGGACAGAGCGAGGCAAAGAGAGAGAGACTGAGAGAGAGAAAGTGACAGACAGAGATGGGGAAAGAGAGAGACAGAGACCGGGAGAGACAGAGAGAGAGAGAGACAGAGAGTGAGACAGGGAGAGAGAGAGACAGACAAAGAGAGAAAAACAGCCAGAATTAGAGACATAGATAAAGAGTGACACTGAGACAGAGAGCGAGATAGAGAGAGTTAGGTAGAGGGAGAGAGAGAGGGAAAGGCAGAGAGAGAGAGAGAGACAGAGAGAGGGAGATAGAGAGAACGACACAGAGACACAGAAACAGGAGGGAGAGACAGGTAGAGAAACAGGGAGAAAGACAGTGAGGTACAGAGACAGAGAGAGAGAGATAGAGAGACAGAGAATGACACAGAGAGACTCAGAGACAGAGGGCGAGAGAGAGACAGGGAGACAAACACAGAGACAGCGAGGCAGACAGAGAAAGAGACAAAGAAAGAGAAAAACACACAGATGGTCCTGACAATGAATGTAAAGCTCACTCACCATGACTTTGTTATTTTGAGTGACATTGTGCTGGGTGTCGGTCAGGTCAAGGAAGCATTAAACGTCTGACCCAAAAATAAATTTGCTTAAACAGTCGCATTGTAAAGTCATTTGCATTGAATGTAAATTAGAGAGAGCAAGTCTGCAATCAAAGCATTAACAAATAATTGAGAACTCCAGTTCACTTACTGGCAGAGAGGGAAGTACAGGAGAATGAGGGAGGGGTGCGGGGACGGAGGGATTTATCTGAATGTTACAGTGAGGGGTGTGGGATATATCAGAGTGTTACAGTGAGGGGTGTGGGGTATATCACAGTGTTACAGTGAGGGGTGTGGGGTATATCACAGTGTTACAATGCGGGGTGTGGGATATATCAGAGTGTTACAGTGAGGGGTGTGGGATATATCAGAGTGTTACAGTGAGGGGTGTGGGATATATCAGAGTGTTACAGTAAGGGGATGAGGGATATATCAGAGTGTTACAGTGAGAGGATGAGGGATATATCAGAGTGTTACAGTAAGGGGATGAGGGATATATCAGAGTGTTACAGTGAGAGGATGAGGGATATATCAGAGTGTTACAGTGAAGGGTGTGGGATATATCAGAGTGTTACAGTGAGGGGTGTTGGGTATATCAGAGTGTTACAGTGAGTGGTGTGGGGTATATCAGAGTGTTACAGGGAGGGGTGTGGGATATATCAGAGAGTTACAGTGAGAGGTGTGGAATATATCAGAATGTTACAGTGAGGGGTGTGGGATATATCAGAATGTTACAGTGAGGGGTGTGGGGTATATCAGAGTGTTACAGTGAGGGTTGTGGGATATATCAGAATGTTACAGTGAGGGGTGTGGGTTATATCAGACTGTTACAGTGAGGAGTGTGGGATATATCAGAGTGTTACAGTGAGGGGTGTGGGATATATCAGAGTGTTACAGTGAGGAGTGTGGGATATATCGGAGTGTTACAGTGAGGGGTGTGGGATATATCAGAGAGTTACAGTGAGAGGTGTGGAATATATCAGAATGTTACAGTGAGGGGTGTGGGATATATCATAATGTTACAGTGAGGGGTGTGGGGTATATCAGAGTGTTACAGTGAGGGGTGTGGGATATATCAGAATGTTACAGTGAGGGGTGTGGGGTTATCAGAGTGTTACAGTGAGGGGTGTGGGGTATATCAGAGTGTTACAGTAAGGGGATGAGGGATATATCAGAGTGTTACAGTGAGGGGATGAGGGATATATCAGAGTGTTACAGTGAAGGGTGTGGGATATATCAGAGCGTTACAGTGAGGGGTGTGGGATATATCAGAGTGTTACAGTGAGCGGTGTGGGGTATATCAGAGTGTTACAGTGAGGGGTGTGGGATTTATCAGAGTGTTACAGTGAGGAGTGTGGGATATATCAGAGTGTTACAGTAAGGGGATGAGGGATATATCAGAGTGTTACAGTGAGGGGATGAGGGATATATCAGAGTGTTACAGTGAAGGGTGTGGGATATATCAGAGTGTTACAGTGAGGGGTGTGGGGTATATCAGAGTGTGACAGTGAGGGGTGTGGGATATATCAGAGAGTTACAGTGAGAGGTGTGGAATATATCAGAATGTTACAGTGATGGGTGTGGGATATATCAGAATGTTACAGTGAGGGTTGTGGGATATATCAGAGTGTTACAGTGAGGGGTGTGGGGTATATCAGTGTGTTACAGCGAGGGGTGTGGGATATGTCAGAGTGTTACAGTGAGGGATGTGTGATATATCAGAATGTTACAGTGAGGGGTGTGGGGTATATCATAATGTTACAGTGAGGGGTGTGGGGTATATCAGAGTGTGACAGTGAGGGGTGTGGGATATATCAGAGAGTTACAGTGAGAGGTGTGGAATATATC
This sequence comes from Scyliorhinus torazame, assembly GCF_047496885.1. NCBI lineage: Eukaryota > Metazoa > Chordata > Chondrichthyes > Carcharhiniformes > Scyliorhinidae > Scyliorhinus > Scyliorhinus torazame. The sequence continues at coordinate 84,905,960 of NC_092722.1, forward strand.
AGAATGTTACAGTGATGGGTGTGGGATATATCAGAATGTTACAGTGAGGGTTGTGGGATATATCAGAGTGTTACAGTGAGGGGTGTGGGGTATATCAGAGTGTTACAGTGAGGGGTGTGGGGTATATCAGAGTGTTACAGTGAGGTTTGTGGGATATATCAGAGTGTTACAGTGAGGGGTGTGGGATATGTCAGAGTGTTACAGTGAGGGATGTGTGATATATCAGAATGTTACAGTGAGGGGTGTGGGGTATATCAGAGTGTTACAGTGAGGGGTGTGGGATATATCAGAGTGTGACAGGGAGGTGTTCGGAATATATCTGAGTTTGACCCCCACCCTACCTCTCATTTGTGGGGTCCGAGCAGTTGAGTGGATATTTGAGTTCGATGATAATACCGTCCTTATCCTGAAGGATATTCTCTTGCTCTGTGTAGTACTGGACCAGCTCGGAGAGAGTGGCAAATTTCTCTCCTCCGTATAGATCATAATAATCCCCCGTATTCTGGATTCGAATGTGCGTCACCTGCTCACCGACACTAGAAAGAGAGTGTTTGGAATGGAAGCCAGAGTTACTGTCTGACACTGGGCTGTCGTCAGAGTTGAAGGGGCTTAACCAGAGTGGCAGGCCTCTCTCCGTGTGTGTGTGTGTGTGTGTGTCTCTCTCTCTATCCCTGTCTCTACCATTTTCTCTCCTCCCCCCTCTCCCACTCTCTCCCACTCTCTCCCACTCCCCTCTCTCCCCCATCTCCCTCTCTCACCCTCTATCCTGCACTCCACTACTCTCCCCTCTCTCCCACTGTTCCTCTCTCCCCCTCTCTCCTTCTCTCTCCCTCTATTCCTCTCTCACCCCATCCCTCTCTCTCCTCTCCCCCCTCTCCCCCTTTCCCTCCCTCCTCCTTCTCCCTCTCTCCACTCCCCTCTCAAACTCTCCCCCTCTCTGCCCCTCTCTCCGTTCTCCCCCGTCTCCCCTCTCTCCCGCTGTTCCTCTCTCACCCTCTCCCCCTCTCTCCATCCCTCTCCCACTCTCTCCCCCCTCTCTGTCGCTCCCTCTCTCTCTCCCTCTTCCTCTCTGTCCCTCTCTCCTCCGTTAACCTCTCTCGCGCTTTGTCTGGCTGAAGAAGGTTACAGAGATAGGGAGGGATGTAGGGGCTGGAGGAGGTTACAGAGATAGGGAGGACAGTAGGGACTGGAGGAGGTTACAGATATTGGGAGGGGTGTAGGGGCTGGAGGTGGTTACAGAGATAGGGACGATTGTAGAGCGTGCAGGAGATAACTGATATAGGGAGAGGTGTAGGGACTGAAAGAGGATGCGCAGACAGGAAAGGGTGCAGGGAGTGGAGGAGGCTACAGGAATGGAGAGATGGGGAGGGTTGACGGGGCTGCTGGAGGCTACACAGATAAGAAGGGTTTCAGGGCTGGAGGAGGTTTCAGACATAGGGAGGGGTGTTGGGGCTTAAGAAGGTTCCTGAGATAGGGAGGGTTGTAGGGACTGGAGGGGGTTACAGAGAAAAGGAGGGTTGTAGGGACTGGAGGAGGTTACAGAGATAGGGAGGGATGTAGGGGCTGGAGGAGGTTATAGAGATAGGGAGGTTTGTAGGGGCTGGAGGAGGTTACAGAGATAGGGAGGGTTGTAGGGACTGGAGGAGGTTACCGAGATAGGGAGGGTTGTTGGGACTGGAAGAGGTTACAGAGATAGGGAGGGATGTAGGGGCTGGAGGAGGTTATAGAGATAGGGAGGGGTGTAGGGGCTGGAGGAGGTTACAGAAATAGGGAGGGGTGTAGGGATCTGGAGGAGGTTACAGAGATAGGGTTGTTGGTGCTGGAGGAGGTACAGAGATAGGGTGGGTTGTCAGGGCTGGAGGAGGTTAAAGAGATTGGGAGTGTTGGAGGGGCTGGATGAGGTTGCAGAGATATGGAGGGTTGTAGGGGCTGGAGGAGGTTACAGACATAGGGAGGGTTTTAGGGCTCAAAGAGATTACAGAAATAGGAAGGCGTGGGCAGCACGGTAGCATAGTGGTTAGCACAATTGCTTCACAGCTCCAAGGTCCCTGGTTCGATTCCCGGCTTGGGTCACTGTCTGTGCGGAGTCTGCACGTTCTCCCTGTGTCTGCATGGGTTTACTCTGGGTGCTCTGGTTTCCTCCCACAGTCCAAAGATGTGCAGGTTAGGTGGATTGGCCATGCTAAATTGCCCTTCGTGTCCAAAATTGCCCTTAGTGTTGGGTGGGGTTCCTGGGTTATGGGGATAAGGTGGAGGTGTGGGTTTGGGTAGGGTGCTCTTTCCAAGAGCCAGTGCAGACTCGATGGGCCGAATGGCCTCCTTCTGCTCTGTAAATTCTATGATAGGGAGGGGTGTAGGAGCTGGAGGAGGTTACGGAGATCGGGAGGGTTGTTGGGGCTGGAGGAGGATACAGAGATCGGGAGGGTTGTAGGGACTTGGGTGAGGTTACAGAGATAGGAAGGGTTGTACTGGCTGGAGGAGGTTACAGAGATTGGAAAGGTTGTCGGGGCTGGAGGAGGTTACAGATATAGGGAGGGGTCGTAGGGGCTGGAGGAGGTTACAGAGATAGGGAGGAGTGTAGGGTCTGGAGGAGATTACAGAGATAGGGAGGACAGTAGGGACTGGAGGAGGTTACAGATATAGGGAGGGGTCGTAGGGGCTGGAGGAGGTTACAGAGATAGGGAGGATTGTAGAGCGTACAGGAGATTACTGATATAGGGAGAGGTGTAGGGACTGAAAGAAGTTGCGCAGACAGGAAAGGGTGCAGGGAGTGGAGGAGGCTACAGGAATGGGGAGGGTTGTCGGGGCTGCTGGAGGCTACACAGATAAGAAGGGTTTCAGGGCTGGAGGAGGTTTCAGACATAGGGAGGGGTGTTGGGGCTTAATAAGGTTCCCGAGATAGGGAGGGTTGGAGGGACTGGAGGGGGTTACAGAGAAAAGGAGGGTTGTAGGGACTGGAGGAGGTTACAGAGATAGGGAGGGGTGTAGGGGGCTGGATTAGGTTACAGAGATAGGGAGCAGTGTAGGGGGCTGGATTAGGTGACAGAGATAGGGAGGGGTGTAGGGGCTGGAGGAGGTTACAGACATAGGGAGGGTGGTAGAACCCTCAAGAGTATTGAAAGTGAACGAGATCTAGGAGTACAGGTCCACAGGTCATTGAAAGGGGCAACACAGGTGAGGAAGGTAGTCAAGAAGGCATACGGCATGCTTGCCTTCATTGGCCGGGGCATTGAGTATAAGAATTGGCAAGTCATGTTGCAGCTGTATAGAACCTTAGTTAGGCCACACTTGGAGTATAGTGTTCAATTCTGGTCGCCACACTACCAGAAGGATGTGGAGGCTTTAGAGAGGGTGCAGAAGAGATTTACCAGAATGTTGCCTGGTATGGAGGGCATTACCTATGAGGAGCGGTTGAATAAACTCGGTTTGTTCTCACTGGAACGAAGGAGGTTGAGGGGAGACCTGATAGAGGTATACAAAATTATGAGGGGCATAGACAGAGTGGATAGTCAGAGGCTTTTCCCCAGGGTAGAGGGGTCAATTACTAGGGGGCACAGGTTTAAGGTGAGAGGGGCAAGGTTTAGAGTAGATGTACGAGGCAAGTTTTTTACGCAGAGGGTAGTGGGTGCCTGGAACTCGCTACCGGAGGAGGTAGTGGAAGCAGGGACGATAGGGACATTTAATGGGCATCTTGACAAATATATGAATAGGATGGGAATAGAAGGATACGGACCCAGGAAGTGTAGAAGAATGTAGTTTAGTCGGGCAGCATGGTCGGCACGGGCTTGGAGGGCCGAAGGGCCTGTTCCTGTGCTGTACATTTCTTTGTTCTTTGTTGTTTAGGGCTCAAAGGGATCACAGAGATAGAACAAAGAACAAAGAAAAGTACAGCACAGGAACAGGCCCTTCAGCCCTCCAAGCCTGCGCCGACCATGCTGCCCGTCTAAACTAAAGTCTTCCACACTTCCAGGGTCCGTATCCCTCTATTCCCATCCTATTCATGTATTTTTCAAGATGACCCTGAAACGTCACTATCGTCCCTGCTTCCACCACCTCCTCCGGCAGCGAGTTCCAGGCACCCACTACCCTCTGTGTAAAAAAACTTGCCTCGTACATCTCCTCTAAACCTTGCCCCTCGCACATTAAGCCTATGCCCCCTAGTAATTGACCCCTCTAACCTGGGAAAAAGTATCTGACTATCCACCCTGTCTATGCCCCTCATAATTTTGTAGACTTCTATCAGGTCGCCCCTCAACCTCTGTCGTTCCAGTGAGAACAAACCGAGTTTCTTCAACCTCTCCCCATAGATCAGGAGGAGTGTAGGAGCTGGACAGGTTACAAAGAGAGGGAGTGCTGTAGGGGCTGTGGGAGGTTGCAAAGATATGGAGGCGTGTAGGAGTTGGGAGATGTTACAGAGTTAGGGAGGGTTGTAGGGAGCTGGAAGAGGTTACAGAGATAGGGAGGACAGTAGGGACTGGAGGAGGTTACAGATATAGGGAGGGGTGTAGGGGCTGGAGGAGGTTACAGAGATAGGGAGGATTGTAGAGCGTGCAGGAGATTACTGATATAGGGAGAGGTGTAGGAACTGAAAGAGGATGCGCAGACAGGAAAGGGTGCAGGGAGTGGAGGAGGCTACAGGAATGGAGAGATGGGGAGGGTTGTAGGGGCTGCTGGAGGCTACACAGATAAGGAGGGTTTCAGGGCTGGAGGAGGTTTCAGACATAGGGAGGGGTGTTGGGGCTTAAGAAGGTTCCCGAGATAGGGAGGGTTGTAGGGACTGGAGGGAGTTACAGAGAAAAGGAGGGTTGTAGGGACTGGAGGAGGTTACAAAGATAGGGAGGGATGTAGGGGCTGGAGGAGGTTATATAAAGAGATAGGGAGGTGTGTAGGGGCTGGAGGAAGTTACAGAGGTAGGGAGGGTTCTGGGGACTGGAGGACGTTACCGAGATAGGGAGGGTTGTTGGGACTGGAAGAAGTTTCAGAGAGAGGGAGGGTTGTTGGGGCTGGAGGAGATTACACAGATCGGGAGGGTTGTAGGGACTGGAGGAGGTTACAGAGATAGGGAGGGTTGTAGGGACTGGAGGAGGTTACAGAGATAGGGAGGGGTGTAGGGACTGGAGGAGGTTACAGAGATAGGAAGGGTTGTACGGGCTGGAGGAGGTTACAGTGATTGGGTGGTTTGTAGGGACTGGAGGAGGTTACATAGATAGGGAGGGGTGTAGGAGCTGGAGGAGATTATAGAGATAGGGAGGGTTGTAGGGACTGGAGGAGGTTACAGAGATAGGGAGGGTTGTAGGGACTGGAGGAGGTTACAGAGATAGGAAGAGTTGTACGGGCTGGAGGAGGTTACAGTGATTGGATAGTTTGTAGGGACTGAAGGGGGTTACAAAGATAGGGAGGGGTGTAGGAGCTGGAGGAGATTATAGAGATCGGGAAGGTTGTCGAGGCTAGAGCAGGTTACAGAATTGTGAAGGGGTGTTGGGGCTTAATGACATGGGGAGAGTTGTAGCGGCTGTAAGATGTTACAGAGATAGGGAAGGCTGTCAGGGCTGGAGGCGATGACTGAGATGGGGATTGCATGTGCTGGAGGACCTCACAGAGATAGGGAGGAGGTTGGGGTCTGGAGGAGGTTACAGAGATAGGGAGGGGGATGGGGTCTGGAGGAGGTTACAGAGATAGGGAGGGGGTGGTGTCTGGAGAAGGTTACAGAGATAGGGAGGGGGTGAGGTCTGGAGGAGGTTACAGAGATAGGGAGGGGTGTGGGGACTAGAGGAGGTTACAGAGATAATACTAATAATCGCTTATTGTCACAAGTAGGCTTCAATGAAGTTACTGTGAAAAGCCCCGAGTCGCCATATTCCGGCGCCTGTTCAGGGAGGTTGGTACGGGAATTGAACCCGCGCTGCTGGTCTTGCTCTGCATTACAAGACAGCTGTTTGGCCCACTGTGCTAAACCAGCCCCTTGATAAGGAGGGTTGTAGGGATTGAGATGTTTTCAGAGATAGGGAGGGTTGTAGGGGCTGCAGGAGGTTACAGACATAGGGAGGGTGTTAGGGCTCAAAGGGATTACAGAGATAGAACAAAGAAAAGTACAGCACAGGAACAGGCCCTTCAGCCCTCCAAGCCTACGCCGACCATGCTGCCCGTCTAAACTAAAGTCTTCCACACTTCCAGGGTCCGTATCCCTCTATTCACATCCTATTCATGTATTTTTCAAGATGACCCTGAAACGTCACTATCGTCCCTGCTTCCACCATCTCCTCCGGCAGCGAGTTCCAGGCACCCACTACCCTCTGTGTAAAAAAACTTGCCTCGTACATCTCCTCTAAACCTTGCCCCTCGCACATTAAGCCTATGCCCCCTAGTAATTGACCCCTCTAACCTGGGAAAAAGTATCTGACTATCCACCCTGTCTATGCCCCTCATAATTTTGTAGACTTCTATCAGGTCGCCCCTCAACCTCTGTTGTTCCAGTGAGAACAAATCGAGTTTCTTCAACCTCTCCCCATAGATCAGGAGGAGTGTAGGAGCTGGAGAGGTTACAGAGATAGGGAGGGTTGTAGGGGCTGAAGGAGGTTGTATAGATATGGAGGGGTGTAGGAGCTGTCGGAGGTTACAGAGTTAGGGAGGGTTGTAGGGAGCTGGAAGAGGTTACAGAGATAGGGAGGAGTGTACGGTCTGGAGGAGATTACAGAGATAGGGAGGGGTGTAGGAGCTGGAGGAGGTTACAGAGATAGGGAGGGCTGTAGGAGGTTAGAGATAGGGAGGGTTGTAGGGGCTGGAGGTTGTTGCAGAGATATGGAGAGGTGTAGGAGCTGGAGGAGTGTGCAGAGATAGGGAGGGGTGTAGGGACTGGAGGAGGTTACAGAGATAGGGATTGTTACTGGAGGAGGTTACAGAGATAGGGAGGGTTGTAGGATGTTTTCAGAGCCGGCATCCCCACATCATGGCTTTTCAGAGAAAGGGAGGGTTGTAGGGACTGGAGGAGGTTACAGAGATCGGGAGGGTTGTCGGGGCTAGAGCAGGTTGCAAAAATGTGAAGGGGTGTTGTGGCTTAATGACATGGGGAGAGTTGTTTGCGATGTTACAGAGATAGGCAAGGCTGTCAGGGCTGGAGGCGTTGACTGAGATGGGGGTTGCATGTGCTGGAGGACCTCACAGAGATAGGGAGGGGTGTAGGGTTTGCAAGAGACTACAGTGATAAGAAGGATTGCAGGAGCTGGAGGAGGTATCAGAGATATGGAGGGATGTAGGAGCTGGAGGTGGTTACAGTGATATGGAGGGGTGTAGGAGCTGGAGGTGGTTACAGAGATAGAGAGGGTTGATGGGGCTGGAGGAGGTCTGAGATAGGATGTTGTCAGGTTTGAAGGAGGTTATAGAGATAGGGAAGGTTATCGAGGGTGGAGGAGGTATGAGATAGGGTGAGCTGTTGGGATTGGAGGAGGTTACAGAGATATGGAGGGTTTGAGAAGGCTAATGCAGATTACAGGGATAGGGAGATTTCATTGATTGGGAGGATTGTCGTGGCTGGAGGATGTTACAGGGATAGGGAGGGTTCTAGGGCTGGAGAAGGTTCTTGAGTTAGGGAGGGTTGTAGGGGCTGGAGGAGGGTGCAGAGATAGGGAGGGTTGTGGGGCCTGGAGTAGGTTGCAGGGATAGAGACGGTTATGGTGGCTGGTGAAGCTTACATGGATAGGAAAGCTTTGGGGGGGCTGGAGAAGATTACAGAGATAGGGATGGTTGTAGGGGCTGGAGGAAGTTACAGAGATAGGGAGGGTTGACACTGCTGGAGGTGGTTACAGGGATAGGGAGGGTTGTAGGGGCTGGAGGAGGTTACAGAGATAGGGAGGGTTGTAGGGGCTGGTAGAGGTTGCAGAGGTAGGGAGGGTTGTAGGGGCTGGAGGAGATTGCAGAGATAGGGAGGGTTGTATGGGCTGGAGGAGGTTACAATGATTGGGTGTTTGTAGGGGCTGGAGGAGGTTACAGAGAGATAGAGGGTTGTAGGCACTGGAGCAGGTTACAGAGAGAGGGAGGGTTGTTGGTGCTGGAGGAGGTTACAGAGATAGGGAGGGGTGTAAGAGCTGGAGGAGATTACAGAGATAGGGAGGGTTGACACTGCTGGAGGTGGTTATAGGGATAGGGAGGGTTGTAGGTCCTGGAGGAGTTTACAGAGATAGGGAGAGGTGTAGGGGCTGGATTAGGTTACAGGGATAGGGAGTGGAGTAGGGGGTTGAATTAGTTTACAGAGAGAGGGAGCGGTGTAGGGGGCTGGATTAGGTTACAGAGATAGGGAGGGGTGTAGGGGGCTGGATTAGGTTACAGAGATAGGGAGGGGTGTAGGGGGCTGGGTTAGGATACTGAGATAGGGAGGGGTGTAGGGGCTGGATTAGGTTACAGAGAGAGTGAGCAGTGTAGGGGGCAGGATTAGGTTGCAGAGATAGTGAGCGGTTTAGGGGGCTGGATTAGGTTACAGAGATAGGGAGGGGAGTGGGGGCTGGATTAGGTTACAGAGATAGGGAGGGGTGTAGGGGGCTGGATTAGGTTACAGAGATAGGGAGGGGTGTAGGGGGCTGGATTAGGTTACAGAGATAGGGAGGGGTGTAGGGGGCTGAATTAGGTTGCAGAGAGAATGAGCAGTGTAGGGGGTGGATTAGGTTACAGAGATAGTGAGCGGTTTAGGGGGCTGAATTAGGTTACAGAGATAGTGAGCAGTGTAGGGGGCTGGATTAGGTTTCAGAGATAGGGAGCGGTGTAGGGGGCTGGATTAGGTTACAGAGATAGGGAGGGGAGTAGGGGGCTGGATTAGGTTACAGAGATAGGAAGGGGTGTAGGGGGCTGGATTAGGTTACAGAGATAGGGAGGGCTGTAGGGGGCTGGATTAGGTTTCAGAGATAGGGAGGGCTGTAGGGGGCTGGATTAGGTTTCAGAGATAGTGAACAGTGTAGGGGGCTGCATTAGGTTTCAGAGACAGGGAGGGGTGTAGGGGGCTGAAGTAGGTTACAGAGATAGTGAGCAGTGTAGGGTGCTGGGTTAAGTTTCAGAGATAAGGAGCGGTGTAGGAGGCTGGACTAGGTTACAGAGATAGGGAGGGCTGTAGGGGGTTGGATTAGGTTACAGAGATAGGGAGGGGAGTAGGGGGCTGGATTAGGTTACGGAGAGAGGGAGCTGTGTAGGGGGCTGGACTTGGTTACAGAGATAGGGAGTGCTGTAGGGGGTTGGATTAGGTTACAGAGATAGGGAGGGGAGTAGGGGGCTGGATTAGGTTATGGAGAGAGGGAGCGGTGTACGGGGTGGATTAGGTTACGGAGAGAGGGAGCGGTGTAGGGGGCTGGATTAGGTTACAGAGATAGGGAGGGGAGTAGGACGCTGAATTAGGTTACAGGGAGAGTGAGCAGTGTAGGGGGTGGATTACGTTACAGAGATAGTGAGCGGTTTAGGGGGCTGGAGGAGGTTACAGAGATAGGGAGGGGTGTAGTGGTTGGGGAGGTTACAGAGACAGGGAGGGGTGTAGGGGGCTGGATTAGGTTACAGAGATAGGGAGCGGTGTAGGGGGCTGGATTAGGTTACAGAGATAGGGAGGGGTGTAGGGGCTGGATTAGGTTACAGGGATAGGGAGTGGAATAGGGGCTGGAGGAGGTTACAGAGATAGGGAGGGGTGTAGGGGGCTGGGTTAGGATACTGAGATAGGGAGGGGTGTAGGGGCTGGATTAGGTTACAGAGAGAGTGAGCAGTGTAGGGGGCAGGATTAGGTTGCAGAGATAGTGAGAGGTTTAGGGGGCTGGATTAGGTTACAGAGATAGGGAGGGGAGTAGGGGGCTGGATTAGGTTACGGAGATAGGGAGGGGTGTAGGGCGCTGAATTAGGTTACAGAGAGAGTGTGCAGTGTATGGGGCTGGATTAGGTTACAGAGATAGTGAGCTGTTAAGGGGGCTGGATTAGGTTACAGAGATAGGGAGGGGTGTAGGGGGCTGGATTAGGTTTCAGAGATAGGGAGGGGTGTAGGGGGCTGGATTAGGTCACAGAGATAGGGAGCGGTGTAGGGGGCTGGGTTAGGATACGGAGATAGGGAGGGGTGTAGGGGGCTGGATTAGGTTACAGAGATAGTGAGCGGTTTAGGGGGCTGGAGGAGGTTACAGAGATAGGAGAGGTGTAGGGGGTTGGATTAGGTTACAGAGATAGGGAGGGGTGTAGGGGGCTGAATTAGGTTGCAGAGAGAATGAACAGTGTAGGGGGCTGGATTAGGTTACAGAGATAGTGAGCAGTGTCGGGGGCTGGATTAGGTTACAGAGATAGGGAGGGCTGTAGGGGGCTGGATTAGGTTTCAGAGATAGGGAGGGCTGTAGGGGGCTGGATTAGGTTTCAGAGATAGGGAGGGGTGTAGGGGGCTGGATTAGGTTACAAGATAGGGAGGGGTGTAGGAGGCTGGATTAGGTTACAGAGATAGGGAGGGGTGTAGGGGGCTGGATTAGGTTACAAGATAGGGAGGGGTGTAGGAGGCTGGATTAGGTTACAGAGATAGGGAGGGCTGTAGGGGGCTGGATTAGGTTTCAGAGATAGAGAGGGGTGTAGGGGCTGGATTAGGTTACAGAGATAGGGAGGGGTGTAGGGGGCTGGATTAGGTTTCAGAGATAGTGAACAGTGTAGGGGGCTGGATTAGGTTTCAGAGACAGGGAGAGGTGTAGGGGGCTGAATTAGGTTACTGAGATAGTGAGCAGTGTAGGGGGCTGGATTAGGTTTCAGAGATAGGGAGCGGTGTAGGAGGCTGGACTAGGTTACAGAGATAGGGAGTGCTGTAGGGGGTTGGATTAGGTTACAGAGATAGGGAGGGGAGTAGGGGGCTGGATTAGGTTACGGAGAGAGGGAGCGGTGTACGGGGTGGATTAGGTTACGGAGAGAGGGAGTGGTGTAGGGGGCTGGATTAGGTTACAGAGATAGGGAGGGGAGGTGGGAGCTGAATTAGGTTACAGGGAGAGTGAGCAGTGTAGGGGTGGATTAGGTTACAGAGATAGGGAGGGGAGGTGGGAGCTGAATTAGGTTACAGGGAGAGTGAGCAGTGTAGGGGTGGATTAGGTTACAGAGATAGTGAGCGGTTTAGGGGGCTGGAGGAGGTTACAGAGATAGGACGGGTGTCGGGGGTTGGATTAGGTTACAGAGATAGGGAGGGGAGTAGGGGGCTGGATTAGGTTACAGAGATAGGGAGCGGTGTAGGGGGCTGGATTAGGTTACAGAGATAGGGAGGGGTGTAGGGAGCTGGATTCGGCTACAGAGATAGGGAGCGGTTAAGGGCGCTGGATTAGGTTACAGAGATAGGGAGGGGTGTAGGGGGCTGGATTGGTTGACAGTGATAGGATGCGGTGGAGGGTGTGGGGGAGGTTACAGAGATAGGGAGGGGTGTAGGGGTTGGGGGAGGTTACAGACACAGGGAGGGGTGTAGGGGGCTGGATTAGGTTACAAAAATAGGGAGGGATGTAGGGAGCTGGATTAGGCTACAGAGATAGGGAGGGGTGTAGGGGGCTGGAGGAGGTTACAGAGATAGGGAGAGGTGTAGGGGCTGGATTAGGTTACAGGGATAGGGAGGGGAGTAGGGGGCTGGATTAGGTTACGGAGAGAGGGAGCAGTGAAGGGGGCTGGATTGGTTACAGAGATAGTGAGCGGTTTAGGGGGCTGGATTAGGTTCCAGAGATAGGGAGGGGAGTAGGGGGCTGGATTAGGTTACGGAGAGAGGGAGCGGTGTTGGGGGCTGGATTAGGTTACAGAGATAGGGAGGGGAGTAGGGCGCTGAATTAGGTTACAGAGATAGGCAGGGGAGTAGGGGGCTGAATTAGGTTACAGAGATAGGGAGGGGAGTAGGGGGCTGGATTAGGTTACGGAGAGAGGGAGCGGTGTAGGGGGCTGGATTAGGTTACAGTGATAGGGAGGGGCGTAGGCGGCTGGATTAGGTTACAGAGATAGGGAGGGGTGTAGGGGGCTGGGTTAGGATACTCAGATAGGTAGGGGTGTAGGGGCTGGATTAAGTCAGAGAGAGAGTGAGCAGTGAAGGGGGCTGGATTAGGTTACAGAGATAGTGAGCGGTTTAGGGGGCTGGATTAGGTTACAGAGATAGGGAGGGGAGTAGGGGGCTGGATTAGGTTACGGAGAGAGGGAGCGGTGTTGGGGGCTGGGTTAGGTTACAGAGATAGGGAGGGGAGTAGGGCGCTGAATTAGGTTACAGAGATAGGGAGGGGAGTAGGGGGCTGGATTAGGTTACGGAGAGAGGGAGCGGTGTAGGGGGCTGGATTAGGTCACAGAGATAGGGAGGGGCGTAGGCGGCTGGATTAGGTTACAGAGATAGGGAGGGGTGTAGGGCGCTGGATTAGGTTACAGAGATAGGGAGGGGTGTAGGGGGCTGGAGGAGGTTACAGAGATAGGGAGCGGTGTAGGGGCTGGATTAGGTTACAGAGATAGGGAGGGGTGTAGGGGGCTGGATTATGTTACAGAGATAGGGAGGGGTGTAGGGGGCTGGATTAGGTTACAGAGATAGGGAGGGGAGTAGGGCGCTGAATTAGGTTACAGGGAGAGTGGGCAGTGTAGGGGGTGGATCAGGTTACAGAGATAGTGAGCGGTTTAGGGGGCTGGAGGAGGTTACAGAGATAGGGAGGGGTGTAGGGGGCTGGATTAGGTTACAGAGATCGGGTGCGGTGTGGGGGAGGTTACAGAGATAGGGAGGGGTGTAGTGGTTGGGGGAGGTTACAGAGACAGGGAGGGGTGTAGGGGGCTGGATTAGGTTACAGAGATAGGGAGCGGTGTAGGGGGCTGGATTAGGTTACAGAGATAGGGAGGGGAGTAGGGCGCTGAATTAGGTTACAGAGATAGGGAGGGGAGTAGGGGGCTGGATTAGGTTACGGAGAGAGGGAGCGGTGTAGGGGGCTGGATTAGGTTACAGAGATAGGGAGCGGTGTAGGGGCTGGAGGAGGTTACAGAGATAGGGAGGGGTGTAGGGGGCTGGATTACGTTACAGAGATAGGGAGTGGTGTAGGGGCTGGAGGAGGTTACAGAGATCGGGAGCGGTGTAGGGGGCTGGAGGAGGTTACAGAGATAGGGTGGGGTGTAGGGGCTGTAGGAGGCTACAGAGATAGGGAGGGGTGTAGGGGGCTGGATTAGGTTACAGAGATAGGGAGCGGTGCAGGGGGCTGGATTAGGTTACAGAGAGAGGGAGAGGTGCAGGGGGCTGGAGGAGGTTGCAGAGATAGGAAGGGGTTTAGGGGGCTGGATTAAGTTACAGAGATAGGGAGGGCTGTAGGGGGCTGGATTAGGGTACAGAGATAGGGAGGGGAGTAGGGGGCTGGATTAGGTTACGGAGAGAGGGAGCGGTGTAGGGGGCTGGACTACGTTACAGAGATAGGGAGGGCTGTAGGGGGTTGGATAAGGTTATAGAGAGAATGTGCAGTGTATGGGGCTGGATTAGGTTACAGAGATAGTGAGCGGTTTAGGGGGCTGGATTAGGTTAAAAAGATGGGGAGGGGTGTAGGGGGCTGGATTAGGTTTAAGAGACAGTGAACAGTGTAGGGGGTTGGATTAGGTTACAGAGATAGGGAGGGGTGTAGGGGGCTGGATTAGGTTACAAAAATAGGGAGGGGTGTAGGGAGCTGGATTAGGTTACAGAGATCGGGAGTGGAGTACGGGCTGGAGCAGGTTACAGAGATAGGGAGAGGTGTAGGGGCTGGATTAGGTTACAGGGATAGGGAGGGGTGTAGGGGGCTGGAGGAGGTTACAGAGATAGGGAGGGGTGTAGGTGGCTGGGTTAGGATACTGAGATAGGGAGGGGTGTAGTGGCTGGATTAGGTTACAGAGATAGTGAGCGGTGTAGGGGGCTGGATTAGGTTACGGAGAGAGGGAGCGGTGTTGGGGGCTGGATTAGATTCCAGAGATAGGGAGGGGAGTAGGGCGCTGAATTAGGTTACAGAGAGAGTGAGCAGTGTTGGGGTCTGGATTAGGTTACAGAGATAGTGAGCGGTTTAGGGGGCAGGATTAGGTTACAGAGATAGGGAGGGGAGTAGGGGGCTGGATTAGGTTACGGAGAGAGGGAGCGGTGTAGGGGGCTGGATTAGGTTACAGAGATAGGGAGGGGTGTAGGAGGCTGGAGGAGGTTACAGTGAGAATGTGCAGTGTATGGGGCTGGATTAGGTTACAGAGATAGGAAGGGGTGTAGGGGCTGGATTAGGTTACAGAGATAGGGAGGGGTGTAGGGTGTGGGGAGGTTACAGATTTAGGGAGAGATGTAGGGGCTGGATTAGGTTACAGAGATAGGGAGCGGTGTAGGGGGCTGGATTAGGTTACAGAGATAGGGAGCGGTGTAGGGGCTGGAGGAGGTTACAGAGATAGGGAGGGGTGTAGGAGGCTGGATTACGTTACAGAGATAGGGAGTGGTGTAGGGGCTGGAGGAGGTTACAGAGATAGGGAGAGGTGTAGGGGGCTGGAGGAGGTTACAGAGATCGGGAGGGCTGTAGGGGGCTGGATTTGGGTACAGAGATAGGGAGGGGAGTAGGGGGCTGGATTAGGTTACGGAGAGAGGGAGCGGTGTAGGGGGTGGATTAGGTTACAGAGATAGGGAGGGGAGTAGGGGGCTGGATTAGGTTACGGAGAGAGGGAGCGGTGTAGGGGGCTGGATTAGGTTACAGAGATAGGGAGGGGAGTAGGGCGCTGAATTAGGTTACAGAGAGAGTGAGCATGGTAGGGGGTGGATTAGGTTACAGAGATAGTGAGCGGTTTAGGGGGCTGGAGGAGGTTACAGAGATAGGAGGGTGTAGGGGGTTGGATTAGGTTACAGAGATAGGGAGGGGTGTAGGGGGCTGGATTAGGTAACAGAGATAGGGAGGGGTGTAGGGAGCTGGATTAGGCTACAGAGATAGGGAGCGGTGTAGGGGGCTGGATTAGGTTACAGAGATAGGGAGCGGAGTACGGGCTGGAGGAGTTTACAGAGATAGGGAGAGGTGTAGGGGCTGGATTAGGTTACAGGGATAGGGAGTGGATTGGGGGCTGGAAGAGGTTACAGAGATAGGGAGGGGTGTAGGGGGCTGGGTTAGGATACTGAGATAGGAAGGGGTGTCGGGGCTGGATTAGGTTACAGAGATAGTGAGCGGTTTAGGGGGCTGGATTAGGTTACAGAGATAGGGAGGGGAGTAGGGGGCTGGATTTGGTTACGGAGAGAGGGAGCGGTGTAGGGGGCTGGCTTAGGTTACAGAGATAGGGAGGGGAGTAGGGCGCTGAATTAGGTTACAGAGAGAGTGTGCAGTGTATGGGGCTGGATTAGGTTACAGAGATAGTGAGCGTTTTAGGGGGCTGGATTAGGTTACAGATATAGGGAGCGGTGTTGGGGGCTGGATTAGGTTTCAGAGATAGTGAACAGTGTAGGGGGCTGGACTAGGTTACAGAAATAGGGAGGGGTGTAGGGGGTTGGATTAGGTTACAGAGATAGGGAGGGGTGTAGGGGGCTGGATTGGGTTACAGAGATAGGGTGCGGTGTAGGGTGTGGGGGAGGTTACAGAGATAGGGAGGGGTGCAGGGGTTGGGGGAGGTTACAGAGACAGGGAGGGGTGTAGGGGGCTGGATTAGGTTACAAAGATAGGGAGCGGTGTAGGGGGCTGGATTAGGTTACAGACATAGGGAGGGGTGTATGGAGCTGGATTAGGCTACAGAGATAGGGAGCGGTGTAGGGGGCTGGGTTATGTTACAGAGATAGGGAGCGGAGTACGGGCTATAGGAGGTTACAGAGATAGGGAGAGGTGTAGGGGCTGGATTAGGTTACAGGGAAAGGGAGGGGAGTAGGGGGCCGGAGGAGGTTACAGAGATAGGGAGGGGTGTAGGTGGCTGGGTTAGGATACTGAGATAGGGTGGGGTTTAGGGGCTGGATTAGGTTACAGAGAGAGTGAGCAGTGTAGGGGGCTGGATTAGTTTACTGAGATAGTGAGCGGTTTAGGGGGCTGGATTAGGTTACAGAGATAGGGAGAGGAGTAGGGGGCTGGATTAGGTTACGGAGAGAGGGAGGGGTGTAGAGGGTTGGATTAGGTTCCAGAGATAGGGAGGGGAGTAGGGGGCTGGATTAGGTTACGGAGAGAGGGAGCGGTGTAGGGGGCTGGATTAGGTTACAGAGATAGGGAGGGGTGTAGGGTCTGGAGGAATTTACAGAGATAGTGAGGTGTTTTGGGGCTGGATTAGCATACAAAGAGAGGGAGGGGTGACGAGGGCTGGATTAGGTTACAGAGATAGGGAGCGGTGTAGGGGGCTGGATTAGGTTACAGAGATAGGGAGCGGTGTAGGGGGCTGGAGGAGGTTACAGAAATAGGGAGAGGTGTAGGGGGCTGGATTATGTTACAGAGAGAGGGAGGGTTGTAGGGGCTGGAGGAGGTTACAGAGATAGGGAGCGGTGTAGGGTGCTGGAGGAGGTTACAGAGATAGGGAGGGGTGTAGGGGCTGGAGGAGGTTACAGAGATAGGGAGGGGTGTAGGGGGCTGGATTAGGTTGCAGAGATAGGCAGGGGTGTAGGGTGTGGGGAGGTTACAGAGATAGGGAGCGGTGTAGGGGGCTTGATTAGGTTACAGAGATAGGGAAGGGTGTAGGGGGCTGGATTAGGCTACAGAGATCGGGAGCGGTGTAGGGGGCTGGAGTAGGTTACAGAGATCGGGAGGGGTGTAGGGGCCTGAATTAGGTTACAGAGATAGGGAGCGGTGTAGGGGGCTGGAGGAGGTTACAGAGATAGGGAGGGGTGTAGGGGGCTGGATTAGATTACAGAGATAGGGAGGGGTGTAGGGGGCTGGATTAGGTTACAGAGATAGGGAGTGGAGTAAGGGGCTGGAAGAGGTTGCAGAGATAGGGAGGGGTGTAGGGGGCTGGGTTAGGATACTGAGATAGGAAGGGGTGTAGGGGCTGGATTAGGTTACAGAGAGAGTGAGCAGTGTAGGGGGCTGGATTAGGTTACAGAGATAGGGAGGGGAGTAGGGGGCTGGATTAGGTTACGGAGAGAGGGAGCGGTGTAGGGGGCTGGTTTAGGTTACAGAGATAGGGAGGGGAGTAGGGCGCTGAATTAGGTTACAGAGAGAGTGTGCAGTGTATGGGGCTGGATTAGGTTACAGATATAGGGAGGGGTGTAGGGGGCTGGATTAGGTTTCAGAGATAGTGAACAGTGTAGGGGGCTGGACTAGGTTACAGAGATAGGGAGGGGTGTAGGGGGTTGGATTAGGTTACAGAGATAGGGAGGGGTGTAGGGGGCTGGATTAGGTTACAGAGATAGGGAGGGGTGTAGGGGGCTGGATTGGGTTACAGAGATAGGGAGGGGTGTAGGGGGCTGGATTAGGTTACAGAGATAGGGAGGGGTGTAGGGGGTTGGATTAGGTTACAGAGATAGGGAGGGGTGTAGGGGGCTGGATTGGGTTACAGAGATAGGGTGCGGTGTAGGGTGTGGGGGAGGTTACAGAGATAGGGAGGGGTGCAGGGGTTGGGGGAGGTTACAGAGACAGGGAGGGGTGTAGGGGGCTGGATTAGGTTACAAAGATAGGGAGCGGTGTAGGGGGCTGGATTAGGTTACAGACATAGGGAGGGGTGTATGGAGCTGGATTAGGCTACAGAGATAGGGAGCGGTGTAGGGGGCTGGGTTATGTTACAGAGATAGGGAGCGGAGTACGGGCGATAGGAGGTTACAGAGATAGGGCGAGGTGTAGGGGCTGGATTAGGTTACAGGGATAGGGAGGGGAGTAGGGGGCCGGAGGAGGTTACAGAGATAGGGAGGGGTGTAGGTGGCTGGGTTAGGATACTGAGATAGGGTGGGGTTTAGGGGCTGGATTAGGTTCCAGAGATAGGGAGGGGAGTAGGGGGCTGGATTAGGTTACGGAGAGAGGGAGGGGTGTAGGGGCTGGATTAGGTTACAGAGATAGGGAGGGGAGTAGGGGGCTGGAGGAGGTTACAGAGATAGGGAGGGGTGTAGGGGCTGGATTAGGTTACAGAGATAGGGAGGGGAGTAGGGGGCTGGAGGAGGTTACAGAGATAGGGAGGGGTGGAGGGGCTGGATTAGGTTACAGAGATAGGGAGGGGAGTAGGGGGCTGGAGGAGGTTACAGAGATAGGGAGCGGTGTGGGGGGCTGGATTAGGTTACAGAGATAGGGAGGGGTGTAGGGGGCTGCTGGAGGTTACAGTGATAGGGGGGGCGGGTGTAGGGGCTGGATTAGGTGACAGAGATAGGGAGGGGTGTAGGGGCTGGATTAGGTTACAGAGATAGGGAGGGGTGTAGGGTGTGGGGAGGTTACAGATTTAGGGAGAGATGTAGGGGCTGGATTAGGTTACAGAGATAGGGAGCGGTGTAGGAGGCTGGATTAGGTTACAGAGATAGGGAGGGGTGTAGGAGGCTGGATTACGTTACAGAGATAGGGAGTGGTGTAGGGGCTGGAGGAGGTTACAGAGATAGGGAGGGTTGTAGGGGGCTGGAGGAGGTTACAGAGATAGGGAGTGGAATAGGGGCTGGAGGAGGTTACAGAGATAGGGAGAGGTGTAGGGGGCTGGAGGAGGTTACAGAGATCGGGAGGGCTGTAGGGGGCTGGATTTGGGTACAGAGATAGGGAGGGGAGTAGGGGGCTGGATTAGGTTACGGAGAGAGGGAGCGGTGTAGGGGGTGGATTAGGTTACAGAGATAGGGAGGGGAGTAGGGGGCTGGATTAGGTTACGGAGAGAGGGAGCGGTGTAGGGGGCTGGATTAGGTTACAGAGATAGGGAGGGGAGTAGGGCGCTGAATTAGGTTACAGAGAGAGTGAGCATGGTAGGGGCTGAATTAGGTTACAGAGATAGTGAGCGGTTTAGGGGGCTGGAGGAGGTTACAGAGATAGGAGGGTGTAGGGGGTTGGATTAGGTTACAGAGATAGGGAGGGGTGTAGGGGGCTGGATTAGGTAACAGAGATAGGGTGCGGTGTGGGGGAGGTTACAGAGATCGGGAGCGGTGTAGGGGGCTGGATTAGGTTACAGAGATAGGGAGGGGTGTAGGGAGCTGGATTAGGCTGCAGAGATAGGGAGCGGTGTAGGGGGCTGGATTAGGTTACAGAGATAGGGAGCGGAGTACGGGCTGGAGGAGTTTACAGAGATAGGGAGAGGTGTAGGGGCTGGATTAGGTTACAGGGATAGGGAGTGGAGTAGGGGGCTGGAAGAGGTTACAGAGATAGGGAGGGGTGTAGGGGCTGGATTAGGTTACAGGGATAGGGAGTGGAGTAGGGGGCCGGAGGAGGTTACAGAGATAGGGAGGGGTGTAGGGGGCTGGGTTAGGATACTGAGATAGGAAGGGGTGTCGGGGCTGGATTAGGTTACAGAGAGTGAGCAGTGTAGGGGGCTGGATTAGGTTACAGAGATAGTGAGCGGTTTAGGGGGCTGGATTAGGTTACAGAGATAGGGAGGGGAGTAGGGGGCTGGATTTGGTTACGGAGAGATGGAGCGGTGTAGGGGGCTGGCTTAGGTTACAGAGATAGGGAGTGGAGTAGGGCGCTGAATTAGGTTACAGAGAGAGTGTGCAGTGTATGGGGCTGGATTAGGTTACAGAGATAGTGAGCGTTTTAGGGGGCTGGATTAGGTTACAGATATAGGGAGGGGTGTTGGGGGCTGGATTAGGTTTCAGAGATAGTGAACAGTGTAGGGGGCTGGACTAGGTTACAGAGATAGGGAGGGGTGTAGGGGGTTGGATTAGGTTACAGAGATAGGGAGGGGTGTAGGGGGCTGGATTGGGTTACAGAGATAGGGTGCGGTGTAGGGTGTGGGGGAGGTTACAGAGATAGGGAGGGGTGCAGGGATTGGGGGAGGTTACAGAGACAGGGAGGGGTGTAGGGGGCTGGATTAGGTTACAAAGATAGGGAGCGGTGTAGGGGGCTGGATTAGGTTACAGACATAGGGAGGGGTGTATGGAGCTGGATTAGGCTACAGAGATAGGGAGCGGTGTAGGGAGCTGGGTTATGTTACAGAGATAGGGAGCGGAGTACGGGCTATAGGAGGTTACAGAGATAGGGAGAGGTGTAGGGGCTGGATTAGGTTACAGGGATAGGGAGGGGAGTAGGGGGCCGGAGGAGGTTACAGAGATAGGGAGGGGTGTAGGTGGCTGGGTTAGGATACTGAGATAGGGTGGGGTTTAGGGGCTGGATTAGGTTACAGAGAGAGTGAGCAGTGTAGGGGGCTGGATTAGTTTACTGAGATAGGGAGCGGTGTAGGGGGCTGGATTAGGTTACAGAGATAGGGAGGGGTGTAGGGTCTGGAGGAATTTACAGAGATAGTGAGGTGTTTTGGGGGTGGATTAGGTTACAGAGAGAGGGAGGGGTGTTGAGGGCTGGATTAGGTTACAGAGATAGGGAGCGGTGTAGGGGGCTGGATTAGGTTACAGAGATAGGGAGCGGTGTAGGGGGCTGGAGGAGGTTACAGAAATAGGGAGAGGTGTAGGGGGCTGGATTATGTTACAGAGAGAGGGAGGGTTGTAGGGGCTGGAGGAGGTTACAGAGATAGGGAGCGGTGTAGGGGGCTGGATGAGGTTACAGAGATAGGGAGGGGTGTAGGGGCTGGAGGAGGTTACAGAGATAGGGAGGGGTGTAGGGGGCTGGATTAGGTTACAGAGATAGGCAGGGGTGTAGGGTGTGGGGAGGTTACAGAGATAGGGAGCGGTGTAGGGGGCTGGATTAGGTTACAGAGATAGGGAAGGGTGTAGGGGGCTGGATTAGGTTACAGAGATCGGGAGCGGTGTAGGGGGCTGGAGTAGGTTACAGAGATCGGGAGGGGTGTAGGGGCCTGAATTAGGTTACAGAGATAGGGAGCGGTGTAGGGGGCTGGAGGAGGTTACAGAGATAGGGAGGGGTGTAGGGGGCTGGATTAGATTACAGAGATAGGGAGGGGAGTAGGGGGCTGGATTAGGTTACAGAGATAGGCAGGGGTGTAGGGTGTGGGGAGGTTACAGAGATAGGGAGCGGTGTAGGGGGCTGGATTAGGTTATAGAGATAGGGAAGGTTGTAGGGGGCTGGATTAGGTTACAGAGATCGGGAGCGGTGTAGGGGGCTGGAGTAGGTTACAGAGATCGGGAGGGGTGTAGGGGGCTGGGTTATGTTACAGAGATAGGGAGCGGAGTACGGGCTATAGGAGGTTACAGAGATAGGGAGAGGTGTAGGGGCTGGATTAGGTTACAGGGATAGGGAGGGGAGTAGGGGGCCGGAGGAGGTTACAGAGATAGGGAGGGGTGTAGGTGGCTGGGTTAGGATACTGAGATAGGGTGGGGTTTAGGGGCTGGATTAGGTTACAGAGAGAGTGAGCAGTGTCGGGGGCTGGATTAGTTTACTGAGATAGTGAGCGGTTTAGGGGGCTGGATTAGGTTCCAGAGATAGGGAGGGGAGTAGGGGGCTGGATTAGGTTACGGAGAGAGGGAGCGGTGTAGGGGGCTGGATTAGGTTACAGAGATAGGGAGGGGTGTAGGGGGCTGCTGGAGGTTACAGTGATAGGGGGGGCGGGTGTAGGGGACTGTATTAAGTTACAGAGATAGGGATGGGTGTAGGGGGTTGAATTAGATTACAGAGAGAGGGAGCGGTGTAGGGGCTTGGTTAGGTTACAGAGATAGGGAGGGGCGTAGGGGGCTGGATTAGGTTACAGTGATAGGGAGGGGTGTAGGGGGCTGGATTAGGTTACAGAGATAGGGAGGGGTGCAGGGGGCTGGATTAGGTTACAGACATAGGGAGGGGTGTTAGGGGGCTGGAGGAGGTTACAGAGATAGGGAGCGGTGTAGGGGCTGGATTAGGTTACAGAGATAGGGAGGGGTGTAGGGGGCTGGAGGAGGTTACTGAGATAGGGAGGGGTGTAGGGTCTGGAGGAATTTACAGAGATAGTGAGGTGTGTTGGGGCTGGATTAGGTTACAGAGAGAGGGAGGGGTGTCGAGGGCTGGATTAGGTTACAGAGATAGGGAGCGGTGTAGGGGGCTGGATTAGGTTACAGAGATAGGGAGCGGTGTAGGGGGCTGGAGGAGGTTACAGAGATAGGGAGAGGTGTAGGGGGCTGGATTATGTTACAGAGAGAGGGAGGGTTGTAGGGGCTGGAGGAGGTTACAGAGATAGGGAGCGGTGTAGGGGGCTGGAGGAGGTTACAGAGATAGGGAGGGGTGTAGGGGCTGGATTAGGTTACAGACATAGGGAGGGGTGTATGGAGCTGGATTAGGCTACAGAGATAGGGAGCGGTGTAGGGGGCTGGGTTATGTTACAGAGATAGGGAGCGGAGTACGGGCTATAGGAGGTTACAGAGATAGGGAGAGGTGTAGGGGCTGGATTAGGTTACAGGGATAGGGAGGGGAGTAGGGGGCCGGAGGAGGTTACAGAGATAGGGAGGGGTGTAGGTGGCTGGGTTAGGATACTGAGATAGGGTGGGGTTTAGGGGCTGGATTAGGTTACAGAGAGAGTGAGCAGTGTAGGGGGCTGGATTAGTTTACTGAGATAGTGAGAGGTTTAGGGGGCTGGATTAGGTTACAGAGATAGGGCGCGGTGTAGGGGGCTGGAGGTGGTTACAGAGATAGGGAGCGGCGTAGGGGCTGGATTAGGTTACAGAGATAGGGAGGGGTGTAGGAGGCTGGATTAGGTTACAGAGATAGGGAGGGGTGTAGGGTCTGGAGGAATTTACAGAGATAGTGAGGTGTTTTGGGGCTGGATTAGGTTACAGAGAGAGGGAGGGGTGTTGAGGGCTGGATTAGGTTACAGAGATAGGGAGCGGTGTAGGGGGCTGGATTAGGTTACAGAGATAGGGAGCGGTGTAGGGGGCTGGAGGAGGTTACAGAAATAGGGAGAGGTGTAGGGGGCTGGATTATGTTACAGAGAGAGGGAGGGTTGTAGGGGCTGGAGGAGGTTACAGAGATAGGGAGCGGTGTACGGGGGTGGAGGAGGTTACAGAGATAGGGAGGGGTGTAGGGGCTGGAGGAGGTTACAGAGAATGGGAAAGGGTGTAGGGGGCTGGATTAGGTTACAGAGATAGGCAGGGGTGTAGGGTGTGGGGAGGTTACAGAGATAGGGAGCGGTGTAGGGGGCTGGATTAGGTTACAGAGATAGGGAAGGGTGTAGGGGGCTGGATTAGGTTACAGAGATCGGGAGCGGTGTAGGGGGCTGGAGTAGGTTACAGAGATCGGGAGGGGTGTAGGGGCCTGAATTAGGTTACAGAGATAGGGAGCGGTGTAGGGGGCTGGAGGAGGTTACAGAGATAGGGAGGGGTGTAGGGGGCTGGATTAGATTACAGAGATAGGGAGGGGAGTAGGGGGCTGGATTAGGTTACAGAGATAGGCAGGGGTGTAGGGTGTGGGGAGGTTACAGAGATAGGGAGCGGTGTAGGGGGCTGGATTAGGTTACAGAGATAGGGAAGGTTGTAGGGGGCTGGATTAGGTTACAGAGATCGGGAGCGGTGTAGGGGGCTGGAGTAGGTTACAGAGATCGGGAGGGGTGTAGGGGGCTGGGTTATGTTACAGAGATAGGGAGCGGAGTACGGGCTATAGGAGGTTACAGAGATAGGGAGAGGTGTAGGGGCTGGATTAGGTTACAGGGATAGGGAGGGGAGTAGGGGGCCGGAGGAGGTTACAGAGATAGGGAGGGGTGTAGGTGGCTGGGTTAGGATACTGAGATAGGGTGGGGTTTAGGGGCTGGATTAGGTTACAGAGAGAGTGAGCAGTGTCGGGGGCTGGATTAGTTTACTGAGATAGTGAGCGGTTTAGGGGGCTGGATTAGGTTCCAGAGATAGGGAGGGGAGTAGGGGGCTGTATTAGGTTACGGAGAGAGGGAGCGGTGTAGGGGGCTGGATTAGGTTACAGAGATAGGGAGGGGTGTAGGGGGCTGCTGGAGGTTACAGTGATAGGGGGGGCGGGTGTAGGGGACTGTATTAAGTTACAGAGATAGGGATGGGTGTAGGGGGTTGAATTAGATTACAGAGAGAGGGAGCGGTGTAGGGGCTTGGTTAGGTTACAGAGATAGGGAGGGGCGTAGGGGGCTGGATTAGGTTACAGTGATAGGGAGGGGTGTAGGGGGCTGGATTAGGTTACAGAGATAGGGAGGGGTGCAGGGGGCTGGATTAGGTTACAGACATAGGGAGGGGTGTTAGGGGGCTGGAGGAGGTTACAGAGATAGGGAGCGGTGTAGGGGCTGGATTAGGTTACAGAGATAGGGAGGGGTGTAGGGGGCTGGATTAGGTTACAGCGATAGGGAGGGGCGTAGGGGGCTGGATTAGGTTACAGAGATAGGGCGGGGTGTAGGGGGCTGGAGGTGGTTACAGAGATAGGGAGGGGTGTCG
Organism: Scyliorhinus torazame; assembly: GCF_047496885.1. NCBI lineage: Eukaryota > Metazoa > Chordata > Chondrichthyes > Carcharhiniformes > Scyliorhinidae > Scyliorhinus > Scyliorhinus torazame. Next base: position 84,930,246 of record NC_092722.1, read on the forward strand.
AGGGCTGGATTAGGTTACAGAGATAGGGAGCGGTGTAGGGGGCTGGAGGAGGTTACAGAGATAGGGAGAGGTGTAGGGGGCTGGATTATGTTACAGAGAGAGGGAGGGTTGTAGGGGCTGGAGGAGGTTACAGAGATAGGGAGCGGTGTAGGGGGCTGGAGGAGGTTACAGAGATAGGGAGGGGTGTAGGGGCTGGAGGAGGTTACAGAGATAGGGAGGGGTGTAGGGCGCTGGATTAGGTTACAGGGATAGGCAGGGGTGTAGGGTGTGGGGAGGTTACAGAGATTGGGAGCGGTGTAGGGGGCTGGATTAGGTTACAGAGATAGGGAAGGGTGTAGGGGGCTGGATTAGGTTACAGAGATCGGGAGGGGTGTAGGGGGCTGAATTAGGTTACAGAGATAGGGAGCGGTGTAGGGGGCTGGATTAGGTCACAGAGATAGGGAGGGGTGTAGGGGGCTGGATTAGGTTACAGAGATAGGGAGCGGTGTAGGGGGCTGGATTAGGTCACAGAGATAGGGAGGGGTGTAGGGGGCTGGAGGGGTTTACAGAGATAGGGAGGGGTGTAGGGGGCTGGATTAGGTCACAGAGATAGGGAGCGGTGTGGGGGGCTGGATTAGGTTACAGAGATAGGGAGGGGTGTAGGGGGCTGCTGGAGGTTACAGTGATAGGGGGGGCGGGTGTAGGGGACTGTATTAAGTTACAGAGATAGGGATGGGTGTAGGGGGTTGAATTAGCTTACAGAGAGAGGGAGCGGTGTCGGGGCTTGGTTATGTTACAGAGATAGGGAGGGGTGTAGGGGGCTGAATTAGGTTACAGTGATAGGGAGGGGTGTAGGGGGCTGGATTAGGTTACAGAGATAGGGAGGGGTGCAGGGGGCTGGATTAGGTTACAGACATAGGGAGGGGTGTATGGAGCTGGATTAGGCTACAGAGATAGGGTGCGGTGTAGGGGGCTGGGTTATGTTACAGAGATAGGGAGCGGAGTACGGGCTATAGGAGGTTACAGAGATAGGGAGAGGTGTAGGGGCTGGATTAGGTTACAGGGATAGGGAGAGGAGTAGGGGGCTGGAGGAGGTTACAGAGATAGGGAGCGGTGTGGGGGGCTGGATTAGGTTACAGAGATAGGGAGGGGTGTAGGGGGCTGCTGGAGGTTACAGTGATAGGGGGGGCGGGTGTAGGGGACTGTATTAAGTTACAGAGATAGGGATGGGTGTAGGGGGTTGAATTAGCTTACAGAGAGAGGGAGCGGTGTCGGGGCTTGGTTATGTTACAGAGATAGGGAGGGGTGTAGGGGGCTGGATTAGGTTACAGTGATAGGGAGGGGTGTAGGGGGCTGGATTAGGTTACAGAGATAGGGAGGGGTGCAGGGGGCTGGATTAGGTTACAGACATAGGGAGGGGTGTTAGGGGACTGGAGGAGGTTACAGAGATAGGGAGCGGTGTAGGGGCTGGATTAGGTTACAGAGATAGGGAGGGGTGTAGGGGGCTGGATTAGGTTACAGTGATAGGGAGGGGCGTAGGGGGCTGGATTAGGTCACAGAGATAGGGAGGGGTGTAGGGGGCTGGAGGTGGTTACAGAGATAGGGAGCGGTGTAGGGGCTGGATTAGGTTACAGAGATAGGGAGGGGTGTAAGGGGCTGGATTAGGTTACAGAGATAGGGAGGGGTGTAGGGTCTGGAGGAATTTACAGAGATAGTGAGGTGTGTAGGGGCTGGATTAGGTTACAGAGAGAGGGAGGAGTGTCGAGGGCTGGATTAGGTTACAGAGATAGGGATCGGTGTCGGGGGCTCGATTAGGTTACAGTGATAGGGAGGGTTGTAGGGGGCTGGAGGAGGTTACAGAGATAGGGAGAGGTGTAGGGGGCTGGATTATGTTACAGAGGGAGGGAGGGGTGTAGGGGCTGGAGGAGGTTACAGAGATAGGGAGCGGTGTAGGGGGCTGGAGGAGGTTACAGAGATAGGGAGGGGTGTAGGGGGCTGGATTAGGTTACAGAGATAGGCAGGGGTGTAGGGTGTGGGGAGGTTACAGAGATAGGGAGCGGTGTAGGGGGCTGGATTAGGTTACAGAGATAGGGAAGGGTGTAGGGGGCTGGATTAGGTTACAGAGATCGGGAGCGGTGTAGGGGGCTGGAGTAGGTTACAGAGATCGGGAGGGGTGTAGGGGGCTGAATTAGGTTACAGAGATAGGGAGCGGTGTAGGGGGCTGGAGGAGGTTACAGAGATAGGGAGGGTTGTAGGGGGCTGGATTAGATTACAGAGATAGGGAGGGGTTACTGGCTGGAGGAGGTTAGAGATAGGGAGGGGTGTGGGGGGCTGGATTAGGTTACAGAGAGAGGGAGGGGTGTAGGAGGCTGGATTAGGTTACAGAGATAGGGAGCGGTGTAGGGGACTGGATTAGGTTACAGAGATAGGGAGGGGTGTAGGGGGCTGGATTAGGTTACAGAGATAGGGAGGGGAGTAGGGGGCTGGATCAGGTTACGGAGAGAGGGAGTGGTGTAGGGGGCTGGATTAGGTTACAGAGATAGGGAGGGGTGTAGGGCGCTGAATTAGGTTACAGAGAGAGTGTGCAGTGTATGGGGCTGGATTAGGTTACAGAGATAGTGAGCGTTTTAGGGGGCTGGATTAGGTTACAGAGATAGGGAGGGGTGTCGGGGGCTGAATTAGGTTACAGAGATAGGGAGCGGTGTAGGGGGCTGAATTAGGTTACAGCGATAGGGAGGGATGTCGGGGGCTGGATTATGTTACAGAGATAGGGAGGGCTGTAGGGGCTGGAGGAGTTTACAGTGATAGGGAGGGGTGTAGGGGGCTGGATTATGTTACAGAGAGAGGGAGGGGTGTAGGGGGCTGGAGGAGGTTACAGAGATAGGGAGAGGTGTAGGGGGCTGTATTAGGTTACAGAGAGAGGGAGGGGTGTAGGGGGCTGGAGGAGGTTACAGAGATAAGAAGTAGTGTGGGGGGCTGGATTAGATTATAGAGATAGGGAGTGGTGTTGGGGGCTGAATTAGGTTCCAGAGATAGGGAGCGGTGTCGGGGGCTGGAGGAGTTTACAGAGATAGGGAGGGGTGTACGGGCTGGAGGAGGTTACAGAGATAGGGAGGGGTGTAGGCGGCTGGATTAGGTTACAGAGAGAGGGAGGTGTGTAGGGGGCTGGATTAGGTTACAGAGATAATGAGGGGTGTAGGTGGCTGAATTAGGTTACAGAGATAGGGAGGGGTGTAGGGAGCTGGATCATGTTACAGAGATAGGGAGGGGTGTAGGGGGCTGGATTAGGTTACAGAGAGAGGGAGGTGTGTAGGGGGCTGCATTAGGTTACAGAGATGGGGAGCGGTTTAGGGGGCTGGATTAGGTTACAGAGATAAGGAGGGGTGTAGGGGGCTGAATTAGGTTACAGAGATAGGGAGGGGTGTAGGGAGCTGGATCATGTTACAGAGATAGGGAGGGGTGTAGGGGGCTGGATTATGTTACAGAGATAGTGAATGGTGTAGGAGCTGGAGGAGGTTACAGAGAGAGGGAGGGGTGTAGGGGTGGAGGAGGTTACAGAGATAGGGAGGGGTGTAGGGGCTCGATTAGGTTACAGAGAGAAGGAGGGGTGTCGGGGCTGGACTAGGTTACGGAGATAGACAGGGGTGTAGGGGCTGGATTAGGTTATGGAGAGAGGGAGCGGTGTAGGGGGTTGGATTAGGTTACAGAGATAGGGAGGGGTGTAGGGTCTGGAGGAATTTACAGAGATAGTGAGGTGTGTAGGGGCTGGATTAGGTTACAGAGAGAGGGAGGGGTGTCGAGGGCTGGATTAGGTTACAGAGATAGGGAGGGGTGTAGGGGGCTGGATTAGGTTACAGAGATAGGGAGGGGTGTAGGGTCTGGAGGAATTTACAGAGATAGTGAGGTGTGTAGGGGCTGGATTAGGTTACAGAGAGAGGGAGGGGTGTCGAGGGCTGGATTAGGTTACAGAGATAGGGAGCGGTGTAGGGGGCTGGATTAGGTTACAGAGATAGGGAGGGGTGTAGGGGGCTGGAGGAGGTTACAGAGATAGTGAGAGGTGTAGGGGGCTGGATTATGTTACAGAGAGAGGGAGGGGTGTAGGGGCTGGAGGAGGTTACAGAGATAGGGAGCGGTGTAGGGGGCTGGAGGTGGTTACAGAGATAGGGAGGGGTGTAGGGGCTGGAGGAGGTTACAGAGATAGGGAGGGGTGTAGGGGGCTGGATTAGGTTACAGAGATAGGCAGGGGTGTAGGGTGTGGGGAGGTTACAGAGATAGGGAGCGGTGTAGGGGGCTGGATTAGGTTACAGAGATCGGGAGCGGTGTCGGGGGCTGAATTAGGTTACAGAGATAGGGAGCGGTGTAGGGGGCTGGAGGAGGTTACAGAGATAGGGAGGGGTGTAGGGGGCTGGATTAGATTACAGAGATAGGGAGGGGTGTAGGGGGCTGGATTAGGTTGTAGAGATAGGGAGCGGTGTAGGGGGCTGGAGGAGGTTACAGAGATAGCGAGGGGTTACTGGCTGGAGGAGGTTAGAGATAGGGAGGGGTGTGGGGGGCTGGATTACGTTACAGAGAGAGGGAGGGGTGTAGGAGGCTGGATTAGGTTACAGAGATAGGGAGCGGTGTAGGGGGCTGGATTAGGTTACAGGGACAGGGAGGGGTGTAGGGGGCTGGATTAGGTTACACAGATAGGGAGGGGTGTAAGGCGCTGGATCAGGTTACGGAGAGAGTGTGCAGTGTATGGGGCTGGATTAGGTTACAGAGATAGAGAGCGTTTTAGAGGGCTGGATTAGGTTACAGAGATAGGGAGGGGTGTCGGGGGCTGAATTAGGTTACAGAGATAGGGAGCGGTGTGGGGGGCTGAATTAGGTTACAGCGATAGGGAGGGGTGTCGGGGGCTGGATTATGTTACAGAGATAGGGAGGGCTGTAGGGGCTCGAGGAGGTTACAGAGATAGGAAGGATTGTGGGGGCTGGATTATGTTACAGAGAGAGGGAGGGGTGTAGGGGGCTGGAGGAAGTTACAGAGATAGGGAGAGGTGTAGGGGGCTGGATTAAGTTACAGAGATAGGGAGGGGTGTAGGGTGTGGGGAGGTTACAGAGGTAGGGAGCGATGTAGGGGGCTGGATTAGGTTACATAGATAGGGAGGGGTGTAGGGGGCTGGATAAGGTTACAGAGATAAGAAGTAGTGTGGGGGGCTGGATTAGATTATAGAGATAGGGAGTGGTGTTGGGGGCTGAATTAGGTTCCAGAGATAGGGAGCGGTGTAGGGGGCTGGAGGAGTTTACAGAGATAGGGAGGGGTGTACGGGCTGGAGGAGGTTACAGAGATAGGGAGGGGTGTAGGCGGCTGGATTAGGTTACAGAGAGAGGGAGGTGTGTAGGGGGCTGGATTAGGTTACAGAGATAGGGAGCGGTTTAGGGGGCTGGATTATGTTACAGAGATAAGGAGGGGTGTAGGGGGCTGAATTAGGTTACAGAGATAGGGAGCGGTCTAGGGAGCTGGATCATGTTACAGAGATAGGGAGGGGTGTAGGGGGCTGGATTAGGTTACAGAGAGAGGGAGGTGTGTAGGGGGCTGGATTAGGTTACAGAGATAGGGAGCGGTTTAGGGGGCTGGATTAGGTTACAGAGATAAGGAGGGGTGTAGGGCGCTGAATTAGGTTACAGAGATAGGGAGGGGTGTAGGGAGCTGGATCATGTTACAGAGATAGGGAGGGGTGTAGGGGGCTGGATTATGTTACAGAGATAGTGAATGGTGTAGGGGCTGGAGGAGGTTACAGAGAGAGGGAGGGGTGTAGGGGTGGAGGAGGTTACAGAGATAGGGAGGGGTGTAGGGGCTGGATTAGGTTACAGAGAGAAGGAGGGGTGTCGGGGCTGGACTAGGTTACGGAGATAGACAGGGGTGTAGGGGCTGGATTAGGTTACGGAGAGAGGGAGCGGTGTAGGGGGTTGGATTAGGTTACAGAGATAGGGAGGGGTGTAGGGTCTGGAGGAATTTACAGAGATAGTGAGGTGTGTAGGGGCTGGATTAGGTTACGGAGAGAGGGAGGGGTGTCGAGGGCTGGATTAGGTTACAGAGATAGGGAGCGGTGTAGGGGGCTGGATTAGGTTACAGAGATAGGGAGGGGTGTAGGGGGCTGATGGAGGTTACAGAGAGAGGGAGCGGTGTAGGGGGCTGGATTAGGTTACAGAGAGAGGGAGGGGTGTAGGGGCTGGAGGAGGTTACAGAGATAGGGAGGGGTGTAGGCGGCTGGGTTATGATACTATGATAGGGAGGGGTGTAGGGGCTGGAGGAGGTTATAGTGATAGGGAGGGGTGTAGGGGGTTGGATTAGGTTACAGAGAGAGGGAGGTGTGTAGGGGTGGAGGAGGTTACAGAGATAGGGAGGGTTTTAACGGGGTCTGGCTGGGGCAGAGGGCAGGCGGGTTTGGGAGGTTGAAGCATCTGCAGGTGGCGAAGGACAGTCGGAGGGATTTTCCTCACCGTATTGAGAGCGAGAAGTCGCCTGGGTTCTGCTTACTCGGCCGAGCCAGGAAGCTTCCGTGTACACCTCGTGCCTTCAACAGCTTCTCGGCATCGTTGCCACTGATATCGCAGTGGAACCACCTGAGGAAACGCAAAATCAGGAAGGTTAACCGACCTCCAGAAACCACTGCTCTCTCCCTGCTCCCCGTGCCTTTTGACCTTTTGGCCTACCCTTGGATCATGAAACTGAAGCTTCACCGTCACATTGTGCCAGAACTCTGTCGCTACTACCCTGCCAACCTCAATCCTCCATCTCCTAACCCCACGCCCTCCTACCCCCGACACAACCCTCACTCCAGATGACAGTCTCACCCCTTCTCCAACAAATTCCTCTATCGATCCAGCCTCCCCCACACTCACACACGGCTCATTCCACACCCTGGCCACTCATTGTGTGAAAAAGATTCTCCTCAGCCCCTCTCCCCATTGCATATTTCACCGATCCCCCTTGAATCTGTGTCCTCCTCTCGCTCTCGTTGCTACCCCCACCCCCTTCTCGGCTCCGCCACATTCAATGGGAACACATTCCTCCCTCCCGACTCTGTCCGAGACGCTCCTGCCGATTTGGAACCCCTCGATCAAATCACCTCTTGACCTTCTCTCTTCCCCAGGGAGAACAGGCCCCGATTTTCCCCACATAACTGATGTTCCTCTTCCCCAGATGCATTCTCGTCAACTTTTTCTGCACGCTCTCTCTCTCTACCTCTCTGATGCACGATCAATTACACAAAGACGAGAGTTGGATGCAATCGAGGCTTTATTACACTGAGATGTGTGGCCTCCTACAGCAACTGGCGAAATGGCTGCTGTACGAGGAGCACACATATTTATACTCCGCCTACTGGGCGGAGCCAGCAGACAGGGAACTACCCCCGTACCTGTAGTACAGGGCCTTACCACAAAGCACCTAATATATACATCAGTGGTGACTACCACATTCACCCCCTGTTAAAATTGAGTTCGGCGGGGGTGGTGGAGAACTATATACAAGTAGATGTTTTAAAGTACAGAAAAAAAATTGAGTTCAGAGTCCCGATCAAGCTACAGGTTCAGTCGGTCCGGAGCCTTGATCTGCCGTTGGGAGCGCCGCAGTGATGGCGGTGATTCCGGTGTCGGTGACTCTGGGAGCGTGCAAAATGCTCTTCATCCTCGGGCGTGGGCAGGGGGAGGACGGATTGTTCTGGGGCGGGGGTGCGCCGGGGGAGGGGAGGGTGACGCCGGGCCGGAGGGGTGTGTGTGTGGAACCAGCTGGTGCCAGGTCCCTGAGGGAGACAGTATCTTGGCAGCCGTCGGGGTACGCTACGTAGGCATACTGGGGGTTGCCGTGGAGTAGCTGTACCCTCTCAACCAACGGGTCCGCCTTGTGGAGTCGTACGTGCTTACGGAGGAGTACGGGTCCTGGAGCTGCGAGCCAAGTCGGGAGCGACACCCCGGAGGTGGACGTCCTGGGGAAAGCAAAGAGACGTTCATGGGGTGTGTCATTAGTCGCAGTGCATAGGAGCGACCGAATGGCGTGCAGTGCGTTGGGGAGGACCTCCTGCCAGCGGGAGGCCGAGAGATTTCTGGACCGTAGGGCCTGCTGGACGGCCCTCCAGACCGTCCCATTCTCCCTCTCCACCTGCCCGTTTCCCCGGGGGTTGTAGCTGGTCCTGCTCGAGGCAATACCCCTGCTGAGCAGGAACTGACACAGCTCATCGCTCATGAATGAGGATCCCCGGTCGCTGTGGACATAGGCGGGGAAGTCGAACAGAGCGAAGATGGTGTTGAGGGCTTTGATGATGGTGGCGGACATCATGTCGGGGCATGGGATGGCGAAGGGGAATCTGAAATATTCATCGACCACACTGAGAAAGTACGTGTTACAGTCGGTGGAGGGGAGGGGCCCTTTGAAGTCCCGCTGATGCGTTCAAAGGGGCGGGAGGCCTTCACCAGGCACGCACGGTGTGGCTGGTAGAAGTGCGGTTTGCACTCCGCGCAGACCTGGCAGTCCCTGGTGATTGCCCTGACTTCCTCGACGGAGTAGGGCAGATTGCGGGCCTTGATGAAATGGTACAACCGTGTGACTCCCGGGTGACAAAGGTTGTCGTGCAGAGTCCGGAGTAGGTCCACCTGTGCGTTGGCACATGTACCTCGGGATAGGGCATCGGGGGGCTCGTTGAGCTTACCGGGGCGATACAAAATCTCGTAGTTGTAGGTGGAGAGCTCGATCCTCCACCTCAAGATTTTATCGTTCTTGATCTTGCCCCGCTGTGTGTTGTTAAATATGAAGGCTACCGACCGTTGGTCAATGAGGAGAGTGAATCTCCTGCTGGCCAGGTAATGCCTCCAATGCCGCACAGCTTCAACGATGGCTTGGGCCTCTTTTTCGAGGGATGCCGAATTTCGGAGGCATGAAGGGTTTGTGAAAAGAATGCCAACAGCCTGCCTGCCTGGTTGAGGGTGGCGGTTAGAGCGACATCTGATGCGTCGCTCTCGACTTGAAATGGTAACGTCTCGTCGACTGCGTGCGATGTCAGCCTTAATACGGTTGAAGGCCTGGTGAGCCTTAGCCCTTAGGGGTAAAAGAGTGGATTGAATGAGTGGGCGGGCCTTGTCCGCATAATTTGGGACCCACTGGGCGTAGTAAGAAAAGAACCCCAGGCAACGTTTGAGGGCCTTGGGGCAGTGGGGGAGGGGGAGTTCCATGAGGGGGCACAGGCAGTCGGGATCGGGCCCCAGGACTCCGTTCTGGACCACATAGCCGAGGATGGCTAAATGGTTCGTGCTGGACACGCACTTCTCCTTGTTGTCGGTTAGGTTGAGGAGAGTGGCGGTGTGGAGAAATTTGGCAAGGTTGGCGTCGTGGTCCTGCTGATCGTGGCCGCAGATGGTGACATTGTCTAGGTACGGGAAAGTTGCCCGCAGCCCGTACCGGTCAACCATTCGGTCCATCTCCCGTTGGAAAACCGAGACCCCGTTGGTGACGCCAAAGGGAACCCTAAGAAAGTGGTAAAGGTGGCCATCTGCCTCGAAGGCAGTGTATGGGCGGTCCGCCTTGCGAATGGGGAGCTGGTGGTAGGCGGATTTTAGGTCGACAGTTGAGAAGACCCGGTACTGTGCAATCTGACTGACCATATCAGATATGCGTGGGAGGGGGTACACGTCGAGCTGCGTGTACCTACTGATGGTCTGACTGTAGTCCACGACCATCCTGTGTTTCTCCCCAGTTTCACAACTACCACCTGGGCTCTCCAGGGGCTGTTGCTGGCCTCGATGATGCCTTCCCGAAGCAGCCGCGGGGTCGAGCGTGTCCCCTTCTAAGAGGTACTGGCGGATGTAATCCGACCCTATCCCCGTAACAAAAGCGTCTCTCTTGAGCAAGTTCAAGTGTTCCGTGGCCGAGACGGCCTGACAGTCACAGTCTCTGACTAGGGGAATTAGAGCACGCCAGAAATCTTCCACTGACTCACCAGGAAGTTGACGACGAGTGGAGAGGATGTGTCTGGCGTAGAGTGTGTTAGTCCGCTGAGCGTAGTTTTCCTTCAGTAGCGCCATGGCGTCTTTGTAGGTCGGTGCGTCCTGGATAAGTGGAAAGACGTTGGAGCTCAGCCGCGTGTAGAGGATCTTCCGGAATTGGGTCTGGTGCAGACCTGATGTAAGCTTCGAAAGAGGCTAGCCAATGTTCAACGTCCTTTTTGGCGTTGTCTGCTTGCGGATGCAGCTGCAGGCGATCCGGCTTGATGCGGAGGTCCATCTTATGAAAACTTAGTGTAATAAATTGATGCACGATCAATTACACAAAGACGAGAGTTGGATGCCATCGAGGCTTTATTACACTGAGATGCGTGGCCTCCTACAGCAGCTGGCGAAATGGCTGCTGTTCGGAGAGCACACATATTTATACTCCGCCTACTGGGCGGAGCCAGCAGGCAGGGAACTATCCCCGTACCTGTAGTACAGGGGCCTTACCACAAAGCACCTAATATATACATCAGTGGTGACGACCACACTCTCTACCTCTCTGTCTCTCTCTCTTCCTCGCTGTCTCCCTCTTTGTGTGTCTCTCACTCTCTCTCTCTCTCTCTCTCCGTCTCTTGTTGTCTCTCTCTCTCGGTCTCTGTCGCTCTCTGTCTCTCTCTCTGTCCTTGTCTCTCTCTCTCCCTTTCTGTCTCTCTCTTTCTTCCTCTCTCTGTCTCTCACTCTCCGGGCGGGATTCTCCGTTAGCCATCGCCAAAATCAGGAAATGTGATTTGGCAGAGAATAGCTTCCGACGCCAAAATTGTGGTAGGCACAGATTTGACGCCAAATTGGGATTCTTCGTCACCTCGAAAACGGCGTCAATGAGTTTCACTCCGTACGTACAGAAGGCACCGTTTACATATCATTAACGGCCCCTGCCCGGTATTCTCCAGGGCCTCCGATGGGCTGAGTTCCCGAAGGCGTGGTTCACTTGTGCTTTTAAAAATCATCAACCAGCTTGGTGGCTGCTGAGGGAGAGAGAGGGTAGGGAAAGTGTCCAACATCGCCATAATTTGCTGACAGTTGTGCCACTGGCCGGGGGGGGCTTCTGCCAGGGCCGGGGGGAGTAGCGGGGGGTGGCCAGGAGGTGGACAATGGGGTCAGGGTGGACGGGCACAGAACCATTGCCGCAGCCTGCAAAGCAGCCATGCAGTTGCGCAGGCCGCTGTGAACCTAGTGCCGCGGGTCGTATAGGTGACCCTTCAGGACACACCACTGGGTGCCCTCTGCCCCAGCTGACCCATCAGCTGTATGGGCACAGTCCAGCACAACCAGTGCCATCTTGTTGGCTGGGATGAGTGTGTGTGGGGAGTGGAATGTGTCTGTGTGGCTGCAGCTTGTCAGCCTCCCGAGTGTCAATCACGGACCCGGCGAATCCCGCACCGTTTTTCAGTGGAATCGATTGTGTTCCACGTGGCACCGGTGCTAGCCCCTTAACGGTAGCGGAATTGGTCCAGGTGCAGCGCCGATCTTTCCGTCGTAAAAGTCCGCAGATTCTCAGTTGGAGTCAGCACTTAGTCTCAGGAATGGAGAATTCTGTCCCATGTCTCTTTTTTCACTCACTGGGTGCGCTGTTCTGGCCTCATCACACTCTCACTCAAGCGAAACGAGGCCAGTGAATAGCAGGAGAGGCCAAAAACAGGAACCGCGCCAGGCACCAAACAGTTTGCAATGTAGCCGACCCACTCCCGTAGGCGGAATCGGTATCCCACCGAGAACCCAATTATCACCACTTCAGCCCCATTTCCATACAATTAACAAGAGTCACCCCATTTCCAACCGCCTCCCGTCATTCAGCGGCCTCCCCAGCAAGTGGTCACGCGGGCGCCAATTAGTACTCCTTATGACAAACATGAACCTGGCGGAAGGGCTTCTGTGGGGAGCCGAGGAGGTGAGTAGCCATCTTTGCTCACAGGCAAAGAGACCAGGGCTGCAGGGCTTGCTGTTCCTGTACTCGGTGGGGGGTGGGGTCCCTCGGCTGAGGGTGAGGGGACCCTCAGCAGGGGTGGGCTGGCATGGGAGGATAGGGGAGGCGCTGGGGGGCAACCGCTTGCTGCACCACCATGTCAAACCCTGGATTGTGTGTCCCCGTTCTGGGGCTGCCCTTGTCCTGCCCGTCTGCCCCCGGACTGTAGCCACCTAAGTTGGCCAACACCCAATTTAAAATGGAGAACAGCAAAGGCTGAAGGGAAATTCAGCCAACAGAGGCAGAAACCAGCAGGTGCAGGTTTGCTGTGTATTTAACTCTGCAAAAGCCCAGACAGCATCGATACCAGCGACCATCAGCATAATAATGTAGCAGCCATCTACATACTAATAAGCAATCCCCGGGAACAATCGCAACATTTAGGACAAACAAAGCTAAGCCAGACTCCCCGGCGCCAGCAGGAGCCAACACAAAAGAGGTTAACGGACACCTCAGGACCGCCCATCGATCAGGGAACCACTCCAGTATTGGAGAAATCGAACCAAGCGATTGGAACAAAGTCCAATCACCTAGACCCAGGTACAGGGACCGCCCCGAAAGGCGGGAAGCCCCTGGGGACTATAAAAGTTAAGCCCCAAGCTCAAATCGTTCTCCTTGACCGGGTCACTCAGCAACGCGAAGTAACCCCTGAGAGTGAACGGTCCAAGCTGCCGCATCCCTGAAGGAAGTCTCAAGTCAACGCTCGCTACGAGATAGGCGCTCCTAGCTACCAGTCCATACCGGCTTTGAATCCCGCAGTTTCAGATTCCGAATGAAAGGCCATTTGTTCCCCTGACCTGGTGGGCCAGTCCGAAGTTAGGTATAGGCCTGTTAGTTGTAGAAGTAGCTTAGACGTAAAATTTGTGTGTAAGTAGCGATTACTGGGTATAATAAATGTGCTTTGAATCTTACTAATTGGTGTGTTGAGTTAGTGATCATTACTTGGACTTGAACCTCGTGGCGGCATCATAAAGATACCTGGCGACTCGAGAGCAAAGGTTATAAAACAGAGCCAATTGAACCAACCAAAAGTTAGCAACATATTACTGCCGACATTCTGACGGGACCTAATCTAGAAGTGGCTTAACCACTCCGGGAGAACCCAAAAATTTGAATTGGAAATCCAATTGGGAACAGAAAAAACCCACAAGTGTTCAAGCAGTTCTGATCAATCCTCATAATTCGGAAGTGTGTGTATGCATGCGTAACTAACAGGGCTATAAGGTAAACTGATAGATTTTTTGTTGCGACAAAACTGTCGGAAGTTTGTACTTCGGAAATTAGCGAAAGCCGTACCCGTATTTACAGCACCGCCTTAATACCCCTGTCCCAAATTTAAAAGAAGCATTCGGATAAGAAAGATGGCAATGCAGGGCCTCATGAACCCAGAAGAATTTGCGGCTGCAGCGACCAGCAGCAGTAGAGTAGGACAGTGTCCAGTATGGGAGGAAGAAATTAGGAAGTACCTCAAAGGGAAAGGATGGCCCCTTTGGAGCGAATTCTGTAACAACAAGGAAACAGGTCCCGGGAGTATAGGACATACTTGGTGGGAGAACCTGAGTGAGATTCACAAAAAGAGCTTAGGAAAAGCTCGCAAGCCGATGGCAATCGTGTCCTGCTTGGCACAATTGCGAGGCACAGAGGAGGTCGTTAGGATGCTCCGGAAAGAGATAGAAGGCATACATCGAATGAGCAAGGTTGATGTCAGTGAGGTAGAAAGAGAGAATGTAGAGTTAAGGAGGAAGTTGGCAACAAAAGACGGAGAGGTGGATGATGCCAAGTGGGCACACCAGTGCTGTCTGGCGCACCTAAGCAGCTTCCAGTCCCAGTATGAAAAGGCCTATCAGGACACGCAACGTGCAGTCCTGGTACGAGAAGAAACCGAGAAGCAGGTAGAAGCATTGCAGAGGCAGTGCAGTGACCTGAAGGCAGCATTAAGAGCACTCCATGCTGCCACCACGGAGCAAAGACAAAGCTCACTAGACCACGCAAAGTGCCGGAAGCAGATTGCAGAGCTGCAATTGCTGCTTTCAGTCCAAAAAGGATTCCAGGAAACCTTTGGAGCACAGTTAGATGAGGAAGACGGCCCTGATTGGGAAGAGTTAAACGAGACAGCGCAGAGATATGTTCAGGGAACATGTGCGCAGGGAAAGCCACAAAAGAGAAAAGCGCCCCAACCCCCCCACAGAGCAGATAGTTCAGGCTCCAATGAACACCCACCGCACAGCCACATTGGACGACACGGAATTTTTGTATACCACCCCCTTAACAGTGACCCAATTACGGGACGCGTGCGAGAAAATCACACCGTTCCTCCCCACCTCAGACCCCCACCACTTCTTTGCCAGAGTAAAGCAGCAGGCGACCATGTACAGCCTGGATGAGCGAGAGCACGTAAAGCTCACAGTTTTGAGTTTGGACCCTTCAGTCGTAGCAGCCCTTCCCGACCCACAGAACGTAGGAGGAGGCCCCCTTGCAGAAATGCATACCGCGATCCTAGACGCGATCGGGTATAACCGGGGTGACCCCGTAGATGGCCTCAACAAATGCAGGCAAAAGAAAACCGAGCACCCCACAGCGTTTGCTGGACGCCTGTGGATCCATTTTGCAGCAGTTTTTGGAGACTTAGACCGCACCCATTTGTCCCCAGACAACATGGCCAAATGTACCTGCACCCTTATCTCCCATGCCACAGAAACAGGACAAAAAGCTTGTGCGAATTATGATCCCTCAGAGGAGGCTCATAACGAGAAATAGGTCGTAAAAAGATTGTCCCGCGCCTGGGAGCAGTCTATACAAAACAAACCCGCAGTTAAAAATCCAGAAGAAAAGCAGGCAGGAGCAGACATACAAGCAGTAAAATCACACCAGAACCCCGCATGGGTAAATGAAGGAAAGAACAGCTCCCCACGAAAGTCACAGGAGTGCTACAACTGTGGACAGTTGGGACACTATGCAAGAGAGTGCAATGCCCCACGAAAGGCACAGAGAGCCCAGCAGACGGGCACTCTGAGTAAGAAAAAGACATACCCATTCATAGTGTTAGCACCCGTTCAGATCAGATGGACCTGACCGGAACAGACTGATGGTTTACGGGCTCCCCCAGTTGGGTCTGCGACACCCTTTGGGATAGGTCCGGACGACCGGTAGTTGCAGTAAGAATTCGGGGACAGCCCATCGAATTTCTCTGGGACACAGGAGGGTCCCGCACCACAATAAATTCCTCCACCATGTTCCAAAAGGACACGTGGCCCACTACAGCCACTATCACCCTCAGCGGCTTTACAGGCCACTCACAGCAGGGACACATCACAGCCCCTGTACCCATTCAAATCGGTACCATCACCACCAAGCACCCCATAGTCTTAGGCGATCTGCCCCACACAGCAGAACACATTCTGGGAATCGATTTCATGAATTCCCACAACCTATCATTCGATCCAGTCAACCAGTGTGTCTGGAAAATGGCAAAATCCGCAAGAGCCCCCGCAACGCTCAACATAGGTGAATACGCGAACAAAATTAGCGCAGTAGGCGAATTTTGGTTCAACCCGACCACGCTTAGCACAGACAAGCCAGTTAGGGCAGTTTTACAAAAGAACAGGACAGCATTCGCGACCCACAAACACGACTGTGGACAGATGACTGGTTCCGTACAAATCACAGGACCTGACCCTAGACCCCAAAAGCAGTATGGATTTTCCCAAGAGGCAGAGGGAGAAATCTCAAAAGTAATCGAAAGCTTATTAGAGCAGGGCGTACTTAGATCA
Source organism: Scyliorhinus torazame (assembly GCF_047496885.1). NCBI lineage: Eukaryota > Metazoa > Chordata > Chondrichthyes > Carcharhiniformes > Scyliorhinidae > Scyliorhinus > Scyliorhinus torazame. The sequence goes on from NC_092722.1 coordinate 84,945,983, forward strand.
GTAGCCTCCACTAATAATGCCCCGATTTGGCCAGTGAGAAAGCCCGATGGATCATGGCGACTGACCATCGATTACCGGGAACTCAACAAAATCACCCCCGCAGCAGCCCCCACTGTAGCCACAAGTCCCGAGACCATGCTCAAGCAGGGACTCAATTCCCGATACTTTATGGTTTTGGACGTCAGTAATGGATTCTGGTCCATTCCATTGGCAAAGGCGTGCCAGTACAAATTTGCCTTCATCGTTAAAAATCAGCAGTACACGTGGACATGCCTTCCACAAGGATTCCATAACTCCCCCTCCATTTTCCATCGACAGCTGGCAAATGGTTTAGCCAAATTCTCTCGCCCCGAATGTCTGGTCCAGTACGTAGACGACCTATTCCTGCAGACAGACACCAAGGAAGAGCACATTGAGCTTCTGTCCGAACTCCCGGAACTCTTACATTCAATTGGTTGCCATGATGTGGAGATGTGTGATTCAATTGGTTGTAAAGTTAACCACAAAAAGGCCCAGATTTTGGAAAACAAGGTGATATATTTGGGTACAATTATCACACATGGTACAGTTTCCACATCCACAGGTTACACCCCACACACTCTCATGACCGGACGCCCCATGAAAGGCACAGAATATTTATTAGGTTTAGACTTGACCAGCCCCAAGGTGACGGCCCTCACACACGAGAACGCAGTCAAACAATTAGTGGAAAATGTAAAAACGGCTCAGCTAGCAGCCGCAGTGAAATTGGGCACAAGAAAGAAACAGAGCAAGGCCTGTTTCGATAAGACAGTGCAAGCGACTGAGTTCAGTGTGGGACAGCAAGTCATGCTCTCCGTATACAACCCCAGCACATTCCTGTCACCAAAATACTCGGGTCCGTACTCCATTGCGGACAAAGTACAAGATAAAGTCTACAAGATAAAGTACCCCAATGGAAAGACTGCGTGATTCCATATCAACCAGCTGAAGGCATATGGAACACAGTCTAACCACGCACACCACGTCATGCTCGACGCAGCAGACCACGCCCCGCCCACAGCCAACGTAACCCTACCATCCCCCAACACGTCCAGCCCAGCCACGGACTCGACCTCGACTCCACCCCCGAAATATACACTCCGCCCCAGAACGCCCACAGACTGCAGCAGCAGCGACTCGGACGATAGCCACAGCACGCCTCCCTACTATCCCCATGCAACCGGACCCACACCCAGTGAATCCGACCACGATTCGAGTGATCCCTTCACGATCACTTTCCTAAACAAACCCCACCACCGACCACCGACCTACAATGACGACCCCGATTCCATCCCCACAGAACTAGACACCACCTATTGGCACAGAGATAATTCGTACAGACTCGATCGGAATGACGAGAGCGATCCCAGATCACACCATGCAGCCCTATCAGCCCTGATAGATTCGAGAGTGTGGCACCCGGGAAAAGATGACGACTTTGAGTCTGACTCACAAAACGAGAACCCCTTTGCGACCCTGTTCGCAACCGATAACTGAGGTGTCCAGATGATGGTTTAAAAGGAACCGCTTGAGAGAAAACGGTGTCCTTTCTGATGGAACCTGCAGCATGTTTAATGTTGTTTGTACTTGCACTGTTAAATGTTGTATGTCAGACCGGATTTTTTTTTTCCACAGCCCCACGCCCTTTCGGCAGAAACCTCTGAGAACTTGCCCGCAGAGACTTGGTAATGTCCCAGATGCCAGTTCAGAGGAACTCGTTTGTCGACAGATACACAGACCCCCGTTCGTAACTGCCCTTCTGGTTCGAAGGAAGAACCAATACGGCAGCCCCACCACGATGGCTACATTTCTTGCCCGTTCTTGTCGGTTGCTCAGGCAGTGGAGAAACGGCTTGAGACTCGCCCTGCCTGGGAACCCCCCTCTGGTCAGCTACGCTCGGGTAGGGGAAACACGGCATTGGTCGCCGTCCTACCCGGGGACTCCATCCAAATCGTACCGATCGCGGCCCATACGCACCTCATTTCGGAAAGTTTGGTTCAAAAAGTTTTGTTTTGTTTCAGGTAACCCTTAGGTTGCCAACCACATGCTATTTACATCCTCAAGCATTTGGATGGTAAACCGCACAGTCTGCGAGACGGCTCACACTGGTTCAGTATTTGTAAGTGTGTCTAGTCCTAAAATTCGGTTTTTGGAGAAAGAGAAAATGAGAGAGTCACACATAGTGACCAAATATAAAGGGAGTAATTGGCACTAAAGGACAGACAGGCTATCATACGAGATGTTAAACCAAGATAGTAACAGACACTATGCTTGATTCCACAGAACTCCAGAAGCTCCAGGACCAGAGAAGAGAAGGGAAGAGAAGAGAAGTGAAAGAAGAAGAACCATGAGGACATCCTCCGCGTGGCTCATCGTGATAATGGACATTTGGTTGCGCGTGAACGCGAACCCCCTGACCTCAACCCCCCCCCCCCAGCCGTTAATGATTCATGTCCCCACAGTACCCAGAGCCCAGTCACAAGCGACACCACACCATCTTGGTGTGACAGGTTTATAACCTGGTATTCCCTGTCCTACATGATAGAATCCCTCTTGGTATTGGCGATACTCTGCTGCATCGTGCAGACTATCCGTCTGAGAAAATGGAGAAGAAGAGGCTACCGCGCTCGCACCCCGGTATTTCGGATCAGATGCCCTATTTTCGGATATGACCAGACCCCCGCGATCTATAATAAAGAACAGTCGTTTGCGTTTTTTGTTGTAAATAAAGAAATGTTCATGAGCAATTGTACAATCCTGATCTTGACCGTCAAGCCAGAAAATGTGTATAAAACTGCTATGATTTTGTGTGTATTGTTCAGGAAGTTAGTATGATGGAATGTTTGAGTGAGTGTAGTTTATTAAGGATAGTTAGAGGTTCCGATTTTCTTGTTTTATAATGCATGTCCCTGTTTGACATAGCGCCCCTTAGAATTGTCAGTTAAAAAATTTTTTGCATAGTTATGGTCAGTGTAGAGGCCATAGAAGAGTGCTCGCCGGGTCAGGGAATGAAGACAACGCAGTTATGTGATCCTTCACGCTTCACGTTAGGATCACAAGGAGGGAGTGTAGCCACCTAAGTTGGCCAACTCCCGATTTAAAATGGAGAACAGCAAAGGCTGAAGGGAAATTCAGCCAACACAGGCAGAAACCAGCAGGTGCAGGTTTGCTGTGTATTTAACTCTGCAAAAGCCCAGACAGCATCGATACCAGCAACCATCAGCATAATAATGTAGCAGCCATCTACATACTAATAAGCAATCCCCGGGAACAATCGCAACATTTAGGACAAACAAAGCTAAGCCAGACTCCCCGGCGCCAGCAGGAGCCAACACAAAAGAGGTTAACGGACACCTCAAGATCGCCCACCGATCAGGGAGCCACTCCAGTATTGGAGAAATCGAACCAAGCGATTGGAACAAAGTCCAATCACCTAGACCCAGGTACAGGGTCCGCCCCGAAAGGCAGGAAGCCCCTGGGGACTATAAATTTGGGAAAGGCCAAGTATAACAAAATTGGGCAGGAACTAGGGAATGTGGATTGGGAGCAGCTCTTTAAGGGTAAATCCACATTTAAAATGTGGGAGTCTTTTCAGGAAAGGTTGATTAGAGTGTAGGACAGACATGTCCCTGTGAAAATGAGGGATAGAAATGGCAAGATTAGGGAACCATGGATGATGGGTGGAATTGTGAGACTAGCGAAGATGAAAAAGGAAGCATACATAAGATCTAGACGACGTAAATCTGATGAAGCTTTGGAGGAATATCGGGAAAGTAGGACAAATCTCCAACGCGCAATAAAGAGGGCTAAAAGGGGTCATGAAATATCTTTGGCTAACAGGGTTAAGGAAAATCCCAAAGCCTTTAATTCGTATATAAGGAGCAAGAGGGTAACTAGAGAAAGGATTGACCCACTCAAAGACAAAAGAGGGAATTTATGCGTGGAGACAGAGGAAATGGGTGAGATTCTTAATGAGTACTTTGCATCGGTATTCACCAAGGAGAGGGACATGACGGATGTTGAGGCTAAGGATGGATGTTTAAATACTCTAGGTCAAGTCGGCATAAGGAAGGGGGAAGTTTTGGGTATTCTAAAAGGCATTAAGGTGGACAAGTCACCAGGTCCGGATGGGATCTATCCCAGGTTACTGAGGGAAGCGAGGGAAGAAATAGCTGGGGCCTTAACAGATATCTTTGCAGCATCCTTGAGCACGGGTGAGGTCCCGGAGGACTGGTGAATTGCTAATGTTGTCCCCTTGTTTAAGAGGGTAGCAGGGATAATCCAGGGAATTATAGACCTCTGAGCTTGACGTCAGTGGTAAGCAAACTGTTGGAGAAGATACTGAGGGATAGGATCTATTCACATTTGGAAGAAAATAGACTGATCAGTGATAGGCAGCATGGTTTTGTGCAGGGAAGGTCATGTCTTACAAACCTAATAGAATTTTTTGAGGAAGTGACAACGTTAATTGATGAGGGAAGGGCTATATTTGGGCAGCACGGTAGCATTGTGGATAGCACAATTGCTTCACAGCTCCAGGGTCCCAGGTTCGATTCCGGCTTGGGTCACTGCCTGTGCGGAGTCTGCACATCCTCCCAGTGTGTGCGTGGGTTTCCTCCGGGTGCTCCGGTTTCCTCCCACAGTCCAAAGATGTGCAGGTTAGGTGGATTGGCCATGATAAATTGCCCTTAGCGTCCAAAATTGCCCTGAGTGTTGGGGGCGGGGGGGTTATTGGGTTATGGGGACAGGGTGGAGGTGTTGACCTTGGGTAGGGTGCTCTTTCCAGGAGCCGGTGCAGACTCGATGGGCCGAATGACCTCCTTCTGCACTGCAAATTCTATGATAAATTCTAGATGTCATATACATGGACTTCAGAAAGGCGTTTGATAAAGTTTCCCATGGCAGGTTGATGGAAAATGTGAAGTCGTATGGGGTTCAGGGTGTACTCGCTAGATGGATAAAGAACTGGCTGGGCAACAGGAGGCAGAGAGTAGTGGTGGAATGGAGTGTCTCAAAATGGAGAAAAGTGACTAGTGGTGTTCCACAGGGATCCGTGCTCGGACCACTGTTGTTTGTGATATACATAAATGATCTGGACGAAGGTATAGGTGGCCTGATTAGCAAGTTTGCAGATGATACTAAGATTGGTGGAGTTGCAGATAGCGAGGAGGACTGTCAGAGAATATAGCAAAATATAGATAGATTGGAGAGTTGGGCAGAGAAATGGCAGATGGAGTTCAATCCAGGCAAATGCGAGGTGATGCATTTTGGAAGATCTAATTCAAGAGTGGACTATACGGTCAATGGAAGAGTCCTGGGGAAAATTGATGTACGGAGAGATCTGGGAGTTCAGGTCCATTGTACCCTGAAGGTGGAAACGCAGGTCGATAGAGTGGTCAAGAAGGCATACAGCATGTTTGCCTTCATCGGACGGGGTATTGAGTACAAGAGTCGGCAGGTCATGTTACAGTTGTATAGGACTTTGGTTAGGCCACATTTGGAATACTGCGTGCAGTTCTGGTCGCCACATTACCAGAAGGATGTGGATGCTTTAGAGAGGGTGCAGAGGAGGTTCACCAGGATGTTGCCTGGTATGGAGGGTGCTAGCTATGAAGAAAGGTTGAGTAGATTAGGATTGTTTTCGTTGGAAAGACGGGGGATGAGGGGGGAGCTGATTGAGGTCGACAAAATTATGAGAGGTATGGACAGGGTGGATATCAACAAGCTTTTTCCAAGAGTGGGTGTGTCAATTACAAGGGGTCACAATTTCAAGGTGAGAGGGGGAAAGTTTAAGGAAGATGTGCGTGGAAAGTTTTTTTAACGCAGAGGATGGTGGGTGCCTGGAATGCATTGCCAGCGGAGGTGGTAGAGGCGGGCACAATAGCATCATTTAAGATGCATCCAGACAGATATATGAACGGGCGGGGAACAGAGGGAAGTAGATCCTTGGAAAATAGAAGACAGGTTTAGGTAAAGGATCTGGATCGACACAGGCTGGGAGGGCTGAAGGGCCTGTTCCTGTGCTGTAATTTTCTTTGTTCTTTGTTCACTTTTTGTCTCTCTTTCACTTTTTGTCTCTCTCTGTCCCTCTGTCTGTCTCTCTCTCTCTCTCTCTCACTCTCTGGATGGGGGATGGTGGACACTGGATGACGGATGGTGGACACTGGATGGTGGACACTGGATGGGGGATGGGGGACACTGGATGACGGATGGTGGACACTGGATGACGGATGGTGGACACTGGATGACGGATGGTGGACACTGGATGACGGATGGTGGACACTGGATGACGGATGGTGGACACTGGATGACGGATGGTGGACACTGGATGACGGATGGTGGACACTGGATGACGGATGGTGGACACTGGATGACGGATGGTGGACACTGGATGACGGATGGTGGACACTGGATGACGGATGGTGGACACTGGATGGGGATGGTGGACACTGGATGGGGATGGTGGACACTGGATGGGGGATGGTGGACACTGGATGACGGATGGTGGACACTGGATGACGGATGGTGGACACTGGATGGGGGATGGTGGACACTGGATGGGGATGGTGGACACTGGATGGGGGGTGGTGGACACTGGATGGGGGATGGTGGACACTGGATGGGGGATGGTGGACACTGGATGGGGGATGGTGGACACTGGATGGGGGATGGTGGACACTGGATGGGGGATGGTGGACACTGGATGGGGGTGATAGGCACTGAGTGGGGATTTAATTCCTACAGTGCAGAAGGGTCTGTCCTAAACGATAGCGTCTGAGAAGTGTGAGGATTTTGGTGGAAAGAATGAGAAGGTGAATATAAAATAAATGATACTGATGGTGACCGGACAGGTTGATGAGGATATTTACAAAAGGATTTATCAATAGAGATGCAGAATAAAAAAGTGAAGATGTTCTGCTGAAACTATTTAACTCATTGGCAGGGCCCCAGTTGACTTTGTGTCCAATTCTGGGCCCGACACTTTAGGAATGATGTTTTGGAGAAGATTTCACAGTTCAGTTGCAGGGATGAGGGGATCTCAGTTAATCTGGAGAAGCTGGGCTCGTTGTCCTTAAGAGCAGATACGGTTCAGGGGGAGATTTAATTGAGGCATCCACAATCAAGAGGGGGTTTCGATAGAGTAAATAAGGAGAATGTGTTTCCAGTGGCAAGAGGTCAGTAACCAGAGGGGACATAGATTGGAGAGGTTGGTTAATGAACCCGAGGAGGAGATGAGAGGAATTGTTTTAACACAGCGAGTTGTTGTGATCTGGAAGGCACTGCCTGAAAGCTCAGTGGAAGCAGATTCAATAGAAATGCTCACAGGGGGAATTGGAGAAATACTGGAAGGGAAACAAATTGCAGGGTTGTGGGGAAAGAGGAAAGGGATGTGCACTTCCCGTCTTCAACACCTTGCTTTCATTTAATGTTGATGTCTTCCGATTATTGTTGCTTATGTCCACGTTTACAGTGGGAACTGCGATGGAAACATGTCACGCTGTAATAACACCTCCCTGCCAGTAGCAGTGCTAGAGAGCCTCATGGTGTTTACAGTGCCAGGGACTGGGTTTGAATCCCGGCCTGGGTCACTGTCTGTGCAGAGTCTGTACGTTCTCCCTGTGTCTGCGTGCGTTTTCTCCGGGGGCTCCGGTTTCCTCCCACAGTCCAAAGGTGTGCGGTTAGGTGGATTGGCCACACTAAATTACCCCATAGTGTCCAATGGTTAGGTGGGGTTACTGGTCATGAGGATAGGGTGGAGGTGTGGGCCTAAGTAGGGTGCTCAGAGGGCAGCATGGTGGCACAGTGGTTAGCTCTGCTGCCTCATGGCGCCGAGGTCCTAGGTTCGATCCCAGCTCTGGGTCACTGTCCGTGTGGAGTTTGCACATTCTCCCCGTGTTTGCGTGGGTTTCGCCCCACAACCCTAAGATGTGCAGCGTAGGTGGATTGGCCATGCTAAATTGCCCCCGAATTGGAAAAAGTAATTGTGTGCTCTAAATTTTTTTTTAAAGTAGGGCGCTCATTAATGGGCTGGTGTAGACTCAATGGGCCGAATGTCCTCCATCTGCATTGTAAATCCTATGATTCTATGATTTTATAATTCTCCGTCTCACTCTTTCACTCTGTCTCACTCTCTCTCTATCTCTGAGTCTTATTCTCTATCTCTCCCTCTCTCTGTTCCTATCGCTCTCCGTCTCTCTGTCTGTCTCTCCGTATCTTCCGTTCTTCCTTGTCACTTCCCGCAAAAAGAGTTGTTTCACATTTCCCCGCATTGACCTTCGTCTGCCACCTGCCCGCCCAATTCACCAACTTGACTATGTCCTTTTTTAAAAAAATATATTTTATTCAAATTTTTTGGCCAAACAAAACAATACAAAGGTTATCCTTTTTACAACAATAAAACAGTATAAATAACAGTGGCCGTTTTTAACAAATAAATAAATTATATATATATATATATAAACTAAATGGCAACTGCCATATCAAAAATAATAACTCTCCAAAAATAAAATCAAACAATCCAATATACATAGCCTAATACAGATATCTATACAAAAACATCCCTGAGGACCCGCCCGGGCTCTTTCCCCCCCCCCCCTCCCCCTGGGCTGCTGCTGTTACCTTCCCATTTCCTTTATCGTTCTGCGAGATAGTCAATGAACGGTTGCCACCGCCTGGTGAACCCTTGAGCCGAACCCCTTAGCGTGAACTTTATCCGTTCTAGTTTTATAAACCCTGCCATGTCATTTATCCAGGTCTCCACGCCCGGGGGTTTGGCTTCCTTCCACATAAGCAATATCCTTCGCCGGGCTACTAGAGACGCAAAGGCCAAAACATCAGCCTCTCTCGCCTCCTGCACTCCCGGCTCTTCTGCAACCCCAAATATAGCCAACCCCCAGCCTGGCTCGACCCGGACCCCCACCACCTTCGAAAGCACCTTTGCCACCCCCACCCAGAACCCCTGCAGTGCCGGGCATGACCAAAACATGTGGGTGTGGTTTGCTGGGCTTCTCGAGCATCTCCCACACCTACCCTCTACCCTGAAAAATTTACTGAGCCTTGCTCCGGTCATATGCGCCCTGTGCAGAACCTTGAATTGTATCAGGCTCAGCCTGGCGCACGAGGACGACGAGTTTACCCTACGTAGGGCATCAGCCCACAGCCCCTCCTCAATCTCTTCTCCCAGCTCTTCTTCCCATTTTCCTTTCAGCTCATCCACCATGATCTCCCCCTCGTCCCTCATTTCCCTGTACATATCCGACACCCTACCATCCCCCACCCATGTCCCTGAGATCACTCTATCTTGAATCTCCTGCATCGGGAGCTGCGGGAATTCCCTCACCTGCTGCCTCGCAAAAGCCCTCAGTTGCATGTATCGAAATTCATTCCCTTGGGGCAACCCATATTTTTCCGTCAGCGCTCCCAGACTCGCAAACGTCCCGTCTACGAACAGATCTCTCAGTTGCACAACCCCAGCTCTCTGCCATGCTCCAAATCCCCCATCTATTCTCCCCGGGAAAAACCTATGGTTATTTCTTATCGGGGACCGCACCGAGGCTCCCGTCCTTCCCCTATGTCGTCTCCACTGCCCCCAAATTTTTAGTGTTGCCACCACCACTGGACTTGTGGTGTATTTCTCCGGAGAGAACGGCAACGGCGCCGTCACCATTGCTTGCAGGCTGGTTCCCTTGCAGGACGCCATCTCCAATCTCTTCCACGCCGCTCCCTCCCATTTTCCCATCCACTTACACACCATTGAGATATTGGCGGCACAGTAGTATTCACTTAGGCTCGGTAGTGCCAACCCCCCCGCTATCCCTGCTACGCTGCAAGAAACCCCTCCTCACTCTCGGGGTCTTCCCGGCCCACACAAAACTCATGACACTTTTCTCAATTCTCTTGAAAAAAGCCTTCGTGACCATCACAGAAGGCACTGAAACACAAAAAGGAATCTCGGGAGGACTACCATTTTGACCGCCTGCACCCTACCCACCAGTGACAGAGGCACCATGTCCCATCTCTTAAAATCCTCCTCCATCTGTTCCACCAATCTTGTTAAGTTAAGCCTATGTAAGGTTCCCCAACTCCTGGCTATCTGAATCCCTAAGTACCGGAAATCTCTTGTCACCTTCCTCAGCGGTAAGTCATCTATTCCCCTGCTCTGCTCCCCCGGATGCACCACAAACAACTCACTCTTCCCCATATTCAATTTATACTCCGAAAATTCCCCAAACTCCCTAAGTGTCTGCATTATCTCAGGCATCCCCTCCACTGGGTCCGCAACATACAGCAGTAAATCATCTGCATACAAAGATACCCGGTGTTCTTCTCCTCCCCTGAGTACTCCCCTCCACTTCCTGGAGCCCCTCAGTGCTATGGCCAGGGGCTCAATCACCAATGCAAACAGTAACGGAGACAGGGGACACCCCTGCCTCATCCCTCTATGAAGACGGAAGTAGTCAGACCTCTGTCTGTTCATGACCACGCTCGCCACCGGGGCCCTATACAGCAGCTGTACCCATCTGATATACCCTTCTCCAAAACCAAATCTCCTCAGCACCTCCCACAGATAATCCCACTCCACTCTGTCGAAAGCTTTCTCGGCGTCCATCGCCACCACTATCTCCGCCTCCCCCTCTGGTGGGGGCATCATCATTACCCTAGCAACCTCCGTATGTTCGTGTTCAGCTGTCTCCCCTTAACGAACCCAGTTTGATCCTCATGGACCACCCCTGGGACACAGTCCTCTATCCTCGTCGCCATCACCTTAGCCAGGAGCTTAGCATCTACATTTAAAAGGGAAATGGGCCTGTAGGACCCACACTGCAGCGGGTCTTTTTCCTTCTTCAAAAGGAGCGATATCGTTGCCTCCGACATAGTCGGGGGCAGCTGCCCCCTTTCCCTGGCCTCATTAAAGGTTCTCGTCAAGAGCGGGGCCAGTAGGTCCATATACTTCCTATAAAATTCCACCGGGAATCCGTCCGGTCCCGGGGCCTTCCCCGCCTGCATGCTCCCAATCCCTTTTACCACCTCCTCCATCTCAATCTGTGCTCCCAGTCCCGCCCTCTCCTGCTCCTCCACCTTAGGGAATTCCAGCTGATCCAGGAAATGCATCATTCCCTCCTTCCCTTCCAGGGGCTGAGCCTTATATATCCTCTCATAAAATGCCTTGAACACCCCGTTCACTCTCTCCGCTCCCCGTTCCATCTCTCCCTCCTCATCTCTCACCCCACCTATCTCCCTCGCTGCTCCCCTCGTCCTCAATTGGTGGGCCAGTAGCCGACTCGCCTTCTCTCCATACTCATACTGTACACCCTGTGCCCTCCTCCACTGTGCCTCTGCCTTACCCGTGGTCAGCAGGTCAAATTCCACATGTAGCCTTTATCTTTCCCTGTACAGTCCCTCCTCCGGTGCCTCCGCATATTGCCTGTCCACCCTCAGAAGTTCTTTCAGCAATCGCTCCCTTTCTTTACCCTCTTGCTTCCCTTTATGTGCCCTTATGGATATCAGTTCCCCTCTAACCACTGCCTTCAACGCCTCCCAGACCACTCCCACCTGAACCTCTCCATTGTCATTAAGCTCCAAGTACCTTTTGATGCACCCCCTCACCCTTAAACATACCCCCTCATCCGCCAATAAGCCCATATCCATTCTCCAGAGTGGGTGCTGTTCTTTTTCCTCTCCTACCTCCAGGTCTACCCAATGTGGAGCGTGTCCGAAATAGCTATGGTCGTATATTCCGTCCCTGTCACCTTCGGAATCAGTGCCCTTCCCAAGACAAAAAAGTCTATCCGTGAGTATACTCTATGAACATGAGAGAAAAATGAGAACTCCTTACTCCTAGGCCTCCTAAATCTCCAGGGGTCTACCCCTCCCATCTGTTTCATGAAGTCCTTGAGCACCCTGGCCGCTGCCGGCCTCCTCCCGGTCCTGGACCTCGACCGGTCCAGCCCTGGATCAAGCACCGTATTGAAGTCTCCCCCCCATTACCAACTTTCCCGCCTCCAGGTCCAGGATACGTCCCAACATACGCCTCATAAAATTTGCATCATCCCAGTTTGGGGCATATACGTTCACCAGGACCACCGCCTCCCCTTGCAATCTGCCACTCACCATCACATATCTACCCCCACTATCCGCCACTATGGTCTTTGCCTCAAATAGTACCCGTTTCCCCACTAAGATAGCCACCCCCCTGTTCTTCGCATCTAAACCCGAATGAAACACCTGCCCCACCCATCCTTTATGTAGTCTGACCTGGTCTATCAGTTTCAGATGCGTCTCCTGCAACATAACCACATCTGCCTTTAATTTCTTTAGGTGTGCGAGTACCCGTGCCCTTTTAATCGGCCCGTTCAGCCCTCTCACGTTCCACGTGATCAGCTGGGTTGGGGGGCTCTTTACCCCACCCCCCCCTTGTCGACTAGCCATCCCCTTTTTTAACCCAGCTCCTCACCCGGTTCCCACGTACCCGTATATCCCCCCGACGGCGCCCTCCTGCCTCGACCACCCCATCCCATAACAGCTCCCCCTTCTCCTTAGCAGCAGCAACCCAGTTAAACCCCCTCCCCCCCCCCCCTCCGCTAGATCCCCCTCTAGCGTAGTTGCACCCCCCATGTTGCTCCCAGAAGTCAGCGAACTCTGGCTGACCTCGGCTTCCCCCCTTGTCCTCGGCCCCCACTGTGCGAGGCCCCCTCCTTCCTGCGTCCCTGTTCCCGCCATAATTACCATAGCGCGGGAACAAAGCCCGCGTTTCCCACTCGGCCCCGCCCCTAATGGCCGGCACCCACAGTTCCTCATACTCTCTCTCCTCCCCCCCCCCCCCCCAACATGGGGGAGAGAGAAAAGTTCCAGGATCGCAAAATTAACAAATTGAAAAAACCATCCCCCCCCCTTTTTTTTTCTCGCCCCACATAATCACCCCACCACTTTGTCCCAAAAGTTCTTTCTCTTGCCCGACTATTCCAGCTTCTCGTCCACAATGAATGTCCACGCCTCTTCTGCCGTCTCAAAGTAGTGGTGCTTCCCTTGGTGTGTGACCCACAATCTCGCCGGTTGCAACATTCCAAACTGGATCTTCTTTTTGTGAAGCACCGCCTTAGCCCGATTAAAACTTGCCCTCCTTCTCGCCACCTCCGCACTCCAATCCTGGTATACGCGGATCACCGCGTTCTCCCACCTACAGCTCCGAGTTTTCTTCGCCCATGTGAGGACCGTCTCTCTGACATTATAGCGGAGAAACCTCACCACTATAGCTCGGGGTATTTCTCCAGCCTTCGGTCTTCGCGCCAGAACTCGATAAGCTCCCTCCACCTCCAAGGGGCCCGTCGGGGCCACCGATCCCATTAGCGAGTGAAGCATCGTGCTCACATATGTTCCGACGTCCGCCCCTTCTGCGCCTTCGGGGAGACCCAGAACTCTTAGATTCTTCCTCCTCGAGTTATTCTCCAGCACCTCCAGCCTTTCCACACACCTTTTGTGCTGTGCCTCGTGCGTCTCTGTCTTCACCACCAGGCCCTGTATTTCGTCTTCATTTTCAGCAGCCTTTGCCTTCACGACCCGAAGCTCCAGCTCGTGTCCTCTGCTCCTCCTTTAGCCCTTCAATCGCCTGTAATATCGGGGTCAACAGCTCCTTCTTCAACTCCTTTTTCAGCTCTTCCACACAGAGCCGCATGAACTCTTGTTGGTCCGGGCCCCATAACACGCGGCCGCCTTCCGACGCCATCTTGCTTTGAGCTTCCCTTCCTTGCCGCTGCTCCAGAGGATCCTCCGCAATCCGGCCGCTATCCTCTCCCTTATCCATGCGTGTCCGGGGGGGATTCCCTTCTGGTTTACCGCACAGTGTTTTTGGCCATTTAAATTGCCGTTGGGGCTCCTATTAAGAGCCCAAAAGTCCGTTCCAACGGGAGCTGCCGAAACGTGCGACTTAGCTGGTCATCGCCGCACACGGAAGTCGACTATGTCCTTTTTGAAGTCCTACATCGTCCTCCTCACTGCCCGCAAAGCTTCCAAGTTTTGTGTCATCTGCAAATTTGAAATTGCACCCAGTAGACTAAGTTCTAGGTCGTTATTATATGTATATATATCGGAAAGAGCAAATACTGACCCCTGGGGAACACCACTACAAATCTCACTCCAGACTGAAAAAAGGACATCCATTAACCATTGGTCTCTGGTTCCAGCCACGCAACCAATTCAGGATCCATCTTGCTCCTACCTCTTTTATTCCAGAAGCTGTAACATTTCTCACAAGCTTATTGTGCAGCAATGCATCGAAATGTCATTTGCAACCCGTGCACACCATATTGATAACATTACCCTCATCAATCCTCTCTTATTAAAAAAAATCCAGCAGGTTCATTAGACAGGGTGCCCGAGGCCCATCAACTCTCTGTAACCCAGGTTTCTAACTGAGTGAAGTATCCCAAACACAGAGAATTGCCCCAGGAAAAAAACAACCCTCCATACCATCCCCATCAAACATTCCCAGGAAACGTACAGCATTGTGTTAGATACAGAGAAAAGCCCCATCATCACTGGCTCCATCAAACACTCCCAGGACAGGGTTAGATACAGAGTAAAGCTCCTTCTATAGTGTCCCTCAAACACTCCCATGACAGCTACAGCACGAGGTTAGGTACAGAATAAAGCTCCCTCTACACTGTCCACATCAAACACTCCCAGGAAACGTACAGCATAGTGTTAGATACAGAGTAAAGCTCCCTCTACACTGTCCCCATCAAACACTCCCAGGACAGGTACAGCACGGGGTTAGATACAGGGTAAAGCTCCCTCTACACTGTCCCTATCAAACACTCCCATGACAGCTACAGCACGGGGTTAGAAACAGGGTAAAGCTCCCTCTACACTGTCCCCATCAAACACTCCCAGGACAGATACAGCACGGGGTTAGATACAGAGTAAAGCTCTCTCCAAACTGTCCCCATCAAACACTCCCAGGATAGGTACAGCGCGGGGTTAGATACAGAGTAAAGCTCCCTCTACACTGTCCCCATCAAATACTCCCAGGACAGGTACAGCACGGGGTTAGATACAGAGTAAAGCTCCCTCTACACCGTCCCCATCAAACTCTCCCAGGACATTTACAGCACGGGGTTAGATACAGAGTAAAGCTCCCTCCACACTGTCCCCATCAAACTCTCCCAGGACATTTACAGCACGGGGTTAGATACAGAGTAAAGCTCCCTCCACACTGTCCCCATCAAACACTCCCATGACAGCTACAGCACGAGGTTAGGTACAGAATAAGGCTCCCTCTACACTGTCCACATCAAACACTCCCAGGAAACGTACAGCATAGTGTTAGGTACAGAGTAAAGCTCCCTCTACACTGTCCCCATCAAACACTCCCAGGACAGGTACAGCACGGGGTTAGATACAGGGTAAAGCTCCCTCTACACTGTCCCTATCAAACACTCCCATGACAGCTACAGCACGGGGTTAGATACAGGGTAAAGCTCCCTCTACACTGTCCCCATCAAACACTCCCAGGACAGATACAGCACGGGGTTAGATACAGAGTAAAGCTCTCTCCAAACTGTCCCCATCAAACACTCCCAGGACAGGTTCAGCACGGGGTTAGATACAGAGTGAAGCTCCCTCCACACTGTCCCCATCAAACACTCCCGGGACAGATACAGCACGGAGTTAGATACAGAGTAAAGCTCCCTCCACACTGTCCCTATCAAACACTCCCAGGACAGGTACAGCACGGGGTTAGATACAGGGTAAAGCTCCCTCTAAACTGTCCCTATCAAACACTCCCATGACAGCTACAGCACGGGGTTAGATACAGAGTAAAGCTCCCTCCACACTGTCCCCATCAAACACTCCCAGGACAGATACAGCACGGGGTTAGATACAGAGTAAAGCTCCCTCTACACAGCCCCATCAAATACTCCCAGGACAGGTACAGCACGGGGTTAGATACAGAGTAAAGCTCCCTCTACACCGTCCCCATCAAACTCTCCCAGGACATTTACAGCACGGGGTTAGATACAGAGTAAAGCTCCCTCCACACTGTCCCCATTAAACACTCCCAGGACAGGTACAGCACGGGGTTAGATACAGAGTAAAGCTCCCTCTACACTGTCCCTATCAAACACTCCCATGACAGCTGCAGCACGGGGTTAGATACAGAGTAAATCTCCCTCTACACTGTCCCCATCAAACACTCCCAGGACAGGTACAGCGCGGGGTTAGATACAGAGTAAAGCTCCCTCTGCACTGTCCCCATCAAACACTCCCAGGACAGGTACAGCACGGGGTTAGATACAGAGATCACAAAAGGGACTGTTGTCCCCTAAAGTGAGGAGACCCCTGGGGATTCCAGCCTTTGGGGAGGATATGATGAAATTCCACCCGTTCTGGTGCCTTGGCCATAGGCTGCACTCTGAGTGCGTCAGCCTTGCATTCAGACAGAGGCAGAGTGAGGGGGACTTACCGGACCATCTCGCAGTCAGACCACCTCGCTGTTGCCGAGGAACAGGACAGGGTCGAGTGCGAGGCCTACAATAATGACGGACAGCCGATGTCTGCCTCCCCTCTGCAAGACTGCTGTTCACTTTCTTCCGCACTGGCCCGTGTTCGCTGTCACATTCACCACATCTCGCCACTACCTCTCTCTCTCTATCTCTCACTCGCAAAATATCTTTCTCTCTCGCGTGTCATGCAGTATCTCGCTCTTTCGCTCTCTCTCTCGCTTTGTGGTTACGTGCCCAGAGATGTGACTTCTGGGTCGCGTAATGGTGAAGCAAGCTGCTTGGGGTGAGGGAGAGGGAAGCACAGAGAGAGAGAGAGATAGAGCGAGAGAGCGAAAAGAGTTGCAGAAATTGTAGCCGCAGAAAAGGAGGAAGTCACAGGCCTGGGAGGAACAAATGGGCAGGCAGTCAGCCCAGTGGGTTCAATTGGCGGTGGGGAGGGTGTTCATATATAAAATGGTAGATGCCCGGGAGCGAGTTACAGACTGGAACCTAATCGAGGGGTTTGGCGTGGATTATATATAGAATAACAGATGCCCGGGAGTGAGTTACAGGCTGGAACCTAATCGAGGGGTTCGGGGTGGTTTATATATAGAGTAACAGATACCCGGGAGTGTGTTACAGACTGGAATCTAATCGAGGTGTTCGGGGTGGTTTATATATAAAATAACAGATACCCGGGAGTGAGTTACAGACTGGAATCTAATCGAGGGGTTCGGGGTGGTTTATATATAGAATAACAGATACCCGGTAGTGAGTTACAGACTGGAATCTAATCGAGGGGTTCGGGGTGGTTTATATATAGAATAACAGATACCCGGGAGTGAGTTACAGACTGGAATCTAATCGAGGGGTTTAGGGTGGTTTATATATAGAATAACAGATACCCGGGAGTGAGTTACAGACTGGAATCAAATCGAGGGGTTTGGGGTGGTTTATATATAGAATAACAGACACCCGGGAGTGAGTTACACACTGGAATCCAATCAAGATGTTCAGGGTGGTTTATAGATAGAATAACAGATACCCGGGAGTGAGTTACAGACTGGAATCCAATCGAGGGGATCAGGGTGGTTTATATATAGAATAGCAGATACCCGGGAGTGAGTTACAGACTGGAATCTAATCGAGGGGTTCAGGGTGGTTTATATATAGAATAACAGGTACCTGGGAGTGAGTTACAGACTGGAATGTAATCGAAGGCTTTGGGGTGGTTTATATATAGAATAACAGGTACCCGGGAGTGAGGTACAGACTGGAATCTAATCGAGGGGTTCCGGGTGGTTTATATATAGAATAACAGATATCTGGGAGTGAGTTACAGACTGGAATCTAATCGAGGGGTTTGGGGTGGTTTATAAAGAGAATAACAGATACCTGGGAGTGAGTTACAGACTGGAATCTAATCGAGGGGTTCTGGGTGGTCTATATATAGAATAACAGATACCCGGGAGTGAGTTACAGACTGGAATCTAATCAAAGGGTTCGGGTGCTCTATATATAGAATAACAGATACCTGGGAGCGAGTTACAGTGTGGAATATAATCGAGGGGGTCAGGGTGGTAATAGAATAATGGACACCCGGGAGCGAGTTACAGACTGGAATCTAATCGAGGGGTTTGGGGTGGTTTATATATAGAATAGCAGATATCCGGGAGTGAGTTACAGACTGGAATCTAATCGAGCGGTTTGGGGTGGTTTATATATAGAATAACAGATACCCGGGAGTGCGTTACAGACTGGAATCTAATCGAGGGGTTTGGGGTGGTTTATATATAGAATAACAGATACCCGGGAGCGAGTTACAGACTGGAATCTAATCGAGGGGTTTGGGGTGGTTTATATATAGAATAACGGACACCCGGGAGTGTGTTACAGACTGGAATCAAATCGAGGGTGGGTAGGTCAGTTTCACTCGGGGCTGGATGCCAAAAATCGAGAGGTGGCGATCTTGGTGGGAAAGAAGGTGTTATTCGAGGCGTCGAGCATTGTGGCAGATAATGGCGGTAGGTACATAATGGTTAGTGGTAAGTTGCAGGGAGAGAGAGTGGTGCTGGTCAATGTGTATGCTCCGAATATTCGGCAATAGCCATTTCGGACCACGCCCCGCATTGGGTGGACTTGGAGATGGGGGAGGAGAGGGACCAGCGCCCGCTGTGGCGCTTGGAGGTGGGGCTGTTGGCGGACGAGGAGGTGAGCGAGCGGGTCCGAGGAAGTATAGAGAGGTACCTGGAGACCAACGACAATGGGGAGGTCAGAGTGGGGATGGTATGGGAGGCACTGAAGGTGGTGGTGAGGGGAGAGCTGATCTCCATCAGGGCCCACAAGGAGCAGAGGGAGCGGGGGGAGAGGGAGAGGCTGGTGGGGGAGATGGTGAGGGTAGACAGGGGTTATGCAGAAGAACCCGAGGAAGGATTGTTGAGGAAGAGGCGCAGCCTCCAGGCCGAATTCGACTTGGTGACCACCAGGAAGGCGGAGGTGCACTGGAGGAAGGCCCAGGGGGGGTCTACGAGTATGGGGAAAAGACAAGCCGGATGCTGGCGCATCAGCATTGGAAGCGGGACGCAGCTAGGGAGATCGGGGGAGTTAAGGACAGGGGAGGGTGCGTGGTGCGGAGAGGGGTTGGCATCAATGGGGTCTTCAGGGACTTCTGCGAGGAGCTGTACCGATCCGAGCCCCCACGGGAGGAGGGAGGGATTGGCCGTTTCCTGGACCAATTGAGGTTTCCAAAGGTGGAAGAGGGACTGGTGGCGGGACTGGGGGCCCCGATTGGGCTGGAGGAGCTGATCAAAGGGATAGGAAGCATGCAGGCGGGGAAGGCACCGGGGCCGGACGGTTTCCCGGTCGAGTTCTATAAAAAATATATGGACCTGTTGGGCCCGCTGTTAGTTAGGACCTTTAATGAGGCAAGGGAGGGGGAGCTTTACCCCCGACGATGTCCCAGGCACTGAGCTCCTTGATCCTGAAGCGGGACAAGGATCCCCTGCAACGTGGGTCTTACAGACCGATTTCCTTGCTAAATGTAGATGCCAAGGTGCTGGTGAAGGTCTTAGCCACGAGGATTGAGGATTGTGTGCCGCAGATCATCCATGAAGACCAGATGGGGTTTGTGAAGGGGAGACAGTTGAACGCGAATGTGCGGAGGCTTTTGAACGTTATCATGATGCCGGCGAGGGAAGGGGAGGCGGAGATAGTGGTGGCGATGGACGCTGAGAAAGCCTTCGATAGGGTAGAGTGGGGGTACCTGTGGGAGGTGCTGAAGAGGTTCAGGTTTGTGGAGGGGTTTGTCAGGTGGGTTAGGCTCTTGTATGAGGTCCCGATGTCGAGTGTGGCCACAAATAGGAGGAGGTCCGAGTACTTTCAGTTGCACCGAGGGACGAGACAGGGGTGTCCCCTGTCCCCCCTGCTCTTCGCACTGGCGATTGAACCCCTGGCTATGGCACTGAGAGAGTCGAGGAACTGGAGGGGGTTGGTGCGGGGTGGGGAGGAGCACAGGGTGTTGCTTTATGCGGACGACCTGCTGCTGTATGTGGCGGACCCAGTGGGAGGAATGCCAGAGGTAATGAGGATCCTTAGGGAATTCGGGGACTTTTCGGGGTACAAGCTCACTATGGGGAAGAGCGAGCTGTTCGTAGTTCAGCTAGGGGACCAGGAGAGGGGGATTGGCGAGCTCACACTAAAAAGGGCGGAGAGGAGCTTCAGATATTTGGGGGTCCAGGTGGCCAGGAGCTAGGGGGCCCTGCATAGGCTTAGCTTTACAAGGCTGGTGGAGCAAATGGAAGAGTTCAAGAGGTGGGACGCGTTGCCGCTGTCCTTGGCGGATAGGGTGCAGTCAATCAAAATGACGGTGCTCCCAAGGTTTTTGTTCCTGTTCCAGTGCCTCCCCGTGTTTATCCCGAAGGCTTTTTTCAGGCGGGTTAACAGGAGTATAATGGGGTTTGTGTGGGCGCGAGGGACTCCGAGGGTGAGAAGGGTGTTTCTGGAGCGGAGTAGAGATGGGGGGGGCTGGCGCTGCCCAACCATTGTGGGTATTACTGGGCCGCCAATGCGACAATGGTGCGCAAGTGGGTGACGGAGGGGGAGGGGGCTGCATGGAAGAGGCTGGAGACGGCGTCCTGTGTGGGTACGAGTCTGGGGGCGCTGGCAACGGCGCCGCTGCCGCTCCCTCCAAGGAGGTATACCACGAGCCCGGTGGTGGTGGCGGCCCTCAAAATTTGGGGGCCGTGGAGGCAGCATAGGGGGGAAGTTAGGGCCTCGGCGTGGACCCCATTACGGGGGAACCACCGGTTCGCCCCAGGAAGAACAGGTGGAGGGTTTTCGGGGTGGCACAGGGCAGGAATAGGAAAGTTGGGGGACCTGTTTGTGGACGGGAAGTTCGCGAGCTTGGGTGAGCTGGAGGAGAGGTATGGGCTCCCCCCGGGGAACACCTTCAGGTACTTACAGGTAAGGGCGTTTGTCAGACGGCAGGTGGTGGAATTCCCACGGCTACTGCCACACACAGTACAGGACAGGGTGTTCTCGGGGGGGGAGTGGGGAAGATCTCGGAAACTTACCAGGTGATGCAGGAGGAGGAGGAGGCCTCGGTGGCGGAGTTGAAAGGTAAGTGGGAGGAGGAGTTGGGAGAGAAGATCGAAGAGGGGAAGTGGGCAGGTGCCCTAGGGAGGGTGAACTCTCCCTCTTTGTGCGTGAGGCTCAGCCTCATACAGTTTAAGGTGCTGCACAGGGCACACATGACCGGGACAAGGATGAGCAAGTTCTTTGGGGGTGAGGACAGGTGTGTTAGGTGCTCAGGGAGCCCAGCAAATCACACCCATATGTTCTGGGCATGCCCAGCGCTGGAGGAATTTTGGAAGGGCGTAGCGAGGACGGTGTCGAGGGTGGTAGGATCCAGGGTCAAACCGGGCTGGGGGCTCGAAATATTTGGGGTGGCAGAGGAGCCGGGAGTGCAGGAGGCGAAAGAGGCTGGAATTCTGGCCTTTGCGTCCCAGGTAGCCCGGCGAAGAATTCTCCTTCAGTGGAAAGATACGAGGCCCCCAAGCGTGGAATCCTGGATCATCGATATGGCAGGGTTCATTAAATTGGAGAGGGTGAAATTCGCCTTGAGAGGGTCGGTACAAGGGTTCGTTAGGCGGTGGCAACCGTTCTTAGACTTCCTGGCAGAACGATAGACGTTGGTCAATGGCAGCAGCAGCTCGGGGGGTGGGGGGGGGGGGTTACTTTATTTTTGTTTATGTTATTTACACTGGAAGGGTCAGAGGGGGTGTATACACCTGTTGACTTAAGTCGGAGTGTTAATGTTAATTTATTATTTAGGTACGGGGGGAGGGGTTTGGGGGGTTGCTTTTTTAGATTGTGTTTTGTACTTAACCCTGTTGGGTTCTTTTTTCTTTCTCATTTTGTTATTGATATTTTATGTCGGCGGGAGAATCAGCTGGTGAGTCAGTTTCAGCGGGAGCATTGCGGAAGGAGGTTGCTGGGAGGGGCAGGCCAGTCAATTTCGGCGGGAGAATCAACTGGTGAGTCAGTTTCAGCGGGAGCATTGCAGAAGGAGGTTGCTGGGAGGTAAGTCAACCTTTAAAAGCACTTGTCTTTGCAGGGGCAGGCCAGTCGATTTCGGCGGGAGAATCAGCTGGTGAGTCAGTTTCAGCGGGAGCATTGCGGAAGTGGCTGCTGGGAGGTAAGTCTGTCCTTTAAAATCACTTGTCTTTGCAGGGGCAGGCCAGTCGATTTCGGCGGGAGAATCAGCTGGTGAGTCAGTTTCAGCGGGAGCATTGCGGAAGGAGGTTGCTGGGAGGTAAGTCAACCTTTAAAAGCACTTGTCTTTGCAGGGGCAGTCCAGTCGATTTCGGCGGGAGAATCAGCTGGTGAGTCAGTTTCAGCGGGAGCATTACGGAAGGAGGTTGCTGGGAGGTAAGTCAACCTTTAAAAGCACTTGTCTTTGCAGGGGCAGGCCAGTCGATTTCGGCGGGAGAATCAGCTGGTGAGTCAGTTTCAGTGGGAGCATTGCGGAAGGAGGTTGCTGGGAGGTAAGTCAACCTTTAAAAGCACTTGTCTTTGCAGGGGCAGTCCAGTCGATTTCGGCGGGAGAATCAGCTGGTGAGTCAGTTTCAGCGGGAGCATTGCGGAAGGAGGTTGCTGGGAGGTAAGTCAACCTTTAAAAACACTTGTCTTTGCAGGGGCAGGCCAGTCGATTTCGGCGGGAGTGGAGCTGGCTGGTTAGTCAATTTCAGAAGGAGCTGAGAATTTTTCTTTTTATTTAAATTAGTTTTTTAGGCGGGAACAGGAAGTTGACCCGCGGACGTCTGGGAAGACCCTCACCAATAAATTCTGGTGGAGAGTAAACCCGAGACACTACACGTGTAGTGTCTCCCACCCGCCCTCCTCCTCTAACCTAATAATAAAACCCATTGGTCTGAGGTAAGTACCATATTTTATTATATTATTATTATTTTTTATAAAAATTTAATTTAGTTGTTAACCAGATCTTGGTAGAAAGTTAGAGGAATGGCGGGGAAGGGAGTGCAATGTTCCTCCTGCAGGATGTTTGAGGTGAGGGATGCAGTTAGTGTCCCTGCTGATTTTACCTGCAGGAAGTGCTGCCATCTCCAGCTCCTCCAAGACCGAGTTAGGGAACTGGAGCTGGAGTTGGAAGAACTTCGGATCATTCGGGAGGCAGAAGGGGTCATAGATAGCAGCTTCAGGGAATTAGTTACACCAAAGATTGGAGATAGGTGGGTAACTGTAAGAGGGACTGGGAAAAAGCAGTCAGTGCAGGGATCCCCTGCGGTCGTTCCCCTGAGAAACAAGTATACCGCTTTGGATACTTGTGGGGGGGGGACTTACCAGGGGTAAGCCATGGGGTACGGGCCTCTGGCACGGAGTCTGTCCCTGTTGCTCAGAAGGGAAGGGGGGAGAGGAGCAGAGCATTAGTAATTGGGGACTCTATAGTCAGGGGCACAGATAGGAGATTTTGTGGGAGCGTGAGAGACTCACGTTTGGTATGTTGCCTCCCAGGTGCAAGGGTACGTGATGTCTCGGATCGTGTTTTCCGGGTCCTTAGGGGGGAGGGGGAGCAGCCCGAAGTCGTGGTCCACATTGGCACTAACGACATAGGTAGGAAAGGGGACAAGGATGCCAGGCAGGCTTTCAGGGAGCTAGGATGGAAGCTCAGAACTAGAACAAACAGAGTTGTTATCTCTGGGTTGTTGCCCGTGCCACGTGATAGTGAGATGAGGAATAGGGAGAGAGAGCATTTAAACACGTGGCTACAGGGATGGTGCAGGCGGGAGGGATTCAGATTTTTGGATAACTGGGGCTCTTTCTGGGGAAGGTGGGACCTCTACAGACAGGATGGTCTACATCTGAACCTGAGGGGCACAAATATCCTGGGGGGGAAGGTTTGTTAGTGCTCTTTGGGGGGATTTAAACTAATGCAGCAGGGGCATGGGAACCTGGATTGTAGTTTTAGGGTAAGTGAGAATGAGAGTATAGAGGTCAGGAGCACAGATTTGACTTCGCAGGAGGGGGCCAGTGTTCAGGTAGGTGGTTTGAAGTGTGTCTACTTCAATGCCAGGAGTATACGAAACAAGGTAGGGGAACTGGCAGCATGGGTTGGTACCTGGGACTTCGATGTTGTGGCCATTTCGGAGACATGGATAGAGCAGGGACAGGAATGGATGTTGCAGGTTCCGGGGTTTAGGTGTTTTAGTAAGCTCAGAGAAGGAGGCAAAAGAGGGGGAGGTGTGGCGCTGCTAGTCAAGAGCAGTATTACGGTGGCGGAGAGGATGCTAGATGGGGACTCTTCTTCCGAGGTAGTATGGGCTGAAGTTAGAAACAGGAAAGGAGAGGTCACCCTGTTGGGAGTTTTTTATAGGCCTCCTAATAGTTCTAGGGATGTAGAGGAAAGGATGGCGAAGATGATTCTGGATATGAGCGAAAGTAACAGGGTAGTTATTATGGGAGACTTTAACTTTCCAGATATTGACTGGAAAAGATATAGTTCGAGTACAATAGATGGGTCGTTTTTTGTACAGTGTGTGCAGGAAGGTTTCCTGAAACAATATGTTGACAGGCCAACAAGAGGCGGGGCCACGTTGGATTTGGTTTTGGGTAATGAACCAGGCCAGGTGTTGGATTTGGAGGTAGGAGAGCACTTTGGGGACAGTGACCACAATTCGGTGACGTTTACGTTAATGATGGAAAGGGATAAGTATACACCACAGGGCAAGAGTTATAGCTGGGGGAAGGGCAATTATGATGCCATTAGACGTGACTTGGGGGGGCTAAGGTGGAGAAGTAGGCTGCAAGTGTTGGGCACACTGGATAAGTGGGGTTTGTTCAAGGATCAGCTACTGCGTGTTCTTGATAAGTATGTACCGGTCAGACAGGGAGGAAGGCGTCGAGCGAGGGAACCGTGGTTTACCAAGGAAGTGGAATCTCTTGTTAAGAGGAAGAAGGAGGCCTATGTGAAGATGAAGTGTGAAGTTTCGGTTGGGGCGATGGATAGTTACAAGGTAGCGAGGAAGGATCTAAAGAGAGAGCTAAGACGAGCAAGGAGGGGACATGAGAAGTATTTGGCAGGAAGGATCAAGGAAAACCCAAAAGCTTTCTATAGGTATGTCAGGAATAAGCGAATGACTAGGGAAAGAGTAAGACCAGTCAAGGACAGGGATGGGAAATTGTGTGTGGAGTCTGAAGAGATAGGCGAGATACTAAATGAATATTTTTCGTCAGTATTCACTCAGGAAAAAGATAATGTTGTGGAGGAGAATGCTGAGCCCCAGGCTAATAGAATAGATGGCATTGAGGTACGTAGGGAAGAGATGTTGGCAATTCTGGACAGGCTGAAAATAGATAAGTCCCCGGGACCTGATGGGATTTATCCTAGGATTCTCTGGGAGGCCAGGGAAGAGATTGCTGGACCTTTGGCTTTGATTTTTATGTCATCATTGGCTACAGGAATAGTGCCAGAGGACTGGAGGACAGCAAATGTGGTCCCTTTGTTCAAAAAGGGGAGAAGAGACAACCCCGGCAACTATAGACCGGTGAGCCTCACGTCTGTAGTGGGTAAAGTCTTGGAGGGGATTATAAGAGACAAGATTTATAATCATCTAGATAGGAATAATATGATCAGGGATAGTCAGCATGGCTTTGTGAAGGGTAGGTCATGCCTCACAAACCTTATTGAGTTCTTTGAGAAGGTGACTGAACAGGTAGACGAGGGTAGAGCAGTTGATGTGGTGTATATGGATTTCAGCAAAGCATTTGATAAGGTTCCCCACGGTAGGCTATTGCAAAAATACGGAGGCTGGGGATTGAGGGTGATTTAGAGATGTGGATCAGAAATTGGCTAGATGAAAGAAGACAGAGGGTGGTGGTTGATGGGAAATGTTCAGAATGGAGTACAGTCACAAGTGGAGTACCACAAGGATCTGTTCTGGGGCCGTTGCTGTTTGTCATTTTTATCAATGACCTAGAGGAAGGCGCAGAAGGGTGGGTGAGTAAATTTGCAGACGATACTAAAGTCAGTGGTGTTGTCGATAGTGTGGAAGGATGTAGCAGGTTACAGAGGGATATAGATAAGCTGCAGAGCTGGGCTGAGAGGTGGCAAATGGAGTTTAATGTAGAGAAGTGTGAGGTGATTCACTTTGGAAGGAATAACAGGAATGCAGAATATTTGGCTAATGGTAAAGTTCTTGAAAGTGTGGATGAGCAGAGGGATCTAGGTGTCCATGTACATAGATCCCTGAAAGTTGCCACCCAGGTTGATAGGGTTGTGAAGAAGGCCTATGGAGTGTTGGCCTTTATTGGTAGAGGGATTGAGTTCCGGAGTCGGGAGGTCATGTTGCAGCTGTACAGAACTCTGGTACGGCCGCATTTGGAGTATTGCGTACAGTTCTGGTCACCGCATTATAGGAAGGACGTGGAGGCTTTGGAGCGGGTGCAGAGGAGATTTACCAGGATGTTGCCTGGTATGGAGGGAAAATCTTATGAGGAAAGGCTGATGGACTTGAGGTTGTTTAGGAGACTTAATAGAGGCATACAAAATGATCAGGGGGTTGGATAGGGTGGACAGTGAGAGCCTTCTCCCGCGGATGGATATGGCTGGCACGAGGGGACATAACTTTAAACTGAGGGGTAATAGATATAGGACAGAGGTCAGAGGTAGGTTCTTTACGCAAAGAGTAGTGAGGCCGTGGAATGCCCTACCTGCTACAGTAGTGAACTCGCCAACATTGAGGGCATTTAAAAGTTTATTAGATAAACATATGGATGATAATGGCATAGTGTAGGTTAGATGGCTTTTGTTTCGGTGCAACATCGTGGGCCGAAGGGTCTGTACTGCGCTGTATTGTTCTATGTGCTATAAAAATCATTAATAAAAACTATTTTTAAAAAAAAATATATAGAATAACAGGTACCCGGAAGTTATGTACAGACTGGACTGTAATCGAAGGGTTTGGGGTGGTTTATATATAGAATAACAGAAACCCGGGAGTGAGTTACAGACTGGAATCTGATTGAAGGGTTCGGGGGGTTTATATATAGAATAGCAGATACCAAGGAGTGAGTTACATACTGGAATCTAATCGAGAGGTTCGGGGGGTTTATATATAGAATAACAGATACCCGGGAGTGAGTTACATATTGGAATCTAATCGAGATGTTCAGGGTGGTTTATATATAGAATAGCAGATACCCGGGAGTGAGTTACAGACTGGAATCTAATCAAGGGGTTCAGTGTGGTTTATATATAGAATAGCAGACACCCGGGAGTGTGTTACAGTCTGGAATCTAATCGAGATGTTCAGGGTAGTTTATATATAGAATAGCAGATACCCGGGAGTGAGTTCCAGACTGGAATCTAATCGAGGAATTCAGGGCGGTTTATATGTAGAATAACAGATACCTGGGAGTGAGTTACAGACTGGAATCTAATCAAGGGGTTCGGGGTGGTTTATATATAGAATAACAGATACCCGGGAGTGATGTACAGACTGGAATGTAATCAAGGGATTCGGGGTGGTTTATGTATAGAATAACAGATACCTGGGAGTGAGTTACAGACTGGAATCTAATCAAGGGGTTCGGGGTGGTTTATATATAGAATAACAGATACCCGGGAGTGATGTACAGACTGGAATGTAATCGAAGGGTTTGGTGTGGTTTACATATAGAATAACAGATACCCGGGAGTGAGTTACAGACTAGAATCTGATCGAGCGATTCGGGGTGGTTTATATATAGAATAACAGATACCCGGGAGTGAGTTACAGACTGGAATCTAATCGAGGAATTCAGGGTTGATTATATATCGAATAACAGACACCCGGGAGTGAGTTACAGATTGGAATCTAATCGAAGGGGCCGGGTGGCTTTTTTCTGGCATAACAGATACCCGGAGAGAGGTACAGACTGGAATCTAATCGAGGTGTTCAGGGTGGTTTATATATAGAATAACTGATACCCGGAGAAAGGTACAGACTGGAATCTAATCGAGGAGTTCGGTGTGGTTTATATATAGAATAACAGATACCCGGGAGTGAGATACAGATTGGTATTTAATTGAGGGGTTTGGGGCGCTTGATATATAGAATAACAGATACCCGGGAGTGAGATACAGACTGGAATCTAATCGGGGTCTCCGGGTGCTGTATATATAGAAGAACAGACACCCGGATGCGAGTTACAGTGTGGAATCGAATCGAGGGGTTCAGGGTGGTTTATATATAGAATAACAGCTATCCGGGAGTGAGTTACAGACTGGAATCTAATCGAGGTGTTCGTGGTGGTTTATATATAGAATAACAGACACCTGGGAGTGAGTTACAGACTGGAATCTAATTAAGGGGATCAGGGTGGTTTATATATAGAATAACGGACACCCGGGAGCGAGTTACAGACTGGAATCTAATGAGGGGTTCGGGGTGGGTTATACAGAGAATAACAGACACCCGGGAGCGAGTTACAGACTGGAATGTAATCGAGCGGTTTGGGGTTATTTATATATCGAATAACGGACACTGGGAGCGAGTTACAGATTGGAATCTAATCGAGGGGTTCGGGGTGGTTTATATAGAGAATAACAGGCACCTGGGAGCGAGTTACAGACTCGAATTTAATTGAGCAGTTCGGGGTGCTTTATATATAGAATAACATAATACCGGGAGTAAGTTACAGGCTGTAATCTAATCGAGGGGTTCGGGGTGATTTATATATAGAATAGCAGATACCCGGGAGTGAGTTACAGGTTGTAATCTAATCGAGGGGTTCGGGGTGGTCTATATATAGAATAACAGATACCGGGGAGTGAGGTACAGACTGGAATATAATCGAGGGGTTCGGGGTGGGTTTTATATAGAATCACAGATACCCGGGTGTGAGTTGCAGAATAGAATCTAATCGAAGTGTCCGAGGGGTTTATATATAGAATAGCAGATACCCAGGTGTGAGTTACAGACTGGAATCTAATCGAGATGTTCAGGGTGGTTTATATATGGAATAACAGATTCCCGGGAGTGAGTTACAGACTGGAATCTAATCGAGGGATTCAGGGTGGTATATATATAGAATAGCAGATACCCGGGAGTGAGGTACAGACTGGAATCTAATCAAGGGGTTTGGGGTGGTTTATATGTAGAATAACAGATACCTAGGAGTGATGTACAGACTGGAATGTAATTGAAGGGTTTGGGGTGGTTTATATATAGAATAACAGATACCTGGGAGTGAGTTACAGACTGGAATCTAATCGAGGGGTTCGGGGTGGTTTACATATAAAATAACAGATATCCGGGAGTGAGCTACAGTATGGAATCTAATCGAGGGGTTCGGGGTTTAAAAAAGAATAACAGATACTCATGCGTGAGTTACAGACTGGAATCTAATCGAGGAGTTCTGGGTTGCTTATGTATCGAATAACAGCTCCCGGGAGTGAGTTACTGACTGGAATCTAATCGCGGGGTTAGGGGTGGTTTATATATAGAATAACAGATACCCGGGAGTGAATTACAGACTGAAATCTAATCGAAGTGGTCGGGTGGTTTTTTCTAGCATAACAGATACCCGGAGAGAGGTACAGACTGGAATCTTATCGAGGAGTTCGGGGAGGTCTATCTATAGAATAACAGATACCCGGGAGAGGGTTACAGATTGGAATCTAATCGAGGGGATCTGGCTGGTTTATATATAGAACAACAGATACCCGGGAGTGAGTTACAGACTGGAATCTAATCGAGGTGTTCGGGGTAGTCTATATATTGAATAACAGACTGGAATCTAATCGAGGGGTTCGTGGTGGTTTATATATAGAATAACAGATACCTGGGAGCGAGTTACAGACTGGAATCTAATTAAGGGGATCAGGGTGGTTTCTATATAGAATAACGGACACCCGGGAGCGAGTTACAAACTGGAATCTAATCGAGCGGGTTGGGGTGGTTTATATATAGCATAACGGACACCGGGAGTGAGTTACAGATTGGAATCTAATCGAGGGGTTCGGGGTGGTTTCTATATAGAATAACAGATACCCGGGAGTGAGTTACAGACTGGAATCTAATCGAGGGGTTCGGGGTGGTTTCTATATAGAATAACAGACACCTGGGAGCAAGTTGCAGACTCGAATCTAATTGAGCAGTTCGGGGTGGTTTATATATAGAATAACATATACCCGGGAGTGAGTTACAGGCTGTAATCTAATCGAGGGGTTCGGGGTTGTTTATATATAGAATAGCAGATACCCGGGAGTGGGTTTCAGGCTGTAATCTAATCGAGGGGTTCGGGGTTGTTTATATATAGAATAACAGATATCCGGGAGTGAGTTACAGACTGGAATCTAATCAAGGGGTTCAGAGGGGTTTATATATAGATTAAAAGATACCCGGGAGTGAGGTACAGACTGGAATCTAATCAAGGGGTTCGGGGTGGTTTATATGTAGAATAACAGATACCGGGAGTGAGTTACAGACTGGAATCTAATCAAGGGGTTCAGAGGGGTTTATATATAGATTAAAAGATACCCAGGAGTGAGTTACAGACTGGAATCTAATCAAGGGGTTCAGAGGGGTTTATATATAGATTAAAAGATACCCGGGAGTGAGGTACAGACTGGAATCTAACCGAAGGGTTCGGGGGCATTCTTTATAGAATAGCAGTTACCCGGGAGTAAGTTACAACTGGAATCTAATCGAGGGGTGTGGGGTGGTGTATATATAGAATAGCAGATACCCGGGAGTGAGTTACAGGCTGTAATCTAATCGAGGGGTTCAGCGTGGTTTATATATAGAATAACAGATACCCGGGAGTGAGTTGCAGAATGGAATCTAATCGAAGCGTTCGGGGGTTTATATATAGAATAGCAGATACCAGGGAGTGAGTTACAGACTGGAATCTAATTAAGGGGATCAGGGTGGTTTCTATATAGCATAACGGACACCGGGAGTGAGTTACAGATTGGAATCTAATCGAGGGGTTCGGGGTGGTTTCTATATAGAATAACAGACACCTGGGAGCAAGTTGCAGACTCGAATCTAATTGAGCAGTTCGGGGTGGTTTATATATAGAATAACATATACCCGGGAGTGAGTTACAGGCTGTAATCTAATCGAGGGGTTCGGGGTTGTTTATATATAGAATAGCAGATACCCGGGAGTGGGTTTCAGGCTGTAATCTAATCGAGGGGTTCTGGGTTGTTTATATATAGAATAACAGATATCCGGGAGTGAGTTACAGACTGGAATCTAATCAAGGGGTTCAGAGGGGTTGAAATATAGATTAAAAGATACCCGGGAGTGAGGTACAGACTGGAATCTAATCGAGGGGTTTGCGGTGGTTTATATAAAGAATAACAGATACCCGGGAGTGAGGTACAGACTGGAATCTAACCGAAGGGTGCGGGGGCATTCTTTATAGAATAGCAGTTACCCGGGAGTAAGTTACAACTGGAATCTAATCGAGGGGTGTGGGGTGGTGTATATATAGAATAGCAGATACCCGGGAGTGAGTTACAGACTGGAATCTAATCGAGGGGTGTGGGGTGGTGTATATATAGAATAGCAGATTCCCGGGAGTGAGTTGCAGGCTGTAATCTAATCGAGGGGATCAGCGTGGTTTATATATAGACTAACAGATACCCGGGAGAGAGTTGCAGAATGGAATCTAATCGAAGCGTTCGGGGTTTATATATAGAATAGCAGATACCAGGGAGTGTGTTACAGACTGGAATCTAATCGAGATGTTCAGGGTGGTTTATATATAGAATAGCAGATACCCGGGAGTGAGTTACAGACTGGAATCTAATCGAGGGGTTCCGGGTGGTTGAGATATGGAATAACAGATACCCGGGAGTGAGTTACAGACTGGAATCTAATCGAGGGGTTCCGGGTGGTTTATATATGTTATAGCAGGTACCCGGGATTGAGTTTAAGACTGGAATCTAATTGAGGTGTTCGGGGAGGTTTACATAAAGAATAACAGATGCCCGGGAGTGAGTTCCAGACTGGAATCTAATCGAAAGGTTAGGGATGGTTTATATATCGAATGACAGATACCCGGATGTAAGTTACAGACTGGAATCTAATCGAGGGATTCAGGGCGGTTTATATACAGAATAACAGATACCCGGGAGTGAGTTACAGACTGGAATCTAATCTAGGGATTCGGGGTAGTTTATATATAGAATAACAGATTCCCGGGAGTGAGTTACCGACTGGAATCTAATCGAGGGGTTCATGGTGGTTTCTATATAGAATAACAGATACCCGGGAGTGAGTTACAGACTGGAATCTAATAGAGGGGTTTGGGTGGTTTATATATAGAATAACAGATACCCGGGAGTGAGTTACAGACTGGAATGTAATCGAGGGGTTCGGGGGGGTTTATATATAGAATAACAGATACCCGGGAGTGAGTTACAGACTGGAATCAAATCGAAGGGTTCGGGGTGGTTTATATATAGAATAACAGATACCCGGGAATAAGTTACAGACTGGAATCTAATCGAGGGGTTTGGGGTGGTTTATATATGGAATAACAGGTATCCGGGAGTGAGTTACAGACTGGAATCTAATCGAGGTGTTTGGGGTGGTTTATATATAGAATAACAGATACCCAGAAGTGAGTTACAGACTGGAATCTAATCGAGGGGTTCAGGGTGGTTTATATATAGCATAACAGATACCTGGGAGTGAGTTACAGACTGGAATCTAATCGAGGGGTTCGGGGTGGTTTATATATAGAATAACAGAGACCCGGGGGTGTGTTACAGACTGGAATCTAATCGATGGGTTTGGGGTGGTTTATATATGGAATAACAGGTATCCGGGAGTGAGTTACAGACTGGAATCTAATCGAGGGGTTTGGGGTGGTTTATATATAGAATAACAGATACCCAGAAGTGAGTTACAGACTGGAATCTAATCGAGGGGTTCAGGGTGGTTTATATATAGAATAACAGATACCCGTGAGTGAGTTACAGACTGGAAACTAATCGAGGGGTTTGGGGTGGTTTATATATAGAATAACAGATACCCGGGAGTGAGTTACAGACTGGAATCTAATCGAGGGGTTCGGGGTGGTTTATACAGCGAATAACAGATACCCGGAAGTGAGTTACAGACTGGAAACTAATCGAGGGGTTTGGGGTGGTTTATATACAGAATAACAGGTACCCGGGAGTGAGTTACAGACTGGAATCTAATTGAGGGGTTCAGGGTGGTTTATATATAGAATAACAGATACCCGGGAGTGAGTTACAGACTGGAATCTAATGAGAGTTTCGGAGTGGTTTATATAGCGAATAACAGATACCCAGGAGTGAGTTACAGACTGGAATCTAATCGAGGGGTTTGGGGTGGTTTATATATCGAATAACAGATACCCGGGAGTGAGTTACTGGCTGGAATCTAATCGAGGGGTTTGGGGTGGTTTATATATAGAATAACAGATACCCGGGAGTAAGTTACTGACTGGAATCTAATCGAGGGGTTCAGGGGGGTTTATATATAGAATAACAGATACCCGGGAGTGAGTTACAGACTGGAATCTAATCGAGGGGTTCGGGGTGGTTTATATATAGAATAACAGATACCCCGGAGTAAGTTACAAACGGGAATCTAATCGAGAGTTTCGGAGTGGTTTATATATAGAATAACAAATACCCGGGAGTGAGTTATAGACTGGAATCTAATCGTGGAGTTCAGGATGGTTTGTATATAGAATAACAGGTATCCAGGAGTGAGTTATAGGCTGGAAATTGATCAAATAGATTTCGATCCATAGTGTTCAGCCTCCCTCTCCCACCCACACTACCCCTCCCTCTCCCACCCACACTACCCCTCCCAGGTACGTACCTACGTCCCGACATTTGTAAGTGCGTGCTGGACAGGGCTGAACTGGCTGGTTCAGTCACCCACAACTCCACGCTTGGCGTGGCCGGTTTGTGGAAAGCAGAAACATTTTCCGCATTACAGTCTGCCCTGAGGCTGGCTCGGAACGAGAGAGAGAGTCAGCGCACCTTGGAGACCGAGATAACATCAGGGTGTTGGAGGAAGTCGGGAGGCTTAATTACTGGGTGGGATCTCCGCAGTGGGGACTTTGATCAGAGCGAGGGAGTGTGGGGGAGGGACAGAGAGAGAAGCAGAAAGAGTGAGAGAGAGACAGGGAAAGAGAGAGGGACACTGAGAGAAAGAGACAGAGAGAGATAGGGAGCCGTGCTGTAGAAAATGCAACAAGCAGGTTGCACACAGCAAGCTGCAGTGCATTTGCGATCGGATTATTTTAACATCAAGGGATTGGTGTTGAGACTTGAATGTCAGTTTGAAATACCAGGTGGAGAAACAGAAATCCAACAGTGAGGCACTCCCTCAGTACTGACCCTCCGACAGTGCAGCACTCCCTCAGTACTGACCCTCCGACAGTGCAGCACTCCCTCAGTACTGACCCTCCGACAGTGCAGCACTCCCTCAGTACTGACCCTCCGACAGTGCAGCACTCCTTCGTACTGACCCTCCGACAGTGCAGCACTCCCTCAGTACTGACCCTCCGACAGTGCGGCACTCCCTCAGAACTGACCCTCCGACAGTGCGGCACTCACTCAGTACTGACCCTCTGACAGTGCGACACTCCCTCAGTACTGACCCTCCAACAGTGCGGCACTCCCTCAGTACTGACTCTCCAACAGTGCGGCACTCCCTCAGTACTGACCCTCCGACAGTGCAGCACTCCCTCAGTGCTGACCCTCCGAGAGTGTAGCACTCCCTCAGTACTGACCCTCCGACAGTGCGGCACTCCCTCAGTACTGACCCTCTGACAGTGCAGCTCTCCCTCAGTACTGACCCTCCGACAGTGCAGCACTCCCTCAGTGCTGACCCTCTGACAATGCAGCACTCCCTCAGTACTGACCGTCTGACAGTGCAGCACTCCCTCAGTGCTGACCCTCCGAGAGTGTAGCACTCCCTCAGTACTGACCCTCCGACAGTGCGGCACTCCCTCAGTACTGACCCTCTGACAGTGCAGCTCTCCCTCAGTACTGACCCTCCGACAGTGCAGCACTCCCTCAGTGCTGACCCTCCGAGAGTGCAGCACTCCCTCAGTACTGACCCTCTGACAGTGCGGCGTTCCCTCAGTACTGACCCTCCGACAGTGCGGCACTCCCTCAGTACTGACCCTCTGACAGTGCGGCACTCCCTCAGTACTGGCCCTCCGATAGTGCAGCACTCCCTCAGTACTGACCCTCCGACAGTGCGGCTCTCCCTCAGTACTGACGCTCCCAACAGTGCTGCACTCCCTCAGTACTGACCCTCTGACAGTGCGGCACTCCCTCACTGCTGACCCTCCTACAGTGCAGCACTCCCTCAGTACTGACCCTCTGACAGTGCAGCACTCCCGGTACTGTCCCTCTGACAGTGCAGCACTCCCTCAGTCCTGACCCTCTGACCGTGCATCACTCACTCAGCACAGAACCTCTGACCATGCATCACTCCCTCAGTACTGACCCTCTGACAGTGCAGCACTCCCTCAGTACTGACCCTCTGACAGTGCGGCACTCTCTCAATACTGACCCTCCAACAATGAAGCACTCTCTCAGTACTGACCCTCTGACAATGCGGCACTCTCTCTGTACTGGCCGTCTGACCAGTGCAGCACTCCCTCAGTACTGACCCTCTGACAATGTGGCACTCTCTCTGTACTGGCCTTCGACAGTGCAGCACTCCCACAGTACTGACCATCCGACTGTGTGACCCTCCCTCAGTACTGACTGACAGTGCAGCACTCACTCAGTACTGAACTTCCGTCAGTGCAGCGCTCACTCAGTACTGACCCTCCGAGAGTGCAGCGTTCCCTCGGTACTGACATTCCGACAATGCAGCGCTCCACCAGTACTGACCCTCCATCACTGCGGCACTCCCTCTGTACTGACCCTCCGACAGTACGACGCTCTCTCAGTACTGACCCTCCAACAGTGCAGCAGTCCCTCAGTACTGACCCTCTGACAATGCGTTACTCCCTCAGTACTGACCCTCCGACAGTGCGGCACTCCCTCAGAACTGACCCTCCGACAGTGCAGCACTCCCTCAGTACTGACGCTCCGACAGTGCAGCCCTTCCTTAGTACTGGCCCTCCATCAGTGCGGCACAGCCTCAGTACTGACCCTCTGACAGAGCAGCACTCCCGGTACTGTCCCTCTGACAGTGCAGCACTCCCTCAGTACTGACCTTCCAACAGTGCAGCGCTCACTCAGTACTGACCATCTAACAGTGCAACGTTCCCTCAGTCCTGACCCTCTGACCGTGCATCACTCACTCAGCACAGAACCTCTGACCATGCATCACTCCCTCAGTACTGACCCTCTGACAGTGCAGCACTCCCTCAGTACTGACTGACAGTGCAGCACTCCCTCAGTACTGGCCCTCCGATATTGCAGCACTCCCTCAGTACTGACCCTCCGACTGTGCAGCACTCCCTCAGTACTGACCCTCCGACAGTGCGGCACTCCCTCAGAACTGACTCTCCACCAGTGCAGCACTCCCTCAGCACTGGCCCTCCGACAGTGCAGCCCTTCCTTAGTACTTGCCCTCCATTAGTGCCGCACTCCCTCAGTACTGACCCTCCGACAGTGCGACACTCCCTCAGTACTGAACATTCAACAGTGCGGCACTCCCTCAGTACTGACCCTCCAACCGTGCGACACTCCCTCAGTACTGACCCTCCAACAGTGCGGCGCTCCCTCCTTACTGACCCTCCAACAGTGCGACGCTACCTCAGTACTGACCCTCCGACCGTGCGGCGCTCTCCCAGTACTGACCCTCCAACAGTACGGTGTTCTCTCAGTACTGACCCTCCGACCGTGCGGCGCTCATTCAGTACTGACCCTCTGACTGTGCGGCGCTCCCTGCGTACTGACCCTCCAACAGTGCGGCACTCCCTCAGTACTGACCCTCCGACAGTGCGGCACTCCCTCAGTACTGACCCTCCGACAGTGCAGCATTCCTTCAGTACTGACCCTCCGACAGTGCGGCACTCCCTCTGTACTGACCCGCTGACAGTGCAGTACTCACTCAGTACTGAACCTACGAGAGTGCGGACCTCCCTCAGGACTGACCCTCCGACAGTGCAGTACTTCCTCAGTACTGACCCTCCGACAGTGCAGCATTCCCTCAGTACTGGCCCTCTGATAGTGCAGCACTCCCTCAGGACTGAACCTCTGACAGTGCAGCACTCTCAATATTGACCCTCCAACAGTGCAGCACTCCCTCAGTACTGACCTTCTGACAATACGGCACTCTCTCTGTCCTGGCGCTCCGACAGTGCAGCACTCCCTCAGTACTGACCATCTGGCAGTGCAGCACCGCCTCAGTACTGACCCTCCGACAGTGCAGCATTCCCTCAGTACTGGCCCTCTGATAGTGCAGCACTCCCTCAGTACTGACCCTCCAACTGTGCGGCACTCCCTCCGTACTGACCCTCCAACAGTGCGGCACTCCCTCAATACTGGCCCTCCATCAGTGCGGCACTCCCTCAGTACTGACCCTCCGACAGTGCGACACTCTCTCAGTACTGACCCTCCGACAGTGCAGTACTCCCTCAGTACTGACCGTCCGACAGTGCGGCACTACCTCAGTGCTGGCCCTCCGACAGTGCAGTACTCACTCAGTACTGAACCTACGAGAGTGCAGCCCTCCCTCAGGACTGACCCTCCGACAGTGCAGTACTTCCTCAGTACTGACCCTCCGACAGTGCAGCACTCCCTCAGTACTGGCCCTCCGACAGTGCAGCACTCTCTCAGTACTGACCCTCTGATAGTGCAGCACTCACTCAGTACTGAACCTCTGAGAGTACGGCACTCTCAATATTGACCCTCCAACAGTGCAGCACTCCCTCAGTACTGACCTTCTGACAATACGGCACTCTCTCTGTCCTGGCGCTCCGACAGTGCAGCACTCCCTCAGTACTGACCATCTGGCAGTGCAGCACCGCCTCAGTACTGAACCTCTGACAGTGCAGCACTCCCTCAGTACTGTCCCTCTGACAGTGAAGCACTCCTTCAGTACTGACCCTCCGACAGTCCGGCACTCCCTCAGTACTGACCATCCGACAGTGCAGCACTCACTCAGTACTGACCCTCCAAAAGTGCGGCACTCCCTCAGTACTGACCCTCCAACCGTGCAACTCTCCCTCAGTACTGACCCTCCAACAGTGCGGCGCTCCCTCCGTACTGAACCTCCAACAGTACAACGCTCCTTCAGTACTGACCCTCCAACAGTGTTGCACTCCCTCAGTACTGACCCTCCAACTGTGCGGCACTCCCTCAGTACTGACCCTCCAACAGTGCGGCACTCCCTCAGTACTGACCCTCCAACCGAGCGACACTCCTTGAGTACTGACCCTCCAACCATGCGACGCACCCTCAGTACTGACCCTCCAACAGTGCAGCACTCCCTCAGTACTGACCCTCTGATAGTGCATCACTCCCTCAGTACTGAACCTCTGACAGTGCAGCACTCCCTCCGTACTGAACCTCTGACAGTGCAGCACTCCTCCGTACTGACCCTCCAACAGTGCGGCACTCCCTCAGTACTGGCCCTCCATCAGTGCGGCACTCCCTCAGTACTGACCCTCCGACAGTGCGACACTGTCTCAGTACTGACCCTCCGACAGTGCAGTACTCCGTCAGTACTGACCGTCCGACAGTGCGGCACTACCTCAGTGCTGGCCCTCCGACAGTGCAGTACTCACTCAGTACTGAACCTACGAGAGTGCAGCCCTCCCTCAGTACTGACCCTCCGACAGTGCAGTACTCCGTCAGTACTGACCGTCCGACAGTGCGGCACTACCTCAGTGCTGGCCCTCCGACAGTGCAGTACTCACTCAGTACTGAACCTACGACAGTGCAGCCCTCCCTCAGGACTGACCCTCCGACAGTGCAGTACTTCCTCAGTACTGACCCTCCGACAGTGCAGCACTCCCTCAGTACTGGCCCACTGACAGTGCAGCACTCTCTCAGTACTGACCCTCTGATAGTGCAGCACTCACTCAGTGCTGAACCTTTGACAGTACGGCACTCTCTCAATATTGAACCTCCAACAGTGCAGCACTTCCTCAGTACTGACCTCCTGACAATACAGCACTCTCTCTGTCCTGGCGCTCCGACAGTCCGGCACTCCCTCAGTACTGACCATCTGACAGTGCGGCACTCTCTCAGTACTGAACCTCTGACAGTGCAGCACTCCCTCAGTACTGTCCCTCTGACAGTGCAGCACTCCTTCAGTACTGACCCTCCGACAGTCCGGCACTCCCTCAGTACTGACCCTCCAACAGTGCGGCACTCCCTCAGTACTGACCCTCCAACCGTGCGACTCTCCCTCAGTACTGACCCTCCAACAGTGCGGCACTCCCTCAGTACTGACCCTCCAACCGAGCGACACTCCTTGAGTACTGACCCTCCAACCATGCGACGCACCCTCAGTACTGACCCTCCAACAGTGCAGCACTCCCTCAGTACTGACCCTCCAACCGTGCGACACTCCCTCAGTAGTGACCCTCTGACAGTGCGGCACTCCCTCAGTACTGACCCTCTGACAGTGCCGCACTCCCTCAGTACTGACCCTCCGACTGTGTGGCACTCCCTCAGTACTGACCATCCGACAGTGCAGCACTCCCTCAGTGCTGGCCCTCTGACAGTGCAGCACTCTCTCAGTACTCACGTTCTGACAGTGCGGCACTCTCTCAATACTGATCCTCCAACAGTGCAGCACTCCCTCAGTACTGACCCTCTGACAATGCGGCACTCTCTGTACTGACCCACCGACTGTGAGACACTCACTCAGTACTGACCCTCCGACAGTGCAGCCCTTCCTCCGTACTGACCCTCTGACAATGCAGCACTCCCTCAGTACTGAACCCTCCGACAGTGCAGCCCTTCCTCCGTACTGATCCTCTGACAGTGCAGCACTCCCTCAGTACTGACCCTCCAACCGTGCGACACTCCCTCAGTGCTGACCCTCTGACAATGCGGCACTCTCTCTGTACTGACCCACCGACTGTGAGACACTCACTCAGTACTGACCCTCCGACAGTGCAGCCCTTCCTCCGTACTGATCCTCTGACAGTGCAGCACTCCCGCAGTACTGACCCTCCGACTGTGCAGCACTCCCTCAGTAATGACCCTCCGACAGTGCAGCCCTTCCTCCGTACTGACCCTCTGAAAGTGCAGCACTCACTCAGTACTGACCCTCCGACAGTGCAGCCCTTCCTCCGTACTGACCCTCTAAAAGTGCAGCACTCCCTCAGTACTGGCCCTCCATCAGTGCGGCACTCCCTCAGTACTGACCCTCCGACAGTGCGACATTCTCT
The DNA here is from genome assembly GCF_047496885.1 of Scyliorhinus torazame. Classification (NCBI taxonomy): domain Eukaryota; kingdom Metazoa; phylum Chordata; class Chondrichthyes; order Carcharhiniformes; family Scyliorhinidae; genus Scyliorhinus; species Scyliorhinus torazame. Next base: position 84,986,356 of record NC_092722.1, read on the forward strand.
CAGTACTGACCCTCCGACAGTGCAGTACTCCCTCAGTACTGACCGTCCGACAGTGCGGCACTACCTCAGTGCTGACCCTCCGACAGTGCAGTACTCACTCAGTACTGAACCTACGAGAGTGCGGACCTCCCTCAGGACTGACCCTCCGACAGTGCAGTACTTCCTCAGTACTAACCCTCCGACAGTGCAGCACTCCTTCAGTACTGGCCCTCTGATAGTGCAGCACTCCCTCAGTACTGAACCTCTGACAGTGCAGCACTCCCTCCGTACTGAACCTCTGACAGTGCAGCACTCCCTCCGTACTGACCCTCCAACAGTGCGGCACTCCCTCAGTACTGGCCCTCCATCAGTGCGGCACTACCTCAGTACTGACCCTCCGACAGTGCGACACTGTCTCAGTACTGACCCTCCGACAGTGCAGTACTCCGTCAGTACTGACCGTCCGACAGTGCGGCACTACCTCAGTGCTGGCCCTCCGACAGTGCAGTACTCACTCAGTACTGAACCTACGAGAGTGCAGCCCTCCCTCAGGACTGACCCTCCGACAGTGCAGTACTTCCTCAGTACTGACCGTCCGACAGTGCAGCACTCCCTCAGTACTGGCCCTCTGACAGTGCAGCACTCTCTCAGTACTGACCCTCTGATAGTGCAGCACTCACTCAGTACTGAACCTTTGACAGTACGGCACTCTCTCAATATTGACCCTCCAACAGTGCAGCACTCCCTCAGTACTGACCTTCTGACAATACGGCACTCTCTCTGTCCTGGCGCTCCGACAGTGCAGCACTCCCTCAGTACTGACCATCTGGCAGTACAGCACCACCTCACTACTGAACCTCTGACAGTGCGGCACTCCCTCAGTACTGTCCCTCTGACACTGCAGCACTCCTTCAGAACTGACCCTCCGGCAGTCCGGCACTCCCTCAGTACTGACCCTCCAACAGTGCGGCACTCCCTCAGTACTGACCCTCCAACCGTGCGACTCTCCCTCACTACTGACCCTCCAACAGTGCGGCGCTCCCTCAGTACTGACCCTCCAACCGAGCGACACTCCTTGAGTACTGACCCTCCAACCATGCGACGCACCCTCACAGTACTGACCCTCCAACAGTGCAGCACTCCCTCAGTACTGACCCTCCAACCGTGCGACACTCCCTCAGTAGTGACCCTCTGACAGTGCGGCACTCCCTCAGTACTGACCCTCTGACAGTGCCGCACTCCCTCAGTACTAACCCTCCGACTGTGTGGCACTCCCTCAGTACTGACCATCCGACTGTGCAGCACTCCCTCAGTACTGGCCCTCTGACAGTGCAGCACTCTCTCAGTACTCACCCTCTGACAGTGCGGCACTCTCTCAATACTGATCCTCCAACAGTGCAGCACTCCCTCAGTACTGACCCTCTGACAATGCGGCACTCTCTCTGTACTGGCCCTCCGACAGTGCAGCACTCCCTCAGTACTGACCCACCGACTGTGCGACACTCACTCAGTACTGACCCTCCGACAGTGCAGCCCTTCCTCCGTACTGACCCTCTGACAATGCAGCACTCCCTCAGTACTGAACCCTCCGACAGTGCAGCCCTTCCTCCGTACTGATCCTCTGACAGTGCAGCACTCCCGCAGTACTGACCCTCCGACTGTGCAGCACTCCCTCAGTAATGACCCTCCGACAGTGCAGCCCTTCCTCCGTACTGACCCTCTGAAAGTGCAGCACTCCCGCAGTACTGACCCTCTGACAGTGCAGCACTCCCTCCGTACTAACCCTCCGACACTGCGGCATTCCCTCAGTACTGGCCCTCCATCAGTGCGGCACTCCCTCAGTACTGACCCTCCGACAGTGCAACGCTCTCTCAGTACTGACCCTCCGACAGTGCCGTACTCCCTCAGTACTGACCCTCCGACAGTGCGGCACTACCTCAGTAGTGACCCTCTGACAGTGCGGCACTCCCTCAGTACTGATCCTCTGACAGTGCAGCACTCCCGCAGTACTGACCCTCCGACTGTGCAGCACTCCCTCAGTAATGACCCTCCGACAGTGCAGCCCTTCCTCCGTACTGACCCTCTGAAAGTGCAGCACTCCCGCAGTACTGACCCTCTGACAGTGCAGCACTCCCTCCGAACTAACCCTCCGACACTGCGGCATTCCCTCAGTACTGGCCCTCCATCAGTGCGGCACTCCCTCAGTACTGACCCTCCGACAGTGCAACGCTCTCTCAGTACTGACCCTCCGACAGTGCCGTACTCCCTCAGTACTGACCCTCCGACAGTGCGACACTCCCTCAGTAGTGACCCTCTGACAGTGCGGCACTCCCTCAGTACTGATCCTCTGACAGTGCAGCACTCCCTCAGTACTGACCCTCCAACCGTGCGACACTCCCTCAGTGCTGACCCTCTGACAATGCGGCACTCTCTCTGTACTGACCCACCGACTGTGAGACACTCACTCAGTACTGACCCTCCGACAGTGCAGCCCTTCCTCCGTACTGGTCCTCTGACAGTGCAGCACTCCCGCAGTACTGACCCTCCGACTGTGCAGCACTCCCTCAGTAATGACCCTCCGACAGTGCAGCCCTTCCTCCGTACTGACCCTCTGAAAGTGCAGCACTCACTCAGTACTGACCCTCCGACAGTGCAGCCCTTCCTCCGTACTGACCCTCTAAAAGTGCAGCACTCACTCAGTACTGACCCTCCGTCAGTGCAGCGCTCACATAGTACTGACCCTCCGACAGTGCGACATTCTCTCAGTACTGACCCTCCGACAGTGCAGTACTCCCTCAGTACTGACCGTCCGACAGTGCGGCACTACCTCAGTGCTGACCCTCCGACAGTGCAGTACTCACTCAGTACTGAACCTACGAGAGTGCGGACCTCCCTCAGGACTGACCCTCCGACAGTGCAGTACTTCCTCAGTACTAACCCTCCGACAGTGCAGCACTCCTTCAGTACTGGCCCTCTGATAGTGCAGCACTCCCTCAGTACTGAACCTCTGACAGTGCAGCACTCCCTCCGTACTGAACCTCTGACAGTGCAGCACTCCCTCCGTACTGACCCTCCAACAGTGCGGCACTCCCTCAGTACTGGCCCTCCATCAGTGCGGCACTCCCTCAGTACTGACCCTCCGACAGTGCGACACTGTCTCAGTACTGACCCTCCGACAGTGCAGTACTCCGTCAGTACTGACCGTCCGACAGTGCGGCACTACCTCAGTGCTGGCCCTCCGACAGTGCAGTACTCACTCAGTACTGAACCTACGAGAGTGCAGCCCTCCCTCAGGACTGACCCTCCGACAGTGCAGTACTTCCTCAGTACTGACCGTCCGACAGTGCAGCACTCCCTCAGTACTGGCCCTCTGACAGTGCAGCACTCTCTCAGTACTGACCCTCTGATAGTGCAGCACTCACTCAGTACTGAACCTTTGACAGTACGGCACTCTCTCAATATTGACCCTCCAACAGTGCAGCACTCCCTCAGTACTGACCTTCTGACAATACGGCACTCTCTCTGTCCTGGCGCTCCGACAGTGCAGCACTCCCTCAGTACTGACCATCTGGCAGTACAGCACCACCTCACTACTGAACCTCTGACAGTGCGGCACTCCCTCAGTACTGTCCCTCTGACACTGCAGCACTCCTTCAGAACTGACCCTCCGGCAGTCCGGCACTCCCTCAGTACTGACCCTCCAACAGTGCGGCACTCCCTCAGTACTGACCCTCCAACCGTGCGACTCTCCCTCAGTACTGACCCTCCAACAGTGCGGCGCTCCCTCAGTACTGACCCTCCAAACGAGCGACACTCCTTGAGTACTGACCCTCCAACCATGCGACGCACCCTCACAGTACTGACCCTCCAACAGTGCAGCACTCCCTCAGTACTGACCCTCCAACCGTGCGACACTCCCTCAGTAGTGACCCTCTGACAGTGCGGCACTCCCTCAGTACTGACCCTCTGACAGTGCCGCACTCCCTCAGTACTAACCCTCCGACTGTGTGGCACTCCCTCAGTACTGACCGTCCGACAGTGCGGCACTACCTCAGTGCTGACCCTCCGACAGTGCAGTACTCACTCAGTACTGAACCTACGAGAGTGCGGACCTCCCTCAGGACTGACCCTCCGACAGTGCAGTACTTCCTCAGTACTAACCCTCCGACAGTGCAGCACTCCTTCAGTACTGGCCCTCTGATAGTGCAGCACTCCCTCAGTACTGAACCTCTGACAGTGCAGCACTCCCTCCGTACTGAACCTCTGACAGTGCAGCACTCCCTCCGTACTGACCCTCCAACAGTGCGGCACTCCCTCAGTACTGGCCCTCCATCAGTGCGGCACTACCTCAGTACTGACCCTCCGACAGTGCGACACTGTCTCAGTACTGACCCTCCGACAGTGCAGTACTCCGTCAGTACTGACCGTCCGACAGTGCGGCACTACCTCAGTGCTGGCCCTCCGACAGTGCAGTACTCACTCAGTACTGAACCTACGAGAGTGCAGCCCTCCCTCAGGACTGACCCTCCGACAGTGCAGTACTTCCTCAGTACTGACCGTCCGACAGTGCAGCACTCCCTCAGTACTGGCCCTCTGACAGTGCAGCACTCTCTCAGTACTGACCCTCTGATAGTGCAGCACTCACTCAGTACTGAACCTTTGACAGTACGGCACTCTCTCAATATTGACCCTCCAACAGTGCAGCACTCCCTCAGTACTGACCTTCTGACAATACGGCACTCTCTCTGTCCTGGCGCTCCGACAGTGCAGCACTCCCTCAGTACTGACCATCTGGCAGTACAGCACCACCTCACTACTGAACCTCTGACAGTGCGGCACTCCCTCAGTACTGTCCCTCTGACACTGCAGCACTCCTTCAGAACTGACCCTCCGGCAGTCCGGCACTCCCTCAGTACTGACCCTCCAACAGTGCGGCACTCCCTCAGTACTGACCCTCCAACCGTGCGACTCTCCCTCACTACTGACCCTCCAACAGTGCGGCGCTCCCTCAGTACTGACCCTCCAACCGAGCGACACTCCTTGAGTACTGACCCTCCAACCATGCGACGCACCCTCACAGTACTGACCCTCCAACAGTGCAGCACTCCCTCAGTACTGACCCTCCAACCGTGCGACACTCCCTCAGTAGTGACCCTCTGACAGTGCGGCACTCCCTCAGTACTGACCCTCTGACAGTGCCGCACTCCCTCAGTACTAACCCTCCGACTGTGTGGCACTCCCTCAGTACTGACCATCCGACAGTGCAGCACTCCCTCAGTACTGGCCCTCTGACAGTGCAGCACTCTCTCAGTACTCACCCTCTGACAGTGCGGCACTCTCTCAATACTGATCCTCCAACAGTGCAGCACTCCCTCAGTACTGACCCTCTGACAATGCGGCACTCTCTCTGTACTGGCCCTCCGACAGTGCAGCACTCCCTCAGTACTGACCCACCGACTGTGCGACACTCACTCAGTACTGACCCTCCGACAGTGCAGCCCTTCCTCCGTACTGACCCTCTGACAATGCAGCACTCCCTCAGTACTGAACCCTCCGACAGTGCAGCCCTTCCTCCGTACTGATCCTCTGACAGTGCAGCACTCCCGCAGTACTGACCCTCCGACTGTGCAGCACTCCCTCAGTAATGACCCTCCGACAGTGCAGCCCTTCCTCCGTACTGACCCTCTGAAAGTGCAGCACTCCCGCAGTACTGACCCTCTGACAGTGCAGCACTCCCTCCGTACTAACCCTCCGACACTGCGGCATTCCCTCAGTACTGGCCCTCCGTCAGTGCGGCACTCCCTCAGTACTGACCCTCCGACAGTGCAACGCTCTCTCAGTACTGACCCTCCGACAGTGCCGTACTCCCTCAGTACTGACCCTCCGACAGTGCGGCACTACCTCAGTAGTGACCCTCTGACAGTGCGGCACTCCCTCAGTACTGATCCTCTGACAGTGCAGCACTCCCGCAGTACTGACCCTCCGACTGTGCAGCACTCCCTCAGTAATGACCCTCCGACAGTGCAGCCCTTCCTCCGTACTGACCCTCTGAAAGTGCAGCACTCCCGCAGTACTGACCCTCTGACAGTGCAGCACTCCCTCCGTACTAACCCTCCGACACTGCGGCATTCCCTCAGTACTGGCCCTCCATTAGTGCGGCACTCCCTCAGTACTGACCCTCCGACAGTGCAACGCTCTCTCAGTACTGACCCTCCGACAGTGCCGTACTCCCTCAGTACTGACCCTCCGACAGTGCGACACTCCCTCAGTAGTGACCCTCTGACAGTGCGGCACTCCCTCAGTACTGATCCTCTGACAGTGCAGCACTCCCTCAGTACTGACCCTCCAACCGTGCAACACTCCCTCAGTGCTGACCCTCTGACAATGCGGCACTCTCTCTGTACTGACCCACCGACTGTGAGACACTCACTCAGTACTGACCCTCCGACAGTGCAGCCCTTCCTCCGTACTGATCCTCTGACAGTGCAGCACTCCCGCAGTACTGACCCTCCGACTGTGCAGCACTCCCTCAGTAATGACCCTCCGACAGTGCAGCCCTTCCTCCGTACTGACCCTCTGAAAGTGCAGCACTCACTCAGTACTGACCCTCCGACAGTGCAGCCCTTCCTCCGTACTGACCCTCTAAAAGTGCAGCACTCACTCAGTACTGACCCTCCGTCAGTGCAGCGCTCACATAGTACTGACCCTCCGACAGTGCGACATTCTCTCAGTACTGACCCTCCGACAGTGCAGTACTCCCTCAGTACTGACCGTCCGACAGTGCGGCACTACCTCAGTGCTGACCCTCCGACAGTGCAGTACTCACTCAGTACTGAACCTACGAGAGTGCGGACCTCCCTCAGGACTGACCCTCCGACAGTGCAGTACTTCCTCAGTACTAACCCTCCGACAGTGCAGCACTCCTTCAGTACTGGCCCTCTGATAGTGCAGCACTCCCTCAGTACTGAACCTCTGACAGTGCAGCACTCCCTCCGTACTGAACCTCTGACAGTGCAGCACTCCCTCCGTACTGACCCTCCAACAGTGCGGCACTCCCTCAGTACTGGCCCTCCATCAGTGCGGCACTACCTCAGTACTGACCCTCCGACAGTGCGACACTGTCTCAGTACTGACCCTCCGACAGTGCAGTACTCCGTCAGTACTGACCGTCCGACAGTGCGGCACTACCTCAGTGCTGGCCCTCCGACAGTGCAGTACTCACTCAGTACTGAACCTACGAGAGTGCAGCCCTCCCTCAGGACTGACCCTCCGACAGTGCAGTACTTCCTCAGTACTGACCGTCCGACAGTGCAGCACTCCCTCAGTACTGGCCCTCTGACAGTGCAGCACTCTCTCAGTACTGACCCTCTGATAGTGCAGCACTCACTCAGTACTGAACCTTTGACAGTACGGCACTCTCTCAATATTGACCCTCCAACAGTGCAGCACTCCCTCAGTACTGACCTTCTGACAATACGGCACTCTCTCTGTCCTGGCGCTCCGACAGTGCAGCACTCCCTCAGTACTGACCATCTGGCAGTACAGCACCACCTCACTACTGAACCACTGACAGTGCGGCACTCCCTCAGTACTGTCCCTCTGACACTGCAGCACTCCTTCAGAACTGACCCTCCGGCAGTCCGGCACTCCCTCAGTACTGACCCTCCAACAGTGCGGCACTCCCTCAGTACTGACCCTCCAACCGTGCGACTCTCCCTCAGTACTGACCCTCCAACAGTGCGGCGCTCCCTCAGTACTGACCCTCCAAACGAGCGACACTCCTTGAGTACTGACCCTCCAACCATGCGACGCACCCTCACAGTACTGACCCTCCAACAGTGCAGCACTCCCTCAGTACTGACCCTCCAACCGTGCGACACTCCCTCAGTAGTGACCCTCTGACAGTGCCGCACTCCCTCAGTACTAACCCTCCGACTGTGTGGCACTCCCTCAGTACTGACCATCCGACAGTGCAGCACTCCCTCAGTACTGGCCCTCTGACAGTGCAGCACTCTCTCAGTACTCACCCTCTGACAGTGCGGCACTCTCTCAATACTGATCCTCCAACAGTGCAGCACTCCCTCAGTACTGACCCTCTGACAATGCGGCACTCTCTCTGTACTGGCCCTCCGACAGTGCAGCACTCCCTCAGTACTGACCCACCGACTGTGCGACACTCACTCAGTACTGACCCTCCGACAGTGCAGCCCTTCCTCCGTACTGACCCTCTGACAATGCAGCACTCCCTCAGTACTGAACCCTCCGACAGTGCAGCCCTTCCTCCGTACTGATCCTCTGACAGTGCAGCACTCCCGCAGTACTGACCCTCCGACTGTGCAGCACTCCCTCAGTAATGACCCTCCGACAGTGCAGCCCTTCCTCCGTACTGACCCTCTGAAAGTGCAGCACTCCCGCAGTACTGACCCTCTGACAGTGCAGCACTCCCTCCGTACTAACCCTCCGACACTGCGGCATTCCCTCAGTACTGGCCCTCCATCAGTGCGGCACTCCCTCAGTACTGACCCTCCGACAGTGCAACGCTCTCTCAGTACTGACCCTCCGACAGTGCCGTACTCCCTCAGTACTGACCCTCCGACAGTGCGGCACTACCTCAGTACTGGCCCTCCGACAGTGCAGCACTCTCTCAGTACTCACCCTCTGACAGTGCAGCACTCCCTCAGTCCTGACCCTCTGACAGTGCGGCACTCCCTCAGTACTGACCCTCTGACAGTGCAGCACTCCCTCAGTATTGGCCCTCTGACAGTGCAGCACTCTCTCAGTATGACCCTCTGACAGTGCGGCACTCTCTCAATACTGACCCTCCAACAATGCAGCACTCCCTCAGTACTCACCCTCTGACAGTGCAGCACTCCCTCAGTCCTGACCCTCTGACAGTGCGGCACTCCCTCAGTACTGACCCTCTGACAGGGCAGCACTCCCTCAGTATTGGCCCTCTGACAGTGCAGCACTCTCTCAGTATGACCCTCTGACAGTGCGGTACTCTCTCAATACTGACCCTCCAACAATGCAGCACTCCCTCAGTACTGACCCTCTGACAGTGCGGCACTCTCTCTGCACAGGCCCTCCGACAGTGCAGCACTACCTCAGTACTGACCCTCCGACTGTGCGGCACTCCCTCAGTACTGACCCTCCGACAGTGCCGTACTCCCTCAGTACTGACCCTCCGACAGTGCGACACTCCCTCAGTAGTGACCCTCTGACAGTGCGGCACTCCCTCAGTACTGATCCTCTGACAGTGCAGCACTCCCTCAGTACTGACCCTCTGACAGGGCAGCACTCCCTCAGTATTGGCCCTCTGACAGTGCAGCACTCTCTCAGTATGACCCTCTGACAGTGCGGTACTCTCTCAATACTGACCCTCCAACAATGCAGCACTCCCTCAGTACTGACCCTCTGACAGTGCGGCACTCTCTCTGCACAGGCCCTCCGACAGTGCAGCACTACCTCAGTACTGACCCTCCGACTGTGCGGCACTCCCTCAGTACTGACCCTCCGACAGTGCCGTACTCCCTCAGTACTGACCCTCCGACAGTGCGACACTCCCTCAGTAGTGACCCTCTGACAGTGCGGCACTCCCTCAGTACTGATCCTCTGACAGTGCAGCACTCCCTCAGTACTGACCCTCCAACCGTGCGACACTCCCTCAGTGCTGACCCTCTGACAATGCGGCACTCTCTCTGTACTGACCCACCGACTGTGAGACACTCACTCAGTACTGACCCTCCGACAGTGCAGCCCTTCCTCCGTACTGATCCTCTGACAGTGCAGCACTCCCGCAGTACTGACCCTCCGACTGTGCAGCACTCCCTCAGTAATGACCCTCCGACAGTGCAGCCCTTCCTCCGTACTGACCCTCTGAAAGTGCAGCACTCACTCAGTACTGACCCTCCGACAGTGCAGCCCTTCCTCCGTACTGACCCTCTAAAAGTGCAGCACTCACTCAGTACTGACCCTCCGTCAGTGCAGCGCTCACATAGTACTGACCCTCCGACAGTGCGACATTCTCTCAGTACTGACCCTCCGACAGTGCAGTACTCCCTCAGTACTGACCGTCCGACAGTGCGGCACTACCTCAGTGCTGACCCTCCGACAGTGCAGTACTCACTCAGTACTGAACCTACGAGAGTGCGGACCTCCCTCAGGACTGACCCTCCGACAGTGCAGTACTTCCTCAGTACTAACCCTCCGACAGTGCAGCACTCCTTCAGTACTGGCCCTCTGATAGTGCAGCACTCCCTCAGTACTGAACCTCTGACAGTGCAGCACTCCCTCCGTACTGAACCTCTGACAGTGCAGCACTCCCTCCGTACTGACCCTCCAACAGTGCGGCACTCCCTCAGTACTGGCCCTCCATCAGTGCGGCACTCCCTCAGTACTGACCCTCCGACAGTGCGGCACTCCCTCAGTACTGACCCTCTGACAGGGCAGCACTCCCTCAGTATTGGCCCTCTGACAGTGCAGCACTCTCTCAGTATGACCCTCTGACAGTGCGGTACTCTCTCAATACTGACCCTCCAACAATGCAGCACTCCCTCAGTACTGACCCTCTGACAGTGCGGCACTCTCTCTGCACAGGCCCTCCGACAGTGCAGCACTACCTCAGTACTGACCCTCCGACTGTGCGGCACTCCCTCAGTACTGACCCTCCGACAGTGCCGTACTCCCTCAGTACTGACCCTCCGACAGTGCGACACTCCCTCAGTAGTGACCCTCTGACAGTGCGGCACTCCCTCAGTACTGATCCTCTGACAGTGCAGCACTCCCTCAGTACTGACCCTCTGACAGGGCAGCACTCCCTCAGTATTGGCCCTCTGACAGTGCAGCACTCTCTCAGTATGACCCTCTGACAGTGCGGTACTCTCTCAATACTGACCCTCCAACAATGCAGCACTCCCTCCGTACTGACCCTCTGACAGTGCGGCACTCTCTCTGCACAGGCCCTCCGACAGTGCAGCACTACCTCAGTACTGACCCTCCGACTGTGCGGCACTCCCTCAGTACTGACCCTCCGACAGTGCCGTACTCCCTCAGTACTGACCCTCCGACAGTGCGACACTCCCTCAGTAGTGACCCTCTGACAGTGCGGCACTCCCTCAGTACTGATCCTCTGACAGTGCAGCACTCCCTCAGTACTGACCCTCCAACCGTGCGACACTCCCTCAGTGCTGACCCTCTGACAATGCGGCACTCTCTCTGTACTGACCCACCGACTGTGAGACACTCACTCAGTACTGACCCTCCGACAGTGCAGCCCTTCCTCCGTACTGATCCTCTGACAGTGCAGCACTCCCGCAGTACTGACCCTCCGACTGTGCAGCACTCCCTCAGTAATGACCCTCCGACAGTGCAGCCCTTCCTCCGTACTGACCCTCTGAAAGTGCAGCACTCACTCAGTACTGACCCTCCGACAGTGCAGCCCTTCCTCCGTACTGACCCTCTAAAAGTGCAGCACTCACTCAGTACTGACCCTCCGTCAGTGCAGCGCTCACATAGTACTGACCCTCCGACAGTGCGACATTCTCTCAGTACTGACCCTCCGACAGTGCAGTACTCCCTCAGTACTGACCGTCCGACAGTGCGGCACTACCTCAGTGCTGACCCTCCGACAGTGCAGTACTCACTCAGTACTGAACCTACGAGAGTGCGGACCTCCCTCAGGACTGACCCTCCGACAGTGCAGTACTTCCTCAGTACTAACCCTCCGACAGTGCAGCACTCCTTCAGTACTGGCCCTCTGATAGTGCAGCACTCCCTCAGTACTGAGCCTCTGACAGTGCAGCACTCCCTCCGTACTGAACCTCTGACAGTGCAGCACTCCCTCCGTACTGACCCTCCAACAGTGCGGCACTCCCTCAGTACTGGCCCTCCATCAGTGCGGCACTCCCTCAGTACTGACCCTCCGACAGTGCGACACTGTCTCAGTACTGACCCTCCGACAGTGCAGTACTCCGTCAGTACTGACCGTCCGACAGTGCGGCACTACCTCAGTGCTGGCCCTCCGACAGTGCAGTACTCACTCAGTACTGAACCTACGAGAGTGCAGCCCTCCCTCAGGACTGACCCTCCGACAGTGCAGTACTTCCTCAGTACTGACCGTCCGACAGTGCAGCACTCCCTCAGTACTGGCCCTCTGACAGTGCAGCACTCTCTCAGTACTGACCCTCTGATAGTGCAGCACTCACTCAGTACTGAACCTTTGACAGTACGGCACTCTCTCAATATTGACCCTCCAACAGTGCAGCACTCCCTCAGTACTGACCTTCTGACAATACGGCACTCTCTCTGTCCTGGCGCTCCGACAGTGCAGCACTCCCTCAGTACTGACCATCTGGCAGTACAGCACCACCTCACTACTGAACCTCTGACAGTGCGGCACTCCCTCAGTACTGTCCCTCTGACACTGCAGCACTCCTTCAGAACTGACCCTCCGGCAGTCCGGCACTCCCTCAGTACTGACCCTCCAACAGTGCGGCACTCCCTCAGTACTGACCCTCCAACCGTGCGACTCTCCCTCAGTACTGACCCTCCAACAGTGCGGCGCTCCCTCAGTACTGACCCTCCAACCGAGCGACACTCCTTGAGTACTGACCCTCCAACCATGCGACGCACCCTCACAGTACTGACCCTCCAACAGTGCAGCACTCCCTCAGTACTGACCCTCCAACCGTGCGACACTCCCTCAGTAGTGACCCTCTGACAGTGCGGCACTCCCTCAGTACTGACCCTCTGACAGTGCCGCACTCCCTCAGTACTAACCCTCCGACTGTGTGGCACTCCCTCAGTACTGACCATCCGACAGTGCAGCACTCCCTCAGTACTGGCCCTCTGACAGTGCAGCACTCTCTCAGTACTCACCCTCTGACAGTGCGGCACTCTCTCAATACTGATCCTCCAACAGTGCAGCACTCCCTCAGTACTGACCCTCTGACAATGCGGCACTCTCTCTGTACTGGCCCTCCGACAGTGCAGCACTCCCTCAGTACTGACCCACCGACTGTGCGACACTCACTCAGTACTGACCCTCCGACAGTGCAGCCCTTCCTCCGTACTGACCCTCTGACAATGCAGCACTCCCTCAGTACTGAACCCTCCGACAGTGCAGCCCTTCCTCCGTACTGATCCTCTGACAGTGCAGCACTCCCGCAGTACTGACCCTCCGACTGTGCAGCACTCCCTCAGTAATGACCCTCCGACAGTGCAGCCCTTCCTCCGTACTGACCCTCTGAAAGTGCAGCACTCCCGCAGTACTGACCCTCTGACAGTGCAGCACTCCCTCCGTACTAACCCTCCGACACTGCGGCATTCCCTCAGTACTGGCCCTCCATCAGTGCGGCACTCCCTCAGTACTGACCCTCCGACAGTGCAACGCTCTCTCAGTACTGACCCTCCGACAGTGCCGTACTCCCTCAGTACTGACCCTCCGACAGTGCGGCACTACCTCAGTACTGGCCCTCCGACAGTGCAGCACTCTCTCAGTACTCACCCTCTGACAGTGCAGCACTCCCTCAGTCCTGACCCTCTGACAGTGCGGCACTCCCTCAGTACTGACCCTCTGACAGTGCAGCACTCCCTCAGTATTGGCCCTCTGACAGTGCAGCACTCTCTCAGTATGACCCTCTGACAGTGCGGCACTCTCTCAATACTGACCCTCCAACAATGCAGCACTCCCTCAGTACTCACCCTCTGATAGTGCAGCACTCCCTCAGTCCTGACCCTCTGACAGTGCGGCACTCCCTCAGTACTGACCCTCTGACAGGGCAGCACTCCCTCAGTATTGGCCCTCTGACAGTGCAGCACTCTCTCAGTATGACCCTCTGACAGTGCGGTACTCTCTCAATACTGACCCTCCAACAATGCAGCACTCCCTCAGTACTGACCCTCTGACAGTGCGGCACTCTCTCTGCACAGGCCCTCCGACAGTGCAGCACTACCTCAGTACTGACCCTCCGACTGTGCGGCACTCCCTCAGTACTGACCCTCCGACAGTGCAGCACTCCCTCAATACGGACCCTCCGACCGTGCAACACTCCCTCAGTACTGACCCTCCGACAGTGCAGCCCTTCCTCTGTACTGACCCTCTGACAATGCGGCACTCTCTCTGTACTGGCCCTCCGACAGTGCAGCACTCCCTTAGTACTGACCCTCCGACTGTGCAGCACTCCCTCAGTACTGACCCTCTGACAATGCGGCATTCTCTCTGTACTGGCCCTCCGACAGTGCAGCACTCCCGCAGTACTGACCCTCTGACAGTGCGGCACTCCCTCAGTACTGGCCCTCCATCAGTGCGGCACTCCCTCTGTACTGACCCTCCGACAGTGCGAGGCTCTCTCAGTACTGACCCTCCGACAGTGCAGTACTCCCTCAGTACTGACCCTCCGACAGTGCGGCACTACCTCAGTACTGGCCCTCCGACAGTGCAGCACTCTCTCAGTACTGACCCTCTGACAGTGCAGCAATCCCTCAGTACTGACCCTTTGACAGTGCGGCACTCTCTCAATACCGACCCTCCAACAGTGCAGCACTCCCTCAGTACTGACCCTCTGGCAGTGCAGCACTCCCTCAGTACTAACCCTCTGACAGTGCAGCACTCCCGGTACTGTCCCTCTGACAGTGCAGCACTCCCTCAGTACTGACCCTCCGACAGTGTAGCGCTCACTCAGTACTGACCATCTAACAGAGCAGCGTTCCCTCAGTCCTGACCCTCTGACCGTGCATCACTCACTCAGCACAGAACCTCAGACCATGCATCACTCCCTCAGTACTGACCCTCTGACAGTGCATCACTCCCTCAGTACTGACCCTCTGACAGTGCGGCCCTGTCTCAATACTGACCCTCCAACAATGAAGCACTCTCTCAGTACTGACCCTCTGACAAAGCGGCACTCTCTCTGTACTGGCCTTCGACAGTGCAGCCCTCACTCAGTACTGACCCTCCGTCAGTGCAGCGCTCACTCAGTACTGACCCTCCGACAGTGCAGCGTTCCCTCGGTACTGACCCTCCGACAATGCAGCGCTCCACCAGTACTGACCCTCCATCACTGTGGCACTCCCTCAGTACTGACCCTCCGACAGTGCAGCCCTTCCTCCGTACTGACCCTCTGACAATGCAGCACTCCCTCAGTACTGAACCCTCCGACAGTGCAGCTCTTCCTCCGTACTGATCCTCTGACAGTGCAGCACTCCCGCATTACTGACCCTCCGACTGTGCAGCACTCCCTCAGTACGGACCCTCCGACCGTGCAACACTCCCTCAGTACTGACCCTCCGACTGTGCAGCACTCCCTCAGTACTGACCCTCTGACAATGCGGCATTCTCTCTGTACTGGCCCTCCGACAGTGCAGCACTCCCGCAGTACTGACCCTCTGACAGTGCGGCACTCCCTCAGTACTGGCCCTCCATCAGTGCGGCACTCCCTCAGTACTGACCCTCTGACAATGCGGCACTCTCTCTGTACTGGCCCTCCGACAGTGCAGCACTCCCTCAGTACTGACCCTCCGACTGTGCAGCACTCCCTCAGTACTGACCCTCTGACAATGCGGCATTCTCTCTGTACTGGCCCTCCGACAGTGCAGCACTCCCGCAGTACTGACCCTCTGACAGTGCGGCACTCCCTCAGTACTGGCCCTCCATCAGTGCGGCACTCCCTCAGTACTGACCCTCCGACAGTGCGACGCTCTCTCAGTACTGACCCTCTGACAGTGCAGCAATCCCTCAGTACTGACCCTTTGACAGTGCGGCACTCTCTCAATACCGACCCTCCAACAGTGCAGCACTCCCTCAGTACTGACCCTCTGACAATGCGGCACACTCTCAGTACTGACCCTCCGACAGTGCAGTACTCCCTCAGTACTGACCCTCCGACAGTGCGGCACTACCTCAGTACTGGCCCTCCGACAGTGCAGCACTCTCCTAGTACTGACCCTCTGACAGTGCAGCAATCCCTCAGTACTGACCCTTTGACAATGCGGCACTCTCTCAATACCGACCCTCCAACAGTGCAGCACTCCCTCAGTACTGACCCTCTGACAATGCGGCACTCTCTCTGTACCGGCCCTCCGACAGTGCAGCACTCCTTAGTACTGACCCTCTAGCAGGGCAGCACTCCCTCAGTACGAACCCTCTGACAGTGCAGCACTCCCGGTACTGTCCCTCTGACAGTGCAGCACTCCCTCAGTACTGACCCTCCGACAGTGCAGCGCTCACTCAGTACTGACCATCTAACAGAGCAGCGTTCCCTCAGTCCTGACCCTCTGACCGTGCATCACTCACTCAGCACAGAACCTCTGACCATGCATCACTCCCTCAGTACTGACCCTCTGACAGTGCGTCACTCCCTCAGTACTGACCCTCTGACAGTGCGGCCCTGTCTCAATACTGACCCTCCAACAATGAAGCACTCTCTCAGTACTGACACTCTGACAAAGCGGCACTCTCTCTGTACTGGCCTTCGACAGTGCAGCACTCACTCAGTACTGACCCTCCGTCAGTGCAGCGCTCACTCAGTACTGACCGTCCGACAGTGCAGCGTTCCCTCGGTACTGACCCTCCGGCAATGCAGCGCTCCACCAGTACTGACCCTCCATCACTGCGGCACTCCCTCAGTACTGACCCTCCGACAGTGCAGCAGTCCCGCAGTACTGACCCTCTGACAGTGCAGCACGCCCTCCGTACTAACCCTCCGACACTGCGGCACTCCCTCAGTACTGGCCCTCCATCAGTGCGGCACTCCCTCAGTACTGACCCTCCGACAGTGCGACGCTCTCTCAGTACTGATCCTCCGACAGTGCAGCACTCCCTCAGTACTGACCCTCTGACAGTGCGGCACTCTCTCAATGCCGACCCTCCAACAGTGCAGCAGTCCCTCAGTACTGACCCTCTGACAGTGCAGCACTACCGGTACTGTCCCTCTGACAGTGCAGCACTCCCTCAGTACTGTCCCTCTGACAGTGCAGCACTCCCTCAGTACTGACCCTCCGACAGTGCAGCGCTCACTCAGTACTGACCCTCTGACCGTGCGTCACTCCCTCAGTACTGACCCTCTGACAGTGCAGCACTCTCTCAGTACTGACCCTCCGACAGTGCAGCGCTCACTCAGTACTGACCATCTAACAGTGCAGCGTTCCCTCAGGCCTGACCCTCTGACCGTGCATCACTCACTCAGCACAGAACCTCTGACCATGCATCACTCCCTCAGTACTGACCCTCTGACAGTGCAGCACTCCCTCAGTTCTGACCCTCTGACAATGCGGCACTCTCTCTGTACTGGCCTTCGACAGTGCAGCACTCCCTCAGTACTGACCATCCGACTGTGTGACACTCCCTCAGTACTGACTGACAGTGCAGCACTCACTCAGTACTGACCCTCCGTCAGTGCAGCGCTCACTCAGTACTGACCCTCCGACAGTGCAGCACTCCCTCAGTACTGACCCTCCAACTGTGCGGCACTCCCTCAGTACTGACCCTCCGACAGTGCGGCACTCCCTCAGAACTGACCCGCCGACAATGCGGCACTCCCTCAGAACTGACCCTCCATCAGTGCGGCACTCCCTCAGTACTGACCCTCTGACAGAGCAGCACTCGCTCTGTACTGGCCCTCGGATAGTGCAGCACTCCCTCAGTACTGACCCTCCGACTGTGCGGCACTCCCTCAGTACTGACCCTCCGACAGTGCGGCACTCCCTCAGAACTGACCCTCCATCAGTGCGGCACTCCCTCAGTACTGACCCTCCGACAGTGCAGTACTCCCTCAGTACTGACCCTCCGACAGTGCGGCACTACCTCAGTACTGGCCCTCCGACAGTGCAGCACTCTCCTAGTACTGACCCTCTGACAGTGCGGCCCTGTCTCAATACTGACCCTCCAACAATGAAGCACTCTCTCAGTACTGACACTCTGACAAAGCGGCACTCTCTCTGTACTGGCCTTCGACAGTGCAGCACTCACTCAGTACTGACCCTCCGTCAGTGCAGCGTTCACTCAGTACTGACCGTCCGACAGTGCAGCGTTCCCTCTGTACTGACCCTCCGGCAATGCAGCGCTCCACCAGTACTGACCCTCCATCACTGCGGCACTCCCTCAGTACTGACCCTCCGACAGTGCAGCAGTCCCGCAGTACTGACCCTCTGACAGTGCAGCACGCCCTCAGTACTGGCCCTCCATCAGTGCGGCACTCCCTCAGTACTGACCCTCCGACAGTGCGACGCTCTCTCAGTACTGATCCTCCGACAGTGCGGCACAATCTCAGTACTGGCCCTCCGACAGTGCAGCACTCTCTCAGTACTGACCCTCTGACAGTGCAGCACTACCGGTACTGTCCCTCTGACAGTGCAGCACTCCCTCAGTACTGACCCTCCGACAGTGCAGCGCTCACTCAGTACTGACCCTCTGACCGTGCGTCACTCCCTCAGTACTGACCCTCTGACAGTGCAGCACTCCCTCAGTACTGACCCTCCGACAGTGCAGCGCTCACTCAGTACTGACCATCTAACAGTGCAGCGTTCCCTCAGTCCTGACCCTCTGACCGTGCATCACTCACTCAGCACAGAACCTCTGACCATGCATCACTCCCTCAGTACTGACCCTCTGACAATGCAGCACTCCCTCAGTACTGACCCTCTGACAATGCGGCACTCTCTCTGTACTGGCCTTCGACAGTGCAGCACTCCCTCAGTACTGACCCTCCGACTGTGTGACACTCCCTCAGTACTGACTGACAGTGCAGCACTCACTCAGTACTGACCCTCCGTCAGTGCAGCGCTCACTCAGTACTGACCCTCCGACAGTGCAGCACTCCCTCAGTACTGACCCTCCAACTGTGCGGCACTCCCTCAGTACTGACCCTCCGACAGTGCGGCACTCCCTCAGAACTGACCCGCCGACAATGCGGCACTCCCTCAGAACTGACCCTCCATCAGTGCGGCACTCCCTCAGTACTGACCCTCTGACAGAGCAGCACTCGCTCTGTACTGGCCCTCCGATAGTGCAGCACTCCCTCAGTACTGACCCTCCGACTGTGCGGCACTCCCTCAGTACTGACCCTCCGACAGTGCGGCACTCCCTCAAAACTGACCCTCCATCAGTGCGGCACTCCCTCAGTACTGACCCTCTGACAGAGCAGCACTCCCTCCGTACTGACCCACCGACAGTGCAGCGCTCACTCAGTACTGACCATCTAACAGTGCAGCGTTCCCTCAGTCCTGGCCCTCTGACCGTGCATCACTCACTCAGCACAGAACCTCTGACCATGCATCACTCCCTCAGTACTGACCCTCTGACAGTGCAGCACTCCCTCAATACTGACCCTCCAACAATGAAGCACTCTCAGTACTGACCCTCTGACAATGCGGCACACTCTCTGTACTGGCCGTCTGGCCAGTGCAGCACTCCCTCATTACTGACCCTCTGACAATGCGGCACTGTCTCTGTACTGGCCTTCGACAGTGCAGCACTCCCTCAGTACTGACCATCCGACTGTGTGACACTGCCTCAGTACTGACTGACAGTGCAGCACTCACTCAGTACTGACCCTCCGTCAGTGCAGCGCTCACTCAGTACTGACCCTCCGACAGTGCAGCGTTCCCTCCGTACTGACCCTCCGACAATGCAGCGCTCCACCAGTACTGAACTCCGACAGTGCGGCGCTCCCTCAGTACTGACCCTCCATCACTGCGGCACTCCCTCAGTACTGACCCTCCGACAGTGCGACGCTCTCTCAGTACTGACCCTCCAACAGTGCAGCAGACCCTCAGTACTGACCCTCTGACAATGCGGCACTCGCTCTGTACTGGCCCTCCGATAGTGCAGCACTCCCTCAGTGCTGACCCTCCGACTGTGCAGCACTCCCTCAGTACTGACCCTCCGACAGTGCGGCACTCCCTCAGAACTGACTCTCCGACAGTGCAGCACTCCCTCAGCATTGGCCCTCCGACAGTGCAGCCCTTCCTTAGTACCGGCCCTCCATCAGTGCGGCACTCCCTCAGTACTGACCCTCCGACAGTGCGACGCTCTCTCAGTACTGATCCTCCGACAGTGCAGCACTCCCTCAGTACTGGCCCTCCGACAGTGCGACGCTCCCTCAGATCTGACCCTCCGACAGTGCGGCACTCCCTCAGAACTGACGCTCCGACAGTGCAGCCCTTCCTCCGTACTGACCCTCTGACAGTGCAGCACTCCCTCCGTACTGACCCTCCGACAGTGCGGCACTCGCTCAGTACTGGCTCTCCATCAGTGCAGCACTCTCTCAGCACTGACCCTCAACAGTGCGACGCTCTCGCAGTACCTTCCTCCGACAGTGCAGTACTCCCTCAGTACTGACCCTCCGACAGTGCGGCACTTCCTCAGTACTGGCCCTCTAACAGTGCAGTGCTCACTCAGTACTGAACATACGAGAGTGCGGCCCTCCCTCAGTACTGACCCTCCGACAGTGCAGTACTTCCTCAGTACTGACTCTCCGACAGTGCAGTACTCCCTCAGTCCTCGCCCTCTGACAGTGCAGTACTCCCTCAGTACTGACCCTCTGACACTGCAGCACCCCCGCCGTACTGACCCTCCGACAGTGACGAATGTGATATAAAATAGTTACTTTAGGGATATTAATTAATGTAATGTAGAAATAAGCCACTTTGATTCTGGCAGATAGAGACAAAGGGATTTGAGACCGCATGGAAAAAGCAGGAAGAGGTGTGTCTACGAGAGTGGTGCTGCATTGATAGGGGCCAGGGAAAGGGATTGGAAGTGAGCCAATCAGAATAGATCAAACAGGTCAGGAGGGATATAGGCTGACCTATGGGCGTCGAGTATGTGAAACTTGATACCATTTGAATTGATTTGCAGAGATCCCTTTGTCTCTTTGTTCATTCGCTTTCTGGGATGTAGGAGACTGGATGTCTCTTATGTTTCTGTGAGATGAATTAAGCTTGCAAGCTAAATAAAATAACTTCTTTTTACGTGCGAATCCATCTCGACTTTTATTGAGGCCAGACTGACGGAGAAAGAAATTTGGGAATCAACATTTGGTGCCGAAAACCGGTATTTCTCAGGGCGATCCTGAGCCAACTGCGAAATCAGAATTAGACTGATTATGAACAGGAGGATGGGGAACAAAGGGCCCTCAATGTAGAACTGGAATCGACCGCGCATTGATTGTTCCCCTCTTCTTATCGTCTGATTAGTCTGGTCACTCGCGGTTGGCACAGAAAGACCGCCTCGACGAAATCACAGGTCAGTCTGGGGATTAGCAATTTAATTGATGGGATTTCATATTGTTGTTTCGGCTTGGGTTAGGGTTTTGGGTTGATGTGACATCTCAAATGTTGATTCAATTCCAAGTATAAGGGTTCAGAGGCTGATGGGACTTCAGTAATGAAGGTTCAGTCTATTATATGGGGGTTCAGGGGCTGATGGGACTTCAGTAATGAAGGTTCAGTCTATTATATGGGTTCAGGGGCTGATGGGACTTCACTAATGAAGGTTCAGTCCAGTATAACTGTTTTTAAATCTGAAGATGGTTCAACTCTATGGGCGAAATTCTCCGTTATCGGCGGAAACTCCGCCAATCGGCGCAAAAAACGGCGCAAATCCCACTTGCGTCACGTCATAAAAATGGGCCGATAGTCTGCGGCCCGAAATGGGCTAGCAGCGACGTAACGGGATCCGCGCTTGCGCAGTGGTTCACGCCGTGCAGCGTCATACGCGCTGCACGGCGTGACGGCTCATAAGGCCGCGCTGCTCCCCCCCACCCGACCGCAACACCCGACCGCAACACCCGACTTGATGGCTGGCCGTCGCTCAGTCCCGAGGTTCGAGTCACGCGATGTGGAGGCGCTCCTGGACGCGGTGGAGCAGAGGAGGGACGCCCTGTATCCCGGGCACGGCCGCAGAGTTGCCCCACGCCACAGCCGGCGTCTGTGGAGGGAGATGGCAGAGGCCGTCACCGCTGTGGCCCTAACACCACGGACAGGCACCCAGTGCCACAAGAAGGTGAACGACCTCGTCAGAGCAGGCAGGGTGAGCCTCCCCCATATCCCCCCCTCCCCCATATCCCCCATATCCCCCCTCCCCCATATCCCCCATATCCCCCCTCCCCATATCCCCCCTCCCCCATATCCCCCTCCCCCATATCCCCCCTCCCCCATATCCCCCCTCCCCCATATCCCCCTCCCCCATATCCCCCATATCCCCCCTCCCCCAGATCCCCCTCCCCCATATCCCCCCTCCCCCATATCCCCCCTCCCCATATCCCCCCTCCCCCATATCCCCCCTCCCCCATATCCCCCATACCCCCCTCCCCATATCCCCCCTCCCCCATATCCCCCCTCCCCCATATCCCCCATATCCCCCCTCCCCCATATCCCCCCTCCCCCATATCCCCCCTCCCCCATATCCCCCCTCCCCCATATCCCCCCCTCCCCATATCCCCCCTCCCCCATATCCCCAAGTGAATCCAGCCCTAACCTTAACCTCTGCAATGCACGCG
Source organism: Scyliorhinus torazame (assembly GCF_047496885.1). Lineage (NCBI taxonomy): Eukaryota > Metazoa > Chordata > Chondrichthyes > Carcharhiniformes > Scyliorhinidae > Scyliorhinus > Scyliorhinus torazame. The sequence goes on from NC_092722.1 coordinate 85,008,831, forward strand.
CAACCGATGGCGTGCATTCATATACCTGCCTAACACTGTTGCCTTTTACCCCTGCCACCACCCCCCCCCCCCCCCACAGGAGAAGCGCGCACACAACAATAGGGAGCATGTGAGGTCTGGAGGAGGCCCCGCTGATGAGAGGCCACTGACCGTACACGAGGAAAGGGCCCTGGAACTGGCTGGCGGACCTGAGGACCGGGAGGTTGCTGATGCAGAGGTCGGGGCCCCACGAGCAAGTGAGCCACCAACAGCCCGTCCCCATATCCCCCCTCCCCTATATCCCCCTCCCCGTATCACCTGATCACTGCCTGATGTCTCACCATGCATGCTTCATTGTGTATCGCAGGACCAAACGTCCAGGCACCCATCCCCGCAGGTGCAGACCGCCCGCAGGATGCCCCTCGGAGACCACAGGAGACGGAGAGACCCGCACCCTCCAGCATGCGACGCCCGCAGGATGCCCCTCGGAGACCACGGGAGACGGAGAGACCCGCACCCTCCAGCATGCGACGCCCGCAGGATGCCCCTCGCACACCACGGGAGACGGAGAGACCTGGAGCAACAGGGAGACGACACCCCCGTCACGTGCGGGAGCGACCACCCAGCGATGAGGGGGGCAGCCACAGGCCCCCGTCACATCCGAGCCAGGACACCACTACCCAGGACACCACTATCCAGGACACCCCTACCCGGGACACCACTACCCAGGACACCCCTACCCGGGACACCACTACCCAGGACACCCCTACCCGGGACAGCCCTACCCGGGACAGCACTACCCGGGACAGCACTACCCAGGACACCCCTACCCGGGAAGACGAAATACCGGACAGTGACTCAGAGTGGATGGGTGGAGACGAACCCCCACCCCAAAGTGCCATGGACTCAGAGTGAGACGAAGAGCACGACACAACGCCACTGCTGTCACCAACACCCTCCACCATCGCAGAAACACTCACCACGGTTGGGCACTTTAGTGATGAGGCGTCTGGTACACTCACTGGTGCGCACAACACAGCCGTCCCGGTACAGCAGGTGGAGGTAGGAGCAGCAGAGGGACCGGGCGGTCGGAGGGCAGCCCAGGCCAAGCGAACATCTGCCGCCCAGATGGATCCCGGGTTCCTGCAGTTACCACACCCACACATAGATCCGATGCAACCACCGACACGGAGACGAGCGAATAGGGTGACGGGTGGCTTGCGGCGGCTGCGGTCGCAGGTGGAGGAGTCCACCCGCGTCCAGGAGCTGGGAGTGGTCCCGGTCATGCGTGCCACCCAGGCTGACACCGCACGGGTGGCGTCCGCGGTGGAGGCAATGGGTGCGACGGTGTCAGACATGGGGAACGGTTTGCGAGGCCTGGGGCCTTCCGTGCAGGCGGCGTCTGTGGCCCAGGAAATGGCTGCCCTCTCACAGGAGGCCATGAGCCAGTGCCAGCGCCAGATGGCAGAGGCGCTCAACGCCATAGCCCAGTCTCAGCAGGCCATGGCCCAGTCTCAGCAGGCCATGGCCCAGTCTCAGCAGGCCATAGCCCAGTCTCTGCAGGCCATGGCCCAGTCTCTGCAGGCCATGGCCCAGTCTCAGCAGGCCATCGCTGAGGGCATCGGCGCCAGTGGCCATGTGCGAGCTGGCGTCGCACTGTCGCAGACAGGGTTCGACAACCCCCTGGGCTCCATGGCTGCAAACCTGCAGACCCCTGTCGATACCAGCACGGGCCTCCAGGACTGGCAGCGCCAGATGTTGGGGGCGCGTCGGATGGCCAGTCCGTTCGCATCCCCCACCCATGTAGAGGCCTGGGGGCCATCGGGCACCCCGAGGGAGGAGGAGGTGGTGTGGTCCGTCCCGGCTCCCTCTGTAGGGGAGGTCCCGGTACACCGCAACACCTCGGACTCCCCCCCTTCCGTCCCAGGTGCATCGGGTGGGCAACGGGCAGGACAGGCTGGCAGCTCGCCATCCCAGTCGCCCGGGCCGCAGCCTGGCCCATCTAGGCCAGGACGCCCCAGGAAACGGCCGCCAAAGGGATCCGGTGTCAGAGGGCAGGAATCACAGGAGTCCACCTCCAGTTCTGCTGTACCGTCTGGGGAACTACGTAGACGTAGTCAAAGGGCCCGTAAGGCCAAACAATTAGACACTGAGTAAGTTGGCACGGGTGCAGGGCACAGATGAGTTTTAGGGGCTAGGGCACGTGCATGAACTCCTTTGGTTATTAAAGTCAATGTTACACCTACCGAAGCTGCCTTTGTGCTCTGTCCAAAGTGTGCGGGCGTATCATGTACGTTGAGCGCAAGTGTGTGTGTGAGGGGTGGTCTTACCTCAGCCCCAGGTGAGTCTGCCCCCTTCCCCCTGGGCCGCCATCAACATCCCCCGGGCAGAGGACGGGACCGTGCGCTGCAGTGTCACAGCCGCATGCAGGGATGGTCCGGGTGGATGGTGGTACTGTGGCCATGGGTCAGACATAGTCCAACGATGTAGAGCCAGGAGCTCATCGGAGGCGGGTTGTCATCATCCTCCATGGCCTGCGATAGACACGCGTCCACCCGCAACTGGGTGAGCCCGGCCCGTTGTGCCGCCGGTGGATCGGCAATTGGGGGTGGGGGGGTGGTGTGCATGCGGGTGGGGTGTGTGGGGTTGGGGAGGGGGGTGAGGGTGCTGGGTGGGTGGATGGGTGGGGGGTGTGGGTGGTCGGCTGTTGTCATGGTGTGCGGTCTGTGGCCATACTACCCGATTCCCACGCCCATCTAGTCAGTGAAGCGGGCGTCTATCAGTCTGTCCCGTGCCCGCTGGGCCAGCCGGTAACGGTGGACAGCCACCCGCCTGTGTCTACCCCGTCTGCCCTGACCATTGCCCCCATCCCCCTCATCTGGGGAGGACTGGGCCTCTTCCTGCTGCTCCTCCACTCCGCCCTCCTCTGCCTGCGGCACATCGCCCCCCTGCTGGGCTATGTTGTGCAGGACGCAGCACACCACAATGATGCGGCCGGCCCTATCTGACCGATACTGGAGGGCGCCCCCAGAGAGGTCCAGGCACCTGAAACGCATCTTCAGCACGCCAAAGCACCTCTCGATCACTCCCCTTGTCGCTACATGGGCATCATTGTAGCGGTTCTCCGCCTCATTGCGTGGCCTCCGTATAGGCGTCATCAGCCACGATCGCAATGGGTAGCCCCTGTCGCCCAGCAACCAGCCCCTCAGCCGGGAATGGCGTCCCTCGTACATGCCGGGGATGGATGACCGCGACAACACGAATGAGTCGTGTACACTGCCTGGGTGACGGGCGCAGACGTGCAGGATCATCATGCGGTGGTCACAGACCACCTGTACGTTCATTGAATAGGTCCCCTTCCTATTAGTGAACACGGCCCTGTTCTCTGCAGGTGGCCGCACGGCGACGTGCATCCCATCGATCGCGCCCTGGACCATGGGGAACCCGGCAACGGCAGAGAAGCCCACGGCCCGGGCATCTTGGCTGGCCCGGTCCACGGGGAAGCGAATGTAGCGGTGCACCATGGCATAAAGTCACCGATGCACCGATGTCTGCGATATGCCGGACAGGTCCCCACTCGGTGCCTGGAATGACCCCGTTGCATAAAAGTTCAGGGCCACCGTAACCTTGACGGACACGGGGAGAGGGTGTCCCCCGCCAGTGCCACGCGGTGACAGGTGTGCCAGCAGGTGGCAGATGTGTGCCACGGTTTCCCGGCTCATCCGGAGTCTCCTCCTGCATTCCCGGTCCGTGAGGTCCTGGTATGACTGCCGGGGCCGGTACACACGGGGCGCCCTCGGGTGCCTCCGTTGCCGTGGGGCCACGACGTCCTCCTCCCCCTCCTCGTCCTGTCGGTCAGGTGTCCCTCCAGCCTGGGCGGCTGCCGCCTGCCCCTCTGCGGCAGCCTGCGCCGCCTCTCTGGCACGCTCCTCCTCCTCCTCCTCCTCCTCCTCATCCAGGGCAACATAGACATGAGCGGCTGCCACCACGGCGGCCAACATCGCTGGATGGTCTGAAAACATGACGGCCTGGTGGGGGGGAGGGGAACGACGACATGTCATCATTGCCCATATCCCCTCCTCCCCCCAGCCAGGTGGCATGGACCGCATGGGTCCAACTGTTGGAGGCTGGCACCTGGCCAGGTGGACCAACTCATTTGCCCTCCCATCACCCACCCCGGCACGGACCCCCTCCCCAACCCCCAACCTCCACCCCAGCACGGACCCCCTCCCCAAACTCCACCCCAGCACGGACCCCCCCCCAACCCCCAACCTCCACCCCAGCACGGACCCCCCCCCAACCCCCAACCTCCACCCCCGGCACGGACCCCCTCCCGGCACTCCCCCGGAGCCCAGCCTACTCTAACCACCCCCCCCCCCCCCCCCCCGCCGCACACACACACAAGCCGAGACACACCTCTCCTCACGCAATCAGTCTGCGGCCACGCCATTTCCTGCCCAGAGCCAACCCCCCAGGCCGTCACTCACCTCCTCGCTGGTCGGCGTGAGCCTGGAGCACCGGGTCACGCCGATGAAAAGGAGGTTTGATTGACGTCGACGTGAACGGTCATCACGTCGACGGGACTTCGGCCCATCCGGAAGGGAGAATATCGGCAGGCCGAAAATCGGCTGCCTTGCGCAGACCCGTGACATTCTCCGCGGCAGCGGCGCCATTAACGCCCCGCCGACTTTTCTCCCTTCGGAGACTTCGGCGGGGGCGGGGGCGGGATTCACGGCGGCCAACGGCCATTCTCCGACCCGGCGGGGGGTCGGAGAATGACGCCCTATGTGTGAGTGTTTTAAATATATAGTTGATTAAGCTAAAATTGTCTCCTTGGACTGTATTGGCGAAAAACGCAGTTCCGAGGTCTAGTTGAGATTGTGGGGAATGCTGCATATTGGTTGAAGCAGAAGTCTCTCAAAGGGTTAACAGCAGCAGGCGAAGTTGAAAACAGACAGTGCTTCTCACTCAGGCCTTGAGATAACAGCACCAGTCGCTAGTGTAATCGGATACCTTTCCTTTGAGTCAGTGAACACCAGCAAAGTTACGTTTTGAATTAATTAAAGGAAACCAGTGGGTTTCTCCACCTCTTTGATAAAAGTTATTATTTTCGAAAGCAATTGATTGAAATTGCCAGAATCTTAAGTTTTACTTACTTGAAATAAGGTTTATCTCATTTTATCTGGAGATTAATAGAAACTTAAAGAAGATCATGGACACCATTTTAAAAAGTGTCAATCTGGAGATGATAGTTGATTTTGCTAATATTTATGTGTATGTAAAAGAAAAAAAACTTGTTAAAAGAAAAATTGTTAAGATAAAGAAATAATTAAGTTGTAAATGTTATACAAGTTTGTGTTAAGCAAATTGTAAATTTAGTTCTGAGTTGAGATCAGAGCTAAGCTTGCAAGTTGCAGTAATTCAATTTGAATTTTCAAACATTTTTAAGTTTTTAAAAAAAATAGAGCAAATAGAGACGGGAAGGGACCTCTGGGCTCTAGTCCAGCAGATTTTAACCCCAGCAGAGTACCGCAATTATCTTAACCACCTGAATTATGCTAGTCATGCCGCACTCCAGCAGGCCTATGCGTTAGACGACGGTAGAAGGACACAGATCTTGAATGCGTTGAATAGCACATTTCAAAGGCCCATAAATCTTTCTGTTATCTTAGACCTAAAACCTAAGAAGACTGAAGAGCCAGAGGAATTTCTGGAGCGTTTTAATGAAATCTACCGGGGGCAGTCAGGCGATTTGCTATCAAAATGGTCAGAATTCCCCTCAATACTGTGCTATGTTAATGCATTGCCTACACCTTCTGTGGTTACTGCTGTGAAATGTAATAACATGAATTGGACAGAGAACGACCCTTCCCAGATGGCAAGGGCAGTCAGATTTTACTGGAAGGAGGGTGTAGGCCAAGAAGGAGGCTCAGTTACAAAGGTTAAGACTGAGTATGTAATGAAAAAGGATGATCTGCGACCCCAACAAGCGGCAGAAATGGTAGTTTACCAGCAGGAGCCCCAATATAGTGACTTTGGGTGGGTGGATCAGCGAAGAGGAGGATGAGACAACAGTGCTATATTTCTATCACCCCCCAGTGGTGGACGTTAGACGTTGAACAGTCACTGCATCACGTTACCTTGGCCTATGACAGAACTGGACGAAACAGGGAGTTGGAGGACAAATACCGGCCATTACTTGAGACCGAATGGCCAGTCAAGGTTACAGCCACAGTCACAGGAAAAGAAGGTACAGCCGATTTTGTTACAATATCACCACATTTATGGCCACAGTCAGCTTCGGTAAGCCCTCATATTACACGTCAGGTCCATGACCAGTACCATGCCAGGGATATGGGGCGAATGGTCAGGAGGGCAGTGGATCATTCGGATCCAACAGACTACGCACTTCAAGTCATGCCGGACGGCACTACCATAAAATATTTTGAGGTCCCTGAAACGATTAACACTCGACTGCAGCATCACAGGGGACATGATGTGTTGGAATATGTCAATCCACAGGTCTGGGCGGAATACCCATCACAAGTGGGAAAGACAAATGTTACACCTATCAAGGTAATGATTAAGGATCATGTAAAGCTACCTTCCATTCGGCAATACCCCCTGAAATCCCAAGCTGCTCCAACAATAGATAAATTAATTCAAGAGCTGTTGAAACAGGGTATTTTGGTCCCTTGCCAATCAGAATGTAATACCCCCATACTTGCTGTGCCTAAACCAGCCAAACCAGACCAGTACCGATTAGTACAGGATTTACGTTCAATCAATGCCATTGCATAGCCGTTACATGCTCTCACCCTCCAACAGGATATTACGGTGTATAGCTCCCACTCGGTCATCGCACTACTGAGGCAACTGCAGACTCAGCATCTTACCGCAGCTCGTCAGAATAGGTATGAGATATACCTTTTGAACAATCCACGTCTGACATTTAAATACTGTACCACTATCAATCCAGCCTGTTTTCTTAGCGGTCCCCCTGTCCATGAGGACGCGCCTGGTCACGACTGTTTAGCCTTGATTCAGGAAGCTACCACAATAAGGGGCGATTTGAGTGACATTTCGTCAGAACAACCTGACATGATTATGTGTGGTCAAATATCCCACCGGGGTTTAGTTAATGACCTACTGCAGGCCCTCCTTATGCCAGCGCAGATTTCCGTTATTAAATGCGCTGCCCACACAAATGGTAAGACCCCAGTTGACGTTGGTAATGAACGAGCAGATCGTGCAGCACGAACAGCCGCGCAAATTCAGCAAGTGATGGTGCCTAAGATGTTAAGTCAGACTAAACGATCTACTATAAATATGTCTGCTTCTGACAAGTCAATGCCAACCATCCAAGACGTCATAAGGTTACAGGAGGACGCTCCTGAGAGTGATAAACAAATGTGGAAACGGTTAGGTTGTACATATGATTCTGTTTCCTCTTTATGGACCACGCCAGCACATCAGACTTGTATGTCTGATGTGCTGGCTTTATGGGTCATTGAATGTGTACACTTTGCAACTCATTGTGGGGCTCGAGGGACTAGTGATTTGTTGCTGGACACTTGGTGGCACCCTAAAATGCAGGGGTTGGCCCAGAGTATCAGTAATCGGTGTTTGATTTGTCAGCAATATAACACCGGAAAAGGTATCCCTTGTGGGAAGGGGCAAACCCCGTTGCCCAGTGGTCACTTTGAGACGCTCCAAATGGATTACATTGAGTTGGAAAGGTGTCAATGTTACAAATATGTTTTGGTCATTGTGGATGTGTTCAGCAGATGGGTCGAGGCGTATCCGACTATCGATAATAAAGCTGCTACTGTGGTTAAAGTCTTGATGAGGGAAATCATTCCCCGGTACGGTATACCAGCTCAGTTAAGTTCTGATAATGGGCCTCATTTTATTGGACAAATTAACAAGGAGTTTTGCTCCCAGTTGGGCATACGCCAGCAGTTACACTGTGCTTACAGACCGCAGGCGGCCGGGTTGGTTGAGAGACACAATCAGACCCTCAAAACTAAATTGGCTAAATTAAGAGCAGACACGGGACTGACATGGCTTAAGTTGCTCCCCGTTGCCCTCTTCCAGCTGCGGGTTACACCTGCGGGACCGGCCCGGCTCTCTCCCGCCGAGATTCTTTATGGCAGGCCTCTTAGAACTCCCTGGAGCCTGCAGGTTCCCAGACTGGTTCAGTTTCATCAGATGACTGAAGAAATGACCACCTATGTTCTAGCCCTCACGCCAGTGCTCAAGGAACTCCATGGCCAGGTCCGCACGGCTCACCAGCCGTTGCCCCCAGTACCTAGCTCACTTTCAGTCCAGCCCGGTAGTTATGTCATGGTCAAAAATTGGACTAGGAAGGGGTCGGAGCCGCGATGGGACGGGCCCTTCCAAGTTCTCCTTACCATCCCCACAGCAGTTAAAGTGGAGGGGCGAAGTGCTTGGGTCCACCTACATCACTGTAAATTGAGTCCATCTCCACTACTGTAAAAGGTCGGATACTAACCTGCCTCCCTTCTCCAGTGCTATTTTACAGGTGTGGAGCATGATGGAGTGGCTACGCATCGTCTGTCTGATATTTGGCCTCACTTCGCTTGGCGTGTTATTGGCGATGGACATGGAAAAGGGGAATATTATGTATCTGTGTAGCCCCAACCAATCTACAAGGATACATCACCTATGCAAAGGTGATGTTCTTCGCTGCCCCCATATACGAGGACATGGTATCGACTCATGAAAGGTCATCAAAGTTAAGGAGGATGCAGGAGTCATGAAGCAGTTGCACCGGTCCCGGCGATGGGAAGGGAACATTATATGGACATTGCCTTGTTTTTGGAATACATGTAAATTCGATTTTGGATGTGTTAAGAGTGGTGCAATAAAGGTAAAATCAGGCTGTCAGAAGAGTGTAGGAAGAGGCTATGAGAAAGAGAAAGGGACTAGAGAGAGGACGGGGCGTATGAGAAGGGAAGTACAGCTAGAACGTAGGTTACCGTGAGATACACTTAAGTTAGTTAAAGGCCAAACTGAGGAAAACCCGGGTAGTATGAATCTCTTCTACCAGATTTACCATCGCTTGTATGGCCAGGGACGGGTTGTCTGCTACCCAAACCCCGCAGCGGTGTCTAGGTTATTTTCTGTTTCACCGCTTTGGGGCACTCCCCAAACGGTGGTTCATTGTCAGCATTCCGAACCACTGCCCGATCAGGTCACTCTTCCTTACGATCCGGGTTCAGCACCACCGGCTATTTGCCTTCCCCTTCCTCGGGATAATTCCCATTCACAGAACGATAGGCTGCGACGGTGGAGGGCGTACATACCTAGCCACTTCACTCCCAATAGGGATTTCCGGTCGTACGAGAATTGCTTCAGCAGTGAAGGATATGGCTGTTTGCTGGTAGAGGTGGACACAAATATAACATGTCTGTTTCCCACCTGTACGGACAGGAGGTGCCATATCACCCAGGCGTCTGGCCAATGCGTTTGTTACAACACCACTTGCGTTCCATTGAACGCCGGCCTCCAGCTCCTCTGTGGCTGGGCGAATGTCTCTCATATCACTGTTGGGACTAGGGCTTTCCGCATTGCTGGGCGGCCCGAATGGGCATTTCAAAGTTGGATAAACTGGGAGGTGTGGGGGGTTCCTTGGCTGTCAGTGATCGGAATTATTTTATTTGCGGCCTTACCATCTTGGGAAATGAAACCTTGGGAGCCCTCGGGGCAATAACCAAGGAGTTGTCTCAGCTACGGTTGTTTGCAATGCAGAACCGGTATGCTCTTGACTATCTTCTGGCCCGTGAGGGTGGGGTATGCGCCATCGTACAGGGCAAGTGTATCATGGGAGTTCAGGACTTGACCGCTAACATCACTAAATTTATGGATCGCATACGGGATCCCTTGGACGGGATGCAGGATCCTGGCTCTTGGGGTAACTGGGGATTTGGAGGATGGAAGGACTGGTTGATAAATATGGCCATGTATCTAGTGGTAGCTATCGGCTGCATCTTTGTGGGCCTGGCCATCCTTAAATGTGTGATGGGTAGAATGCGGGGTGCACTGGATCAGATCACCGCCCCAATCACCGGAAAAAATGTTTTCACTGTTAAAATCCATGGGGGCTAAGACAGGAATTGGAAATGCAGCGACGGATCTTTTTAGATGAGGAACCGTAGCTATGGATTGGATAGTTCGGTTATCATGGAATGATAAAAGGAGGGAATGACGAATGTGATATAAAATAGTTACTTTAGGGATATTAGTTAATGTAATGTAGAAATAAGCCACTTTGATTCTGGCAGATAGAGACACAGGGATTTGAGACCGCATGGAAAAAGCAGGAAGAGGTGTGTCTACGAGAGTGATGCTGCATTGATAGGGGCCAGAGAAAGGGATTGGAAGTGAGCCAATCAGAATAGATCAAACAGGTCAGGAGGGATATAGGCTGACCTATGGGCGTCGAGTATGTGAAACTTGATACCATTTGAATTGATTTGCAGAGATCCCTTTGTCTCTTTGTTCATTCGCTTTCTGGGATGTAGGAGACTGGATGTCTCTTATGTTTCTGTGAGATGAATTAAGCTTGCAAGCTAAATAAAATAACTTCTTTTTACGTGCGAATCCATCTCGACTTTTATTGAGGCCAGACTGACGGGGAAAGAAATTTGGGAATCAACATTAGTGCGGCACTCTCTCAGTGCTGATCCTCTGACAGTGCAGCACTCCCGCAGTACTGACCCTCCGACAGTGCGGCACTCCCTCAGTACTGGCCCTCCATCAGTGCGGCACTCCCTCAGTACTGACCCTCCGACAGTGCGACGCTCTCTCAGTACTGACCCTCCGACAGTGCAGTACTCCCTCAGTACTGACCCTCCGACAGTGTGGCACTACCTCAGTACTGGCCCTCCAACAGTGCAGTACTCACTCAGTCCTGAACCTACGAGAGTGCGGCCCTCCCTCAGTACTGACCCTCCAACAGAGCAGTACTTCCTCAGTACTGACCCTCCGACAGTGCAGTACTCCCTCAGTACTGGCCCTCTGACAGCGCAGCACTCTCTCAGTACTGACCCTCTGACAGTGCAGCACTCCCTCAGTACTGACCCTCTGACAATGCGGCACTCTCTCTGTACTGGCCCTCCGACAGTGCAGCACTCCCTCAGTACTGACCCTCTGACTGTGCGGCACTCCCTCAGTACTGACCCTCCGACAGTGCAGCACTCCCTCTGTACTGGCCCTCCGACAGTGCAGCATTCCCTCAGTACTGACCCTCTGGCAGTGCAGCACTCCCTCAGTACTGACCCTCCGACAGTGCAGCACTCTCTCAGTACTGACCCTCTGACAGTGCAGCACTCCCTCAGTACTGACCCTCTGCCAATGCGGCACTCTCTCTGTACTGACCCTTCGACAGTGCAGCACTCCCTCAGCACTGACCCTCTGACAGTGCAGCACTCCCTCAGTACTGACCCTCCGACTGTGTGGCACTCCCTCAGTGCTGACCCTCTGACAGTGCGGCACTCCCTCAGTACTGACCCTTCGACAGTGCAGCACTCCCTCAGCACTGACCCTCCGACAGTGCAGCACTCCCTCAGTACTGACCCTCCAACAGTGCAGCACTCGCTCTGTACTGGCCCTCCGACAGTGCAGCACTCCCTCAGTACTGACCCTCTGACAGTGCAGCACTCCCTCAGTACTGACCCTCCGACAGTGCAGCACTCCCTCAGTACTGACCCTCTGACAGTGCAGCACTCCCTCAGTACTGACCCTCTGGCAGTGCAGCACTCCCTCAGCACTGACCGTCCGACAGTGCAGCACTCCCTCAGTACTGACCCTCTGACAGTGCAGCACTCCCTCAGTACTGACCCTCAGACAGTGCGGCGCTCCCTCAGTACTGACCCTCCGACAGTGCAGCACTCCCTCTGTACTGGCCCTCCGACAGTGCAGCACTCCCTCAGTACTGACCCTCCGACTGTGCGGCACTCCCTCAGTACTGACCCTCCGACAGTGCAGCACTACCTCTGTACTGGCCCTCTGACAGTGCAGCACTCCCTCAGTACTGACCCTCTGGCAGTGCAGCACTCCCTCAGTACTGACCCTCCGACAGTGCAGCACTCTCTCAGTACTGACCCTCTGACAGCGCAGCACTCCCTCAGTACTGACCCTCTGACAGTGCAGCACTCCTTCAGTACTGACCCTCCGACAGTGCAGCACTCTCTCATTACTGACCCTCTGACAGTGCGGCACTCCCTCAGCACTGACCCTCTGACAGTGCAGCTCTCCCTCAGTACTCACCCTCCGACTGTGTGGCACTCCCTCAGTACTGACCCTCTGACAGTGCAGCACTCCCTCAGTACTCACCCTCCGACTGTGTGGCACTCCCTCAGTCCTTTTTTAAATATATTTTATTCAAATTTTTTTCGGCCAAACAAAACAGTACAAAAATTTTTCCTTTTTACAACAATAAAACAATATAAATAATAGAGACCTTTTTTTAACAAATAAATAAATAATATATAAACTAAATGGCAACTGCCATAACAAAATATTAACTCTCCCAAATAATAAAGTCAAACAAGCCAATGTACATATCCAAGTAAAAATATCCATACAAAAACACCCCTGAGGACCCCCCGAGCCCCCCCCCTCCCCCCCACCCCCGCCCCCCCGGGTTGCTGCTGCTACTTTCCCAGTTCCTTTATCGTTCTGCGAGATAGTCAATGAACGGTTGCCACCGCCTGGTGAACCCTTGAGCCGAACCTCTTAGTGCAAACTTTATCCCTTCCAGTTTTATAAACCCTGCCATGTCGTTTATCCAGGCCTCCACGCCCGGGGGTTTAGCTTCCTTCCACATTAACAATATCCTTCGCCGGGCTACTAGGGACGCAAAGGCCAAAACATCAGCCTCTCTCGCCTCCTGCACTCCCGGCTCTTCTGCAACCCCAAATATAGCCAACCCCCAGCTTGGCTCGACCCGGACCCCCACCACCTTCGAAAGCACATTTGCCACCACCACCCAGAACCCATGCAGTGCCGAGCATGACCAAAACATGTGGGTGTGGTTCGCTGGGCTTCTCGCGCATCTCCCGCACCTATCCTCTACCCCGAAAAATTTACTGAGCCTTGCTCCGGTCATGTGCGCCCTGTGCAAGACCTTGAATTGTATCAGGCTAAGCCTGGCACACGAGGACGAAGAGTTTACCCTGCGTAGGGCATCTGCCCACAGCCCCGCTTCGATCTCTTCCCCCAGCTCTTCTTCCCATTTTCCCTTCAGCTCATCCACCATGATCTCCCCCTCGTCTCTCATTTCCCTGTATATATCTGACACCCTACCATCCCCCACCCATGTCCCCGAAATCACTGTATCCTGAATCTCCTGCGTCGGGAGCTGCGGAAATTCCCTCACCTGTTGCCTCACAAAAGCCCTCAATTGCATATACCGAAATGCATTCCCCTGGGGCAACCCGTATTTTTCCGTCAGCGCTCCCAGACTCGCAAACGTCCCGTCTAGGAACAGATCCCTTAGTTGCACAATCCGTGCTCTCTGCCATGTTCTAAATCCCCCATCTAATCTCCCGGGACAAACCTATGATTATTCCTGATCGGGGACCGCACCAAGGGACCCGTCATTCCCTTATGCCATCTCCACTGCCCCCAAATTTTCAGTGTTGCCACCACCACTGGACTTGCGGTGTATTTCTTCGGGCAGAACGGTAACGGCGCCATCGTCAATGCTTGTAGGCTGGTTCCTTTACAGGACGCCATTTCCAGTCTCTTCCACGCCGCTCCCTCCCCTTCTCCCATCCACTTACACACCATTGAGATATTGGCGGCCCAATAATAATCACTTAAGCTCGGTAGTGCCAGTCCCCTCCTATCCCTGCTACGCTGCAAAAAAACCCTCCTCACTCTCGGGGTCTTCCCGGCCCACACAAAACCCGTAACACTCTTCTCAATTTTTTTGAAAAAAGCCTTCGTGACCATCACCGGGAGGCACTGGAACACAAAAAGAAATCTCGGGAGGACTACCATTTTGACCGCCTGCACCCTGCCCACCAGTGACAGGGACACCATGTCCCATCTCTTAAAATCCTTCTCCATCTGTTCCACCAATCGTGTTAAATTAAGCCTATGTAGGGTTCCCCAGTTCCTGGCTATCTGGATCCCTAAGTACCGGAAATCTCTTGTTACCCTCCTCAGCGGTAAATCATCTATTCCCCTGCTCTGCTCCCCCGGATGCACCACAAACAACTCACTCTTCCCCATATTCAATTTGTACCCCAAAAATTCCCCAAACTCCCTGAGTGTCCACATTATCTCAGGCATCCCCTCCACTGGGTCCGCAACATACAGCAATAGATCATCTGCATACAATGATACCCGGTGTTCTTCTCCTCCCCTGAGTATTCCCCTCCACTTCCTAGAGCCCCTCAGTGCTATAGCCAGCGGCTCAATTGCCAATGCAAACAGTAACGGAGACAGTGGACACCCCTGTCTTGTCCCTCTATAAAGACGGAAGTAGTCGGACCTCTGCCTGTTCGTGATCACACTTGCCACCGGGGCCCTATATAGCAGCTGTACCCACCCAATAAACCCCTCTCCAAAACCAAATCTCTTCAACACTTCCCATAGGTAGTCCCACTCCACTCTGTCAAATGCTTTCTCAGCGTCCATCGCCACCACTATCTCCGCCTCCCCCTCCGGCGGGGGCATCATCATCACCCCTAGCAGCCTCCGTATATTCGTGTTCAGCTGTCTCCCTTTAACAAACCCAGTTTGATCCTCGTGGACCACCCCGGGACACAATCCTCTATCCTTGTCGCCATCACCTTGGCCAGGAGCTTAGCATCCACGTTCAGGAGGGGAATAGGCCTATAAGACCCGCACTGCAGCGGATCTTTTTCCTTCTTTAAGAGTAACGATATCGTCGCCTTCGACATAGTCGGGGGCAACTTCCCCCTTTCCCTGGCCTCATTAAAGGTTCTCGTCAAAAGCGGGGCCAGTAGGTCCATGTATTTCCTATAAAATTCCACCGGGAACCCATCCGGTCCCGGGGCCTTCCCCGCCTGCATGCTCCCAATCCCCTTTACCACCTCCTCCACCTCAATCCGTGCTCCCACTCCCACCCTCTCCTGCTCCTCCACCTTCGGGAATTCCAGCCGATCTAGGAAATGCATCATTCCCTCCTTCCCTTCTGGGGGCTGAGCCTTATACAGCCTCTCGTAGAATGCCTTAAACACCCCGTCCACCCTCTCCGCTCCCCGTTCCATCTCACCTTCCTCATCCCTCACCCCACCTATCTCCCTCGCCGCTCCCCTCTTCCTCAGTTGTTGGGCCAGTAACCGGCTCGCCTTCTCTCCATACTCATACTGTACTCCCTGTGCCCTCCTCCACTGTGCTTCTGCCTTGCCCGTGGTCAGCAGGTCAAATTCCATATGTAGCCTTTGTCTTTCCCTGTACAGCCCCTCCTCCGGAGCCTCTGCATATTGCCTGTCTACCCTCAGAAGTTCTCTCAACAGTCGCTCCCTTTCTTTGCTCTCTTGCTTCCCTTTATGGGCCCTTATGGATATCAGTTCCCCTCTGACCACCGCCTTCAGCGCCTCCCAGACCACTCCCACCTGGACCTCTCCATTATCATTAAGCTCCAGGTACCTTTTGATACACCCCCTCACCCTTAGACATACCCCCTCATCCGCCAACAACCCCATATCCAATCTCCAGAGTGGGTGCTGCTCCTTTTCCTCTCCTACCTCCAGATCTACCGAATGTGGAGCGTGGTCCGAAATGGCTATGGCCATGTACTCCGTCCCTGTCACCTTCGGAATCAGTGCCCTTCCCAGGACAAAAAAGTCTATCCGTGAATACACCTTGTGAACATGGGAGAAAAATGAAAACTCCTTACTCCTAGGCCTAATAAATCTCCAGGGGTCTACTCCTCCCATCTGCTCCATGAAGTCCTTAAGCACCTTGGCCGCTGCCGGCCTCCTCCCGGTCTTAGACCTAGACCGGTCCAGCCCTGGATCAAGCACCGTATTGAAGTCTCCCCCCATTACCAGCTTTCCCGCCTCCAGGTCCGGGATACGCCCCAACATACGCTTCATGAAGTTTACATCATCCCAGTTCGGGGCGTATACGTTCACCAGAACCACCACCTCCGCTTGCAATCTGCCACTCACCATCACGTATCTACCCCCACTGTCCGCCACTATGGTCTTTGCCTCAAACAGTACCCGTTTCCCCACTAGAATAGCCACCCCCCTATTCTTCGCATCTAAGCCCGAATGGAACACCTGCCCCACCCATCCTTTACGTAGTCTGACCTGATCTGCCAGTTTCAGGTGCGTCTCCTGCAACATGACCACATCTGCCTTTAAGTTCTTTCGGTGTGCGAGTACCCGTGCCCTTTTAATCGGCCCATTCAGCCCTCTCACGTTCCACGTGATCAACCGGGTTGGGGGGCTCTTTACCCCCCCACCCCCATGTCGACTAGCCATCCCCTTTTCTAACCCAGCTCCTCACCCGGTTCCCACGTACCCGTACATCCCACCGACGGTGCCTCCCCCGTCTCGACCACCCCGTCCCATAACAGCTCCCCCTTCTCCTTAGCAGCAGCAACCCAGTTAACCGCCCCCCCCCCCCCTCCGCTAGATCCCTTTCTAGCGTAGTTGCACCCCCCATGTTGCTCCCAGAAGTCAGCAAACTCTGGCTGACCTCAGCTTCCCCCGTTTGTCCTCGGCCCCTCATTGTGCGAAGCCCCCTCTTTCCTGCGTCCCCGTTCCCACCACAATTACCATAGCGCGGGAGCAAAGCCCACGTTTCCCACTCGGCCCCGCCCCTGATGGCACAGTTCCCTTCTCCTTCCCCTTTCCTTCCCACCGGCGCCCACAGTTCCCCATACTCCCCCCTCCCCCCCCCCCCCCCCCCCCCAACGAGGGGAAAAGAGAAAAGTTACAAAATTGAAAAATTGAAAAAATTCCCCCCCCCTTCCCCTTCCTCGTCTCACATAATCACCCCACCACTTTATTACAGAAGCTTTTTCTCTCGCCAGACTATTCCAGCTTTTCGTCCACAATGAATGTCCACGCCTCTTCTGCCGTCTCAAAGTAGTGGTGCTTCCCTTGGTGTGTGACCCACAATCTCGCCGGCTGCAACATTCCAAATTTAACCTTCTTTTTGTGGAGCACCGCCTTGTCCCGGTTGAAACTTGCCCTCCTTCTCGCCACCTCCGCACTCCAATCCTGGTATACGCGGATTACCGCGTTCTCCCACCTGCAGCTCCGAGTTTTCTTCGCCCATCTTAGAACCATCTCTCTGTCATTGTAGCGGTGAAACCTCACCACTATAGCTCAAGGTATTTCTCCTGCCTTTGGTCTTCGTGCCAGAACTCGATAAGCTCCCTCCACCTCCAAAGGGCCCCTCAGGGCCTCCGATCCCATTAGCGAGTGAATCATCGTGCTCACATATGTTCCGACGTCTGCCCCTTCTGTGCCTTCGGGAAGACCCAAGACTCTTAAATTCTTCCTCCTCGAGTTATTCTCCAGGGCTTCCAACCTCTCCACACACCTTTTGTGCTGTGCCTCGTGCGTCTCTGTCCTTCCCACCAGGCCCTGTATTTCATCCTCATTCTCCGCAGCCTTTGCCTTCACGACCCGAAGCTTTAACTCCTGGGTCCTCTGCGCCTCCTTTAGCCCTTCAATCGCCTGTAGCATCGGGGCCAACACCTCCTTCTTCAGTTCTTCCACACAGCGCCGCAGGAACTCTTGTTGCTCCGGGCCCCATACCGAACAGCCACCTTCCAACGCCATCTTGCTTCGAGCTTCCCTTCTTTGCCGCTGCTCCAGTGGATCCACTGCAATCCGGCCGCTATCCTCTCCTTTATCCATATTTATCCAGGGGGATTCCCTCCTATTTCACCGCACAATGATTTTGGCTGTTAAAAATTGCCGTTGGGGCTCCTAATAAGAGACAAAAGTCCGTTTCAACGGGAGGTGCCGAAACGTGCGACTTAGCTGGTCATCGCCGCACCCGGAGGTCCCGCACTCCCTCAGTCCTGACCATCCGACAGTGCAGCACTCCCTCAGTACTGACCCTCAGACAGTGCAGCCCTTCCTCCGTACTGACCCTCTGACAGTGCAGCACTCCCTCCGTACTGACCCTCCGACAGTGCGGCCCTCCCTCAGTACTGACCCTCCGACAATGCAGTACTTCCTCAGTACTGACCCTCCGACAGTGCAGCACTCCCTCAGTACTGGCCCTCTGACAGTGCGGCACTCTCTCAGTGCTGACCCTCTGACAGTGCAGTACTCCCTCAGTACTGACGCACTGACAGTGCGGCACTCTCTCAATACTGATCCTCCAACAGTGCAGCACTCCCTTAGTACTGACCCTATGACAATGCGGCACTCTCTCTGTACTGGCCCTCCGACAGTGCAGCACTCCCTCAGTACTGACCCTCCGACAGTGCGGCACTCCCTCAGTACTGACCCTCCGACAGTGCAGCACTCCCTCAGTACTGACCCTCCGACAGTGCAGCACTCCCTCAGTACTGACCCTCCGACAGTGCAGCCCTTCCTCCGTACTGACCCTCTGACAGTGCAGCACTCCCTCCGTACTGACCCTCCGACAGTGCGGCACTCCCTCAGTACTGGCCCTCCATCAGTGCGGCACTCCCTCAGTACTGACCCTCGACAGTGCGACGCCCTCTCAGTACTGACCCTCCGACAGTGCAGTACTCCCTCAGTACTGATCTTCCGACAGTGCGGCCCTCCCTCAGTACTGACCCTCCGACAGTGCAGTACTTCCTCAGTACTGACCCTCCGACAGTGCAGCACTCCCTCAGTACTGGCCCTCTGACAGTGCAACACTCCCTCAGTACTAACCCTCTAACAGTGCAGCACTGCCTCCGTACTGACCCTCCGACAGTGCGGCACTCCCTCAGTACTGACCCTCCATCAGTGCGGCACTCCCTCAGTACTGACCCTCCGACAGTGCGACGCTCTCTCAGTACTGACCCTCCGACAGTGCAGCAATCCCTCAGTACTGACCCTCCGACAGTGCGGCACTCCCTCAGTACTGACCCTCCGACAGTGCAGCACTCCCTCAGTACTGACCCTCCGACAGTGCAGCCCTTCCTCCGTACTGACCCTCTGACGGTGCAGCACTCCCTCCGTACTGACCCTCCGACAGTGCAGCACTCCCTCAGTACTGACCCTCTGACAGTGCAGCACTTCCTCAGTACTGACCCTCTGACAGTGCAGCACTCCCTCAGTACTGACCCTCCGACAGTGCGGCACTCCCTCAGTACTGACCCTCCATCAGTGCGGCACTCGCTCCGTACTGACCCTCCGACAGTGCAGCACTCCCTCAGTACTGACCCTCCGACAGTGCGACGCTGTCTCAGTACTGACCCTCCGACAGTGCAGCAGTCCCTCAGTACTGACCCTCCGACAGTGCAGCCCTTCCTCCGTACTGACCCTCTGATGGTGCAGCACTCCCTCCGTACTGACCCTCCGACAGTGCAGCCCTTCCTCCGTACTGACCCTCTGACGGTGCAGCACTCGCTCCGTACTGACCCTCCGACAGTGCAGCACACCCTCAGTACTGACCCTCTGACAGTGCAGCACTCCCTCAGTACTGACCCTCCGACAGTGCGGCACTCCCTCAGTACTGACCCTCCATCAGTGCGGCACTCGCTCCGTACTGACCCTCCGACAGTGCAGCACTCCCTCAGTACTGGCCCTCCGACAGTGCGACGCTGTCTCAGTACTGACCCTCCGACAGTGCAGCAGTCCCTCAGTACTGACCCTCCGACAGTGCAGCCCTTCCTCCGTACTGACCCTCTGATGGTGCAGCACTCCCTCCGTACTGACCCTCCGACAGTGCAGCCCTTCCTCCGTACTGACCCTCTGACGGTGCAGCACTCGCTCCGTACTGACCCTCCGACAGTGCAGCACACCCTCAGTACTGACCCTCTGACAGTGCAGCACTCCCTCCGTACTGACCCTCCGACAGTGCGGCACTCCCTCAGTACTGACCCTCCATCAGTGCGGCACTCGCTCCGTACAGACCCTCTGACAGTGCAGTACTCCCTGTAGCCACCTAAAATGGCTGATTCCCTATTAATTTGGCCAAAACCCGATTTAAAAAGGCTAACCGAAAAGGCTGATGGGAAAAGCAACCAACAGGGCACAAACGGACAGCTGCAGACAGAATAGCGTATTCGGCTCTGGGGAAGTCAGCCCAGATCGATACCTGCGACCATTAGCAGCACATCAACCCAGACATCTGCAGTTTAATCAGCTATCCCCGGGAACAATTGCAACATATTAGCAATTGAATACCGGGCCAGACCTGTCGGCGCCTGCAGTGGCCGAAACAAAGACAGGTGAACGACCACCCCCCGATTGAGGAATCGCCCCGTTATTGGACATATCGAACCCAGTGATTGGGAACAAGTCCAATCACTTGGGACTCAGGGTCAAGGGCCGCCCTGAGAGGCGGGAAGCCCCTGGGCCCTATAAAGTGAGGGGCCAAGTTCAGATCTCTCTCTCTCTCCCTTCTTCTCCTGCTCGAGACCTTCGCAAGAACATCGACCAGAAACAGTAAGTCTGACTCCAGCGATCGCTACCCGATAAAGACTCCTAGCCATCGACCCGCATCAGCCTTTTTTGAATCCCGCGGGCCAGCTCCAATTCGATAAGCCATTTGTTTCCCTGACCTGGTGGGCCCTTCCTAAAGTTAAGTATTGGCCAGTAGTGGTCGGTTTCTATATAGATAGTAGGATTATTGTGTAAGTATTATGTTATAACCTGCCTACTTACCATTGGCTGGGGACTAATGACTATCCCACAATCCTGTGGGAGTATGAGCTTCCCCAATGAGGGGGGAGGAGAATCCACTAGTAAACTCCTCGTATAAATAAAGCTGGCCAGTTCAGGAACCAGCAGGAAGGAGTATGCAGCAAGGGAAGTTACTGCTACTGTTATGTATATATGTTATAGTAAATAGATGTTATTACTTTGTATCCTTAAAACTCGTGCTGGATTCTTCGTGGCCCTTACAAAACTGGCGACGAGGGTTAAAGTGAATAGCTGACTACACTGCTGAAGCCACCTCCCTGGATTTTTGTTGGATACAGGTTGGAAGTTGTTTTCTATTACACCATGCCTCTGTACGGACGTTTGGATGTGTTTGATGCTGCGCTGGAAAGCTGGAACCAGTACGCACAACGGATGCGTTACTATTTCCGGGCAAACAAAATCACCGAAAACGAGCGGCAGGTGGTCATATTGCTCACCGCCTGCGGCCCGTATACGTTTGGGGTGATTAGGAGCCTTACGTACCCAGCTGCGCCGGACACCAAAACGTTTGATGAACTTGTGAATATAGTGGGGCAACATTTTAACCCACGATAGTCCAGCGTTACCGGTTTAATACCGCTGAGAGGACCCCTGGAGAATCCCTTGCCGATTTTCTATCCAGGCTACGCAGGATTGCGGAGTACTGTGACTATGGTGAGACCGTGTCAGAAATGTTACGCGACCGTTTGGTTTGCGGTATTAACAATGCGGCCACCCAGAGAAAGTTGTTAGCGGAGCCAACATTGACTTTTCAACAGGCCATTCAAATAGTATTGTCCCGAGAGAGCGCAGAGCGAGGAGTACAGGAGCTACAGGGAATGGAAGTGCATGCCTTGGGGCGCAACCCCTTCTGTCTGAAAACGTCCCCCCGCACTCCTGCGGTACCTTGGGCGAGGCAACGTCCGGACCGACGCCAGTGGCCATCGGACATTCCTCCCCGCAGGGAACCTTCTCCAGAGCCAATGGATGAGGAGCCATGTCCGTGTCAGACTTGTAGGCGCCGACCCCGTCGCGGACGGCGGTCCTGGGGGCGCCAGAGGCGCCGTCGTTCCGACCGAAACTGGGACCAGCCCAGGGGCCGTAACTGGGACCAGCCCAGAGGCCGTACCTTCCATGTGGATGAACCTGCGGCGACTACTCCTGAGGACGTGGAGATGGAGGACGACTGCCTGCAGCTCCATTGTGTGGCAGCTCCCCGTGTGGCCCCCATTAAGGTGACAGGATGGGTCAATGGCCACCCACTTGAGATGGAGTTGGATACTGGTGCAGCGGTCTCCGTGATCGCCCAGAGGACATTCGACCGCATCAAGCAGGGTATACAGACCCTTACATTAACCGACTCACAGGCCAGGTTGGCCACCTACACGGGGGAACCACTGGACATTGCAGGAACTACGATGACCCCTGATCTTTATGGACACCAGGAGGGGCGTTTCCCACTTATCGTGGTGCGCGGCCATAGGCCCAGCCTGTTGGGTCGGGACTGGTTGCGCCATTTGCGGTTGCAATGGCAGCACATCCTCCAAACAGTTTCTGAAGGGTTGACTGAGGTGCTAGGACGATACCCAGATGTATTCCAGCCTGGTTTGGGGAAAATAAAAGGGGCCGTAGCCCGTATCCAAGTTGAACCAAGAGTCACGCCGCGCTATTTCCGGGCGCGCCCGGTGCCTTACGCCTTGCTCGAGAAGGTAGAAGGGGAGCTCACTCGTTTGGAGAGTTTGGGTATTATCAGGCCCGTCCGTTTTGCTGACTGGGCAGCACCAATTGTACCTGTAATGAAGCCAGATGCCACAGTTCGCTTGTGTGGCGACTATAAACTTACAGTGAATACGGTTTCCCGACTCGACCGATATCCAATGCCTCGCATAGAGGATCTCTACGCGAAGCTTGCAGGTGGACTCTCGTTCACAAAATTAGATATGAGTCACGCCTACCTGCAGTTGGAGCTGGACCCTGCCTCCCGACCATATGTAACGATTAATACATACAGGGGCCTGTATGAATATACACGGTTGCCCTTTGGAGTATCCTCTGCCTGCGCAATTTTTCAACGTGTTATGGAGGGCATTTTGAGAGGTTTACCACGTGTGGCTGTCTACCTAGATGACGTTTTGATTACAGGGACGTCGGAGCAGGAACATTTGGAAAACCTGGAGGCTATCCTTCGACGCCTTTCGGAGGCTGGAGTCCGTTTACGTTGCACAAAGTGCGTATTTCAGGCAAAGGAAGTAGTCTACCTAGGTTATCGGGTGGACCGCGAAGGTCTGCACCCCGTCGCAGAGAAGGTGCGTGCAATTCAACATGCCCCCGCCCCGACTGACACTTCGCACCTTCGTTCTTTTCTCGGTCTCGTAAACTATTACGGGAAGTTCCTCCCCAATCTGGCAACTACGCTGGCCCCTTTGCACCTTCTGCTGAAGAAAAATCACACCTGGGTTTAGGGTCAGCCGCAAGAAACCGCTTTCCGGCGGGTAAAGCAACAATTGTCGTCATCTGGGTTACTAACCCACGATGATCCTGGAAAGCCTTTGCTCGTCACATGTGATGCATCCCGTATGGTATTGGGGCCGTCCTGTCCCACAAGATGGAGAACGGGGCCGAGCGACCGATAGCTTTCGCCTCCCGCACATTGACTGCAGCGGAGAAAAAGTACGCGCAGATCGAGAAGGAGGGCCTGGCAGTGGTTTTTGCGGTGAAACGCTTCCACCAGTACGTGTACGGCCGCCATTTCACTATCGTGACTGATCATAAGCCCCTGCTGGGACTTTTCAGAGAGGATAAGCCAATACCGCCCATTTCTTCTGCACGGATCCAGCGCTGGGCTTTGTTGCTTGCTGCATACGAGTATTCTCTGGAGCACAAACCAGGTACGCAGATAGCAAATGCCGATGCACTGAGCCGATTGCCTTTATCGACCGGCCCCATGTCGACCCCCACGACCGGTGAGGTGGTTGCAACCCTAAACTTTATGGACACCTTGCCTGTCACGGCATCACAGATCCGTGAGTGGACCCAGACGGAGCCAGTCCTGTCAAAGGTTCGGCACATAGTCCTGTATGGTGGGCAGCATAGACAGCTCCCAGATTTTGCATGTTCCTTCTACTAATTGACGCCCAGTCCAAATGGCTGGAGGTGCATAAGATGCAGGGGACAACGTCCTGCGCAACAATTGAAAAGATGCGTTTATCATTTAGTACGCATGGCCTCCCCGAGGTGCTGGTCACGGATAACGGCACTCCATTCACGAGTGAGGAGTTTGCAAGGTTCACGAAGATGAACGGCATCCGCCATATCCGCACTGCCCCTTACCACCCGGCTTCAAATGGGTTGGCAGAGCGCGCAGTGCAGACATTCAAAAGAGGCCTAAAGAAGCAGTCTTCCGGATCAATGGACACGAGACTGGCTCGCTTTTTGTTTACGTATAGGACCACCCCCCATGCAGTGACTGGGGTAGCGCCCGCAGAACTCCTAATGGGCCGGAGACTTCGCACCCGCCTTAGTATGGTTTTCCCGGACATTGGCGCAAAAGTACGCCACACACAAGAACGGCAGGGACCGGGATTTTCTCGGCATCGGCCGATTCGGCAGTTTGTGCCCGGTGACCCAGTGTTCGTTCAGAATTTTGTTGGTCGTACCCAATGGGTTCCTGGTGTAATCTTTCGTCAAACAGGCCCTATATCTTACCAGGTGCAAGCCCAGGGTCGTCTCCAGCGAAAACATGTAGACCACGTTCGGTCCAGAAGACTATCCCCTCCAAAGATTCCCTGCCCCTGGAGCTCATTTCTACAGCCGCAGAGACCAGAGACAAGGGAAGGTAGTCCTCACAATCTTCCACTGGTGCCTCACTCGAAGCCTGCGCAGGTCGTTACGGGACCGAATGGAGATAGAGACGCTGACATGACGGAGGCAGCAGACTCTGACTCCGAGATGGAGACACAGGATGCATCAGAGGGGGAATCCTCGGGTCCACGGGCCGTGGATGTACAACCGCGCCATTCATCACGGAAGCACCGGTCTCCGTCTCGTTACACGCCACCTGATCCAGCGCCGCGTGCAAATGGTGTCCGGCCCGCGGCCAAACGAGTCCGACGCCCTCCTTCGCCAGGGTCCTCGGTGGATTCCTTGGACTTTGGGGGGGAGGGATGTTATAACCTGCCTGCTTACCATTGGCTGGGGACTAATGACTATCCCACAATCCTGTGGGAGTATGAGCTTCCCCAATGAGGGGGGCGGAGAAACCGCTAGTAAACTCCTAATATAAATAAAGCTGGACAGTTCAGGAACCAGCAGGAAGGAGTATGTAGCAAGGGAAGTTACTGCTACTGTTATGTATATATGTTATAGTAAATAAATGTTATTACTTTGTATCCTTAAAACTCGTGCTGGATTCTTCATGGCCCTTACAAAACATTAATTGTTGTATATAATAAATGACCGTTGATTTCAATCTTATTAAGCGGTGTGCTGACTTATTAAGCATAACTCGAGCTTGAACCACATGGCGGGATCAGAAAGATACCTGGCGACTCGTGAGCAAAGGTGACATAATCAGAGGTAATAAAACTAAGGCTAAAATGAGCAACATAATTGGCGACTCTGGTGGGACCCGACATAGAAGTGGAAAACCACTCCGGGAGAAGCCCAGAAATTTGAATAGAATCCAATTGGAAACAAAAACAAACAACAAAAAAAACCCACAAGTGTTCAAGCAGTTCTGGTTAATAATTCACAATTCGGAAGTGTGTATATGCATGCGTAACTAACAGGGTTATAAGGTAAAACTGATAGATTTTTGTTGCGTCAAAACTGTCGGAAGTCTGTATTTTCGGAAATTAGCGCAAGCCGTACCCGCATCTACGACACCACCTTAGCCCCCTGTTCCAAATTTGAATGTAGCGAGCAGATAAGAGAGATGGCCATGCAGGCAATGCAACGCCTCATGAACCCCGAAGAATTTGTGTTTGCACCGATCAGCAGCATTAAAGTGGGACAGTGTCCCATTTGGGAAGTGGAAATTCGCAAATTTCTACAGGGCAAAGGATGGCCCGTGTGGAGCGGTTTCTGTAATAATGACGACTCAGGTCCCGGAAGTATAGGGCATACTTGGTGGGAGAACATGAGTGAAATTGCCCTTAGTGTTCAAAATTGCCCTTAGTGTTGGGTGGGGTTACTGGGTTATGGGGATAGGGTGGAGGTGTTGACCTTGGGTAGGGTGCTCTTTCTAAGAGCCGGTGCAGACTCGATGGGCCGAATGGCCTCCTTCTGCACTGTAAATGCTATGAAAAAAAAGCTTAGCGAAAGCGCGCAAGCCGATGGCAATCGTGTCCTGCATGGCACAATTGCGAGGCACAGAGAAGGTCGTCAGGACGCTCCGAAAAGAAATAGAAGGCATACATCGTATGAGTAAAATCGATGTATGCGAGATGGAAAAAAAGAACCTGGAATTGAAAAGGCAGTTAGAAGCCAAGGACGAAGAGGTGGCTGACGCCAAACGGGTTCACCAGTCTTGTCTGGCGCATTTAAGCAGTTTTCAATCCCAGTATGAGAAGGCTTATCAGGACACGCAGCGTGCCATCCTGGTTAAGAAAGAGACGGAGAAGCAGGTGGAGACGTTACAGAAGCAATGTAGTGATCTCTAGGCAGCCTTGAGAGCGCTCCACGCTGCAACCACGGAACAAAGGCAGAGTACCTTAGACCATGCGAAGTGCCGAAAGCAAATTGCAGACCTGCAATCAATGCTTTCTGTCCAAACGGGTTTCCAAGACACCTTTGGGGAAAGTTTAGAACAGGAAGACGGCCCTGATTGGGAAGAATTGCAAGAGACAGCGCAGAGATATGTTCAGGGAACATGTGCGCAGGGAAAGCCCCAAAGGAGGAGAGCACCCCCACCCCCCACACAGCAGGTCATACAGGCTCCTATGAACCCTGTAACAACCCACCGCACCGCCACAGCAGACGAGGCGGAAGTCTTATATTCCACCCCCCTCACAGTGACCCAATTACGGGACACGTGTGCTAAAATCACACCGTTCCTCCCCGCTTCAGACCCACACCATTTCTTTGCCACCGTCAAACACCAGGCGACCATGTACGGCCTGGATGAGAAAGAGCAGGTAAAGCTCACGGTCCTCAGCTTAGACCCATCGGTCGCAGCAGCCCTTCCCGACCCACAGAATGTAGGAGGAGGCACCCTTGCAGAAATGCATACCGTGATCCTGGATGCGATCGGGTATAACCGGGGCGACCCCGTAGACGGTCTAAATAAGTGCAGACAGAAAAAGTCTGAACACCCCACAGCGTTTCGCAGGACGCGTGAGTACCCATTTGTCTGCAGACAATATGGCCAAATGGACCCGCACCCTTATCTCCCATGCCACGGAAGCAGGACAGAATGCTTGTAGTAATTATGACTCCTCGGAGGAGACTCATAATGAGAAGTGGGTGGTAAAAAGATTGTCCCGCGTTTGGGAACAGTCGACTCACAATAAACCCACCGCTAGAACCCCCGAGGACAAACAAGCTGCCGCAGACGTGCAGGCAGTAAGAACCACTCTCCACAACCCCGCCTGGGTAAACGAGGGAAAGAGCAGCCCCCCAGCAAAACCGCAAGAATGCTACAATTGCGGACACTTGGGACATTTTGCTAAAGAATGCAATGGCCCTAAAAAAGCCACAGAGAGCCCAACAGACAGGCACTCTCAATAAGAAAAAAACAGAACCCATACATAGCGTTAGCGCCCAGTCGGATCAGACAGACGTGACCGGAACGGACTGACGGTGTACAGGTTCCCCCAGCTGGGTCTGCGATACCCTTTGGGATAGGTCAGGATGACCCGTAGTTGCAGCAAAAGTTAGGGGACAGCCGATCAAGCTTCTCTGGGACACAGGAGGGTCCCGCACAACCTTAAATTCCTCCACCCTTGGTAAGGACACGTGCCCACCACAGCCACTATCACCCTCAGCGGCTTCACAGGCCACTCACAACAGGGACATATCACAACCCCTGTACCCATCCAAATCGGCACCATTAATACAAAACACCCCGTAGTGTTAGTCGACCTGCCCCCAACAGCAGAGCACATTTTGGGGATCGACTTCATGAATTCTCACCACCTCTCTTTCGATCCAGTCAACCAGTGTGTCTGGAAGATGGTGAAATCTGCTAGAGCCCCCGCTACGCTCAATATAGGGGATTATATGAACAAAATTAGCACAGTAGGCGAGTTGTGGTTCAACCCCACCACACTCAGCACAGACCGACAGGTTAGGGCAGTCCTGCAAAAAAACAGGGCAGCATTCGCAACCCACAAACACGACTGTGGACGGATGACCGGTTCCGTACAAATAACAGGACCGGACCCTAGACCCCAAAAGCAGTACGGATTCCCCCTAGAAGCAGAGCGAGAAATCCTCAAGGTTATAGAAAGTTTATTAGAGCAGGGCGTCCTAAGATCGGTAGCCTCAACTAATAATGCCCCGATTTGGCGAGTAAGGAAGCCCGACGGATCATGGCGCTTGACCATAGATTATCGGGAACTCAATAAAGTCACCCCCGCAGCAGCCCCCACCGTTGCAACAAGTCCCGAGACCATGCTCGAACAGGTACTCCATGCCCAATATTTCACGGTTTTGGACGTCAGTAATGGGTTCTGGTCCATTCCATTGGCAAAGGCGTGCCAGTATAAATTTGCCTTCACTTTCAGAGCGCAGCAGTACACGTGGACATGCCTGCCACAAGGCTTCCACAACTCCCCCTCCATTTTCCACCGACAGCTGGCAAATGGACTAGCTAAATTTTCTCGCCCCGAATGTCTGGTACAGTATGTAGATGATCTACTACTGCAGACAGACACCAAGGAAGAGCACATTGAGCTTCTGTCCGAACTCCTGGAATTACTCCATTCCATTGGCTGTAAAGTAAACCCCAAAAAGGCCCAGATATTGGAAGAGATAGTGGTATATTTGGGTACTATTATCACACACAGCAAACGCGAGATCGAGCACAAAAGAATTGACTCGATCGCTAAATTGCCCCTTCCCCAAAACGTTTCAGCCCTCCGGTCGTTTTTAGGACTGGTTGGCTACTGCCGAAACCACATTGATGGTTTCGCCAGCAAGGCAGCGCCCCTCTCAGACCTCCTAAAGAAAGGAGCCCCCTGGGAGTGGCTTCCGCAGCATACGGAGGCTGTGGAATCATTAAAACAGGCGCTCATAGCCGCCCCCGCACTACAAGTTCCCGACCCGCTTTCCCCTTACGCCATAGAGGTAGCGACCACAGACCGCACCCTTTCAGCCGTGCTCCTGCAGGAACGGCACGACCAGTTAAGACCCGTAGCTTATGCCTCCCGAATTTTAGATGCTGTGGAGCAGGGATTCTCAGCCTGTGAGAGGCACCTGCTCGCAGTTTTCTGGGCAGTCCAGTACTTTTCATACATTACCGGACTGAACCCCATCACCATTTTGACCGAGCACACCCCCACCCAACCTTTACTGGACGGACGACTTAAAGACGGTACTGTCAGCCAAATCCGTGCTGCTAGGTGGACCCTTCTCTTACAGGGACGGGACATCACAGTCAAACGGACCAAAACACACACATACTTAGCGGACAATCTACAGTACCCCGGAACCCCGCATGAGTGTGAAATCATCTCGCCCCACCATAATATCCCACCCTTTATAGCCAGAACACCCCCCAGAAAACTAGCCACTCCATCTCAGAACCCCCCTCACCCGGACACGTGTGATCCCATTAGGATCTATGTGGATGGATCTTCCACAGTCCTGGATGGGCAAAGCATAAAAGGTTGTGGGATTTATGTGGAGGACGCGCCCTCGAGGAAATCGCATTAAAATTACCCGGGCACTTAGGCGCGCAGGCAGCAGAGCTTGCGGCCATCGCTTACATTGTAGAGCACCCAGACTCCTTCCCCAGCCCAGCAGACATATATTCAGACAGTCTATACGTCTGCAACAGCCTCACCGAATTTCTACCCCTCTGGGAAACAAGAAGATTTGTTTCCGCGGATGGGAAACCCCTCCCCTCAGCCCCATTACTCCGCCATATTTTGGAAAAAGCCAAGAACCGGACCATTGGCATTATAAAAGTCCACAGCCACCATCGTCCCTCCCCCCCTGGAAATGTAGAAGCCGACGCACTGGCTAAGGCAGGATCCAGGCATGGGTACTTTTGGAAGCCCCCCGAGAGCGCCCCAGTGAGTGTGCCAGCGAGTGCAGTTCAGGTCACGCAGACTAGGATCGAAGATCTAGTAGAGGCCCAGAAGCAGGATAGCACTCTCACTGAGATCGTGAAAGGGAAGTTTCCAGCCTCATACGAGAGGTACAGAAATACAATAACCACACATGACGGTGTGGTGCTAAAGGACACCCTTTATGTAGTTCCTGAGCAGGATAGGAACCAAATAATCTGTTTATTCCATGATGGTCATGGACACCAGGGAATCGAACCCACCGCAGCTCACCTCAAGCAGCCTTGTTGGTGGCCTAATCTCAAAGAGGATGTATCCCATTACATCGAGAATTGCCTCATCTGCGCTCAGAACAACCCAGATAGATATGCCAAAAAGGCATATCTCAGCCACACCTGGACTAACCTCCAGATTGATTTTATAGGTCCATTGCCCCCTTGCAGGAATGGCTATAAATACATTCTGGTGGTCATTGACACTTTTACAAAGTGGGTGGAAGCATTTCCAGCCCGCACCAACACCGCGAAAACCACAGCCAAGATCCTAACCCACCACATCTTTACAAGATGGGGACTCCCCCGCAGTATTGAATCGGACCAAGGTTCTCACTTTACGGGACGGGTCATGCAGAACGTCCTCACGATATTTGGCATAACCCCAAAATTTCACATTGCGTACCACCCTCAGTCGAGTGGTATAGTGGAGCGCATGAATCGGACCCTAAAAACCACCCTCCGAAAAATGGTCCAGCAGAACAACACCACTTGGGATTCGGTCCTCCCCTTTGCGCTGATGTTTTTGCGTAACACTGTTTCCACCTCCACAGGTTTCACCCCACACACTCTCATGACCGGACGCCCCATGAAAGGGACAGAGTACTTGTTAGGTTTAGACCTGACCAGCCCTGAAGTAACGGCCCTCACCCCCGAGAAAGCCGTTGAACAATTACTTGTAAATGGAAAAACGGCTCAGTTAGCAGCCGCTGTTAAACTGGGCACGAAAAGAAAACAGAGCAAGGCCTGTTTTGATAAGGCAGTACATGCAACGGAGTATGATATAGGACAAGTGATGTTGTCTGTATATAACCCCAGCACAATTCTGTCTCCGAAATACTCGGGTCCGTACTCCATTACGGATAAAATAAGCCCATCGGTATATAAAATCAAATACCCAAATGGCAAGACTGCGTGGTTTCATATAAACCAGTTAAAGACTTATGGAGCCCAGTCAAACCACGCCCACCACGTCATGCTTGACGCAGCAGACCACACCCCACCCACAGCCAACGTAACCAGACCAACCCCCGCCACGCCCAGCCCAGACACGGACTCGCCCCCGACTCCACCCACAAACTTTACACTCCGCCCCGGAACGCCCAGACTGCAGCAGCAGAGACAGGGACTGTGACTCCAACGACAGCCACAGCACGCCTCCCTACTATCCTGGTCCCACACCCAGCGACTCCGAGTTCGATTCCAGGGACCCCTTCCTCATCACTTTCTTAAACAAACCACACCACCGACCACCGAACCACACGACGACCCATACTTTATCCCCACTCAACTTGACGAACGCCATTGGCACCGCAACAACTCCTGCAGACTCGTCCGCAACGACGAGAGCAACCCCAACTCATACCACGTAGCTCTCTCAACATTAATTCACTCCAGAATTTGGCCCCGGGAGAAGGGGACGGCCCCGACTCTGACCCCCAATCCGCCAACCCCTTTTCGACCCTGTTCGCAACAGAGAACTGAGGTGTCCACATGATGATTTAAAGGAGACACTTGGGGAAAAGTGTTGTCCTTCCTGATGGAACCTGCAGGATGTTTTACGTTGTTTGTATGTTTGTTTAAGTGTTGTTCGTCCGACAGGAGAATTTTTCTCACACGCCCGTTCTGCCGAAACCTCTGAGGACTTGCCTCAGAGACCCATCACGACCAGACGCTTGTTCAGTGGTACCAACTTATCTGCAGATACCTGGTCAACAGACCAGACGCTTGTTTAGAGGAACTAGCTTTTCAGCTGATGCTTGTTCGGGTATCAGACGTCCGATCGTAACTGCCCTTCTGATTTGACGGGAGACTCAAAGCAGCAACCCCACCACGATGACTACATTTTTGCCCGTTCTTGTCGGTTGCTCAGGCAGTGGAGAAACGGCGTGAGACCCGCCCTGCCTGAGGACCCCCCCCGTTGGTCAAAAACTCTCGGGTAGGGGAGATACGGTATTGGTAGCCGTCCTACCCGGGGACTCCATCCAAATCTTACCCGTCGCGGCCCACACGCACCTCATTCGAACTTTTCCTTTCAAAAACAGTTTTATTTATTTAGGCAACCTTTGGGTTGCTGCCACATGCTATTTACATCCTGGAACATTTGGATGATAATTCAGCACTGGTCCACCATTGGGAAGTGTGCCGTGTCCTAACGTTTGTTTTGGGAAAAAAAATGAGGGAGTCACATATAGTGACCAATTATAAGGGAATAATTGGCCCCGCAGGACAGACACACTAACATACCGGATATTATACCAAGGTAGTTACAGATACTATGCTTGTTTTACAGAACTCCAGAGGCTCCAGGACAGGAGAAAACAAAGAACACAAGAAGGAAAAGGAAAGAGGACAGCCATGAGGACTTCTTTCATCGTGCTCAAAACTCTTTTGATGAACATTTGATTGCACGGGAACGTGGACCCCATTACTCCAAACCTCCCTGCCGTTAATGTTTCACTGCCCCGCAGTACCGAGGGCCCAGTCACCAGCCACGCTGCGCTATCCTGGTGTACCAAGTTTGTACGTTACCTGTCCCTGTCCCAGTCCCTGTTGTACGTGATTGAAGCACTGTTAGCGTTGGCCATACTCTGCTGTGCAGTACAGACTATGCGCCTCCGCAAGTGGAGAAGGAGAGCGTACTGCGCTCGAACCCCGGTATATCGGATCCGATCCCCTATGTTCGGGTATGACCAGACCCCAGACCCCGTGACCTATAATACAAAAATAAAGAACAAGCACTTGCGTTTTCCTGTAAATAAGAAGATGTACAAAACTTTCATGAAAAAAAAAATGTATGATCCTGAGCTTGACTGCCAAGCCAGGAAAGAATATATGGAATGTTATGATTGTTGTTGTATGTTTTAGAGAGATAGGATGATGCAATGCTTGATGAGTGTATTTAGGTAAAATTAGAGGTTCCAAGTTTTTATTTTGTAGATACATGCCCCTGCCTGACATAGCGCCCTCAAGAATTGTTTAGGTAAATTTTTGTGCATAGCTAGGGTCAGAGTAGTGGCCATGTAGGAGGTGACCCCCCCCGCCCCCCCCCCCCCCACCCCGGTCAGGGAACGGAAAGGACAAAATTTATGTGATCCTTCACGCTTCGCGTTAGGATCACAAGGAGGTTCTGTAGCCACCTAAAATGGCTGCTTCCCTATTAATTTGGCCAAAACCCGATTTAAAAAGGCTAACCGAAAAGGCTGATGGGAAAAGCAGCCAACAGGACACAAATGGGCAGCTGCAGACAGAATAGCGTATTCGGCTCTGGGGAAGTTGGCCCAGATCGATACCTGCGACCATTAGCAGCCCATCAACACAGACATCTGCAGTTTAATCGGCTATCCCCGGGAACAATTGCAACATATTAGCAATTGAATACCGGGCCAGACCTGTCGGCGCCTGCAGTGGCCGAAACAAAGACAGTGAACGACCACCCCCCGATCGAGGAATCGCCCCGTTATTGGACATATCGAACCCAGTGATTGGGAACAAGTCCAATCACTTGGGACTCAGGGTCAAGGGCCACCCCGAGAGGCGGCGGTAGTGGTAGGTTTCTATATAGATAGTAGGATTATTGTGTAAGCATTAATTGTTGTAAATAATAAATGACGTTTGATTTCAATCTCACTAAGCGGTGTGCTGACTTATTAATCATTACTCGAGCTTGAACCACGTGGCGGTATCAGAAAGATACCTGGCGACTCGTGAGCAAATCAGAGGTAATAAAACTAAGGCTAAAAAGAGCAACACCCCTCAGTACTGGCCCTCCGACAGTGCGGCACTACCTCAGTACTGGCCCTCCGACAGTGCGGCACTACCTCAGTACTGGCCCTCCGACAGTGCGGCACTACCTCAGTACTGGCCCTCCAACAGTGCAGTACTCACTCAGCACTGAACCTACGAAAGTGCGGCCCTCCCTCAGTACTGACCCTCCAACAGTGCGGTACTTCCTCAGTACTGACCCTCCGACAGTGCAGCACTCCCTCAGTACTGACCCTCTTACAGTGCGGCACTCGCTCAATACTGACCTCCCAACAGTGCAGCACTCCCTCAGTACTGACCCTCCGTCAGTGCAGCGCTCTCTCAGTACTGACCCTCTGACAGTGCAGCGTTCCCGAGGTACTGACCCTCCGACAGTGCAGCACTCCCTCATTACCGACTCTCCGATAGTGCGGCACTCCCTTAGTTTTGAACCTCAAACAGTGCAGCACTCTCTCAGTACTGACCCTCTGACAGTGCGGCACTCCCTCAGTACTGACCCTCCAGCAGTGCGGCACTCCCTCAGGACTGACCCTACAAGAGTGTGGCCCTCCCTCAGTACTGACCCTCCAACAGTGCAGCACTCCCTCAGTACTGACCCTCCAACAGTGCAGCACTCCCTCAGTACTGACCCTCCAACAGTGCTGCACTCCCTCAGTACTGACCTTCCGACCGTGCGGCCCTCCCTCAGTATTGAACCTCCAACACTGCGGCACTCCCTCAGTACTGACCCTCCAGCAGTGCGGCACTCCCTCAGTACTGATCCTCTGACAGTGCGGCACTCCCTCAATACTGACCCTTCGAGAGTGTGACCCTCCCTCAGTACTGACCCTCCAACAGTGCAGCAGTCCCTCAGTACTGACCCTCTGACAGTGCAGCCCTCCCTCAGTACTGACCCTCTGACAGTGCAGCACTCCCTCAGTACTGACCCTCTGACCGTGTGTCACTCACTCAGCACTGTCCCTCTTACCATGCGTCACTCCCTCAGTAGTGACACTCAGACAGTGCAGCACTCCCTCAGTACTGACCCTCCAGCAGTGCGGCACTCCCTCAGCACTGACCCTCTGACAGTGCGGCACTCCCTCAGTACTGGCCCTCAGACAGTGCCGCACTCTCTCTGTACTGGCCCTCCGACAGTGCAGCACTCCCTCAGTACTGTCCCTTTGGCAGTGCAGCACTCCCTCAGTATTGACCCTCCGTCAGTGCAGCGCTCACTCAGTACTGACCCTCTGACAGTGCGGCACTCTCTCAATACTGACCCTCTGACAATGCGGAACTCTCTCTGTACTGGCCCTCTGGCAAGTGCAGCACTCCCTCAGTACTGACCCTCTGATAAAGCGGCACTCTCTCTGTACTGACCCTATGACAATGCGGAACTCTCTCTGTACTGGCCCTCTGGCAAGCGCAGCACTCACTCAGTACTGACCCTCTGATAAAGCGGCACTCTCTCTGTACTGACCCTCCGACTGTGTGGCACTCCCTCAGTACTGACCATCAGACAGTTCAGCACTCACTCAGTACTGACCCTCCATCAGTGCAGCGCTCACTCAGTACTGAACCTCCGTCAGTGCAGCGCTCACTCAGTACTGATCCTCCGACAATGCGGCACTCCCTCAGTACTGACCCTCGGACAGTGCAACACTCTCTCTGTACTGACCCTTCGACTGTGTGGCACTCCCTCAGTACTGACCATCCGGCAGTGCAGCAATCCCTCAGTACTGGCCCTCCATCAGTGCGGCACTCCCTCAGTACAGACCCTCGACAGCGCGACGCTCTCTCAGTACTGACCCTCTGACAGTGCAGTACTCACTCAGTACTGAACCTACAAGAGTGCGGCCCTCGCTCAGTACAGACCCTCCGACAGTGCATTTCTTCCTCAGTACTGATCCTCCGACAGTGCAGCACTCCCTCAGTACTGTCCCTTCGTCAGTGTAGCGCTCACTCAGTACTGACCCTCTGATAAAGCGGCACTCTCTCTGTACTGACCCTCCGACTGTGTGGCACACCCTCAGTTCTGACCCTCCCGACAGTGCAGTACTCCCTCAGTTCTGACCCTCCGACACTGCGGCCCTCCCTCAGTACTGACCCTCAGACAGTGCAGCACTCCCTCAGTACTGACCCTCAGACAGTGCAGCACTCCCTCAGTACTGACCCTCTGACAGTGCAGCACTCCCTCAGTACTGACCCTCTGACCGTGTGTCCCTCACTCAGCACTGTCCCTCTTACCATGCGTCACTCCCTCAGTAGTGACACTCTGACAGTGCAGCACTCCCTCAGTGCTGACCCTCGGACAGTGCGGCACTCTCTCAATACTGGCCCTCTCACAATGCGGCACTCTCTCTGTACTGACTCTCCGACTCTGTGGCACTCCCTCAGTACTGACCCTCTAACTGTGTGGCACTCCCTCAGTACTGACCAACAGACAGTTCAGCACTCACTCAGTACTGACCCTCTGACAGTGCGCCACTCCCTCAGTACTGACCCTCTAACTGTGTGGCACTCCCTCAGTACTGACCATCAGACAGTTCAGCACTCACTCAGTACTGACCCTCTGACAGTGCGCCACTCCCTCAGTACTGACCCTCTAACTGTGTGGCACTCCCTCAGTACTGACCATCAGACAGTTCAGCACTCACTCAGTACTGACCCTCCATCAGTGCAGCGCTCACTCAGTACTGACCCTCCGACAGTGCAGAGTTCCCGAGGTACTGACCCTCCGACAATGCAGCGCTCCGTCAATACTGACCCTTCGACAGTGTGGCGCTCACTCAGTACTGATCCTCTGACCGCGTGTCGCTCACTCAGCACTGACCCTCTGACCATTCCCTCAGTGCTGACCCTCCGATAGTGCAGCACTCCCTCATTACCGACTCTCCGATAGTGCGGCACTCCCTTAGTTTTGAACCTCCAACAGTGCAGCACTCTCTCAGTACTGCCCGCTGATAGTGTGGTACTCACTCAGTACTGACCCTCCGACAGTGCAGCACTCCCTCATTACCGACTCTACGATAGTGCGGCACTCCCTTAGTTTTGAACCTCCAACAGTGCAGCACTCTCTCAGTACTGACCGTCTGACAGTGCGGCTGTCCCTCAGTACTGACCCGACAAGAGTTTGGCCCTCCCTCAGTACTGACCCTCCGACCGTGCAGCCCTCCCTCAGTATTGAACCTCCAACAGTGCGGCACTCCCTCAGTACTGACCCTCCAGTAGTGCGGCTCTCCCTCAGTACTGACCTTCCAACAGTGCAGCACTCCCTCAGTACTGATCATCTGACAGTGCGGAGCTCCCTCAGTACTGATCATCTGACAGTGCAGCACACCCTCAGTACTGACCCTCTGACAGTGCAGCACACCCTCAGTACTGACCCTCTGACAGTGCAGCACTCCCTCAGTACTGACCCTCTGACAGTGCAGCACTCCCTCAGTACTGACCCTCCGTCAGTGCAGCACTCCCTCAGTACTGACCCTCTGACAGTGCAGCACTCCCTCAGTACTGACCCTCCGACAGTGCAGCGCTCACTCAGTACTGACCCTCCAACAGTGCCGCGTTACCTCAGTACTGACCGTCTGACAGTGCAGCACTCTCTCAGTACTGACCCTCTGACAATGCGGAACTCTCTCTTTACTGACCCCCTGACAGTGCAGCACTCTCTCAGTACTGACCCTCTGACAGTGCAGCACTCTCTCAGTACTGACCCTCCGACAGTGCGGCACTCACTCAGTACTGACCCTCCCACTCTGTGGCACCTCCTCAGTACTGACCCTCCGACAGTGTGGCGCTCACTCAGTACTGACCCTCCAACAGTGCGGCACTACCTCAGTAATGATCCTCTGACAGAGCGGCACTCCCTCAGTGCTGACCCTTCGAGAGTGCAGCACTCACTCAGTACTGACCCTCTGACAGTGCAGCACTCCCTCAGTACTGACCCTCCAACAGTGCAGCACTCCCTCAGTACTGACCCTCCAACAGTGCTGCTCTCCCTCAGTACTGACCCTCCAACAGTGCAGCACTCCCTCAGTACTGACCCTCCAACAGTGCTGCACTCCCTCAGTACTGACCCTCCGACCGTGCGGCCCTCCCTCAGTATTGAACCTCCAACACTGCGGCACTCCCTCAGTACTGACCCTCCGACAGTGCGGCACTCACTCAGTACTGCCCCTCCGACAGTGCGGCACTACCTCAGTACTGATCCTCTGACAGAGCGGCACTCCCTCAGTGCTGACCCTTCGAGAGTGCAGCACTCACTCAGTAATGACCCTCTGACAGTGCAGCACTCCCTCAGTAGTGACACTCTGACAGTGCAGCACTCCCTCAGTACTGACCCTCGGACAGTGCGGCACTCTCTCAATACTGGCCCTCTGACAATGCGGCACTCTCTCTGTACTGACTCTCCGACTCTGTGGCACTCCCTCAGTACTGACCCTCTAACTGTGTGGCACTCCCTCAGTACTGACCATCAGACAGTGCAGCACTCCCTCAGTACTGACCCTCGGACAGTGCGGCACTCTCTCAATACTGGCCCTCTGACAATGCGGCACTCTCTCTGTACTGACTCTCCGACTCTGTGGCACTCCCTCAGTACTGACCCTCTAACTGTGTGGCACTCCCTCAGTACTGACCATCAGACAGTTCAGCACTCACTCAGTACTGACCCTCTGACAGTGCGCCACTCCCTCAGTACTGACCCTCTAACTGTGTGGCACTCCCTCAGTACTGACCATCAGACAGTTCAGCACTCACTCAGTACTGACCCTCCATCAGTGCAGCGCTCACTCAGTACTGACCCTCCGACAGTGCAGAGTTCCCGAGGTACTGAACCTCCGACAATGCAGCGCTCCGTCAGTACTGACCCTTCGACAGTGTGGCGCTCACTCAGTACTGAACCTCTGACCGCGTGTCGCTCACTCAGCACTGACCCTCTGACCATGCGTCATTCCCTCAGTGCTGACCCTCCGATAGTGCAGCACTCCCTCATTACCGACTCTCCGATAGTGCGGCACTCCCTTAGTTTTGAACCTCCAACAGTGCAGCACTCTCTCAGTACTGCCCGCTGATAGTGTGGTACTCACTCAGTACTGACCCTCCGACAGTGCAGCACTCCCTCATTACCGACTCTACGATAGTGCGGCACTCCCTTAGTTTTGAACCTCCAACAGTGCAGCACTCTCTCAGTACTGACCGTCTGACAGTGCGGCTGTCCCTCAGTACTGATCCTCTGACAGTGCGGCACTCCCTCAGTACTGACCCTCTAGCAGTGCGGCACTCCCTCAGTATTGACCTTCCTACAGTGCGGCACTCCCTCAGTACTGACCCTACAAGAGTTTGGCCCTCCCTCAGTACTGACCCTCCGACCGTGCAGCCCTCCCTCAGTATTGAACCTCCAACAGTGCGGCACTCCCTCAGTACTGACCCTCCAGTAGTGCGGCTCTCCCTCAGTACTGACCTTCCAACAGTGCAGCACTCCCTCAGTACTGATCATCTGACAGTGCGGAGCTCCCTCAGTACTGATCATCTGACAGTGCAGCACACCCTCAGTACTGACCCTCTGACAGTGCAGCACTCCCTCAGTACTGACCCTCTGACAGTGCAGCATTCCCTCAGTACTGACCCTCCGTCAGTGCAGCACTCCCTCAGTACTGACCCTCTGACAGTGCAGCACTCCCTCAGTACTGACCCTCCGACAGTGCTGCGCTCACTCAGTACTGACCCTCCAACAGTGCCGCGTTACCTCAGTACTGACCGTCTGACAGTGCAGCACTCTCTCAGTACTGACCCTCTGACAATGCGGAACTCTCTCTTTACTGACCCCCTGACAGTGCAGCACTCTCTCAGTACTGACCCTCTGACAGTGCAGCACTCTCTCAGTACTGACCCTCCGACAGTGCGGCACTCCCTCAGTACTGACCCTCCCACTCTGTGGCACCTCCTCAGTACTGACCCTCCGACAGTGTGGCGCTCACTCAGTACTGACCCTCCGACAGTGCGGCACTACCTCAGTACTGATCCTCTGACAGAGCGGCACTCCCTCAGTGCTGACCCTTCGAGAGTGCAGCACTCACTCAGTACTGACCCTCTGACAGTGCAGCACTCCCTCAGTACTGACCCTCCAACAGTGCAGCACTCCCTCAGTACTGACCCTCCAACAGTGCTGCTCTCCCTCAGTACTGACCCTCCAACAGTGCAGCACTCCCTCAGTACTGACCCTCCAACAGTGCAGCACTCCCTCAGTACTGACCCTCCAACAGTGCTGCACTCCCTCAGTACTGACCCTCCGACCGTGCGGCCCTCCCTCAGTATTGAACCTCCAACACTGCGGCACTCCCTCAGTACTGACCCTCCGACAGTGCGGCACTCACTCAGTACTGCCCCTCCGACAGTGCGGCACTACCTCAGTACTGATCCTCTGACAGAGCGGCACTCCCTCAGTGCTGACCCTTCGAGAGTGCAGCACTCACTCAGTACTGACCCTCTGACAGTGCAGCACTCCCTCAGTAGTGACACTCTGACAGTGCAGCACTCCCTCAGTACTGACCCTCGGACAGTGCGGCACTCTCTCAATACTGGCCCTCTGACAATGCGGCACTCTCTCTGTACTGACTCTCCGACTCTGTGGCACTCCCTCAGTACTGACCCTCTAACTGTGTGGCACTCCCTCAGTACTGACCATCAGACAGTGCAGCACTCCCTCAGTACTGACCCTTGGACAGTGCGGCACTCTCTCAATACTGGCCCTCTGACAATGCGGCACTCTCTCTGTACTGACTCTCCGACTCTGTGGCACTCCCTCAGTACTGACCCTCTAACTGTGTGGCACTCCCTCAGTACTGACCATCAGACAGTTCAGCACTCACTCAGTACTGACCCTCCATCAGTGCAGCGCTCACTCAGTACAGACCCTCCGTCAGTGCAGTGCTCACTCAGTACTGACCCTCCGACAGTGCAGAGTTCCCGAGGTACTGACCCTCCGACAATTCAGCGCTCCGTCAGTACTGACCCTTCGACAGTGTGGCGCTCACTCAGTACTGATCCTCTGACCGCGTGTCGCTCACTCAGCACTGACCCTCTGACCATGCGTCATTCCCTCAGTAGTGACCCTCCGATAGTGCAGCACTCCCTCATTACCGACTCTCCGATAGTGCGGCACTCCCTCAGTACTGACCCTCCGATAGTGCAGCACTCCCTCATTACCGACTCTCCGATCGTGCGGCACTCCCTTAGTTTTGAACCTCCAACAGTGCAGCACTCTCTCAGTACTGCCCGCTGATAGTGTGGTACTCACTCAGTACTGACCCTCCGACAGTGCAGCACTCCCTCATTACCGACTCTACGATAGTGCGGCACTCCCTTAGTTTTGAACCTCCAACAGTGCAGCACTCTCTCAGTACTGACACTCTGACAGTGCGGCTGTCCCTCAGTACTGATCCTCTGACAGTGCGGCACTCCCTCAGTGCTGACCCACTGACAGTGCGGCGCTCTCTCAGTACTGACCCTCTGACAGTGCGGCACTCCCTCAGTACTGCCCCGCTGATAGTGCGGCACTCACTCAGTACTGACCCTCCGACAGTGCATCACTCCCTCTTTACCGACTCTACGATAGTGCGGCACTCCCTTAGTTTTGAACCTCCAACAGTGCAGCACTCACTCAGTACTGACCCTCTAGCAGTGCGACTCTCCCTCAGTATTGACGCTCCAACAGTGCGACACTCCCTCAGTACTGATCCTCCAGCAGTGCGGCACTCCCTCAGTACTGACCCTACAAGAGTGTGGCCCTCCCTCAGTACTGACCCTCCGACAGCGCAGCACTCGCTCAGTCCTGACCCTCCAACCGTGCAGCCCTCCCTCAGTAGTGACACTCTGACAGTGCAGCACTCCCTCAGTACTGACCCTCGGACAGTGCGGCACTCTCTCAATACTGGCCCTCTCACAATGCGGCACTCTCTCTGTACTGCCTCTCCGACTCTGTGGCACTCCCTCAGTACTGACCCTCTAACTGTGGGGCACTCCCTCAGTACTGACCATCAGACAGTTCAGCACTCACCCAGTACTGACCCTCCATCAGTGCAGCGCTCACTCAGTACTGACCCTCCGTCAGTGCAGTGCTCACTCAGTACTGACCCTCCGACAGTGCAGAGTTCCCGAGGTACTGACCCTCCGACAATGCAGCGCTCCGTCAGTACTGACCCTTCGACAGTGTGGCGCGCACTCAGTACTGATCCTCTGACCGCGTGTCGCTCACTCAGCACTGACCCTCTGACCATGCGTCATTCCCTCAGTAGTGACCCTCCGATAGTGCAGCACTCCCTCATTACCGACTCTCCGATAGTGCGGCACTCCCTCAGTACTTACCCTCCGATAGTGCAGCACTCCCTCATTACCGACTCTCCGATAGTGCGGCACTCCCTTAGTTTTGAACCTCCAACAGTGCAGCACTCTCTCAGTACTGCCCGCTGATAGTGTGGTACTCACTCAGTACTGACCCTCCGACAGTGCAGCACTCCCTCATTACCGACTCTACGATAGTGCGGCACTCCCTTAGTTTTGAACCTCCAACAGTGCAGCACTCTCTCAGTACTGACCCTCTGACAGTGCGGCTGTCCCTCAGTACTGATCC
The DNA here is from genome assembly GCF_047496885.1 of Scyliorhinus torazame. Lineage (NCBI taxonomy): Eukaryota > Metazoa > Chordata > Chondrichthyes > Carcharhiniformes > Scyliorhinidae > Scyliorhinus > Scyliorhinus torazame. The sequence goes on from NC_092722.1 coordinate 85,051,522, forward strand.
TCTGACAGTGCAGCACTCTCTCAGTACTGACCCTCTGACAGTGCGGCACTTCCTCAGTACTGACCCTCTGACAGTGCGGCTGTCCCTCAGTACTGATCCTCCGACACTGCGGCTCTCCTTCAGTACTGACCCTGTGACAGTGCAGCACACCCTCAGTACTGACCCTCTGACAGTGCAGCACTCCCTCAGTACTGACCCTCTGACAGTGCAGCACTCCCTCAGTACTGACCCTCTGACAGTGCAGCACTCCCTCAGTACTGACCCTCGGACAGTGCGGAGCTCCCTCAGTACTGACCCTCTGACAGTGCAGCACTCCCTCAGTACTGACCCTCTGACAGTGCAGCACTCCCTCAGTACTGACCCTCGGACAGTGCGGCAGTCCCTCAGTACTGACCCTCTGACAGTGCAGCACTCCCTCAGTACTGACCATCAGACAGTTCAGCACTCACCCAGTACTGACCCTCCATCAGTGCAGCGCTCACTCAGTACTGACCCTCCGTCAGTGCAGTGCTCACTCAGTACTGACCCTCCGACAGTGCAGAGTTCCCGAGGTACTGACCCTCCGACAATGCAGCGCTCCGTCAGTACTGACCCTTCGACAGTGTGGCGCGCACTCAGTACTGATCCTCTGACCGCGTGTCGCTCACTCAGCACTGACCCTCTGACCATGCGTCATTCCCTCAGTAGTGACCCTCCGATAGTGCAGCACTCCCTCATTACCGACTCTCCGATAGTGCGGCACTCCCTTAGTTTTGAACCTCCAACAATGCAGCACTCTCTCAGTACTGCCCGCTGATAGTGTGGTACTCACTCAGTACTGACCCTCCGGCAGTGCAGCACTCCCTCATTATCGACTATACGATAGTGCGGCACTCCCTTAGTTTTGAACCTCCAACAGTGCAGCACTCTCTCAGTACTGACCCTCTGACAGTGCAGCACTCTCTCAGTACTGACCCTCTGACAGTGCGGCACTCCCTCAGTACTGACCCTCTGACAGTGCGGCTGTCCCTCAGTACTGATCCTCCGACACTGCGGCTCTCCTTCAGTACTGACCCTGTGACAGTGCAGCACACCCTCAGTACTGACCCTCTGACAGTGCAGCACTCCCTCAGTACTGACCCTCTGACAGTGCAGCACTCCCTCAGTACTGACTCTCTGACAGTGCAGCACTCCCTCAGTACTGACCCTCTGACAGTGCAGCACTCCCTCAGTCCTGACCCTCGGACAGTGCGGCACTCCCTCAGTACTGACCCTCTGACAGTGCAGCACTCCCTCAGTACTGACCCTCTGACAGTGCAGCACTCCCTCAGTACTGACCCTCTGACAGTGCAGCACTCCCTCAGTACTGACCCTCGGACAGTGCGGCACTCCCTCAGTACTGACCCTCTGACAGTGCGGAGCTCCCTCAGTACTGACCCTCTGACAGTGCAGCACTCGCTCAGTACTGACCCTCTGACAGTGCAGCACTCCCTCAGTACTGACCCTCGGACAGTGCGGCACTCCCTCAGTACTGACCCTCTGACAGTGCAGCACTCCCTCAGTACTGACCCTCTGACAGTGCAGCACTCCCTCAGTACTGACCCTCTGACAGTGCAGCACTCCCTCAGTACTGACCCTCGGACAGTGCGGCACTCACTCAGTAGTGACCCTCTGACAGTGCGGCTCTCCCTCAGTACTGACCATCCAACAGTGCAGCACTCCCTCAGTAGTGACCCTCTGACAGTGCGGCACTCCCTCAGTACTGACCCTCCCACTCTGTGGCACCTCCTCAGTACTGAACCCTCCGACAGTGCGGCGCTCACTCAGTACTGACCCTCCGACAGTGCAGCACTCCCTCAGTAGTGACCCTCTGACAGTGCGGCTCTCCCTCAGTACTGACCATCCAACAGTGCAGCACTCCCTCAGTAGTGACCCTCTGACAGTGCGGCACTCCCTCAGTACTGACCCTCCCACTCTGTGGCACCTCCTCAGTACTGACCCTCCGACAGTGTGGCGCTCACTCAGTACTGACCCTCCGACAGTGCGGCACTCCCTCAGTACTGACCCTCCCACTCTGTGGCACCTCCTCAGTACTGACCCTCCGACAGTGTGGCGCTCACTCAGTACTGACCCTCTGACCGTGTGTCACTCAGTCAGCACTGACCCTCCGACAGTGCGTCATCCCCTCAGTAGTGAGCCTCCGATAGTGCGGCACTTCCTTAGTTTTGACTCTTCCAACAGTGCAGCATTCTCTCAGTACTGACCCTCTGACAGTGCGGCACTCCCTCAGTACTGAACCTCCAAAAGTGCGGCACTCCCTCAGTACTGACCCTCCAGCAGTGCGGCACTCCCTCAGTACTGACCCTACAAGAGTGTGGCCCTCCCTCAGTACTGACGCTCCAACAGTGTGGCACTCCCTCAGTACTGACCCTCTGACAGTGCAGCACTCCCTCAGTACTGACCCTCCGACAGTGCAGCACTCCCTCAGTACTAACCCTCTGACAGTGCAGCACTCCCTCAGTACTGACCCTCTGACAGTGCAGCACTCCCTCAGTACTGACCCTCTGACAGTGCAGCACTCCCTCAGTACTGACCCTCCAGCAGTGCGGCACTCCCTCAGTACTGATCCTCTGACAGTGCGGCACTCCCTCAGTACTGACCCTTCGAGAGTGCAGCACTCTCTCCGTACTGACCCTCTGACAGTGCGGCACTCCCTCAGTTCTGACCCTCCCGACAGTGCAGTACTCCCTCAGTCCTGACCCTCCCGACAGTGCAGTACTCCCTCAGTACTGACCCTCCGACACTGCGGCCCTCCCTCAGTACAGAACCAACGAGAGTGTGACCCTCCCTCAGTACGGACCCTCCAACAGTGCAGCACTCCCTCAGTACTGACCCTACAACAGTGCAGCACTCCCTCAGTACTGACCCGCCAACAGTGCTGCACTCCCTCAGTACTGACCCTCCGACCGTGCGGCCCTCCCTCAGTATTGAACCTCCAACACTGCGGCACTCCCTCAGTACTGACCCTCCGACACTGCGGCCCTCCCTCAGTACAGAACCAACGAGAGTGTGACCCTCCCTCAGTACGGACCCTCCAACAGTGCAGCACTCCCTCAGTACTGACCCTCCAACAGTGCAGCACTCCCTCAGTACTGACCCTCCAACAGTGCTGCACTCCCTCAGTACTGACCCTCCGACCGTGCGGCCCTCCCTCAGTATTGAACCTCCAACACTGCGGCACTCCCTCAGTACTGACCCTCCGACAGTGCGGCACTCACTCAGTACTGCCCCTCCGACAGTGCGGCACTCCCTCAGTACTGACCCTCCAGCAGTGCGGCACTCCCTCAGTGCTGACCCTTCGAGAGTGCAGCACTCTCTCCGTACTGACCCTCTGATAGTGCGGCACTCCCTCAGTGCTGACCCTCCAACAGTGCAGCACTCACTCAGTACTGACCCTCTGACAGTGCAGCACTCCCTCAGTAGTGACACTCTGACAGTGCAGCACTCCCTCAGTACTGACCCTCGGACAATGCGGCACTCTCTCTGTACTGACTCTCCGACTCTGTGGCACTCCCTCAGTACTGACCCTCTAACTGTGTGGCACTCCCTCAGTACTGACCATCAGACAGTTCAGCACTCACTCAGTACTGACCCTCCATCAGTGCAGCGCTCACTCAGTACTGACCCTCCGTCAGTGCAGTGCTCACTCAGTACTGACCCTCCGACAGTGCAGAGTTCCCAAGGTACTGACCCTCCGACAATTCAGCGCTCCGTCAGTACTGACCCTTCGACAGTGTGGCGCTCACTCAGTACTGATCCTCTGACCGCGTGTCGCTCACTCAGCACTGACCCTCTGACCATGCGTCATTCCCTCAGTAGTGACCCTCCGATAGTGCAGCTCTCCCTCATTACCGACTCTCCGATAGTGCTGCACTCCCTCAGTACTGACCCTCCGATAGTGCAGCACTCCCTCATTACCGACTCTCCGATAGTGCGGCACTCCCTTAGTTTTGAACCTCCAACAGTGCAGCACTCTCTCAGTACTGCCCGCTGATAGTGTGGTACTCACTCAGTACTGACCCTCCGACAGTGCAGCACTCCCTCATTACCGACTTTACGATAGTGCGGCACTCCCTTAGTTTTGAACCTCCAACAGTGCAGCACTCTCTCAGTACTGACCCTCTGACAGTGCGGCTGTCCCTCAGTACTGATCCTCTGACAGTGCGGCACTCCCTCAGTGCTGACCCACTGACAGTGCGGCGCTCTCTCAGTACTGACCCTCTGACAGTGCGGCACTCCCTCAATACTGCCCCGCTGATAGTGCGGCACTCACTCAGTACTGACCCTCCGACAGTGCAGCACTCTCTCTTTACCGACTCTACGATAGTGCGGCACTCCCTTAGTTTTGAACCTCCAACAGTGCAGCACTCTCTCAGTACTGACCCTCTAGCAGTGCGGCACTCCCTCAGTATTGACGCTCCAACAGTGCGACACTCCCTCAGTACTGATCCTCCAGCAGTGCGGCACTCCCTCAGTACTGACCCTACAAGAGTGTGGCCCTCCCTCAGTACTGACCCTCCGACAGCGCAGCCCTCCCTCAGTATTGAACCTCCAACAGTGCGGCAGTCCCTCAGTGCTGACCCTCCAACAGTGCGGCACTCCCTCAGTACTGATCCTCTGACAGTGCGGCACTCCCTCAGTACTGACCCTTCGAGAGTGCAGCACTCTCTCCGTACTGACCCTCTGACAGTGCGGCACTCTCTCAGTTCTGACCCTCCCGACAGTGCAGTACTCCCTCAGTTCTGACCCTCCCGACAGTGCAGTACTCCCTCAGTACTGACCCTCCGACACTGCGGCCCTCCCTCAGTACAGAACCAACGAGAGTGTGACCCTCCCTCAGTACTGACCCTCCAACAGTGCAGCACTCCCTCAGTACTGACCCTCCAACAGTGCAGCACTCCCTCAGTACTGACCCTCCAACAGTGCTGCACTCCCTCAGTACTGACCCTCCGACCGTGCGGCCCTCCCTCAGTATTGAACCTCCAACACTGTGGCACTCCCTCAGTACTGACCCTCCGACCGTGCGGCCCTCCCTCAGTATTGAACCTCCAACACTGTGGCACTCCCTCAGTACTGACCCTCCGACAGTGCTGCACTCCCTCAGTACTGACCCTCCGACCGTGCGGCCCTCCCTCAGTATTGAACCTCCAACACTGTGGCACTCACTCAGTACTGCCCCTCCGACATTGCGGCACTCCCTCAGTACTGACCCTCCAGCAGTGCGGCACTCCCTCAGTCCTGATCCTCTGACAGTGCGGCACTCCCTCAGTGCTGACCCTTCGAGAGTGCAGCACTCTCTCCGTACTGACCCTCTGACAGTGCGGCACTCCCTCAGTTCTGACCCTCCCGACAGTGCAGTACTCCCTCAGTACTGACCCTCCCGACAGTGCAGCACTCCCTCAGTTCTGACCCTCCCGACAGTGCAGTACTCACTCAGTACTGACCCTCTGACAGTGCGGCACTCCCTCAGTTCTGACCGTCCCGACAGTGCAGTACTCACTCAGTACTGACCCTCTGACAGTGTGACCCTCCCTCAGTACTGACCCTCCAACAGTGCAGCACTCCCTCAGTTCTGACCCTCCCGACAGTGCAGTACTCCCTCAGTTCTGACCCTCCGACACTGCGGCCCTCCCTCAGTACTGAACCTCCAACAGTGCGACGCTCCCTCAGTACTGACCCTCCAACAGTGCGGCACTCCCTCAGTACTGACCCTCGGACAGTGCGGCACTCTCTCAATACTGGCCCTCTCACAATGCGGCACTCTCTCTGTACTGACTCTCCGACTCTGTGGCACTCCCTCAGTACTGACCCTCTAACTGTGTGGCACTCCCTCAGTACTGACCATCAGACAGTTCAGCACTCACTCAGTACTGACCCTCCATCAGTGCAGCGCTCACTCAGTACTGACCCTCCGTCAGTGCAGTGCTCACTCAGTACTGACCCTCCGACAGTGCAATGTTCCCGAGGTACTGACCCTCCGACAATGCAGCGCTCCGTCAGTACTGACCCTTCGACAGTGTGGCGCTCACTCAGTACTGATCCTCTGACCGCGTGTCGCTCACTCAGCACTGACCCTCTGACCATGCGTTATTCCCTCAGTCGTGACCCTCCGATAGTGCAGCACTCCCTCATTACCGACTCTCCGATAGTGCGGCACTCCCTTAGTTTTGAACCTCCAACAGTGCAGCACTCTCTCAGTACTGCCCGCTGATAGTGTGGTACTCACTCAGTACTGACCCTCCGGCAGTGCAGCACTCCCTCATTACCGACTCTATGATAGTGCGGCACTCCCTTAGTTTTGAACCTCCAACAGTGCAGCACTCTCTCAGTACTGACCCTCTGACAGTGCGGCTGTCCCTTAGTACTGACCCTCTGACAGTGCGGCGCTCTCTCAGTACTGACCCTCTGACAGTGTGGCACTCACTCAGTACTGACCCTCCGACATTGCAGCACTCTCTCAGTACTGACCCTCTGACAGTGCGGCACTCCCTCAGTACTGACCCTCTGACAGTGTGGCACTCACTCAGTACTGACCCTCCGACATTGCAGCACTCTCTCAGTACTGACCCTCTGACAGTGCGGCACTCCCTCAGTACTGACCCTCTGACAGTGTGGCACTCACTCAGTACTGACCCTCCGACATTGCAGCACTCCCTCAGTACTGACCATCCAACAGTGCAGCACTCTCTCAGTACTGACCCTCTGACAGTGCGGCACTCCCTCAGTACTGACCCTCTGACAGTGCGGCACTCCCTCAGTGCTGACCCTCTGACAGTGCAGCACTCCCTCAGTACTGACCCTCCAACAGTGCGGCACTCCCTCAGTACTGATCCTCTGACAGTGCAGCACTCCCTCAGTACTGACCCTCTGACAGTGCAGCACTCCCTCAGTACTGACCCTCCAACAGTGCGGCACTCCCTCAGTACTGATCCTCTGACAGTGCAGCACTCCCTCAGTACTGACCCTCTGACAGTGCAGCACTCCCTCAGTACTGACCATCCAACAGTGCAGCACTCCCTCAGTACTGACCCTCTGACAGTGCAGCACTCCCTCAGTACTGACCCTCCAACAGTGCGGCACTCCCTCAGTACTGATCATCTGACAGTGCAGCACTCCCTCAGTACTGACCCTCTGACAGTGCAGCCCTCCCTCAGTGCTGACCCTCTGACAGTGCAGCACTCCCTCAGTACTGACCCTCCAACAGTGCGGCACTCCCTCAGTACTGATCCTCTGACAGTGCAGCACTCCCTCAGTACTGACCCTCTGACAGTGCAGCACTCCCTCAGTACTGACCCTCCAACAGTGCGGCACTCCCTCAGTACTGATCATCTGACAGTGCAGCACTCCCTCAGTACTGACCCTCTGACAGTGCAGCCCTCCCTCAGTGCTGACCCTCTGACAGTGCAGCACTCCCTCAGTACTGATCATCTGACAGTGCAGCACTCCCTCAGTACTGACCCTCTGACAGTGCAGCCCTCCCTCAGTGCTGACCCTCTGACAGTGCATCACTCCCTCAGTACTGACTCTCAGACAGTGCAGCACTCCCTCAGTACTGATCATCTGACAGTGCAGCACTCCCTCAGTGCTGACCCTCTGACAGTGCAGCACTCCCTCAGTACTGATCATCTGACAATGCGGAACTCTCTCTGTACTGGCCCTCTGACAATGCGGCACTGTCTCTTTACTGACCCCATGACAGTGCAGCACTCTCTCAGTACTGACCCTCCCACTCTGTGGCACCTCCTCAGTACTGACCCTCCGACAGTGTGGCGCTCACTCACTACTGACCCTCTGACCGTGTGTCACTCAGTCAGCACTGACCCTCCGACAGTGTGTCATCCCCTCAGTAGTGAGCCTCTGATAGTGCGGCACTTCCTTAGTTTTGACTCTTCCAACAGTGCAGCACTCCCTCAGTACTGACCCTCTGACAGTGCGGCACTCCCTCAGTACTGAACCTCCAAAAGTGCGACACTCCCTCAGTACTGACCCTCCAGCAGTGCGGCACTCCCTCAGTACTGACCCTACAAGAGTGTGGCCCTCCCTCAGTACTGACCCTCCAACAGTGCAGCACTCCCTCAGTACTGACCCTCCAACAGTGCTGCACTCCCTCAGTACTGACCCTCCGACCGTGCGGCCCTCCCTCAGTATTGAACCTCCAACACTGCGGCACTCCCTCAGTACTGACCCTCCGACAGTGCGGCACTCCCTCAGTACTGCCCCTCCGACAGTGCGGCACTCCCTCAGTACTGACCCTCCAGCAGTGCGGCTCTCCCTCAGTACTGACCCTCTGACAGAGCGGCACTCCCTCAGTACTGACCCTTCGAGAGTGCAGCACTCTCTCCGTACTGACCCTCTGACAGTGCGGCACTCCCTCAGTACTGACCCTCTGACAGTGCGGCACTCCCTCAGTACTGACCCTCTGACAGTGCGGCACTCCCTCAGTACGGACCCTCCAACAGTGCGACGCTCTCTCAGTACTGACCCTCCAACAGTGCGACGCTCTCTCTGTACTGACCCTCCGACAGTGCGGCACTCCCTCAGTACTGACCCTCCAACAGTGCAACGCTCTCTCAGTACTGACCCTCCGACAGTGCGGCACTCCCTCAGTACTGACCCTCCAGCAGTGCGGCACTCCCTCAGTATTGAACCTCCAACAGTGCGGCACTCCCTCAGTACTCCCCCTCCGATAGTGCGGCACTCCCTCAGTACTGACCCTCCAGCAGTGCGGCACTCCCTCAGTACTGACCCTCTGACAGTGCAGCACTCCCTCAGTAGTGACCCTCTGACAGTGCAGCACTCCCTCAGTACTGACCCTCTGACAGTGCAGCACTCCCTCAGTACTGACCCTCCAACAGTGCGGCACTCCCTCAGTACTGATCCTCTGACAGTGCAGCACTCCCTCAGTACTGACCCTCTGACAGTGCAGCACTCCCTCAGTACTGACCATCCAACAGTGCAGCACTCCCTCAGTACTGACCCTCTGACAGTGCAGCACTCCCTCAGTACTGACCCTCCAACAGTGCGGCACTCCCTCAGTACTGATCATCTGACAGTGCAGCACTCCCTCAGTACTGACCCTCTGACAGTGCAGCCCTCCCTCAGTGCTGACCCTCTGACAGTGCAGCACTCCCTCAGTACTGACCCTCCAACAGTGCGGCACTCCCTCAGTACTGATCCTCTGACAGTGCAGCACTCCCTCAGTACTGACCCTCTGACAGTGCAGCACTCCCTCAGTACTGACCCTCCAACAGTGCGGCACTCCCTCAGTACTGATCATCTGACAGTGCAGCACTCCCTCAGTACTGACCCTCTGACAGTGCAGCCCTCCCTCAGTGCTGACCCTCTGACAGTGCAGCACTCCCTCAGTACTGATCATCTGACAGTGCAGCACTCCCTCAGTACTGACCCTCTGACAGTGCAGCCCTCCCTCAGTGCTGACCCTCTGACAGTGCATCACTCCCTCAGTACTGACTCTCAGACAGTGCAGCACTCCCTCAGTACTGATCATCTGACAGTGCAGCACTCCCTCAGTGCTGACCCTCTGACAGTGCAGCACTCCCTCAGTACTGATCATCTGACAATGCGGAACTCTCTCTGTACTGGCCCTCTGACAATGCGGCACTGTCTCTTTACTGACCCCATGACAGTGCAGCACTCTCTCAGTACTGACCCTCCCACTCTGTGGCACCTCCTCAGTACTGACCCTCCGACAGTGTGGCGCTCACTCACTACTGACCCTCTGACCGTGTGTCACTCAGTCAGCACTGACCCTCCGACAGTGTGTCATCCCCTCAGTAGTGAGCCTCTGATAGTGCGGCACTTCCTTAGTTTTGACTCTTCCAACAGTGCAGCACTCCCTCAGTACTGACCCTCTGACAGTGCGGCACTCCCTCAGTACTGAACCTCCAAAAGTGCGACACTCCCTCAGTACTGACCCTCCAGCAGTGCGGCACTCCCTCAGTACTGACCCTACAAGAGTGTGGCCCTCCCTCAGTACTGACCCTCCAACAGTGCAGCACTCCCTCAGTACTGACCCTCCAACAGTGCTGCACTCCCTCAGTACTGACCCTCCGACCGTGCGGCCCTCCCTCAGTATTGAACCTCCAACACTGCGGCACTCCCTCAGTACTGACCCTCCGACAGTGCGGCACTCCCTCAGTACTGCCCCTCCGACAGTGCGGCACTCCCTCAGTACTGACCCTCCAGCAGTGCGGCTCTCCCTCAGTACTGACCCTCTGACAGAGCGGCACTCCCTCAGTACTGACCCTTCGAGAGTGCAGCACTCTCTCCGTACTGACCCTCTGACAGTGCGGCACTCCCTCAGTACTGACCCTCTGACAGTGCGGCACTCCCTCAGTACTGACCCTCTGACAGTGCGGCACTCCCTCAGTACGGACCCTCCAACAGTGCGACGCTCTCTCAGTACTGACCCTCCAACAGTGCGACGCTCTCTCTGTACTGACCCTCCGACAGTGCGGCACTCCCTCAGTACTGACCCTCCAACAGTGCAACGCTCTCTCAGTACTGACCCTCCGACAGTGCGGCACTCCCTCAGTACTGACCCTCCAGCAGTGCGGCACTCCCTCAGTATTGAACCTCCAACAGTGCGGCACTCCCTCAGTACTCCCCCTCCGATAGTGCGGCACTCCCTCAGTACTGACCCTCCAGCAGTGCGGCACTCCCTCAGTACTGACCCTCTGACAGTGCAGCACTCCCTCAGTAGTGACCCTCTGACAGTGCAGCACTCCCTCAGTACTGACCCTCTGACAGTGCAGCACTCCCTCAGTACTGACCCTCCGTCAGTGCAGCGCTCACTCAGTGCTGACCCTCCGTCAGTGCGGCACTCTCTCTGTACTGACCCTCTGACAGTGCGGCACTCCCTCAGTGCTGACCCTCCGTCAGTGCAGGCTCACTCAGTACTGACACTCCGTCAGTGCAGCGCTCACTCAGTACTGACCCTCCAACTGTGCAGCGTTCCCTCAGTACTGACCATCTGACCGTGCGTCACTCACTCAGCACTGTTCCTCTGACCATGCGTCACTCCCTCAGTAGTGACCCTCTGACAGTGCAGCACTCCCTCAGTACTCCCCCTCCGATAGTGCGGCACTCCCTCAGTACTGACCCTCCAGCAGTGCGGCACTCCCTCAGTACTGCCCCTCTGACAGTGCGGCACCCCCTCAGTATGGACCGTCCTACAGTGCAACGCTCTCTCAGTACTGACCCTCCGACAGTACGGCACTCCCTCAGTACTGCCCCTCCGACACTGCGGCCCTCCCTCAGTACTGACCCTCCAACAGTGCAGCACTCCCTCAGTACTGACCCTCCAACAGTGCAGCACTCACTCAGTACTGATCCTCTGACAGTGCGGCTCTCCCTCAGTACTGACCCTCTGACAGTGCAGCACTCCCTCAGCACTGACCCTCTGACAGTGCAGCACTCCCTCAGTACTGACCCTCTGACAGTGCAGCACTCCCTCAGTACTGACCCTCGGACAGTGCAGCACTCCCTCAGTACTGACCCTCCGTCAGTGCAGCGCTCACTCAGTGCTGACCCTCCGTCAGTGCAGGCTCACTCAGTACTGACACTCCGTCAGTGCAGCGCTCACTCAGTACTGACCCTCCAACTGTGCAGCGTTCCCTCAGTACTGACCATCTGACCGTGCGTCACTCACTCAGCACTGTTCCTCTGACCATGCGTCACTCCCTCAGTAGTGACCCTCTGACAGTGCAGCACTCCCTCAGTACTGACCCTCTGACAGTGCGGCACTCTCTCAATACTGACCCTCTGACAGTGCAGCACTCCCTCAGTATTGACCCTCTGACAGTGCAGCACTCCCTCAGTACTGACCCTCTGACAGTTCAGCACTCCCTCAGTACTGACCCTCTGACAGTGCGGCACTCCCTCAGTACTGATCCTCTGACAGTGCGGCACTCCCTCAGTACAGACCGTCCAGCAGTGCGGCACTCCCTCAGTACTGACCCTCCAGCAGTGCGGCACTCCCTCAGTACTGACCCTCTGACAGTGCGGCACTCCCATCAGTACTGACCCCTGACAGTGCAGCACTCCCTCAGTACTGACCCTCTGACAGTGTGGCACTCCATCAGTACTGACTCTCCGACAGGGCGGCCCTCCCTCAGTACTGACTCACTGACAGTGCAGCACTCCCTCAGTACTGACCCTCTGACAGTGTGGCACTCCATCAGTACTGACTCTCCGATAGGGCGGCCCTCCCTCAGTACTGACCCTCTGACAGTGCGGCAGTCCCTCAGTACTGACCCCTGACAGTGCAGCACTCCCTCAGTACTGACCCCTGACAGTGCAGCACTCCCTCAGTACTGATCCTCTGACAGTGCGGCACTCCCTCAGTACAGACCGTCCAGCAGTGCGGCACTCCCTCAGTACTGACCCTCCAGCAGTGCGGCACTCCCTCAGTACTGACCCTCTGACAGTGCGGCACTCCCATCAGTACTGACCCCTGACAGTGCAGCACTCCCTCAGTACTGACCCTCTGACAGTGTGGCACTCCATCAGTACTGACTCTCCGACAGGGCGGCCCTCCCTCAGTACTGACTCACTGACAGTGCAGCACTCCCTCAGTACTGACCCTCTGACAGTGTGGCACTCCATCAGTACTGACTCTCCGATAGGGCGGCCCTCCCTCAGTACTGACCCTCTGACAGTGCGGCAGTCCCTCAGTACTGACCCCTGACAGTGCAGCACTCCCTCAGTACTGACCCCTGACAGTGCAGCACTCCCTCAGTACTGACCCTCTGACAGTGCGGCACTCCCTCAGTGCTGACCCTCTGACAGGGCGATGCTCCCTCAGTACTGACCCTCTGACAGTGCGGCACTCCCTCAGTACAGACCCTCTGACAGTGCGGCCCTCCCTCAGTACTGACCCCTGACAGTGCAGCACTCCCTCAGTACTGACCCCTGACAGTGCAGCACTCCCTCAGTGCTGACCCTCTGACAGGGCGATGCTCCCTCAGTACTGACCCTCTGACAGTGCGGCACTCCCTCAGTACAGACCCTCTGACAGTGCGGCCCTCCCTCAGTACTGACCCTCCGACAGTGCGGCGCTCCCTCAGTACTGACCCTCCGACAGTGCGGCCCTCCCTCAGTACTGACCCTCCGACAGTGCGGCACTCCCTCAGTACTGACCCTCTGACAGTGGTCATTGATCGCCTGATACTGAAGAAAGATAAGGATCCAGAGCAGTGTGGATCGTACTGTCCGATATCGTTGTCGAATGTGGTCACCAAGTTGCTGAGGTGTTGGCTTCGCGAATTGAGGAAAGCGTCCCGGGGGTGAAAGGCGAGGACCAAACGGGATAGTGAAAACGGGACAGCTGTCGGAAAATGTGGGAGGCTGTTTGACGTGATTATGATGCCTCCAGAGGCGGAGGTGGTGGTGGCAATAAACGCAGAGAAGGCTTTAAACCGGGTGGAGTGGGAATATCTGTGGGAGGTGCTGGGGCGGTTCAGGTTTGGGCAGGGGTATGTGGACTGGGCAGGGGTTTGTGGACTGGGCAGGGGTTTGTGGATTGGGCAGGGGTTTGTGGACTGGGCAGGGGTTTGTGGATTGGGCAGGGGTTTGTGGACTGGGCAGGGTTTGTGGACTGGGCAGGGTTTTGTGGACTGGGCAGGGGTTTGTGGACTGGGCAGGGGTTTGTGGACTGGGCAGGGGTTTGTGGACTGGGCAGGGGTTTGTGGACTGGGCAGGGGTTTGTGGATTGGGCAGGGGTTTGTGGACTGGGCAGGGGTTTGTGGACTGGGCAGGGGTTTGTGGACTGGGCAGGGGTTTGTGGACTGGGCAGGGGTTTGTGGACTGGGCAGGGGTTTGTGGATTGGGCAGGGGTTTGTGGGCTGGGCAGGGGTTTGTGGATTGGGCAGGGGTTTGTGGATTGGGCAGGGGTTTGTAGACTGGGCAGGGGTTTGTGGATTGGGCAGGGGTTTGTGGATTGGGCAGGGGTTTGTAGACTGGACAGGGGTTTGTGGATTGGGCAGGGGTTTGTGGACTGGGCAGGGGTTTGTGGACTGGGCAGGGGTTTGTGGATTGGGCAGGGGTTTGCATACTGGGCAGGGGTTTGTGGACTGGGCAGGGGTTTGTGGATTGGGCAGGGGTTTGTGGATTGGGCAGGGGTTTGTAGACTGGGCAGGGGTTTGTGGATTGGGCAGGGGTTTGTGGACTGGGCAGGGGTTTGTGGACTGGGCAGGGGTTTGTGGACTGGGCAGGGGTTTGCATACTGGGCAGGGGTTTGTGGATTGGGCAGGGGTTTGTGGACTGGGCAGGGGTTTGTGGACTGGGCAGGGGTTTGTGGACTGGGCAGGGGTTTGTGGATTGGGCAGGGGTTTGTGTCCTGTGCAGGGGTTTGTGGATTGGGCAGGGGTTTGTGTCCTGGGCAGGGGTTTGTGGACTGGGCAGGGCTTTGTGGACTGGGCACAGGTTTGTGGACTGGGCAGGGTTTTGTGGACTGGGCAGGGGTTTGTGTCCTGGGCAGGGGTTTGTGGATTGGGCAGGGGTTTGTGGACTGGGCAGGGGTTAGTGGATTGGGCAGGGGTTTGTGGACTGGGCAGGGGTTTGTGGACTGGGCAGGGGTTTGTGGACTGGGCAGGGGTTTGTGTCCTGGGCAGGGGTTTGTGGATTGGACGGGGGGTTGTGGATTGGGCAGGGGTTTGTGGATTGGGCAGGGGTTTGTGGACTGGGCAAGGGTTTGTGGATTGGACAAGGGTTTGTGGACTGGGCAGGGGTTTGTGGACTGGGCAGGGGTTTGTGGACTGGGCAGGGGTTTGTGGATTGGGCAGGGGTTTGTGGACTGGGCAGGGTTTTGTGGACTGGGCAGGGGTTTGTGGACTGGGCAGGGGTTTGTGGACTGGGCAGGGGTTTGTGGACTGGGCAGGGGTTTGTGGACTGGGCAGGGGTTTGTGGATTGGGCAGGGGTTTGTGGACTGGGCAGGGGTTTGTGGACTGGGCAGGGGTTTGTGGACTGGGCAGGGGTTTGTGGACTGGGCAGGGGTTTGTGGACTGGGCAGGGGTTTGTGGATTGGGCAGGGGTTTGTGGGCTGGGCAGGGGTTTGTGGATTGGGCAGGGGTTTGTAGACTGGGCAGGGGTTTGTGGATTGGGCAGGGGTTTGTGGATTGGGCAGGGGTTTGTAGACTGGACAGGGGTTTGTGGATTGGGCAGGGGTTTGTGGACTGGGCAGGGGTTTGTGGACTGGGCAGGGGTTTGTGGATTGGGCAGGGGTTTGCATACTGGGCAGGGGTTTGTGGACTGGGCAGGGGTTTGTGGATTGGGCAGGGGTTTGTGGATTGGGCAGGGCTTTGTAGACTGGGCAGGGGTTTGTGGATTGGGCAGGGGTTTGTGGACTGGGCAGGGGTTTGTGGACTGGGCAGGGGTTTGTGGACTGGGCAGGGGTTTGCATACTGGGCAGGGGTTTGTGGATTGGGCAGGGGTTTGTGGACTGGGCAGGGGTTTATGGACTGGGCAGGGGTTTGTGGACTGGGCAGGGGTTTGTGGATTGGGCAGGGGTTTGTGTCCTGTGCAGGGGTTTGTGGATTGGGCAGGGGTTTGTGTCCTGGGCAGGGGTTTGTGGACTGGGCAGGGGTTTGTGGACTGGGCAGGGGTTTGTGGACTGGGCAGGGTTTTGTGGACTGGGCAGGGGTTTGTGTCCTGGGCAGGGGTTTGTGGATTGGGCAGGGGTTTGTGGACTGGGCAGGGGTTAGTGGATTGGGCAGGGGTTTGTGGACTGGGCAGGGGTTTGTGGACTGGGCAGGGGTTTGTGGACTGGGCAGGGGTTTGTGTCCTGGGCAGGGGTTTGTGGATTGGATGGGGGGTTGTGGATTGGGCAGGGGTTTGTGGATTGGGCAGGGGTTTGTGGACTGGGCAAGGGTTTGTTGATTGGACAAGGGTTTGTGGACTGGGCAGGGGTTTGTGGACTGGGCAGGGGTTTGTGGACTGGGCAGGGGTTTGTGGACTTGCCGGGGTTTGCGGACTGGGCAGGGGTTTGTGGATTGGGCAGGGGTTTGTGGATTGGGCATGGGTTTGTGGACTGGGCAAGGGTTTGTGGATTGGGCAGGGGTTTGTGAATTGGGCAGGGGTTTGTGGACTGGGCAGGGGTTTGAGGTTTGGGCAGTGGTTTGTGGACTGGGCAGGGGTTTGTGGATTGGGCAGGGGTTTGTGGACTGGGCAGGGGTTTGTGGATTGGGCAGGGGTTTGTGGACTGGGCAGGGGTTTGTGGATTGGGCAGGGGTTTGTGGACTGGGCAGGGGTTTGTGGATTGGGCAGGGGTTTGTGGATTGGGCAGGGGTTTGTGGACTGGGCAGGGGTTTGTGGATTGGGCAGGGGTTTGTGGACTGGGCAGGGGTTTGTGGATTGGGCAGGGGTTTGTGGACTGGGCAGGGGTTTGTGGACTGGGCAGGGGTTTGTGGACTGGGCAGGGGTTTGTGGACTGGGCAGGGGTTTGCGGACTGGGCAGGGGTTTGCGGACTGGGCAGGGGTTTGCGGACTGGGCAGGGGTTTGCGGACTGGGCAGGGGTTTGCGGACTGGGCAGGGGTTTGCGGACTGGGCAGGGGTTTGTGGACTGGGCAGGGGTTAGAGGATTGGGCAGGGGTTTGTGGACTGGGCAGGGGTTTGCGGACTGGGCAGGGGTTTGCGGACTGGGCAGGGGTTTGTGGACTGGGCAGGGGTTTGAGGATTGGGCAGGGGTTTGCGCACTGGGTAGTGGTTTGTGGACTGGGCAGGGGTTTGTGGATTGGGCAGGGGTTTGTGGACTGGGCAGGGGTTTGTGGACTGGGCAGGGGTTTGTGGATTGGGCAGGGGTTTGTGGACTGGGCAGGGGTTTGTGGACTGGGCAGGGGTTTGTGGATTGGGCAGGGGTTTGTGAATTGGGCAGGGGTTTGTGGACTGGGCAGGGGTTTGAGGTTTGGGCAGGGGTTTGTGGACTGGGCAGGGGTTTGTGGATTGGGCAGGGGTTTGTGGACTGGGCAGGGGTTTGTGGATTGGGCAGGGGTTTGTGGACTGGGCAGGGGTTTGTGGATTGGGCAGGGGTTTGTGGACTGGGCAGGGGTTTGTGGATTGGGCAGGGGTTTGTGGATTGGGCAGGGGTTTGTGGACTGGGCAGGGGTTTGTGGATTGGGCAGGGGTTTGTGGACTGGGCAGGGGTTTGTGGATTGGGCATGGGTTTGTGGACTGGGCAGGGGTTTGAGGACTGGGCAGGGGTTTGCGGACTGGGCAGGGGTTTGTGGACTGGGCAGGGGTTTGCGGACTGGGCAGGGGTTTGCGGACTGGGCAGGGGTTTGCGGACTGGGCAGGGGTTTGCGGACTGGGCAGTGGTTTGTGGACTGGGCAGGGGTTAGAGGATTGGGCAGGGGTTTGCGCTCTGGACAGGGGTTTGTGGACTGGGCAGGGGTTTGCGGACTGGGCAGGTGTTTGCGGACTGGGCAGGGGTTTGTGGACTGGGCAGGGGTTTGAGGATTGGGCAGGGGTTTGCGCACTGGGTAGTGGTTTGTGGACTGGGCAGGGGTTTGTGGATTGGGCAGGGGTTTGTGGACTGGGCAGGGGTTTGTGGACTGGGCAGGGGTTTGTGGACTGGGCAGGGGTTTGTTGGTTGGGCAGGGGTTTGCGTACTGGGCAGGGGTTTGCGGACTGGGCATGGGTTTGTGGACTGGGCAGGGGTTTGTGGATTGGGCAGGGGTTTGTGGACTGGGCAGGGGTTTGTGGATTGGGCAGCGGTTTGTGGACTGGGCAGAGGTTTGTGGACTGGGCAGAGGTTTGTGGACTGGGCAGGGGTTTGTGGACTGGGCAGGGGTTTGTGGATTGGGCAGGGGTTTGTGGACTGGGCAGGGGTTTGTGGACTGGGCAGGGGTTTGTGGATTGGGCAGGGGTTTGTGAATTGGGCAGGGGTTTGTGGACTGGGCAGGGGTTTGAGGTTTGGGCAGGGGTTTGTGGACTGGGCAGGGGTTTGTGGATTGGGCAGGGGTTTGTGGACTGGGCAGGGGTTTGTGGATTGGGCAGGGGTTTGTGGACTGGGCAGGGGTTTGTGGATTGGGCAGGGGTTTGTGGACTGGGCAGGGGTTTGTGGATTGGGCAGGGGTTTGTGGATTGGGCAGGGGTTTGTGGACTGGGCAGGGGTTTGTGGATTGGGCAGGGGTTTGTGGACTGGGCAGGGGTTTGTGGATTGGGCATGGGTTTGTGGACTGGGCAGGGGTTTGAGGACTGGGCAGGGGTTTGCGGACTGGGCAGGGGTTTGTGGACTGGGCAGGGGTTTGCGGACTGGGCAGGGGTTTGCGGACTGGGCAGGGGTTTGCGGACTGGGCAGGGGTTTGCGGACTGGGCAGTGGTTTGTGGACTGGGCAGGGGTTAGAGGATTGGGCAGGGGTTTGCGCTCTGGACAGGGGTTTGTGGACTGGGCAGGGGTTTGCGGACTGGGCAGGTGTTTGCGGACTGGGCAGGGGTTTGTGGACTGGGCAGGGGTTTGAGGATTGGGCAGGGGTTTGCGCACTGGGTAGTGGTTTGTGGACTGGGCAGGGGTTTGTGGATTGGGCAGGGGTTTGTGGACTGGGCAGGGGTTTGTGGACTGGGCAGGGGTTTGTGGACTGGGCAGGGGTTTGTTGGTTGGGCAGGGGTTTGCGTACTGGGCAGGGGTTTGCGGACTGGGCATGGGTTTGTGGACTGGGCAGGGGTTTGTGGATTGGGCAGGGGTTTGTGGACTGGGCAGGGGTTTGTGGATTGGGCAGCGGTTTGTGGACTGGGCAGAGGTTTGTGGACTGGGCAGAGGTTTGTGGACTGGGCAGGGGTTTGTGGACTGGGCAGGGGTTTGTGGATTGGACAGGTGTTTGTGGACTGGGCAGGGGTTTGTGGATTGGACAGGAGTTTGTGGACTGGGCAGGGGTTTGTGGACTGGGCAGGGGTTTGTGGACTGGGCAGGGGTTTGTGGACTGGGCAGAGGTTTGTGGACTGGGCAGAGGTTTGTGGACTGGGCAGGGGTTTGTGGATTGGACAGGAGTTTGTGGACTGGGCAGGGGTTTGTGGATTGGGCAGGGGTTTGGGTGGGGGGGGTGGAGACTGGGATGTGGGAGGAGGAGTTGGGTGGGGGGGGGGGGGGGGAGGCCGGGGGGGGAGGAGGAGATGGGGGGGGGGGTGGAGACTGGGATGTGAGAGGAAGAGTTGGGCGGGGGGGGGAGGCCGAGGTGTTGGAGGAGGAGATGGGTGGGGGGGTGGGGGGGGGTGGGGGAGGCCGGGGGGGGGGAGGAAGAGATGGGTGGGGGGGGTGGAGACTGGGATGTGCGAGGAGGAGTTGGGTGGGGGGGGGGGAGGCCGGGGTGTGGGAGGAGGAGATGGGTGGGGGGGGGGGCGGGATGTGGGAGGAGGAGATGGGTGGAGGGAAGAGGGGGGAGGCCGGGATGTGGGAGGAGGAGATGGGTGGGGGGGCGTGGGGGTAGGGGGAGGCCGGGATGTGGGAGGTGGAGTTGGTGGGGGGGGGGGAGGCTGAGGTGTGGGAGGAGGAGATGGTGGGGGGGGGGTGGAGACTGGGATGTGGGAGGAGGAGTTGGTGGGGGGGGGGAGGCCGGGGTGTGGGAGGAGGAGATGGGTGAGGGGGGGGGGTGGGGGAGGCCGGGGGGGAGGAGGAGATGGGTGGGGGGGTGGAGACTGGGATGTGGGAGGAGGAGTTGGTGGGGGGGGGGGAGGCCGAGGTGTGGGAGGAGGAGATGGGTGGGGGGGTGGGGTGGAGACTGGGATGTGAGAGGAGGAGTTGGTGGGGGGGGGGGGAGGCCGGGGTGTGGGAGGAGGAGTTGGGTGGGGGGAGAAGGGAGGCCGGGGTGTGGGAGGAGGAGTTGGGTGGGGGGAGGAGGGAGGCCGGGGTGTGGGAGGAGGAGTTGGTGGGGGGGGGGGGGGGAGGCCGGGGCGTGGGAGGAGGAGTTGGGTGGGGGGAGGAGGGAGGCCGGGGTGTGGGAGGAGGAGTTGGTGGGGGGGGGGGGGGGGAGGCCGGGGTGTGGGAGGAGGTGTTGGGTGGGGGGAGGAGGGAGGCCGGGGTGTGGGAGGAGGAGATGGGTGGAGGGGGGGGGGAGGCCGGGGTGTGGGAGGAGGAGATGGGTGGAGGGGGGGGGAGGCCGGGGTGTGGGAGGAGGAGTTGGTGGGGGGGGGGGGGGAGGCCGGGGGGGGGGGAGGAGGTGTTGGGTGGGGGGAGGAGGGAGGCCGGGGTGTGGGAGGAGGAGTTGGTGGGGGGGTGGGGGGAGGCCGGGGTGTGGGAGGAGGAGTTGGTGGGGGGGGGGGAGGCCGGGGTGTGTGAGGAGGTGTTGGGTGGGGGAGGAGGGAGGCCGGGGTGTGGGAGGAGGAGTTGGTGGGGGGGGGGGGAGGCCGGGGTGTGGGAGGAGGTGTTGGGTGGGGGAGGAGGGAGGCCGGGGTGTGGGAGGAGGAGTTGGTGGGGGGGGGGGAGGCCGGGGTGTGTGAGGAGGTGTTGGGTGGGGGAGGAGGGAGGCCGGGGTGTGGGAGGAGGAGTTGGTGGGGGGGGGGGGGGAGGCCGGGGTGTGGGAGGAGGTGTTGGGTGGGGGAGGAGGGAGGCCGGGGTGTGGGAGGAGGAGTTGGTGGGGGGCGGGGGGGGGGGGGAGGCCGGGGTGTGGGAGGAAGAGTTGGTGGGGGGAGGAGGGAGGCTGGGGTGTGGGAGGAGGAGTTGGTGGGGGGGGGGGGGGGGGAGGCCGGGGTGTGGGAGGAGGAGTTGGTGGGGGGGGGGAGGCCGGGGTGTGGGAGGAGGTGTTGGGTGGGGGGAGGAGGGAGGCCGGGGTGTGGGAGGAGGAGTTGGTGGGGGGGGGGGGGGAGGCCGGGGGGGGGGAGGAGGAGTTGGTGGGGGGGGGGGGAGGCCGGGGTGTGGGAGGAGGATTTGGTGGGGGGGGGGAGGCCGGGGTGTGGGAGGAGGAGTTGGTGGGGGGGTGGGGGGGAGGCCGGGGTGTGGGAGGAGGAGTTGGTGGGGGGGGGGGGAGGCCGGGGTGTGGGAGGAGGAGATGGGTGGAGGGGGGGGGGAGGCCGGGGTGTGGGAGGAGGAGTTGGTGGGGGGGGGGGGGAGGCCGGGGTGTGGGAGGAGGAGATGGGTGGAGGGGGGGGAGGCCGGGGTGTGGGAGGAGGAGTTGGGTGGGGGGAGGAGGGAGGCCGGGGTGTGGGAGGAGGAGTTGGTGGGGGGGGGGGGGGAGGCCGGGGTGTGGGAGGAGGAGATGGGTGGAGGGGGGGGGAGGCCGGGGTGTGGGAGGAGGAGTTGGTGGGGGGGGGGAGGCCGGGGTGTGGGAGGAGGAGATGGGTGGAGGGGGGGGGAGGCCGGGGTGTGGGAGGAGGAGTTGGTGGGGGGGGGGAGGCCGGGGTGTGGGAGGAGGAGATGGGTGGAGGGGGGGGGAGGCCGGGGTGTGGGAGGAGGAGTTGGGTGGGGGGAGGAGGGAGGCCGGGGTGTGGGAGGAGGAGTTGGTGGGGGGTGGGGGGGGGGGAGGCCGGGGTGTGGGAGGAGGAGTTGGTGGGGGGGGGGGGGGGGGGAGGCCGGGGTGTGGGAGGGTGAGAAGGTTCCGTGCGAGTTCACAGGGCGGATATGACGGTAACGAGGATGAGTAGGTTCTTTGAGGGGGTGGAGAATAGGTGTGGGCGGTGCGCGGGGGGGGGCCTGTGAACAATTTGCACATATTATGGGCCTGTGTGAATCTGAGGGCGCTCTGGTAAAGGTTTGCGGACGTAATGTCCAAGGTGCAGGGGGTGGAGGTGGCTCCGGGTCCAGAGGTGACGATATTTGGAATGTCGAAAGACCCGGGAGGCCAGGGGCGAGAGAGGCCGATGTTCTGGCCTTTGTCTCCCTGATAGCCCGGAGACGGGTCTTGCTCGGGTGGAAGGAATCGGAGCCGCCGAAAGTGGGGGGGTGGGAGAGCGACCTGGCAGAATTCCTGAGGCCGGAGAAGGTCAAGTTCCTCCTCAGGGGGCCGGCTGATGGGCTCACTCGGAGGTGGAAGCCGTTTATTGATTTCTTTAAGGAGGATTGAGGGGTCAGCGGGCTGGGGGGGTGGAATAAGGGGGTTAAAATGGGGAAGGCGGGACAGGAGGAGTGGAAGGGAGTGGGTGATGGTTTACTTCTGCTTTCATTTGTTTTGTTTGTTGTTTCTATAAATGCCTTAAAAAAACATTTTTTTTTAAAGTCCTTTGTGTTTCTGATTTCCTAAGCATTTCTCCATTTAGAAAATAGTCTGTGCCTCCAAAGTGCACAACCTCACACTTTTCCACATTGTATTCCATCTGCCACTTCTTTGCCCACTCTCCGAGCCTGTCCAAGTCCTTCTGCAGTCCCCCTGCTTTCTTAGTATTACCTGCCCCTCTACAGATCTTTGTATCATCTGTAAATTTAACAACAGTGCCTTCAGTTCCTTCCTCCAGATCATTAATGTCTATTGTGAAAAGTTGTGGTCCCAGCACAGACCCCTGAGACACACCACTAGTCACCGGCTGCCACCTTGAAAAAGACCCCATTATCCCCACTCTCTGCCTTCTGACAGTCAGCCAATCCTCTATCCATACCAGGATCTTACCCTTAACACCATGGGCTCTTAACTTATTTTTAACAGTCTCCAATGCGGCACCTTGTCAAAGACCTTCTGGAAATCTAAATAAATCATGTCCACTGGCTGTCCTTTGTCTAACTTCCTTCTTACCTCCTCAAAGAACTCTAAGATTCAGTACTGACCCTCCGGCAATGCGGCACTCCCTCAGCACTGACACTCCAACAGTGCGGCTCTCCCTCAGTACTGAATCTCAGATAGTGCTGTGCTCTCTCAGATCTGACTACCCAACAGTGGGGCACTCCCTCAGTACTGACCCTCGGACAGTGCGGCACTGCCACAGTACTGACCCTCAGACAGTGTGGCGTTCCCTCAATACTGACCCTCAGGCAGTATGGCATTCCCTCAGCACTGACCTCCAACTGGTGGGTATGCACCTTCAGGCCACCCCCTGCCAATGTGATGCAGCAGGCCCTTGCCTGAGCCTTGCCTTGCCCTAGCTGAGGACAGTAAGAAGTCTGACAACATCAGGTTACAGTCCAACAGGTTTGTTTGGAATCACTAGCTTTCGGAGCGTAGCTCCTTCATCAGGTGAGTCTAGCTTAGGACATTTGGGCAGATGTAGACATAAGCTACGAGAGGCTCTGGTCTGAGGGAGGACAATTTCTCCATTTGTTTCTGCAGAGGAATCCAGATCTGGCAGGAAGATGTTCGTTAAGATGTGAGGAGGCTGCGGGCGTTAGTGTGGTGCAGTGATTAATAATAATCTAATAATAATAATCTTTATTGTCACAAGTAGACATACATTAACACTGCAATGAAGTTACTGTGAAAAAACCCTCGTTGCCACATTCCGGCGCATGTTCGGGTACACGGAGGGAGAATTCAGAATGTCGAATTCACCTTGTGGGAGGAAACCGGAGCACCCGGAGAAAATCCACGCAGACACGAGCAGAATGTGCAGACTCCGCACAGGTAGTGACCCAAGCGGAATCACTGCTGCCTGACGACACCAAGGTCCTGGGTTTGAATCCCGGTCCCGGGTCACTGTCCATGTGGAGTTTGCATTTTCTCCCCGTGTCTGTGTGGGTCTCACACCCACAACCCAAAGATGTGCACGGTAGGCGGATTGGCCACACTAAATTGCCCCTCAACTGGGAAAAAAAGAATTGGGTACTCTAAATTTAAATAACATCGGCATCTGTTGGATGCGACGGGTACTACAGTGCCTGTGTTGGGGCTCAGTGCTGCACTCTGTTGGATGTCTGGAGATACAACATAGCCACTCAGTTGGTCAACAGCGCCCTCTGCTGGTGCTGAGAGGCATTAGTTGGCAACGGCAAGGGAGTGAGCGGACAGTGTTGGGCCCCGTGGTTGCGTTGCCTGAGATTGAGCCAGACTCTGCTTTTGGGTGTAAGGTGTGGCTTTTTACGACACAGAAATGAAGGAATGGGCTTGCCCCTGTTCCAGGGTAACGGGCTTGAGAGAGGGGCTGAATGGGCCTCCTCCTGCTCCTGTATAACAGTTGGCTTGAGAGGGGCTGAATAGGCCTCCTCCTGTTCCTGTGTAACAGGCTCGAGAGGCACTGAATGGGCATCCTCCTGTTCCAGTCTACAGGCTTGGATGTATCTACACCGCCAGGTCTCAAGGAGGCACATCACCACCAACTTCTGAAGGGGCAATTAATGATGTGTTATGAAGATGCTGACCTGGACAGGTCCTTTGAAGGTAATTTGAAGAAAGAAATTTTCAATCTGCCAAGTTCCAAATCGTGATATTTACTATATGCAATGGTGTTCCGTGAGGCACTGGGATAGGGTATATAGGAAGAGGTTTTATCCCTTAATAGAGGGGTCAATAACCACAATCACCCGAAGCTTTTAAATAATGATCTTTCACAGTAAGCTTACGTTAACACTGCAATGAAGTTACTGTGAAAAAACCCTAGTCACCACATTCCAACCCCTGTTGAGGTAATGAGCCGGTACGGGTTTACGGTAAGGGGCAAGAACGGCAGCTCGATGATTGGGAAAAAATGCCATGTCCTAGGTTCGATTCCCGCTTGGGTCACTGTCTGTGCAGAATCTGCACGTTCTCCCCGTGTGTGCGTGGGTTTCCTCCGGGTGCTCCGGTTTCCCCCACAAGCCCCATAAGACGTGTTTGTTCAGTGAATTGGACATTCTGAATTCTTCCTCAATGTACCCGAACAGGCGGCGGGGTTTTTCACAGTAACTTCATTGCAGTGTTAGTGTAAGCCTACTTATGACTTCATAAAGATTATTAATTTCTAACTAGTCCTTGCCCTTTCCAGAATGGTACCCTTCTTTTTGTGGTATGGTTCCTTTACCGTCTATGTGTTTCAAAGATACAGCTGTTGAATTAACCTGGTGTTGTAAGACTTCTTACTGTGCTTAGTGTAGTGCAGGGCATGGGTTCAATTATTCTTTTAACAACCATTCAGCCCATCGGGTCTGCACTAACTTACCTGATAAAGGAGCTGCGGTCCAAAAGCTCATGATTCAAAACTTGTTGGGCTTTAACCTGTAAGACTTCTTCCTCTGAAAGAGTACTCCACCCAAGTTCACTTCCCCATACTACCTCAATAACCCCTTAACTTAACCTACACATCTTTTTTTGAACGCTAAGGGGCAATTTAGCGTGGCAATCCATCTAACCTGCACATTTTTGGACTGTGGGAGGAAACCCACGCAGACACAGGGAGTAAGGGCAAACTCCCCACAATCACCAGAAACTTTTAAATAATGATCTTTCACAGTAAGCTTACGTTAACACTGCAATGAAGTTACTGTGAAAAAACCCTAGTCACCACATTCCAACCCCTGTTGAGGTAATGAGCCGGTACGGGAATTGAACCCACACTGCTGGCCTTGTTGTGCATTACAAACCCTGAACTTCCATCACATAAAGGGCAAGCGCGCGAGACCTCGATCGGCAAACCAGGCAGTCTGACCTTCTGGCGCTACACGAACACCCAGGTACGGCAGCAATTTTCAATGCTGCACATACTAATATATACTATAATCTATTTTTGTGTTAAAATGGGGATGATGATGGGCAACTGCGACCCCCGAGCTTCTCTCGCCGGATCTAATATCAAGATGACCACAATGTGTCACCTTGCTACTGTCCACCGGGAGAAGCTCTGTTTCCGGAGCAGCCCACAAAATTTCCACAGCCAGCCAGGCACATCCTAACCCTGATAGCTATACTTTCAACTTGTGGTGACTGCAGCTACAAAACTCTTTTTCCCCAGGCTTTCTTTGTTATAGAAGAAAAAAACATTTATTGGTTATCAGTATTGCCATTCACATTCTGCTGTCTGCTATTTTAATCCCAACTCCGCCGATTTCTCAACTGATATGCAAATGAGCTCTTCCGAATAAGGGAGTCGGCTAGGCGCGGCCTTGTTGACTTGCTGCTCATTCTCCAAACAACTCCCAGTTCAAAGGGGAAATGTCTTTACTTTTTCAAGTGAACTTTAACTTTTAATGCATAATTTTGTTCCCCTCGCCACAAACCTTAACCCCTTTTGCTCCAAAAGAAGGTAGAGATTTCAAATCAAACAGAAAATACTGGATAAGGACCATCAGACCATCAGATAAAATATAAAGTATAGAAGCAGAATTAGGCCATTCAGCCCATGAGTGTGCTCCGCCATTCGATCAGGGATGTTCCCAGCGGGGTGCACACCGAGACAAGCGCCGACTCGGCGGAACACGTTCTTGGGCCTGCCCATTATCTGTCGGCCTCACATCGTAAAGAGTTGCCTCCAGCCGAGTGTCGCAAGCTGGCATGTTCCGAGGTCCGGGACTATGCGCTTGAGAGGGATGCACAATGGGGGAAGAGGCTGTCTAATTCTTTTCAGCCCCAGTGAACTGTGGGGAGTGAAATTATACAGACCCCTCCCCTCACATTGAATGTGTACGGTGAATATTACATATCCCACAATTGTATTGAAGCATCTCAGAGTATGGTTTGATCAAGGTGGACATCTTAAATGTCTTTGCACCAGGGACATCCGGTGGCAGCCATGATATGAGCGGTCGCACATAAGGTGGTTCCTTATCATAGAATTTACAGTGCAGAAGGAGGCCACTCGGCCCATCGAGTCTGCGCCAGCTCCTGGAAAGAGCACCCCACCCAAGGTCCACACCTCCACCCTATCCCCATAACCCAGCAACCTGACCCAACATTAAGGGCAAGCAATTTAGCATGGCCAATCCACCTAACCTGCTCATCTTTGGACTGTGGGAGGAAACCGGAGCACCCGGAGGAAACCCACGCAGACACGGGGAGGATGTGCAGACTCCGCACAGACAGTGACCCAAGCCGGGAATCGAACCTGGGACCCTGGAGCTGTGAAGCAATTGTGCTATCCACTATGCTACCGTGCTGCCCTGTTTGGAGGCTTTGGTTTTGGCCCTTTCTGCCTGATTATTAGGCGCATTGGTTGGATATTGTGCAAGATAAGTGGTTGGAGCTGAATTTTCCTCCGAACTGCCTGAGGTGGAGGTTCTGCGTGGCGCAGTAGCTGAAAGCATGGCGGAATCAGGAATGTTGTCATCGTCCACCTCACTGCCTGGGGAGCAATTGACAGTGTTGATTAAAGGAGAATTATGTCCTGCCGTCCAGAATCGAAGACTGTGTACCGGACGTGATTGTGGAGGACCAAACGGGGTTTGTAAAGGGCAGGCAGCTGGTAGACAACCTCAGAAGGCTACTCAATGTGATTATGATGCCCCCGGAGGGCAGAGAGGTGGACGTAGTGGTGGCAATGGATGCCGAAAAGGCTTTTGACCGGGTGGAGTAGGACTGTTTATGGGAGGTGCTGGGACGGTTTGGGTTTGGGGAAGGTTTTGTGGACGGGGTTAGACTACTATATCAGGCCCCGGAGGCTAGTGTAAGGCCGAACCGGACGACATCTGAGTATTTTCGACTATACCGTGGGACATCTCTCCATTGCTGTTTGCGTTGGCCATAGAACCGCTGGCAATTGCTCTGAGAGCGGCAAGGGGATGGAAGGAAATGGTCGGGGCGGGGGGGGGGGGGGCGCGTTGGTAGAACACAAGGTCTTGCTCTACGCGGATGACCTGCTTTTGTACGTGTCGGACCCAGTGGCAGGGATGGACGGGATTATGGAAATCTTAGGGGAATTTGGCCGGTTTTCCGGGTACAAGTTGAACATGGCAAAGAGCAAGAAGTTTATGGTGCAGGCGAGTGGTCAGGAGAATAGGCTGAGGGAGCTACCGTTTAGGCTGTTTGGGGAAAGTTTTAGGTATTTAGGGATGCAAGTGGCGCGGGACTGGGGCAGGATGCTTAAGTTGAACTTGTCTAGGCTGCTGGGACAAATGAGGAACGAGTTTCGGAGATGGGATGTGCTCCCGCTGTCACTAGCAGGGAGAGTACAGACGGTGAAGATGACGATCCTCCCGAGATTCCTGTTTATTTTTCAGTGTCTCCCTATTTTCATTCCGCGGTCCTTCTTTAAAAGGATCAATAACATCATCCTGGGATTTGTTTGGGCGGGGAAGTCCCCGCGGGTAAAGAGGGGGATGCTGGAGCAGAACCGTAGCGAGGGGGGACTGCCGTTGCTGAACCTCAGCAACTACTACTGGGCGGCTAACATAGCCATGATAAGGAACTGGATGGTGGGTACGGGATCTGTTTGGGGGCGGGTGGAGGCTGCTTCGTGCAGGGGCACCAGCTTGGCAGCCCTGGTCACGGCTCCTCTGCTGCTCCCGCCGGCACGGTACTCCACCAGCCCTATAGTGGTGGCGGCTCTGCGGATTTGGGGCCAATGGAGGAAGCATGCGGGGGAAGTGGGAGCGTCGGTCTGGTCCCCAATATGCAACAACCACCGATTTGTCCCGGGGAAGATGGACGGCGGGTTTCGAGCGTGGCGGAGGGCAGGGGTGGGAAGGATGGGCGACTTGTTCCTGGAAGGGAGCTTCGTGAGCATGAGGGCGCTGGAGGGGAAGTTCGGGCTGGCAAGGGGAAATGACTTTTGGTACTTGCAGGTGCGGGATTTTGTACGTAGACAGGTCCCATCCTTTCCAAGCCTTCCACCAAGGGGGATCCAGGACAGGGTAGTTTCCAGGGGCGAGGTAGGAGAGGGGAGAGTCTCGGATATTTATAAGGAGCTTATGGGAGTGGAGGACACAGGGACCGAGGAACTGAAACTCAAGTGGGAGGAGGAGCTTGGCGGGGAGTTGGCGGGAGGCGTATGGGCAGACGCTCTGAGGAGGGTAAATGCAACCGCAACATGTGCCAGGCTCGGCCTGATTCAGTTCAAGGTAGTTCACCGGGCCGACATGACGGTGGCCCAGATGAGTAAATTCTTTGGGCTGGAGGACAAGTGTGCTAGATGTGCGGGAGGACCAGGGAGGCGATGAGTCCAGAGGTGGCGATTTTTGGGGTGTTGGAGGACCCGGGAGTCCAGGTGGGGAGAGAGGCCGACGTTGTGGTCTTTGCTTCCCTGGTAGCCAGGCGACGGATACTGTTGGCCTGGACGGACTCAAAGCCCCCAAAGACCGAAATATGGCTGTCGGACATGGCAAGTTTTCTCGGCTTGGAAAAAAATCAAGTTCGCCTTAGGAGGATCACTATCGTGGTTCGCCCGGAGGTGGCAACCATTCATCGACTTCTTCGCGGGGAACTAATCATCAGCGGGGGGGCGGGGGGAAGTGGGGGAGCGGGTGGGAGGGGGAGGGGTAGAATAGTGTGGAGTAGGGTGGAAGAATAGGCAGGTCTATTTGTGAGAGAGGAACTGTTATTTGCACTATGTTTTTGTAATTGATATTTACACACTAATGTATAATGTTACAGTTTACAATGCCAAAAATACCTCAATAAAATTGTTTGTTAAAAAAAAAAGGAGAATTACGGCAATATCTGCTAGAGATGCAGGACGACTGGTCCACGGAGATTGAGGGAGCAGTAGCCCCTATTCGCGGGGCTTTGGGGGGGGGGTTCAGAAGCGCCTGGAGTCGCAAGATGCGACAATCCGGGAGGCGGAAGAGATGGTAAGGGGTCACAGTGATCAGATGGTGGAGTTGGAGGCAGAGGTGGCAATGTTGGGTACGGCCGGTTAAGAGTTGGAGGTAAAGGTGGACGATCAGGAGAATCGGTCCAGACAGCAGAATCAACGCACTGTGGGCCTGCTGGAGGAGGTGGAGGGGAGGAGTCCCACAGCTTCCATGAAGCTGGTGGATGAGGGGGCCTGCGAGAGGGCACTGCAGTGGACAGGACACACCAATCACTAAGACAGAGGCCAGAGGCCAACAGTTGTGGAGACCCTGAGGGCAGTGATAGTTCAAATGCATAAATTCCAGGAGAAAGGGGCGGCACAGTGGCACAGTGGTTAGCACTGCTGCCTCATGGCACTGAGGACCCTGGTTCGATTCCGGCCCCGGGTCACTGTCCGCGTGGAGTTTGCACATTCTCCCTGTGTCTGCGTGCGTCTCACCCCCACAACCCAAAGATGTGGTGGGTAGGTGGATTGGCCACGCTAAATTGCCCCTTAATTGGAAATAAAAATAATTGGGTACTCTAAATTTGAAAAAAAATTCCAAGGTAGGGAGTAGATTCTGAGATGGGTTAAGACAATGAGAGACAGCAGTTGGGCGGGTCAGTCGACCCAAATATATCAAGACCATGGGACTGACCAAGCAGCAGGCGGGTTTTAACCGGGCCAAAGCGGTGCTTTTTTGAAATAAGGTCTGGTTTGGGGTGTTGTTCCTGGCCAAACTTTTGGTGAATTTCAGAGAACACTATTTTATGATGCTGGAGGAGGCGAATGGCATCATTAAGGATCATGGTTTGGAGCAGGGTTAGGGGTGGGAATTTCCTTGATCTCTTTTGATATGTTTGTACAACGTTTATTCATGGTTTTTTTTGCACACGTTGACCTCATTGGACATTTGGTTATGGTGGGGGGGGTTCGGGGTCCTGGGTGATTTTCGCCTGGTGGTGTGAGCGACGGCAAGGGTTCGAGAGGGGGAGGGGTTTGGTTGGGAATGCTCTGAAGGGTGGGGTGGCATTGTATGGGGGGGGGGGGAGGGCGGTTCGGGTGGGGGCCATTGTGTCAATCTCCAGTGGGGTGGGTAGTTGGCACGCTAGCAGTGACGCTGGTCATCTGAAGCAGTGTGGGGCAGGGGTCTGCGATGGGTATCTAGAGAGGGGGGTGAGGATGCAGTTAGGTAATTTGGGGGAGGTGGGGGTAATGGGGGTGGAGCATGGGGGGATGGGAATGTGCTGGTGATGCAGGTAGTTTGTGGGGTGGAGGTAGGGGGGAGAGAGGAGCGGCGGTCATTTTGAGTGGGATTGGATAAGAAAGGACAATGAGGGCCGGGATAGTTTTGTGATCGATTGGGACAGTGGACCCGAATGGGGGAACTGTCTGTGGTCAGAAGCCACCGGTGAGGACAGTGACCTGGAATGGGCAGGGGGTGAATGGTCCGGTGAAGTGGTCGCATGTGTTTGTGCACCTTTGAAAAGTTTGAAGGCAGAGTTTGATTCGGTCGAGAGGGGTTGGGATCTTATTTCGTAAACAGGTGGCGTTTGTGGTAGATGGTGAGAGGGGCTTTGGAGGGAGCGCCGGTTGTGTTGGTGAACGTCTGTGCGCCCAATTGGGACAATACGAAATTTGTAAAAAAAATAATTGGTGGCAGCCATTCAGGACTGGGACTCGCATCAATTGATAATGGGGAGGGGTGATTTAAATTGCGTGTTCGACCCACAGGTGGATCGGTCAAGTCCAAAGTTTTTGCTCAGGTCGGGAATGGGTTGGGGGTGTTCATGGAGCAGATGGGAGTGGGGGGTGGTGGACCCCTGGAGGTTTAGGCATCCAGGAGAGAGGGAGTTTTCGTACTTCCTCCATGTTCATCACGTATATTCCCATGCAGATTTTTTTTGTAGTGGGGAAGAAAGTCCCAGGGATAGCGGGGGCAAAATATGTGGCGAGCGTGGTATTGGACCCTGCGCCGCATTGCATAAATGTCAGATTCGGTATAGGCCAGGCACAGACCCGCATGGAGGATGGACTCGGCATTGTTGACAGATACAAAGTTCTGTGGAAAGGTGGAAAGGAGATGTAAAATTCAACCAGGATTTGGGGGGTGTTGAAGGCAGTGGTGCGGGGTGGAGGGATGGGGGGTGATATCGTACAAG
Organism: Scyliorhinus torazame; assembly: GCF_047496885.1. Taxonomy (NCBI): domain Eukaryota; kingdom Metazoa; phylum Chordata; class Chondrichthyes; order Carcharhiniformes; family Scyliorhinidae; genus Scyliorhinus; species Scyliorhinus torazame. Next base: position 85,083,269 of record NC_092722.1, read on the forward strand.
AGGCAGCATGGTGGCACAGTGGTTAGTACTGCTGCCTTACAGCGCCGGGGACCCGGGTTCAATTTTGGCCCAGTGCGCTGATGTTGTCTGTTATTCCCGCTTGTCCTCGGGCCTGCCCTCTGCAATTATGCCTCGTTTGTGTCTCGTGGACATTTTAAATGGGTTTTTGCCCCTCCCTCCCCCCTCTTCGCTCCCTTTCCTTTGCGTTCCTCGCTCCCGACCTGGCTGGCAGCACCCGGACCCATCCTGCTCCGAAAACACATGCGGGCGCACAAGTCGGACCCGTTGGTCGAGAGGGTCCATGCTAACCCCAGAACGCCTACGTGGCGTACCCCGACGGCCGACAAGATACGGTCTCCCTACGGGACCTGGCGCCCGCCGGAACTCCATGCACATTCCAGCCACCAGTCCCACCCTCCCCTCCACCGCAGCACCTTACAGGAGGATCGGTCCTTCCACCGCCACTGCCTAGGCACCGCCACACACCGACGCCCCCCGCAGGCGCTCCCTTCCCAGGTCAGCCGTTTTCCCCACCAGCGGCGTCTAGGGATGACGAAGCTGCCATGGGGATCAAAACCACGCTCCCGGAGTCACAGACGCCCGACCCTCCACCGGAGTCACCACCGAGGCTCCGACGATCACAGAGGAAGGCCAGGGCCCCCGATCGACTGATTGCTTCATTTTAACCGTAATCTGTAAATATAAAACACCGAATGTACATACCTACCAGACTTGTAAATAGTTACTAAACACTGTACGGGGTATTACGGTACCTCCATAACTAATTATACCATGTTGTTATGTTTTATAGTTGCTGGCCACCACCCCCGCCGGGCTTTTTTTTAACAGGGGGTGAATGTGGTATTATAGGTATTACGGTACCTGAGAGGCTGAAGTACCATTGGTAGAACCTATATGCTTGCCATTGGCTAGAGTGCATAATAGCTCCGCCCTGATAGGCGGGGCATAAGAACCCGTGCCGTCCCAGCAGCCCTCATTCTGTACCTGAGCTGCTGGGGCAAACATCTAGCTTATTAAAGCCTTCAGTTGTACTACAACCTCGTTTTAGTGGTCATTGATCGTGCATCAACCACTATGCTACCGTGCCGCCCATATTAGCTGTAAAGTGCACCAGGATGTGGTTGCTGTAAAAACGCAAGTTGACACTTTTTTTTAGAACATTCCAAAAATAAAATTGTGTTGTTTAAAAAATCCATCATGAAAAGTGCTCACGCTTCTTCTTCCAAAAGGTGCACAGAGAGACCTCTGTGATCAGCAGCCTGAAGGAAGAAGATGGCTCTGTAAAGTCATCGCAGTCTGACATCCTGAGGATCAGCCAATCCTTTTATGACGGACTGTATGATCTGAAGCCAACAGATAACACTGTTTCCCAGACCTTCCTGGCGTCTATCACGGAGGTCTTAGGCGACAGCGAGCGGGAAAACCTGGACAAACCGCTAACTCTGGAAGTGCTGACAAAGGCAGTTAGATCCTTTGAGACGAGTAAAACTCCCGGAAGCGACGGCTTACCGGTTGAGTTGTATTCGGCTCTGTGGGACTGGATGGGCCCAGACCTGCTGGAAGTGTACGAGAGTATGCGTCTGGACGGCAGCATGTCAGAATCCACGAGGAAAGGCATCATCACCCTCATCTACAAGCAGAAGGGGCAAAGGGAAGAAATTCGAAATTGGCGATCTATTTCACTGTTGAATGTGGATTATAAAATTCTAGCCAAGCTCATCGCCAATCGGGTCAAGTCTGCTCTGGAGTCGGTGATCCACCCTGACCAGACCTGTGCTGTATCCGGCAGGAAGATCTCTGATAGCCTCGCGCTACTCAGGGATACAATCGCCTACGTGCAGGACAGGAGGGTGGACACCTGCCTCATCAGCCTTGACCAGGAGAAGGCTTTTGACAGAATATCGCACACCTACATGATGGATGTGCTCTCCAAAATGGGGTTTGGGGAGGGAATTTGCAATTGGATCAAACTGCTCTACACAAACATCTATAGCGCAGTCTCAATCAATGGGTGGGAATCAGAAAAGTTCCAGATCAAATCCGGAGTCAGGCAGGGCTGTCCTCTCTCCTCTGCCCTTTTTGTGTGCTGCATAGAACCTTTTGCCGAGTCCATCAGGAAGGATCCGGGTATAAGAGGAGTGACGATCCCAGGCAGTGGAGGCGTGCAAGTCAAGGCCTTCCTGTACATGGACGACGTTGCCGTCTTCTGCACGGATCCTGCGTCTGTACGCAGGCTCTTGACCACCTGCGACCAGTTTGAACTGGCCTCGGGAGCCAAGGTAAACCGTGGCAAGAGCGAGGCCATGTTCTTTGGGAACTGGGCCGACCGGTCCTTTGTCCCCTTCACTGTCAGGTCAGATTACCTGAAGGTGCTGGGGATATGGTTCGGAGCTGCTGGGGCGTGCACCAAAAACTGGGAGGAGCGCATCGCCAAGGTAAGACAGAAACTGGGCTGGTGGGAGCAACGCTCCCTCTCCATTGCGGGCAAAACCCTGGTCATCAGGTGTGAGGTACTCTCGATGCTACTGCACGTGGCGAAGGTCTGGCCCATTTCCCGACCCTACGCTGCAGCAGTCACCCGGGCCATCTTCAAATTCATCTGGAGATCCAAGATGGACCGTGTCCGAAGGGACACCATGTACAAACCTCTGGAGAAGGGAGGGCGGAACGTACCCAACGCCTCCCTCATCCTGTTGGCCACCTTTGTGTGCAGCTGCATCAAGCTGTGCGTGGACCCCCAGTATGCAAACACCAAGTGTCACTACATACTGAGGTTCTACCTGTCCCCGGTGTTACGAAGGATGGGCCTGGCCTCATTGCCGTGGAACGCTCCAAGTAGTTGGACCGTACCGTATCACCTGTCTCTCGTGGAAAAGTTTTTGAAGTAAAACACCTTTGACCACAAGGCAATGAAGCAGTGGTCAGCACGTAATGTCCTCGAGGCCCTCAGGGAAAAGGAGACCGTGGAGGACGTTGGATGGTTCCCTGAACAGACTGTCAGAGTCATCTGGCAGAACGCCTCATCACCAGAACTTACAAACAAGCACTAAGACCTAGCTTGGCTGGTGGTGAGAAGGGCCCTCCCTGTCAGATTCTTCATGCACACCTGAAGGCTCTGCGCCAATGCACGCTGCCCTTGGAGTGGCTGTGGAGGAAATGAGACGGTCACCCACCTTCTTGTGGAATGTGCCTTTGCAAAGTAGGTCTGGAGAGAGATGCAGTGGTATTTGTCAAGGTTTATCCCGAACAGATCTGTGACACAGGACTCTGTGCTCTACGGACTGTTTCCAGGGACACACACCGAGACAAACATCAACTGCTGCTGGAAGGTCATCAACTCGGTGAAAGACACTCTTTGGTCTGCCCGAAACTTGCTGACCTTCCAGTGCAAAGAGCTGTCCTCGACCGAGTGTTGCAGACTGGCACATTCCAAGGTCCAGGACTACGTGCTGAGGGACGCACTCAAGCTTGGGGCAGCTGCCACCAAGGCGCAATGGGGAAAGACCACTGTGTAAAGTCTTTCCAGCAAATGTACACCGAGGGGCGGGTAACAGTGTAAACCCCCCTCAGTCTGGGTCATTAACACTCCAATGTATAAAAGAAACATGACAATGTAAATGTTTAAGAAGGAATTGTAACGTAAAGAGCGCTATGTGTATAAGGTTATCAAAATTGAATGGAAGAAAGTCAAGGGAATGTGTAACTCTGATGGAAATGTACAGTCAAGACAATTCGAAATGTTCTGCAATGTTTATGATAGATTATATGAATAAAGTATATTTTTTGGAAAAAAAAAAATCCATCACAGTCAAGCAAACAGTGAGAAAGCAGATTTTTAAAAAAATAAACTGTTTGGCAAACGTAAGGTTACTCCACAGAACTGGACCAGGAGCTTTCAAAATAACAACACAGAAGTAGCTGGTGGAAAGAAGCCTCTTGCCTCCACTCTGCTGGCCAAAGAACCTTGAAAAACAGAACCTGTTGCCTGTCAACAGTTCCCACCTAAACGGAAGGTTGAAGCTTGTACTGGCCTCAATTCTGCTTATAAAGCAGAACCTTGTGTCTGGTGCTGCATGTGGATCATGTGGCTCCATTTTCCACTGTACCTTCTGTTTGGCCAGGATTTGTACATCAGCATTGAGAAGCGAGAGGGCCTGTAGGACGTGCACCCACTCAGGTTTTGTCCTTTTTGGGTATCAGCCATACTGAGGTTTGCGCCAGTGTTGGTGGCAGAGGGCTCCTTGCCAGCGAGTCTGTGAACATCTTCCACATGTGCGGGGCCAATGCTGGCGCGGATTTTGTTGTAGAAGTCCGCCGGGAATCCATCTGGTCCCAGAGCCTTCCCCGCCTGCATGGAGGTGATATCCTCCATGACTTCCCCCAGTCCCAGTGGTGCTTCCAGGCCCAATCTCCTATTAGATCATAGAATTTACAATGCAGATCGAGTCTGCACCGGCCCTCGGAAAGAGTACTCTACTTAAGCCCACACCTCCACCCTATCCCTGTAAACCAGTAACCCCACCTAACCTTTTGGACACTAAGGGGCAATTTACCATGGTCAATCCACCTAACCTGCATATCTTTGGACGGTGGGAGGAAACCGGAGCACCCGGACCAAGTGCTGGAAAATGGGATTAGTGGAGAGACACAATGGGGCAAAGGGCCTGGATTGGAGGTCTCTAACTCTCATAGGTCCAACACATTCTCTGATGAAATGCCAAAAGGGACACAAGAGGTTAACTCTGGTTTTGTCGGACTTACGGGGGCGGCCATGGAGTGAGTGGTTGCACATTTGGTGGCTTCCGCTCAAGGTGGATTTTTTCGGTCTTTTTTCTGCCCGGAGGGTGCAGTACAAAGAACAAAGAACAAAGAAATGTACAGCACAGGAACAGGCCCTTCGGCCCTCCAAGCCCGTGCCGACCATGCTGCCCGACTAAACTACAATCTTCTACACTTCCTGGGTCCGTATCCTTCTATTCCCATCCTATTCATATATTTGTCAAGATGCCCCTTAAATGTCCCTATCATCCCTGCTTCCACTACCTCCTCCGGTAGCGAGTTCCAGGCACCCACTACCCTCTGCGTAAAAAACTTGCCTCGTACATCTACTCTAAACCTTGCCCCTCTCACCTTAAACCTATGCCCCCTAGTAATTGACCCCTCTACCCTGGGGAAAAGCCTCTGACTATCCACTCTGTCTATGCCCCTCATAAATTTGTAGACCTCTATCAGGTCTCCCCTCAACCTCCTTCGTTCCAGTGAGAACAAACCGAGTTTATTCAATCGCTCCTCATAGCTAATGCCCTCCATACCAGGCAACATTCTGGTAAATCTCTTCTGCACCCTCTCTAAAGCCTCCACATCCTTCTGGTAGTGTGGCGACCAGAATTGAACACTATACTCCAAGTGTGGCCTAACTAAGGTTCTATACAGCTGCAACATGACTTGCCAATTATCATACTCAATGCCCCAGGCAATGAAGGCAAGCATGCCGTATGCCTTCTTGACTACCTTCTCCACCTGTGTTGCCCCTTTCAATGACCTGTGGACCTGTACTCCTAGATCTCTTTGACTTTCAATACTCTTGAGGGTTCTACCATTCACTGTATATTCCCTACCTGCATTAGACCTTCCAAAATGCATTACCTCACATTTGTCCGGATTAAACTCCATCTGCCATCTCTCCGCCCAAGTCTCCAGACAATCTAAATCCTGCTGTATCCTCCGACAGTCCTCATCGCTATCCGCAATTCCACCAACCTTTGTGTCGTCTGCAAACTTACTAATCAGGCCAGTTACATTTTCCTCCAAATCATTTATATATACTACAAAGAGCAAAGGTCCCAGCACTGATCCCTGTGGAACACCACTGGTCACAGCCCTCCAATTAGAAAAGCATCCCTCCATTGCTACTCTCTGCCTTCTATGGCCTAGCCAGTTCTGTATCCACCTTGCCAGCTCACCCCTGATCCCGTGTGACTTCACCTTTTGTACTAGTCTACCATGAGGGACCTTGTCAAAGGCCTTACTGAAGTCCATATAGACAACATCTACTGCCCTACCTGCATCAATCATCTTAGTGACCTCCTCGAAAAACTCTATCAAGTTAGTGAGACCCGACCTTCCCTTCACAAAACCGTGCTGCCTCTCACTAATACGTCCATTTGCTTCCAAATGGGAGTAGATCCTGTCTCGAAGAATTCTCTCCAGTAATTTCCCTACCACTGAAGTAAGGCTCACCGGCCTGTAGTTCCCGGGATTATCCTTGCTACCCTTCTTAAACAGAGGAACAACATTGGCTATTCTCCAGTCCTCCGGGACATCCCCTGAAGACAGCGAGGATCCAAAGATTTCTGTCAAGGCCTCAGCAATTTCCTCTCCAGCCTCCTTCAGTATTCTGGGGTAGATCCCATCAGGCCCTGGGGACTTATCTACCTTAATATTTTTTAAGACACCCAACACCTCGTCTTTTTGGATCTCAATGTGACCCAGGCTATCTACACCCCCTTCTCCAGACTCAACATCCACCAATTCCTTCTCTTTGGTGAATACTGATGCAAAGTATTCATTTAGTACCTCGCCCATTTCCTCTGGCTCCACACATAGATTCCCTTGCCTATCCTTCAGTGGGCCAACCCTTTCCCTGGCTACCCTCTTGCTTTTTATGTACGTGTAAAAAGCCTTGGGATTTTCCTTAACCCTATTTGCCAATGACAAATTGGGTATTTGAGAGCAAAAGGCGCAGGAGTGCCCGAGGAAGGTAATACTCCTCTGCTGTGGCTGGTGCATGGATCAGCCGACAAGGAGCACCACGAGAAAGAAAGAGCAGGAGAGTTTTTGTGGTGCGCCACAGGTAAAGATGGCGAAGGGCAAGAGGACACACTGACACTCAGTGGTTGACAGAACAGCTGGTGGAGTTCCTGAATACTAGGTTTTGGTAGCAGAGGGAAGAGGCCTGGAAGACCTGGCTGAGGTCTAGGATTGAGTAAATTGAGCAGAGGCTGGAGTCCCAGGGCCGGGCGATGCAGAAAGTGGAGGAGGCGGTGGGGGAGCACGGGGAGCAGATGGTCTCATTGGTGGTGGAGGTGGGAGTGATGTGGGAGAGACAGAAGAATCTGAGGGAGAAGGTGGAGGACCTGGAGAATCACCCCAGGAGGCAAAATGTAAGAATTTTCAGGAGGCCTGAAGGTATTGAAGGTGCGGAGGCCGCAGTGTGTGTGGCGACGATGCTGGAGATGTTGATGGGGGAGGGGAGCCTTTGATCGGCCTCTGGAGATGGACCAAGTGCACAGGGCTCTGAGGAGGAGGCCACAGGGAGGCGATGGTGGTGAGGTTGCACCGCTTTCTGGACAAGAAAAAGATCCTTCGATGGGCGAGCCAGACCAAGAAGTGTACCCGGGAAGGGGGTGAGCTGCGGGTGTGGAGTTGGCGAAGAGGCGGGCCGGGTTTAATCAGATTAAGGCTGCCCTCTTTGAAAAGGGGCTGAAGTTTGGGGTATTATACCCGGCCCACGGGTGACTTTCCAGAAACGGGAGCTTTATTTTGTTGCTAACTTTTGGTTGGTTCAATTGGCTCTGTTTTATAACCTTTGCTCTCGAGTCGCCAGGTATCTTTATGATACCGCCACGAGGTCCAAGTTCAAGTAATGATCAATAATTCAACACACCAATTAGTAAGATTCAAATCAAAGCACATATATTTACACACAGTCAAATCTACTCATGCATAAACTCTACTTTCTAAGCTACTTCTACAACTAACAGGCCTATACTTAACTTCGGACTGGCCCACCAGGTCAGGGGAACAAATGGCCTTTCGTTCGGGTTCTGAGTCTGCGGGATTCGAAGTTGGTACGGATTGGTAGCTAGGAGCGCCTATCTCGTAGCGAGCGTTGACTTGAGACTTACGTTCTTTGGTGGCAGCTGGACAGGTCACTGTCAAGGGTTGGTTCGCGTTGCTGAGTGACCCTGTCAAGAAGGACGATTTGAACTTGGGAGCTTTACTTTATAGTCCCCAGGGGCTTCCCGCCTTTCGGGGCTGACCCCGTACCTGGTTCCAAGTGATTGGACTTCGTTCCAATCGCTTGGTTCGATTTCTCCAATACTGGAACGGTTCCCTGATCGGTGGGCGGTCTTTAGGTGTCCGTTAACCTCTTTTGTGTTGGCTCCTGCTGGCGCCGAGGAGTCTGGCTTGGTTTTCTTTACCTTAAATGTTTCAATTGTTCCCGGGGATCGCTCATTAGTATGTAGATGACCGCTACATTATTAGGCAGATGGCTGCTTGTATCGATGCTGTCTGGGCTTTTGCAGAGTTTAACACACAGCAAACCTGCACCTGCTGGTTTCTGCCTGTGTTGGCTGAATTTCCCTTCAGCCTTTGCTGTTCTCCATTTTACGTCGGGAGTTGGCCAACCCAGGTGGCTACAATTTCGACACGTCAGAGGAGGCGAGGGAACTTATGAAGGACAATGGACTGGGAGGATTGTGAAGATATTGAACTTTGGAGTAGATTTGAGTGTTTTTTAAAGTGTCTAGGGGTAGGTATTCTGGGCAGGTCTTGGCGGGGGAGCAGTGATGGTGCCTTTTGGTTACTCTTTAGGGGTTGACGGTTGTGCTGACTGGGGGGGGAACTGGAGAGAGGAAGGGTAATTGGTGGTCTTGGGTGGGGCCACCATGCCAGCTGGGTGGGTTAGTTAACGGAAGTGAAGTGGGGGGTTGCCAAGAGGCAGGAGCTGGGGGGGGGATGGGGTTGGTTCTTTGTTTGAGGGTGGGGGAGAGGATTGCTGACATGGGTGTGGTTGGTGTGGCGCAGTTGGGAAGGGAGAGATGACGGTGGACATCTGAGGGTGGGCCTGGAGGGTCACGTGATGTAGGCCGGGGGCCGGCCCGAAAAATAATATGGCTGATCGGCAGGGGAGGGGGGTGGGGAGCCCCCCCCCCCCCCCCCCCCCCCCCCCCGACTAGGTTGGTCATGTTAAATGGTCACGTGTGTCAGTGCATCTGAGGAGTCTGAAGGCGGACCTGGTGTTTCTGCAGGAGACGCAGCTGAGGTTGGGGGATCAGACGAGGCTGAGGAGGGGATGGGTGGGGCAGGTGTTCCACTCGGGGCTGGATATGAAGACGAGGTGGGGTGGCGGTGTTGGTCAGTAAGAGGGTGGATTTTGAGGTGGGGAGCATTCTGGCCAATCAGGGGGTAGGTATGTGGGGGTCAATGGGAAGCTGGAGGGGTTGCCGGTGGTCCTGGTAAATGTTAATGCCCCAAATTGGGATGATGTGAACTTTACGAGGTGAGTGTTAAGATTCTGGACTTGGACTCACATCAGTTTATTATGAGGGGTGATTTTAACACGGTCATAGATCCGAGCTTGGTCCGGTTGAGTCCCAAGTCGTCAAGAGTGTCAAGGAGCTGAGGGAGTTCATGGAGCACATGGGGAGGGTGAACCTGTGAAGGTTTGGGAGGTCGAGAGTCTTCATACTTCTCCCAGATTGACATATTTGTGTTGGACAAGACGCTGCGGACAGGGGGGCCGACACTAAAAGAGAAAATGCTGGAAAATCTCAGCAGGTCTGGCAGCATCTGGAGGGAGAGAAAAGAGCTAATGTTCCGAGTCCAGATGACCCTTTGTCAAAGCAGTTTCTGATCACGCGCCGCATTGGATGGATTTGCGGGTGCCTCGGGGGAGGTCTAATGGCCAGAGAGGAGGCTGGATGTGGGGTTGTTGGCGGATGAGGAGGTGTGTGAGTGGCAGGCTGCTATTCGGGGCTACATGGAGCTCAACGACATGGGGGAGGTTCACAGCCACCACACTGTGGGAGGCACTCAAAGGGGGAGTTCGGGTGCACAGGGAGAAGGTGGAGCGGGAGGAGAGGGCAAAGCTGGTGGAGGAGATTTTGAGGGTGGACAGGAGATACTCAGAAGCGCTGGAGACAGGGCTGTTGAATGAGAGGCAAAGGCTCCAGATGGAGTTTGGGGTAGTTTGTACGGGGAAGGCAGTGGGACAGCTGTGGAGGGCCAGACAGGCAGTGTATGAGCACGGGGAGAAGGCGAGCAGGATGTTGGCCCATCAGGTGAGAAAGGAGGAGGAGACGGGGTAGATTGGTAGAGTGAGGGATGATAAGGATAATGTGGTGATGGACCTGAATGGGGTGTTCAAGGCCTCTTCTAGGAGGCTGAACAAGTCAGAACCCCCAACCGGTGAGGAGGGAGTGCGGTGGTTCCTGGATGGGTTGGAGTTTTCCTGGATGGGTTGGTAGGGGATGGGAAGGTGTCGGATGTCTTTTAGAGTTGATGGAGTGGGAGGGAGCCCTGGTTGGGGATATTAAGCGTAAATAGGAGGAGGAGCTGGGAGGGGAGGTGGGGGCCGAGACGTGGGCGGAGGCCTTGTGGAGGGTGAATGCATTCTCGGCTGTGCGAGGTTGACCCTCATCCAGTTTAAGGTGGTGCATAGGGCCCACATATCGGTGACAAGGATGAGTAGGTTCTTTGAGGGGGTGGAGGATAGGTCAGGGTGGTGCACGGGGTGGGGGGGGGGGGCGTGACTCACGTCCATATGGTCTGGGCGTGTCCGAGATTGAGAAGGTTCTGGCAGGGGTTCTCAGACGTGATGTCCGAGGTTCTGGGTGTGGGTGTTGTGCCGATATTTGGGGTGTCGAGAGACCCAGGGGGTGGGAGAGGCCTTTGCCTCCCTGATAGCCCGAGACAGATTTTGCTAGGATGGGTGGACTCGGAGTCGCCGAAAGCGGGAGAGAGACCTGGCACAAAGCTTTGACAAAGAGTCATCCAGATTTGAAACTTTAGCTCCCTTTTCTCTCCACAGATGCTGTCAGACCTGCTGAGATTGTCCAGTATTTTTGTTTTTGTTTCGATCCCAATATCTGCAAAATGTGCTTTGATCATCGCTGCCCTCTGTTGGATATCATAGGTCGCGCACTGGTGCTCAAGAGCGCCCTCTGTTGGAACCTGGAGGTCCAAGTTGGCAACGGCAAGGAAGTGAGCAGGGGGGAGGGTCTAACGCAGCCCAGTGGCTGCACTGCATGAGATTAAAGCTGGAGGCTGCTTCCGGCGAGGCTCTGAAAATGGGGAATGTGATCCTTTTCTAAGGGAGACTTTGCAGAAATGGCAACAGGCACAGGAACGGGAGTGGGGTCAGTTGCTTTTGCTGGCACAGAAATGAAGGAATTACCTGTCTCCACTTCCATGCCTCCTATGCCTGTGTAACAGGCTCGAGAAGGGCTGAATGGGCCTCCTCCTGTTCCTGTGTAAAGCCTCGAGAGGGGCTGAATGGGCCTCCTCCTGTTCCTGTGTAACAGGCTTGAGAGGGGCTGAATGGGCCTCCTCCTAAGCCTGAGTAACAGGTTTGAGATGGGCTGAATAGGCCTCCTGTTCCTGTGTAACAGGTACGAGATGGGTTGAATAGGCGCCTTAACAGGCTCGAGAGAGAGATTGGATGGTTCCACCTCCTGTTCCTGTTCCGGGGCATTTAGTATAAGAATTGGCAAGTCATGTTGCAGCTGTATAGAACCTTAGTTAGGCCACACTTGGAGTATAGTGTTCAATTCTGGTCGCCACACTACCAGAAGGATGTGGAGGCTTTAGAGAGGGTGCAGAAGAGATTTACCAGAATGTTGCCTGGTATGGAGGGCATTAGCTATGAGGAGCGGTTGAATAAACTCGGTTTGTTCTCACTGGAACGAAGGAGGTTGAGGGGAGACCTGATAGAGGTCTACAAAATTATGAGGGGCATAGACAGAGTGGATAGTCAGAGGCTTTTCCCCAGGGTAGAGGGGTCAATTACTAGGGGGCATAGGTTTAAGGTGAGAGGGGCAAGGTTTAGAGTAGATGTACGAGGCAAGTTTTTTATGCAGAGGGTAGTGGGTGCCTGGAACTCGCTACCGGAGGAGGTGGTGGAAGCAGGGACGATAGTGACATTTAAGGGGCATCTTGACAAATACATGAATAGGATGGGAATAGAGGGATACGGACCCAGGAAGTGTAGAAGATTGTAGTTTAGTCGGGCAGCATGGTCAGCACGGGCTTGGAGGGCCGAAGGGCCTGTTCCTGTGCTGTACATTTCTTTGTTCTTTGTTTGAATAGATGCAAAAGTGGTTTAAATAGCCTCCTCCCTTTCCTGTGTACGAGGCTTGAGTGGGGATGAATGAGCCGCCTCCTGTTCTTGTGTAACAGGCTCCAGAGGGGCTGAGTGGCCACCTCTTGTTCCTGTGTAACAGGTTCCAGGGGAATGGGTTTTAGAGGAGGGCTGAATGGGCCTCCTCCTGTTCCTGTGTAAAAGGTTCGAGAGAGGCTGAATGGATCTCCACCAGGTTCTGCGTAACAAGCGCAAGAGGGGATAATGTGCTCCTCCTGAGATATAGACGTGAGAGGGGCTGAATGGACATCATACTGTACCAATGTAACATGATTGAACAAGGGTTATTGGGCCTCCTGTTGTTTCTGTGTAACAGGCTGAAGAGGGCCTGAATGGGCCTCCTCCTGTTCCTGTGCAAAAGGATCAAAAGGGGTATAATTGGCCTCCTCCTGTTCCTGTGTAACAGGCTCGAGAGGGGCTGAAAGGGCCTCCTCCTGTTCCTGTGTAACAGGCTCGAGAGGGGCTGAAAGGGCCTCCTCCTGTTCCTGTGTAACAGGCTCGAGAGGGGCTGAGTGGGTCTCCTCCTGTTCCTGTGTAACAGGCTTGAGAGGGTCTGAATGGGCCTCCTCCTGTCCCTGTGTAATAGACAGGAGAGGTATTAATATGCCTTCTAATGTCTCTATGTAACAGGGTTGAAAGAGGGTTAATGGGACGACTCCTGTTCCTACGTTACGGACTCACGAGAGGGGCGGAATGCACCTCCTCCTGTTCCTGTGTAACTGGCTCGCGAAGAGCTGAATGGGCCTCCTCCTGATCCTGTTTAACAGACTTCAGAGGTGCTGAATGGGCTGATTTGTTCTGTTCCCGGTGTAAAATAAGCGGCTTCCTTGTGGTGCACTTGACAAAGGAAGGTTCAGACGTGGAGATAACTTCAACACGTTTATTAAACTATTTACACTTCTATTACTCGGGTCCGACACTACTGCTAATCCTACTATAGCTACCCAGACTGACTAACCAGTTGCTGCAATCCACGTGGTGGGTGTAATATTGAATCAACCCTGTGTCTCTACTCACTGACTGTCTCCACTGGAAAGAGGCAGATCATGTGTGTAGTGTCCTTTATATATGGGTTGGTGTAATGCCCCCCTGTGGTCGTGTCACCTCCGTGTGTATCGTGAATGTCCATTGGTCATGTCGTATCTAACTGATCTATTGGTTGAGTGTGTGTGATGTCTCCGGTGCTCCCGCTAGTGTCTATCTAGCCTACATGCATTTACATTGATGCACATCACCACATGGGCCTCCTCCTGTTTCTGTGTAACACACATGAGAGGGCTGAATTGGGCCTCCTCCTGTTCCTGTGTAACAGGCGCAAGAGGGGCTGAATGGCCTCCTCCTGTTCCTGTGCAATAGATTCGAGTGGGGCTGATTGTGCATCCTAATGTCCCTATGTAACAGGATTGAAAGAGGGTTAATGGATCACCGCCTGGGCCTGTATAATGGGCTCAAGAAAGAGGGACTAAATGCACCTCCTCCTGCTCCTATGTAACAGACTCGGGAGGGCTGAATCGACATCCTCGTGTTCTTCTGCAACAGGCTTGAGGGGGACTGAATGGCTTCCTCCTGTTCCTGTGTAATAGGCTAGAGAGGGGCTGAATGGGCCTCCTTCTATTCCTGGGTAACAGGCTCGAGAGGGGCTGAATGGGCCTCCTCCTGTTCCTGTGTAAGAGACTCAAGAGGGGCTGAATGGGCCTCCTCCTATTCCTGTGTAACAGGCTCGAGAGGGGCTGAATGGGCCTCCTCCTGTTCCTGTGTATCAGAGCGGGATTGAACGGTTCCCCTTCCTGTTACTGTGCAATAGGCGCGAAAGTGGTTTGAATGCCTCGTCCTGTCCTGTGTAACAGGATCGAGAGGGGCTGAATGGGCCTCCTCCTATTCCTGTGTAACAGGTTCCAGAGCGGCTGAATGGGCCTCCTCCTGTTCCTGTGTAACAGGCTCGAGAGGGGCTGAATGGCCTACTCCTATTCCTGTGTAACATGTTCAAGAGGGATACTTAATGTTCCTCCCCCTTCCCTGTGCAATAGACTCGAGAGGTGTTGAATATGCCTATGTAACAGGGTCGAAAACGGGTTAATGGGTCACCTCCTGTTCCTGTGTAACGGGCTTGGGAGGGACTGTATGGCTTCCTCCAGTTCCTGCGCAACTGTCTCGAGAGGAGATGAATGGGCCTCCTCTTCTTGTATAACACATTTGAGAGGGGCTTAATGGGCCTCCTTCTATTCCTGGGTAACAGGCTCGAGAGGGGCTGAATGGGCCTCCTCCTGTTCCTGTGTAACAGACTCAAGAGGGGCTGAATGGGCCTCCTCCTATTCCTAATTAACAGGCTCGAGAGGGGCTGAATGGGCCACCACCTGTTCCTGTGTAACAGGCTCGAGAGGGACTGAATGGGTCTCCTCCTGTTCCTGTGTAACAGGCTCGAGAGGGGCTGAGTGGGCCTCCTCCTGTTCCTGTGTGACAGGTTGAGAGGAGCTGAATCGCCGCCTCCTGTTCCTGTGTAACAGGCTCGAGATGATCTGAGTGGGTCTCCACCTGTTCCTGTGTAACAGGCTCGAGATGATCTGAGTGGGCCTCCACCTGTTCCTGTGTAACAGGCTCGAGAGGGGCTGAGTGGGCCTCCTCCTGTTCCTGTGTAACAGGCTCGAGATGATCTGAGTGGGTCTCCTCCTGTTCCTGTGTAACAGGCTCGAGATGATCTGAGTGGGCCTCCTCCTGTTCCTGTGTAACAGGCTCGAGATGATCTGAGTGGGCCTCCTCCTGTTCCTGTGTAACAGGCTCGAGATGATCTGAGTGGGCCTCCTCCTGTTCCTGTGTAACAGGCTCGAGATGATCTGAGTGGGCCTCCTCCTGTTCCTGTGTAACAGGCTTGAGATGATCTGAGTGGGCGTCCTCCTGTTCCTGTGTAACAGGCTCGAGATGATCTGAGTGGGTCTCCTCCTGTTCCTGTGTAACAGGCTCGAGATGATCTGAGTGGGCCTCCACCTGTTCCTGTGTAACAGGCTCGAGATGATCTGAGTGGGCCTCCTCCTGTTCCTGTGTAACAGGCTCGAGATGATCTGAGTGGGCCTCCTCCTGTTCCTGTGTAACAGGCTTGAGATGATCTGAGTGGGTCTCCTCCTGTTCCTGTGTAACAGACTTGAGATGATCTGAGTGGGTCTCCTCCTGTTCCTGTGTAACAGGCTCGAGATGATCTGAGTGGGCCTCCTCCTGTTCCTGTGTAACAGGCTCGAGAGGGGCTGTGTGGGCCTCCTCCTGTTACTGTGTAACAGGCTCGAGATGATCTGAGTGGGCCTCCTCCTGTTCCTGTGTAACAGGCTCGAGAGGGGCTGAGTGGGTCTCCTCCTGTTCCTTTGTGACAGGTTGAGAGGGGCTGAATGGGCCTCCTCCTGTTCCTGTGTAACAGACTTGAGATGATCTGAGTGGGTCTCCTCCTGTTCCTGTGTAACAGGCTTGAGATGATCTGAATGGGCCTCCTCCTGTTCCTGTGTAAAGCCTCGAGAGGGGCTGAATGGGCCTCCTCCTGTTCCTGTTCCTGTGTAACAGGCTTGAGAGGGGCTGAATGGGCCTCCTCCTAAGCCTGAGTAACAGGTTTGAGATGGGCTGAATAGGCCTCCTGTCCTGTGTAACAGGTACGAGATGGGCTGAATAGGCGCCTTAACAGGCTCGAGAGGGAGATTGGATGGTTCCACCTCCTGTTCCTGTTCCGGGGCATTTAGTATAAGAATTGGCAAGTCATGTTGCAGCTGTATAGAACCTTAGTTAGGCCACACTTGGAGTATAGTGTTCAATTCTGGTCGCCACACTACCAGAAGGATGTGGAGGCTTTAGAGAGGGTGCAGAAGAGATTTACCAGAATGTTGCCTGGTATGGAGGGCATTAGCTATGAGGAGCGGTTGAATAAACTCGGTTTGTTCTCACTGGAACGAAGGAGGTTGAGGGGAGACCTGATAGAGGTCTACAAAATTATGAGGGGCATAGACAGAGTGGATAGTCAGAGGCTTTTCCCCAGGGTAGAGGGGTCAATTACTAGGGGGCATAGGTTTAAGGTGAGAGGGGCAAGGTTTAGAGTAGATGTATGAGGCAAGTTTTTTATGCAGAGGGTAGTGGGTGCCTGGTACTCGCTACCGGAGGAGGTGGTGGAAGCAGGGACGATAGTGACATTTAAGGGGCATCTTGACAAATACATGAATAGGATGGGAATAGAGGGATACGGACCCAGGAAGTGTAGAAGATTGTAGTTTAGTCGGGCAGCATGGTCGGCACGGGCTTGGAGGGCCGAAGGGCCTGTTCCTGTGCTGTACATTTCTTTGTTCTTTGTTTGAATAGATGCAAAAGTGGTTTAAATAGCCTCCTCCTTTTCCTGTGTACGAGGCTTGAGTGGGGATGAATGAGCCGCCTCCTGTTCTTGTGTAACAGGCTCCAGAGGGGCTGAGTGGCCACCTCTTGTCCTGTGTAACAGGTTCCAGGGGAATGGGTTTTAGAGGAGGGATGAATGGGCCTCCTCCTGTTCCTGTGTAAAAGGTTCGAGAGAGGCTGAATGGATCTCCACCAGGTTCTGCGTAACAGGCGCAAGAGGGGATAAATTGCTCCTCCTGAGATATAGACGTGAGAGGGGCTGAATGGACTTCATACTGTACCAATGTAACATGATTGAACAAGGGTTATTGGGCCTCCTATTGTTTCTGTGTAACAGGCTGAAGAGGGCCTGAATGGGCCTCCTCCTGTTCCTGTGCAATAGGGTCAAAAGGGGTATAATTGGCCTCCTCCTGTTCCTGTGTAACAGGCTCGAGAGGGGCTGAAAGGGCCTCCTCCTGTTCCTGTGTAACAGGCTCGAGAGGGGCTGAAAGGGCCTCCTCCTGTTCCTGTGTGACAGGTTGAGAGGGGCTGAATCGCCGCCTCCTGTTCCTGTGTAACAGGCTCGAGATAATCTGAGTGGGCCTCCTCCTTTTCCTGTGTAACAGGCTCGAGAGGGGCTGAAAGGGCCTCCTCCTGTTCCTGTGTAACAGGCTCGAGAGGGGCTGAGTGGGTCTCCTCCTGTTCCTGTGTAACAGGCTTGAGAGGGTCTGAATGGGCCTCCTCCTGTCCCTGTGTAATAGACAGGAGAGGTATTAATATGCCTTCTAATGTCTCTATGTAACAGGGTTGAAAGAGGGTTAATGGGACGACTCCTGTTCCTACGTTACGGACTCACGAGAGGGGCGGAATGCACCTCCTCCTGTTCCTGTGTAACTGGCTCGCGAAGAGCTGAATGGGCCTCCTCCTGATCCTGTTTAACAGACTTCAGAGGTGCTGAATGGGCTGATTTGTTATGTTCCCGGTGTAAAATAAGCGGCTTCCTTGTGGTGCACTTGACAAAGGAAGGTTCAGACGTGGAGATAACTTCAACACGTTTATTAAACTATTTACACTTTTATTACTCGGGTTTGACATTACTGCTAATCCTACTATAGCTACCCAGACTGACTAACCAGTTGCTGCAATCCACGTGGTGGGTGTAATATTGAATCAACCCTGTGTCTCTACTCACTGACTGTCTCCACTGGAAAGAGGCAGATCATGTGTGTGGTGTCCTTTATATATGGGTTGGTGTAATGCCCCCCTGTGGTCGTGTCACCTCCGTGTGTATCGTGAATGTCCATTGGTCATGTCGTATCTAACTGATCTATTGGTTGAGTGTGTGTGTGATGTCTCCGGTGCTCCCGCTAGTGTCTATCTAGCCTACATGCATTTACATTGATGCACATCACCACATGGGCCTCCTCCTGTTTCTGTGTAACACACATGAGAGGGCTGAATTGGGCCTCCTCCTGTTCCTGTGCAATAGATTCGAGTGGGGCTGATTGTGCATCCTAATGTCCCTATGTAACAGGATTGAAAGAGGGTTAATGGATCACCGCCTGGGCCTGTATAATGGGCTCGAGAAAGAGGGACTAAATGCACCTCCTCCTGCTCCTCTGTAACAGACTCGGGAGGGCTGAATCAACATCCTCCTGTTCTTCTGCAACAGGCTTGAGGGGCACTGAATGGCTTCCTCCTGTTCCTGTGTAATAGGCTAGAGAGGGGCTGAATGGGCCTCCTTCTATTCCTGGGTAACAGGCTCGAGAGGGGCTGAATGGGCCTCCTCCTGTTCCTGTGTAAGAGACTCAAGAGGGGCTGAATGGGCCTCCTCCTATTCCTGTGTCACAGGCTCGAGAGGGGCTGAATGGGCCTCCTCCTGTTCCTGTGTATCAGAGCGGGATTGAACGGTTCCCCTTCCTGTTACTGTGCAATAGGCGCGAAAGTGGTTTGAATGCCTCGTCCTGTCCTGTGTAACAGGATCGAGAGGGGCTGAATGGGCCTCCTCCTATTCCTGTGTAACAGGTTCCAGAGCGGCTGAATGGGCCTCCTCCTGTTCCTGTGTAACAGGCTCGAGAGGGGCTGAATGGCCTACTCCTGTTCCTGTGTAACATGTTCAAGAGGGATACTTAATGTTCCTCCTCCTTCCCTGTGCAATAGACTCGAGAGGTGTTGAATATGCCTATGTAACAGGGTCGAAAACGGGTTAATGGGTCACCTCCTGTTCCTGTGTAACGGGCTTGGGAGGGACTGTATGGCTTCCTCCAGTTCCTGCGCAACTGTCTCGAGAGGAGATGAATGGGCCTCCTCTTCTTGTATAACACATTTGAGAGGGGCTGAATGGGCCTCCTTCTATTCCTGGGTAACAGGCTCGAGAGGGGCTGAATGGGCCTCCTC
Organism: Scyliorhinus torazame; assembly: GCF_047496885.1. Lineage (NCBI taxonomy): Eukaryota > Metazoa > Chordata > Chondrichthyes > Carcharhiniformes > Scyliorhinidae > Scyliorhinus > Scyliorhinus torazame. The sequence continues at coordinate 85,102,167 of NC_092722.1, forward strand.
CTGTTCCTGTGTAACAGACTCAAGAGGGGCTGAATGGGCCTCTTCCTATTCCTAATTAACAGGCTCGAGAGGGGCTGAATGAGCCACCACCTGTTCCTGTGTAACAGGCTCGAGAGGGACTGAGTGGGTCTCCTCCTGTTCCTGTGTAACAGGCTCGCGAGGGGCTGAGTGGGCCTCCTCCTGTTCCTGTGTGACAGGTTGAGAGGGGCTTAATCGCCGCCTCCTGTTCCTGTGTAACAGGCTCGAGATGATCTGAGTGGGTCTCCTCCTGTTCCTGTGTAACAGGCTCGAGATGATCTGAGTGGGCCTCCTCCTGTTCCTGTGTAACAGGCTCGAGAGGGGCTGAGTGGGTCTCCTCCTGTTCCTTTGTAACAGATTGAGAGGGGCTGAATGCGTCTCCTCCTGTTCCTGTGTAACAGGCTCGAGATGATCTGAGTGGGCCTCCTCCTGTTCCTGTGTAACAGGCTCGAGATGATCTGAGTGGGCCTCCTCCTGTTCCTGTGTAACAGGCTCGACATGATCTGAGTGGGCCTCCTCCTGTTCCTGTGTAACAGGCTCGAGATGATCTGAGTGGGTCTCCTCCTGTTCCTGTGTAACAGACTTGAGATGATCTGAGTGGGTCTCCTCCTGTTCCTGTGTAACAGACTTGAGATGATCTGAGTGGGTCTCCTCCTGTTCCTGTGTAACAGGCTCGAGATGATCTGAGTGGGTCTCCTCCTGTTCCTGTTCCTGTGTAACAGGCTCGAGATGATCTGAGTGGGTCTCCTCCTGTTCCTGTGTAACAGACTTGAGATGATCTGAGTGGGTCTCCTCCTGTTCCTGTGTAACAGACTTGAGATGATCTGAGTGGGTCTCCTCCTGTTCCTGTGTAACAGGCTCGAGATGATCTGAGTGGGTCTCCTCCTGTTCCTGTGCAACAGGCTCGAGAGGGGCTGAGTGGGCCTCCTCCTGTTCCTGTGTGACAGGTTGAGAGGGGCTGAACCGCCGCCTCCTGTTCCTGTGTAACAGGCTCGAGAGGGGCTGTGTGGGCCTCCTCCTGTTCCTGTGTGACAGGTTGAGAGGGGCTGAATCGCCGCCTCCTGTTCCTGTGTAACAGGCTCGAGATAATCTGAGTGGGCCTCCTCCTTTTCCTGTGTAACAGGCTCGAGAGGGGCTGAAAGGGCCTCCTCCTGTTCCTGTGTAACAGGCTCGAGAGGGGCTGAGTGGGTCTCCTCCTGTTCCTGTGTAACAGGCTTGAGAGGGTCTGAATGGGCCTCCTCCTGCCCCTGTGTAATAGACAGGAGAGGTATTAATATGCCTTCTAATGTCTCTATGTAACAGGGTTGAAAGAGGGTTAATGGGACGACTCCTGTTCCTACGTTACGGACTCACGAGAGGGGCGGAATGCACCTCCTCCTGTTCCTGTGTAACTGGCTCGCGAAGAGCTGAATGGGCCTCCTCCTGATCCTGTTTAACAGACTTCAGAGGTGCTGAATGGGCTGATTTGTTATGTTCCCGGTGTAAAATAAGCGGCTTCCTTGTGGTGCACTTGACAAAGGAAGGTTCAGACGTGGAGATAACTTCAACACGTTTATTAAACTATTTACACTTTTATTACTCGGGTTTGACATTACTGCTAATCCTACTATAGCTACCCAGACTGACTAACCAGTTGCTGCAATCCACGTGGTGGGTGTAATATTGAATCAACCCTGTGTCTCTACTCACTGACTGTCTCCACTGGAAAGAGGCAGATCATGTGTGTGGTGTCCTTTATATATGGGTTGGTGTAATGCCCCCCTGTGGTCGTGTCACCTCCGTGTGTATCGTGAATGTCCATTGGTCATGTCGTATCTAACTGATCTATTGGTTGAGTGTGTGTGTGATGTCTCCGGTGCTCCCGCTAGTGTCTATCTAGCCTACATGCATTTACATTGATGCACATCACCACATGGGCCTCCTCCTGTTTCTGTGTAACACACATGAGAGGGCTGAATTGGGCCTCCTCCTGTTCCTGTGTAACAGGCGCAAGAGGGGCTGAATGGCCTCCTCCTGTTCCTGTGCAATAGATTCGAGTGGGGCTGATTGTGCATCCTAATGTCCCTATGTAACAGGATTGAAAGAGGGTTAATGGATCACCGCCTGGGCCTGTATAATGGGCTCGAGAAAGAGGGACTAAATGCACCTCCTCCTGCTCCTCTGTAACAGACTCGGGAGGGCTGAATCAACATCCTCCTGTTCTTCTGCAACAGGCTTGAGGGGCACTGAATGGCTTCCTCCTGTTCCTGTGTAATAGGCTAGAGAGGGGCTGAATGGGCCTCCTTCTATTCCTGGGTAACAGGCTCGAGAGGGGCTGAATGGGCCTCCTCCTGTTCCTGTGTAAGAGACTCAAGAGGGGCTGAATGGGCCTCCTCCTATTCCTGTGTCACAGGCTCGAGAGGGGCTGAATGGGCCTCCTCCTGTTCCTGTGTATCAGAGCGGGATTGAACGGTTCCCCTTCCTGTTACTGTGCAATAGGCGCGAAAGTGGTTTGAATGCCTCGTCCTGTCCTGTGTAACAGGATCGAGAGGGGCTGAATGGGCCTCCTCCTATTCCTGTGTAACAGGTTCCAGAGCGGCTGAATGGGCCTCCTCCTGTTCCTGTGTAACAGGCTCGAGAGGGGCTGAATGGCCTACTCCTGTTCCTGTGTAACATGTTCAAGAGGGATACTTAATGTTCCTCCTCCTTCCCTGTGCAATAGACTCGAGAGGTGTTGAATATGCCTATGTAACAGGGTCGAAAACGGGTTAATGGGTCACCTCCTGTTCCTGTGTAACGGGCTTGGGAGGGACTGTATGGCTTCCTCCAGTTCCTGCGCAACTGTCTCGAGAGGAGATGAATGGGCCTCCTCTTCTTGTATAACACATTTGAGAGGGGCTGAATGGGCCTCCTTCTATTCCTGGGTAACAGGCTCGAGAGGGGCTGAATGGGCCTCCTCCTGATCCTGTGTAACAGACTCAAGAGGGGCTGAATGGGCCTCTTCCTATTCCTAATTAACAGGCTCGAGAGGGGCTGAATGGGCCACCACCTGTTCCTGTGTAACAGGCTCGAGAGGGACTGAGTGGGTCTCCTCCTGTTCCTGTGTAACAGGCTCGCGAGGGGCTGAGTGGGCCTCCTCCTGTTCCTGTGTGACAGGTTGAGAGGGGCTTAATCGCCGCCTCCTGTTCCTGTGTAACAGGCTCGAGATGATCTGAGTGGGTCTCCTCCTGTTCCTGTGTAACAGGCTCGAGATGATCTGAGTGGGCCTCCTCCTGTTCCTGTGTAACAGGCTCGAGAGGGGCTGAGTGGGTCTCCTCCTGTTCCTTTGTAACAGATTGAGAGGGGCTGAATGCGTCTCCTCCTGTTCCTGTGTAACAGGCTCGAGATGATCTGAGTGGGCCTCCTCCTGTTCCTGTGTAACAGGCTCGAGATGATCTGAGTGGGCCTCCTCCTGTTCCTGTGTAACAGGCTCGACATGATCTGAGTGGGCCTCCTCCTGTTCCTGTGTAACAGGCTCGAGATGATCTGAGTGGGTCTCCTCCTGTTCCTGTGTAACAGACTTGAGATGATCTGAGTGGGTCTCCTCCTGTTCCTGTGTAACAGACTTGAGATGATCTGAGTGGGTCTCCTCCTGTTCCTGTGTAACAGGCTCGAGATGATCTGAGTGGGTCTCCTCCTGTTCCTGTTCCTGTGTAACAGGCTCGAGATGATCTGAGTGGGTCTCCTCCTGTTCCTGTGTAACAGACTTGAGATGATCTGAGTGGGTCTCCTCCTGTTCCTGTGTAACAGACTTGAGATGATCTGAGTGGGTCTCCTCCTGTTCCTGTGTAACAGGCTCGAGATGATCTGAGTGGGTCTCCTCCTGTTCCTGTGCAACAGGCTCGAGAGGGGCTGAGTGGGCCTCCTCCTGTTCCTGTGTGACAGGTTGAGAGGGGCTGAACCGCCGCCTCCTGTTCCTGTGTAACAGGCTCGAGAGGGGCTGTGTGGGCCTCCTCCTGTTCCTGTGTGACAGGTTGAGAGGGGCTGAATCGCCGCCTCCTGTTCCTGTGTAACAGGCTCGAGATGATCTCAGTGGGTCTCCTCCTGTTCCTGTGTAACAGGCTCGAGATAATCTGAGTGGGCCTCCTCCTTTTCCTGTGTAACAGGCTCGAGAGGGGCTGAATGGGCCACCACCTGTTCCTGTGTAACAGGCTCGAGAGGGACTGAGTGGGTCTCCTCCTGTTCCTGTGTAACAGGCTCGAGATGATCTGAGTGGGCCTCCTCCTGTTCCTGTGTAACAGGCTCGAGAGGGGCTGAGTGGGTCTCCTCCTGTTCCTTTGTAACAGATTGAGAGGGGTTGAATGCGTCTCCTCCTGTTCCTGTGTAACAGGCTCGAGATGATCTGAGTGGGCCTCCTCCTGTTCCTGTGTAACAGGCTCGAGATGATCTGAGTGGGCCTCCTCCTGTTCCTGTGTAACAGGCTCGACATGATCTGAGTGGACCTCCTCCTGTTCCTGTGTAACAGGCTCGAGATGATCTGAGTGGGTCTCCTCCTGTTCCTGTGTAACAGACTTGAGATGATCTGAGTGGGTCTCCTCCTGTTCCTGTGTAACAGACTTGAGATGATCTGAGTGGGTCTCCTCCTGTTCCTGTGTAACAGACTTGAGATGATCTGAGTGGGTCTCCTCCTGTTCCTGTGTAACAGACTTGAGATGATCTGAGTGGGTCTCCTCCTGTTCCTGTGTTACAGGCTCGAGATGATCTGAGTGGGTCTCCTCCTGTTCCTGTTCCTGTGTAACAGACTTGAGATGATCTGAGTGGGTCTCCTCCTGTTCCTGTGTAACAGGCTTGAGATGATCTGAGTCGGCCTCCTCCTGTTCCTGTGTAACATGCTTGAGATGATCTGAGTGGGCCTCCTCCTTTTCCTGTGTAACAGGCTCGAGATGATCTGAGTGGGTCTCCTCCGGTTCCTGTGTAACAGGCTTGAGATGATCTGAGTGGGCCTCCTCCTGTTCCTGTGTAACATGCTTGAGATGATCTGAGTGGGCCTCCTCCTGTCCCTGTGTAACAGGCTCGAGATGATCTGAGTGGGTCTCCTCCTGTTCCTGTGTAACAGGCAGAGATGATCTGAGTGGGTCTCCTCCTGTTCCTGTGTAACAGGCTCGAGATGATCTGAGTGGGCCTCCTCCTGTTCCTGTGTAACAGGTTCGAGAGGGGCTGAGTGGGCCTCCTCCTGTTCCTGTGTAACAGGCTCGAGAGGGGCTGTGTGGGCCTCCTCCTGTTCCTGTGTGACAGGTTGAGAGGGGCCAAATCGCCGCCTCCTGTTCCTGTGTAACAGACTCGAGATGATCTGAGTGGGCCTCCTCCTGTTCCTGTGTAACAGACTTGAGATGATCTGAGTGGGTCTCCTCCTGTTCCTGTGTAACAGGCTCGAGATGATCTGAGTGGGCCTCCTCCTGTTCCTGTGTAACAGGCTCGAGAGGGGCTGAGTGGGCCTCCTCCTGTTCCTGTGTGACAGGTTGAGAGGGGCTGAATCGCCGCCTCCTGTTCCTGTGTAACAGGCTTGAGATGATCTGAGTGGGTCTCCTCCTGTTCCTGTGTAACAGGCTCGAGATAATCTGAGTGGGCCTCTCCTGTTCCTGTGTAACAGACTCGAGTGGGGCTGAGTGGGTCTCCTCCTGTTCCTGTGTAACAGACTTGAGATGATCTGAGTGGGTCTCCTCCTGTTCCTGTGTAACAGGCTCGAGATGATCTGAGTGGGCCTCCTCCTGTTCCTGTGTAACAGGCTCGAGAGGGGCTGAGTGGGCCTCCTCCTGTTCCTGTGTGACAGGTTGAGAGGGGCTGAATCGCCGCCTCCTGTTCCTGTGTAACAGGCTTGAGATGATCTGAGTGGGTCTCCTCCTGTTCCTGTGTAACAGGCTCGAGATAATCTGATTGGACCTCCTCCTGTTCCTGTGTAACAGGCTCGAGAGGGGCTGAGTGGGTCTCCACCTGTTCCTTTGTGACAGGTTGAGAGGGGCTGAATGGGCCTCCTCCTGTTCCTGTGTAACAGGCTTGAGATGATCTGAGTGGGCCTCCTCCTGTTCCTGTGTAACAGGCTTGAGATGATCTGAGTGGGCCTCCTCCTGTTCCTGTGTAACAGGCTTGAGATGATCTGAGTGGGTCTCCTCCTGTTCCTGTGTAACAGGCTTGAGATGATCTGAGTGGGCCTCCTCCTGTTCCTGTGTAACAGGCTTGAGATGATCTGAGTGGGCCTCCTCCTGTTTCTGTGTAACAGGCTCGACATGATCTGAGTGGGCCTCCTCCTGTTCCTGTGTAACAGGCTCGAGATGATCTGAGTGGGCCTCCTCCTGTTCCTGTGTAACAGGCTTGAGATGATCTGAGTGGGCCTCCTCCTGTTCCTGTGTAACAGGCTCGAGATGATCTGAGTGGGTCTCCTCCTGTTCCTGTGTAACAGACTTGAGATGATCTGAGTGGGTCTCCTCCTGTTCCTGTGTAACAGGCTCGAGATGATCTGAGTGGGTCTCTTCCTGTTCCTGTGTAACAGGCTTGAGATGATCTGAGTGGGCCTCCTCCTGTTCCTGTGTAACATGCTTGAGATGATCTGAGTGGGCCTCCTCCTGTCCCTGTGTAACAGGCTCGAGATGATCTGAGTGGGTCTCCTCCTGTTCCTGTGTAACAGGCAGAGATGATCTGAGTGGGTCTCCTCCTGTTCCTGTGTAACAGGCTCGAGATGATCTGAGTGGGCCTCCTCCTGTTCCTGTGTAACAGGTTCGAGAGGGGCTGAGTGGGCCTCCTCCTGTTCCTGTGTGACAGGTTGAGAGGGGCTGAATCGCCGCCTCCTGTTCCTGTGTAACAGGCTCGAGAGGGGCTGTGTGGGCCTCCTCCTGTTCCTGTGTAACAGGCTCGAGAGAGGCTGTGTGGGCCTCCTCCTGTTCCTGTGTAACAGGCTCGAGATGATCTGAGTGGGCCTCCTCCTGTTTCTGTGTAACAGGCTCGACATGATCTGAGTGGGCCTCCTCCTGTTCCTGTGTAACAGGCTCGAGATGATCTGAGTGGGCCTCCTCCTGTTCCTGTGTAACAGGCTTGAGATGATCTGAGTGGGCCTCCTCCTGTTCCTGTGTAACAGGCTTGAGATGATCTGAGTGGGTCTCCTCCTGTTCCTGTGTAACAGGCTTGAGATGATCTGAGTGGGCCTCCTCCTGTTCCTGTGTAAAAGGCTCAAGATGATCTGAGTGGGCCTCCTCCTGTTCCTGTGTAACAGGCTCGAGATGATCTGAGTGGGTCTCCTCCTGTTCCTGTGTAACAGGCTCGAGATGATCTGAGTGGGCCTCCTCCTGTTCCTGTGTAACAGGTTCGAGAGGGGCTGAGTGGGCCTCCTCCTGTTCCTGTGTGACAGGATGAGAGGGGCTGAATCGCCGCCTCCTGTTCCTGTGTAACAGGCTCGAGAGGGGCTGTGTGGGCCTCCTCCTGTTCCTGTGTGACAGGTTGAGAGGGGCTGAATCGCCGCCTCCTGTTCCTGTGTAACAGGCTCGAGATGATCTGAGTGGGTCTCCTCCTGTTCCTGTGTAACAGACTCGACATGATCTGAGTGGGTCTCCTCCTGTTCCTGTGTAACAGGCTCGAGATGATCTGAGTGGGCCTCCTCCTGTTCCTGTGTAACAGTCTCGAGAGGGGCTGAGTGGGTCTCCTCCTGTTCCTTTGTGACAGGTTGAGAGGGGCTGAATGGGCCTCCTCCTGTTCCTGTGTAACAGACTTGAGATGATCTGAGTGGGTCTCCTCCTGTTCCTGTGTAACAGGCTTGAGATGATCTGAGTGGGCCTCCTCCTGTTCCTGTGTAACAGGCTTGAGATGATCTGAGTGGGTCTCCTCCTGTTCCTGTGTAACAGACTTGAGATGATCTGAGTGGGTCTCCTCCTGTTCCTGTGTAACAGGCTTGAGATGATCTGAGTGGGCCTCCTCCTGTTCCTGTGTAACAGGCTTGAGATGATCTGAGTGGGCCTCCTCCTGTTCCTGTGTAACAGGCTCGAGATGATCTGAGTGGGTCTCCTCCTGTTCCTGTGTAACAGGCAGAGATGATCTGAGTGGGTCTCCTCCTGTTCCTGTGTAACAGGCTCGAGATGATCTGAGTGGGCCTCCTCCTGTTCCTGTGTAACAGGTTCGAGAGGGGCTGAGTGGGCCTCCTCCTGTTCCTGTGTAACAGGCTCGAGATGATCTGAGTGGGCCTCCTCCTGTTCCTGTGTAACAGGTTCGAGAGGGGCTGAGTGGGCCTCCGCCTGTTCCTGTGTGGCAGGTTGAGAGGGGCAGAATCGCCGCCTCCTGTTCCTGTGTAACAGGCTCGAGAGGGGCTGAATGGGCCTCCTCCTGTTCCTGTGTAACAGGCTCGAGAGGGGCAGAATCGCCGCCTCCTGTTCCTGTGTAACAGGCTCGAGAGGGGCTGAATGGGCCTCCTCCTGTTCCTGTGTAACAGGTTCGAGAGGGGCTGAGTGGGCCTCCTCCTGATCCTGTGTGACAGGTTGAGAGGGGCAGAATCGCCGCCTCCTGTTCCTGTGTAACAGGCTCGAGATGATCTGAGTGGGTCTCCTCCTGTTCCTGTGTAACAGGCTCGAGATGATCTGAGTGGGTCTCCTCCTGTTCCTGTGTAACAGGCTCGAGATGATCTGAGTGCGCCTCCTCCTGTTCCTGTGTAACAGGCTCGAGATGATCTGAGTGGGCCTCCTCCTGTTCCTGTGTAACAGGCTCGAGATGATCTGAGTGGGCCTCCTCCTGTTCCTGTGTAACAGGCTTGAGATGATCTGAGTGGGTCTCCTCCTGTTTCTGTGTAACAGGCTCGAGATGATCTGAGTGGGCCTCCTCCTGTTCCTGTGTAACAGGCTCGAGATGATCTGAGTGGGCCTCCACCTGTTCCTGTGTAACAGGCTCGAGATGATCTGAGTGGGTCTCCTCCTGTTCCTGTGTAACAGGCTCGAGATGATCTGAGTGGGCCTCCTCCTGTTCCTGTGTAACAGGCTCGAGAGGGGCTGAGTGGGCCTCCTCCTGTTCCTGTGTGACAGGTTGAGAGGCGCTGAATCGCCACCACCTGTTCCTGTGTAACAGGTTCGAGATGATCTGAGTGGGCCTCCTCCTGTTCCTGTGTAACAGGCTCGAGAGGGGCTGAGTGGGTCTCCTCCTGTTCCTTTGTGACAGGTTGAGAGGGGCTGAATGGGCCTCCTCCTGTTCCTGTGTAACAGACTTGAGATGATCTGAGTGGGCCTCCTCCTGTTCCTGTGTAACATGCTTGAGATGATCTGAGTGTGCCTCCTCCTGTTCCTGTGTAACAGGCTCGAGATGATCTGAGTGGGTCTCCTCCTGTTCCTGTGTAACAGACTTGAGATGATCTGAATGGGTCTCCTCCTGTTCCTGTGTAACAGGCTCGAGATGATCTGAGTGGGTCTCCTCCTGTTCCTGTGTAACAGGCAGAGATGATCTGAGTGGGTCTCCTCCTGTTCCTGTGTAACAGGCTCGAGAGGATCTGAGTGGGTCTCCTCCTGTTCCTGTGTAACAGGCAGAGATGATCTGAGTGGGTCTCCTCCTGTTCCTGTGTAACAGGCTCGAGATGATCTGAGTGGGTCTCCTCCTGTTCCTGTGTAACAGGCTCGAGATGATCTGAGTGGGTCTCCTCCTGTTCCTGTGTAACAGGCAGAGATGATCTGAGTGGGTCTCCTCCTGTTCCTGTGTAACAGACTTGAGATGCTCTGAGTGGGTCTCCTCCTGTTCCTGTGTAACAGGCTTGAGATGATCTGAGTGGGCCTCCTCCTGTTCCTGTGTAACAGGCTCGAGATGATCTGAGTGGGCCTCCTCCTGTTCCTGTGTAACAGGCTCGAGATGATCTGAGTGGGCCTCCTCCTGTTCCTGTGTAACAGGCTCGAGATGATCTGAGTGGGCCTCCTCCTGTTCCTGTGTAACAAGCTTGAGATGATCTGAGTGGGTCTCCTCCTGTTCCTGTGTAACAGGCTCGAGATGATCTGAGTGGGTCACCTCCTGTTCCTGTGTAACAGACTTGGGATGATCTGAGTGGGTCTCCTCCTGTTCCTGTGTAACAGGCTCGAGATGATCTGAGTGGGCCTCCTCCTGTTCCTGTGTAACAGGCTCGAGATGATCTGAGTGAGCCTCCTCCTGTTCCTGTGTAACAGGCTCGAGATGATCTGAGTGGGCCTCCTCCTGTTCAACAGGCTTGAGATGATCTCATAGATTATCATAGAATTTACAGTGCAGAAGGAGGCCATTCGGCCCATCGATCTGCACCGGCTCTTGGAAAGAGCACCCTACCCAAGATCCACACCTCCACCCTATCCCCATAACCCAGTAACCCCACCCTAGGATAGGATTTCTGAGCATCTGGAAAGACACTGCTTGATTAGGGATAGTCAGCACGGATTTGTGAGGGGTAGGTCTTGCCTTACAAATCTTATTGAATTCTTTGAGGAGGTGACCAAGCATGTGGATGAAGGTAAAGCAGTGGATGTAGTGTACATGGATTTTAGTAAGGCATTTGATAAAGTTCCCCATGGTAGGCTTATGCAGAAAGTAAGGAGGCATGGGATAGTGGGAAATCTGGCCAGTTGGATAACGAACTGGCTAACCGATAGAAGTCAGAGAGTGGTGGTGGATGGCAAATATTCAGCCTGGATCCCAGTTACCAGTGGCGTACCGCAGGGATCAGTTCTGGGTCCTCTGCTGTTTGTGATTTTCATTAATGACTTGGATGAGGGAGTTGAAGGGTGGGTCAGTAAATTTGCAGATGATACGAAGATTGGTGGAGTTGTGGATAGTAAGGAGGGCTGTTGTCGGCTGCAAAGAGACATAGATAGGATGCAGAGCTGGGCTGAGAAGTGGCAGATGGAGTTTAACCCTGAAAAGTGTGAGGTTGTCCATTTTGGAAGGACAAATATGAATGCGGAATACAGGGTTAACGGTAGAGCTCTTGGCAATGTGGAGGAGCAGAGAGATCTTGGGGTCTATGTTCATACATCTTTGAAAGTTGCCACTCAAGTGGATAGAGCTGTGAAGAAGGCCTATGGTGTGCTCGCGTTCATTAACAGAGGGATTGAATTTAAGAGCCGTGAGGTGATGATGCAGCTGTACAAAACGTTGGTAAGGCCACATTTGGAGTACTGTGTACAGTTCTGGTCGCCTCATTTTAGGAAGGATGTGGAAGCTTTGGAAAAGGTGCAAAGAAGATTTACCAGGATGTTGCCTGGAATGGAGAGTAGGTCTTACGAGGAAAGGTTGAGGGTGCTAGGCCTTTTCTCATTAGAACGGAGAAGGATGAGGGGCGACTTGATAGAGGTTTATAAGATGATCAGGGGAATAGATAGAGTAGACAGTCAGAGACTTTTTCCCCGGGTGGAACAAACCATTACAAGGGGACATAAATTTAAGGTGAAAGGTGGAAGATATAGGAGGGATATCAGAGGTAGGTTCTTTACCCAGAGAGTACTGGGGGCATGGAATGCACTGCCTGTGGAAGTAGTTGAGTCGGAAACATTAGGGACCTTCAAGCAGCTATTGGATAGGTACATGGATTACGGTTAAATGATATAGTGTAGATTTATTTGTTCTCAAGGGCAGCACGGTAGCATTGTGGATAGCACAATTGCTTCACAGCTCCAGGGTCCCAGGTTCGATTCCGGCTTGGGTCACTGACTGTGCGGAGTCTGCACGTCCTCCCCGTGTCTGCGTGGGTTTCCTCCGGGTGCTCCGGTTTCCTCCCACAATCCAAAGATGTGCAGGTTAGGTGAATTGGCCAATGATAAATTGCCCTTAATGTCCAAATTGCCCTTGGTGTTGGGTGAAGGTGTTGAGTTTGGGTAGGGTGCTCTTTCCAAGAGCCGGTGCAGACTCAAAGGGCCGAATGGCCTCCTTCTGCACTGTAAATTCAATGATAATCTATGATTAATCTAGGACAAAGGTTCGGCACAACATCGTGGGCCGAAGGGCCTGTTCTGTCCTGTATTTTCTATGTTCTATGTTCTATGTTCTATGTACACAAAGGGCAATTTTGGACACTATGGGCAATTTAGCATGGCCAATCCACCTAACCCGCACATCTTTGGACTGTGGGAGGAAACCGGAGCACCCGGAGGAAACCCACGCACACACGGGGAGGATGTGCAGACTCCGCACAGACAGTGACCCAAGCCGGAATCGAACCTTGTACCCTGGAGCTGTGAAGCATTTGTGCTATCCACAATGCTACCGTGCTGCCCTAGAGATGATCTGAGTGGGTCTCCTCCTGTTCCTGTGTAACAGACTTGAGATGATCTGAGTGGGTCTCCTCCTGTTCCTGTGTAACAGGCTCGAGGTGATCTGAGTGGGTCTCCTCCTTATCCTGTGTAACAGGCTTGAGATGATCTGAGTGGGCCTCCTCCTGTTCCTGTGTAAAAGGCTTGAGATGATCTGAGTGGGCCTCCTCCTGTTCCTGTGTAACAGGCTCGACATGATCTGAGTGGGCCTCCTCCTGTTCCTGTGTAACAGGCTCGAGATGATCTGAGTGGGTCTCCTCCTGTTCCTGTGTAACAGGCTTGAGATGATCTGAGTCGGCCTCCTCCTGTTCCTGTGTAACAGGCTCGAGATGATCTGAGTGGGTCTCCTCCTGTTCCTGTGTAACAGGCTCGAGATGATCTGAGTGGGCCTCCTCCTGTTCCTGTGTAACAGGCTCGAGAGGGGCTGAGTGGGCCAACTCCTGTTCCTGTGTAACGGACTTGAGACGGGCTGAGTGGGTCTCCTCCTGTTCCTGTGTAACAGACTCGAGTGGGGCTGAGTGGGTCTCCTCCTGTTCCTGTGTAACAGACTTGAGATGATCTGAGTGGGTCTCCTCCTGTTCCTGTGTAACAGGCTCGAGATGATCTGAGTGGGTCTCCTCCTGTTCCTGTGTAACAGACTTGAGATGATCTGAGTGGGTCTCCTCCTGTTCCTGTGTAACAGGCTTGAGATGATCTGAGTGGGTCTCCTCCTGTTCCTGTGTAACAGGCTTGAGATGATCTGAGTGGGCCTCCTCCTGTTCCTGTGTAACAGGCTCGAGATGATCTGAGTGGGCCTCCCCCTGTTCCAGTGTAACAGGCTCGAGATGATCTGAGTGGGCCTCCTCCTGTTCCTGTGTAACAGGCTCGAGATGATCTGAGTGGGTCTCCTCCTGTTCCTGTGTAACAGACTTGAGATGATCTGAGTGGGTCTCCTCCTGTTCCTGTGTAACAGGCTCAAGATGATCTGAGTGGGCCTCCTCCTGTTCCTGTGTAACAGGTTCGAGAGGGGCTGAGTGGGCCTCCTCCTGTTCCTGTGTGACAGGTTGAGAGGGGCTGAATCGCCGCCTCCTGTTCCTGTGTAACAGGCTTGAGAGGGGCTGTGTGTGCCTCCTCCTGTTCCTGTGTGACAGGTTGAGAGGGGCTGAATCGCCGCCTCCTGTTCCTGTGTAACAGGCTCGAGAGGGGCTGAGTGGGCCTCCTCCTGTTCCTGTGTAACAGGCTCGAGAGGGGCTGAGTGGGTCTCCTCCTGTTCCTTTGTGACAGGTTGAGAGGGGCTGAATGGGCCTCCTCCTGTTCCTGTGTAACAGACTTGAGATGATCTGAGTGGGTCTCCTCCTGTTCCTGTGTAACAGGCTTGAGATGATCTGAGTGGGCCTCCTCCTGTTCCTGTGTAACAGGCTCGAGATGATCTGAGTGGGTCTCCTCCTGTTCCTGTGTAACAGACTTGAGATGATCTGAGTGGGTCTCCTCCTGTTCCTGTGTAACAGGCTTGAGATGATCTGAGTGGGCCTCCTCCTGTTCCTGTGTAACATGCTTGAGATGATCTGAGTGGGCCTCCTCCTGTTCCTGTGTAACAGGCTCGAGATGATCTGAGTGGGTCTCCTCCTGTTCCTGTGTAACAGGCTCGACATGATCTGAGTGGGCCTCCTCCTGTTCCTGTGTAACATGCTTGAGATGATCTGAGTGGGTCTCCTCCTGTTCCTGTGTAACAGACGTGAGATGATCTGAGTGGGCCTCCTCCTGTTCCTGTGTAACAGGCTCGAGATGATCTGAGTGGGCCTCCTCCTGTTCCTGTGTAACAGGCTTGAGATGATCTGAGTGGGTCTCCTCCTGTTCCTGTGTAACAGGCTCGAGATGATCTGAGTGGGTCTCCTCCTGTTGCTGTGTAACAGACTTGAGATGATCTGAGTGGGTCTCCTCCTGTTCCTGTGTAACAGGCTCGAGATGATCTGAGTGGGCCTCCTCCTGTTCCTGTGTAACAGGCTCGAGAGGGGCTGAGTGGGCCACCTCCTGTTCCTGTGTAACAGACTCGAGAGGGGCTGAGTGGGTCTCCTCCTGTTCCTGTGTAACAGACTCGAGTGGGGCTGAGTGGGTCTCCTCCTGTTCCTGTGTAACAGACTTGAGATGATCTGAGTGGGCCTCCTCCTGTTCCTGTGTAACAGGCTCGAGATGATCTGAGTGGGTCTCTTCCTGTTCCTGTGTAACAGACTCGAGAGGGGCTGAGTGGGCCTCCTCCTGTTCCTGTGTAACAGACTCGAGAGGGGCTGAGTGGGCCTCCTCCTGTTCCTGTGTAGCAGACTCGAGAGGGGCTGAGTTGGCCTCCTCCTGCTCCTGTGTAACAGACTCGAGAGGGGCTGAGTGGGCCTCCTCCTGTTCCTGTGTAACAGACTTGAGATGATCTGAGTGGGTCTCCTCCTGTTCCTGTGTAACAGATTGAGAGGGGCTGAGTGGGCCTCCTCCTGTTCCTGTGTAACAGGCTCGAGATGATCTGAGTGGGTCTCCTCCTGTTCCTGTGTAACAGGCTCGAGATGATCTGAGTGGGTCTCCTCCTGTTCCTGTGTAACAGACTCGAGAGGGGCTGAGTGGGCCTCCTCCTGTTCCTGTGTAACAGACTCAAGAGGGGCTGAGTGGGCTCCTCCTGTTCCTGTGTAACAGGCTCGAGAGGGGCTGAGTGGGTCTCCTCCTGTTCCTGTGTAACAGGCTCGAGAGGGGCTGATTGGGCCTCCACCTGTTCCTGTGTAACAGGCTCAAGAGGGGCTGATTGGGCCTCCTCCTGTTCCTGTGTAACAGGCTCGAGATGATCTGAGTGGGCCTCCTCCTGTTCCTGTGTAACAGGCTCGAGATGATCTGAGTGGGTCTCATCCTGTTCCTGTGTAACGGGCTCGAGATGATCTGAGTGGGCCTCCTCCTGTTCCTGTGTAACAGGCTCGAGATGATCTGAGTGGGCCTCCTCCTGTTCCTGTGTAACGGGCTCGAGATGATCTGAGTGGGTCTCCTCCTGTTCCTGTGTAACAGGCTCGAGATGATCTGAGTGGGCCTCCTCCTGTTCCTGTGTAACGGGCTCGAGATGACCTGAGTGGGTCTCCTCCTGTTCCTGTGTAACAGGCTCGAGATGATCTGAGTGGGCCTCCTCCTGTTCCTGTGTAACAGGCTCGAGATGATCTGAGTGGGCCTCCTCCTGTTCCTGTGTAACAGGCTCGAGATGATCTGAGTGGGCCTCCTCCTGTTCCTGTGTAACAGGCTCGAGATGATCTGAGTGGGCCTCCTCCTGTTCCTGTGTAACAGGCTCGAGATGATCTGAGTGGGCCTCCACCTATTCCTTTTATTAAAAATTTTTTTTATCGGCATTTTCAAAATTCTGTACATTGCCATTCGTTTTCATTTATTGTACAGTGTAAAAAGGCTTCGTCTTACGTTTCTTTATTTACAAATTGTTGCCGTCTTGTTCGGCATGTCCTTCCCCCCCACCCCCGCTCCCCCCGAAGTACCCTTTCCCCCACCCACCCCACCCCGATATCCTCCGTGGTCGATCCGAGGCTGTGCTCCCCCTTCCCCTTGTTCCTCCTCCTATCCCCCCGCCCTTTCTTTTCTCCCTCCGTCGGCTTCAGCCGTGTTCCTTTTTGTGTGTGTATGGGGGGGGAGGGGGGGGGGTCTGGTTGGGGGGGTTGTCGCACCGCCCCCCCCCCCTCCCCCCATGTTGTCTCTCTCAGGTTCTCTGCCTCCTCCTCCCCCCCCCCCCTTCCGCCTGGGTTGTGCATCCCTGATGTTCCTCCTTGTCTTTTTTTACCCCCTTTCCCTTTCTACCCCTTCGAATTTCCCTCTCTCTTGGCTGTTGTTGGCCTCAAACTGGTTTTGGAACAGACCGACAAATTGCCCCTATGCTTTAAGGAAACCTTCCTTAATATACGACGGCCTCGTATTTGATCTTCTCCAAATGGAAAAATTCCGATTGGTCAGCGAGCCAGTCTGCAGCTGTGGGTGGTGCTGCCGATCGCCAGCCGAGCAGGATTCTCCGGCGAGCGATTAGGGAACCGAAAGCTAGGGCGTTGGCCCTCTGCCCCACATGTAGTTCTGGCTGCTCCAATACCCTGAAGATTGCCACAAATGGGCATGGCTTCACCCTCACCCTCATCCCCACAACCTTGGACATTGTCTCGGAGAAGGCTGTCCAGCAAGTTTGGGACAAGCCCAGAACATGTGGGTGTGGTTGTCCGGGCCCCTCTGGCACCGCTCACATTTGTCCTTCACCTCCAGGGTTCTGGTCGCGTGCGCTCTGTGCACCATTTTGAACTGCATGAGGATCAGCCTTGCGCAGGAAGAGGTGGAGTTGGCCCTGCTCAGTGCCTCGCTCCAGAGTTCCCACCCCACTTCTGTCCCCAGTTCGTCTCCCCATTTCTGTCTGGTCTCGTCTAATGGCGTTCGGACCCTGTCCGGTGACTGTCCACATATTTTCCCACAGAGTCCCCCTTCTTTACTGTCTGTTCATCAGGTCCTCTAATAGTGTGGTCTCTGGGGCCCAGGGATATTCTGCTGTCTCTTTGCGGAGGAAGTGTTTTATTTGTAAGTTTCTCATTTCCTGTCCTGTCGGCAGTTCCCATTCCTCCGTCAGTTCATTCAGAGTCGCGAGTCTGTGTCCTATGTAGAAGTCCCTAACTCAGCGTTGTCCCCAGTTTTTAAAGGTGGTGTCCAGCATGGCTGGTGGGAATCTGTGGTTCCCGCAGATGGGAGCCATGGGGGACATCTTGGTCTCAGTCCAAAGTGTTGTCTTAATTGGTTCCACGTTTTCAGTGTGGCCGCTACCACCGGGTTTGATGCGTATTTTGGCGAGGGAATGGGAGTGCTGTAGTGGCTAGGAGCTGGAGGGTCGTTCCCTTGCAGGAGGCCTCCTCCATCCATATCTGAGTTGGGCTCGTGCACCCATCCCCTCAGTCTTTCCACCGTTGCCGCCCAGTGGTAATATTGCAGGTTTGACAGTGCCAGGCCTCCCTTCATTTTCCTCCTTTGCGGTGTTGATTTGGGGACTCTTGGATTCTTACCCCCACCCCCCCTCCCCCCCTCCCACACACACACACACAAATGCCATGATTAAACTGTCTACATTTTGGAAGAAGGGCTTGGGGATGAAGATCGGTATGGCTCTAAACAGGAAGAGGAACCTCGGTAGCACGTCCATCTTGATCGTCTGCACTCTCCCCGCCAGGGAGAGTGGGAGTGCGTCCCACCTCTGTAGGTCCTTTTTTACTTCCTCCACCAGGCTGGTCAGGTTCCACTTGTGGATCTGTGTCCAGTTGCTGACTATTTGGATCCCCAGGTATCGGAATCTGTTTTGGGCTGTTTTGAACGCAGGTCCTTCCAGCTCTGCCCCTCCCCTGTTGAGTTCACTGGAAATGCCTCGCTCTTGCCCAGGTTGCGTTTGTAACCTGAGAAGGTTTTTAATTCTTTCAGGATCTGCAGAATTGCTTTCAGTCCTTCCTGCGGCTTTGAGACGTTCAGGAGCAGGTTATCCGCATAAAGTGAAACTCTGTGCTCTCTGTCTCCTCTTTGAATGCCCTTCCAGCTTTTCACGTCCCGCAGAGCTATCGCCAGGGGTTCGATTGTTAATGGGAACAGGAGCGGGAACAATGGGAATCCCAGACTTGTGTCTCTTTGTAGCTGGAAGTATTCAGAGCTGGTGGTGTTGGTTCGGACACTCGCCTTGGGAGCGTTGTGCAGGAGTCTGACCCAGGCAGTGAATCCTGCTCCTAGCCCAAACTGTTCCAGTACCTCAAAGAGGTACTTTGACTCTGTCAAAGGCCTTTTCTGCATCCAGGGAGACGATCACCTCTGGTGTTCTCTCCCCGGGGAGGGTCATTATCACATTCAGCAGCCGCCTGATGTTCGCAGTGAGTTCCCTACGCTTGACAAAGCCTGCCTGGTCCTCTGCGACCACCTCTGGTACACAGCTCTCCAGCCTTTTGGCCAGGGCCTTTGCGAGTATTTTCATATCCACATTTAGCAGGGAAATGGGTCTATATGATCCACATTCCGTTGTGTCTTTATCTTTTCTGGGTATCAATGAAATTGTGGCCTGCGCTAGTGTAGGAGACAAAGTGCCCCTTTGCAAGCGAACATGTCCCTTAGGTGTGGTGCCAGGACTGGTGCAAATTTTTTGTAGAGGTCCGCCAGGGAACTGTCGGGTCCCGGTGCCTTCTCCGCCTGCATGGAGTTGATGCTCTCCATGATTTCTCCCAGGTCTATTGGTACTTCCAGTCCCCCCCGTCTGTCCTCCCCCACAAGCGGCATTTCCAGTCCGTCGAGGAACTGTTTCATCCCCGTCGGGGGGCTCGGAGGTGTACAGCCCTCGGTAGAAGGTCTCAAATGTCCGATTGACCTCTTTTGGTTCCGTTACCAGTCTGCCTCTGCTGTTCGTTACCCGTTCATTCGGGCTCATTCACCCGAGGTTTCTGCCGGAGTGTTTGATTGGGCCCTGTCCATCTCTGGAGCTAACGGCAATCCATCCTCCCCCATCACCTTCCCGAACGTCTGCGAGAAACACGCAGTTCACATCGGGCCCTCTGCACCCTCTGGCAACCCCACAACTGTGAGGTTTTGTCCCCTTAGTGTTGGGTGGGGTTACTGGGTTATGGGATAGGGTGGAGGTATGGGCTTGGATAGGGTGCTCTTTCCAAGAGCCGGTGCAGACCCGATGAGCCGAATGGCCTCCTTCTGCAATGTAAATTCTATGATTCTATGATTCTATGATTCGACTGATTCTCCTTCCACGTTTGCCCTCGGACTCATATTCTTCTCCGCCGCCAACAAGATCTCGATTTTCTCGCTGCGCCTCGACAGAGCCGTCTCCACCCTCGTCAACACCTCACTACACTCTTTCAGAGCTTCCGAAGTTCTCTCCAATCTTTCTTGGACAGGGCCTAGCACCTCCTCAATCAATTTACAGAGGGTTTAGGGCACCACGGTGGTGCCATGATGCCTCATGGCGCCGAGGACCGGGGCTCGATCCCAGCCCCGGGTCACTGTCCGTGCGGAGTTTGCACATTCTCCCCATGTCTGCATGGGTCTCACCCCCATAACCCAAACCAAATATGTGCAGGGTAGGTGGATTGGCCACGCTAAATTGCCCCCAATTGGAAAAAAAAGAATTGTGTACTCTAAATTGATTTTAAATTTTTTTACAAAGGGTTTCCATTGCCGCCGTTGCCATCTTCCCCGCTGAGGGGCCACACGGAACCTCCGAAGCATTTCCGCTAGCAGACCTCTTAGTTCCATCCTTTTGTGTCATTCTTCATCACTAGGCTCCTCCCACTTTCATATGGGTGGAATTTATCCACCAAAAAACCCCAGGAACTGAGAAAAGGACCAAAAAAATAAGTGCCCTGATGGGAGCAACTAGTGTCCCATCTCCTCCCACATGCCACCACTGGAGGGCCTGCTAATTCCATTTATAAGTTGCTTTTGACTTGTAATGGGCATTGCTTAATTGGAGATAGAGACGGTTTGAGTCAGTGGTAAAAGGATTTCCTTTTATTGTTAAGAATTGTTTTAACTGTTCATTCACTGTGATGTTAACGTGTTTAATCCTGGGTTAAGAATAACATTTGTTTTCATATAAAAGATACCCGAACAGGTGCCGGAATGTGGCGACTAGGGGCTTTTCACAGTAACTTCATTTGAAGCCTACTTGTGACAATAAGCGATTTTCATTTCATTTCATTATTGCCCAGCAGAATCACACCTGCAGCAAAATATCCCTTCCACACAGTTTTGCAAATTCCAAAGGAAGTGCTTGTATTCCTTGTCTTGCATCCTAACAAATGGTGGAGCCCGACCCGGGATCAATACAATTGTTTGCGGAATTTTTGCATAGTTCCTTTATCCGTTTGTATCCTTGGAAAAGGGAGGGGTGGTGAGGACTGTGGACAATGGGCAGAGCGTGGTGAGGGGTGGAGGGCGTGCGTGGTAAGGTTGTGTTTTGTCCTCGCCATGCCCAAGTGTAATAAGCCCACGGAGGCAGAAGTCCCTTCACCAGAATTCCTTTTATTTACCAAACCAACACCGGTACAACCAGGTGCATTCAGCTTGCTGTCTACACTGGGGGGTGCAGAGGACCTGACGCTCCCTGTTATATACAGAGAAAGGGGTTCCCTGATTGGGCCACTAATCAGGGAACTCATATTCTAATTGGCCAATCTCAAAGGCCTGGCCTAAGTCATTACACCGAGGAAGGTTGCCTCCACCCCCCCCCATGTTCCTCTTTATTCCTTATACATTTTCCCTTTCTTTTATCTTGGCCATACCATTTTCGATCCACGGATGCCTAATGGGCCTGTGACTTTAAGGCAGAGATGCTTGCCAGAAGCCTGCACCTTTAATTCAAACAGTTGGATCCAGAAAGCAGCGCTGACTTAGACTGGCGCGTGCCGACTGGGCAGTGTCAGTGATGACTCGGTTTAATTGATTTGGCTGATGGTCAATGACTGGGCACAAAAGGCTGTGCTCTGCCCTGGAAACAGGTGGCGATTGGATCTGATTCCCACTGGAATGTTCACAGAGCCACAAGGGTTCCAGTTTTGGTTTCACTTTTGATTCTTCAGCTCGGACTGAGGATTCTAATTACTTCACTCCCAAAAGATCCAGCTAGCTCTCGTCGGAAAGCCTACTGTGAGGGCTGACTCTCTCTCTCTCTCTCTCTCCAGCAAAGTCGGGCGCCGTTCTTGGAGGCTGCAGGGATCTGAGGTCAAACTGTGAGCTGGAAGCCAGGGTTCGATGTGAGTTCAAATGTCTCAGGAAAGAAACAGGCCTGAGTGTGAACCTTCGCGCTGAAGGCCCAGTTTGATAAGAACTAAATGTCTCTCCAAAAGAAGGCCTGCGCTGAATGAATGACTCTGCAAAGAAGACCATTACAACTGCAAACCAAGGGCTTTGATCAACCAGCGTGCTGTGAAGAAAATGTGCTGAAGAACCACCATCTGAAGCAAAGACTCTTATCTTTAGGCCTTCATCCTTATTATTTTCACCCCTTCCCCCCCTCTGTGTTTGTCTTCCTTTTTGTGTGTGGGTAGAAGGTGGGACAGTTAAAGTTGGTGGTAGGTATTAGCTTATTGTTGTAATTACTGCACATTTCATCAATATTCTTGTTATTAATATACAGTATTTGTGTTTCAACTTACAAACCTGGTGACTGTAATTATTGGGCAGCCGAGGGCCAAAGACTTTGGGAATTTTTATAAGAATTATTGGTTAATTCACTTGTGTGACCGGGGCTTGTGGGGCTGGAATTGACCGTGCATTTGCCCAGGGTGGAGCAACACCGAGGAAGATCCCTCCAGAATCGGATCTAATCTTTTTTTTGGCTGCACTTACTACTCTTCAGGCCCAGGCAGACTGTGTTTTATCCTGCTGAGGTCGGAGGGGGGTGCTTGCCAAGCTCCCCTTTAGGGGGTGCGGTGGTGCAGTAGCTCGAGACAAAGGGTGGAGGCTTTCAGTAGTCAACAAAGGGGTTTATTGATGACGCAAAGGTGGTTCAGTAACAGGCACAGAACACAATATAACCGGTCTGGGTTTAAGGGTTATGGAGAACGAGCAGGACGGTGGGGTTGAGGCCATGATGAAATCAGCCAAGATTGTATTGAACAGTGGAACAGGCTTGAGAGGCTTAATTGACCACTCTTGCTCCTAGTTCTTATGTTCCTATGTTCTAAGAAAGAACTATTCTGTCTAATTCTACCTACCAGTTCTTGGTCTGTAGGTAACAGCACTTCATGTCCAAATCTGTGGTGGGATTCTCCGTTCCTGAGACTAAGTGTTGACGCCAGCACAGGATTTGTGGAGATTAACGACAGCAAAACTGGCGCCGCACCGGAACCAATTCAGTGACTGTTGAGGGGCTCGCACCGACGCCATGTGGAACATGGTCGATTCCAATGGGAAACGGTGCCGGAATAACCGGATTCACGAATAAAATTCATGAAGCTGACAAACTGCAGCTGCATATGTACACTTCACACTCCACACACACCATCCCAGCCAGCACGGTGGCAGCAAGACGCGCAGCCCCATGATTCACCGATGCCGAGCTGGAGACCCTCCTGAGCACCGTGGAGGAGAGGCAGGCCACTCTATACACCAGCCCGGGAAGGAGGTTGCCAGCCCCTGCCGTTCACCGTGACTGGACACAGGTGGCAGAGATGGTCAGTGCCACCAGCAACACCGTCCGGAACGGCCTGCAGTGCCGGAAGAAACTGCACAAGCTCTCAGGGCGGCAAGGGTGAGTAGGCAGCACTGTGCCCCTGGCACCCCCCCCACCCGGAGGGCAGACGAGCCCCCACCCTGCCCCACATGCCAGCACCCACACCGGCCGCCATGGCCTGGTGCCCTGGCCACTGAGGCCACCAGCCACCCACCCCCTGAGCTGCATGTGTCGGACGGTCACTGCGTTATCTGATCCCCCCCCCCACGACCCCCGCCACCCAGGAGAAGGGCGCCCATTATTACCGGGAGCAGGGGTAAACTGGTGGGGAACACCCAGACCTGCGGCCCCTCACCATGGCAGAGCAGTGGGACCTGGTCGTGGTCAGCGGGCCCAAGGAAAGGAAAGTTACCGGGGTGGAGATCGGCCTCAGGTGAGGAAGTGAGACCCCCTTTAGTTTCGGTTCTCTGTGACACGTGTATCAACCCCCCAACACCACCCTCACCCACACAACACACTCACCCGTAACCCCCACACCACCCCCACACCCTCACCCGCACACCCTCACGCCCACAACACACTCACCCGTAACCCCTACAGCACCCACACACCCTCAGCCGTACACCCTCACACACACAACACACTCACCCGTAACCCCCACACCACCCCCACACCCTCACCCGCACACCCTCACCCCCACAACACACTCACTCGTAACCCCCACACCACCCCCACACCCTCACCCGCACACCCTCACCCACACAACACACTCACCCATAACCCCCACACCACCCCCACACCCTCACCCGCACACCCTCACCCCCACAACACACTCACCCGTAACCCCCACACCACCCCCACACCCTCACCCTCACCCCCTCACCCCCACAACACCCTCCCCCGTAACCCCCACACCACCCCCACACCCTCACCCACACACCCTCACCCCCTCACCCCCACAACACCCTCACCCGTAACCCCCACACCACCCCCCACCCTCACCCGCACACCCTCACCCCCACAACACACTCACCCGTAACCCCCACACCACCCCCACACCCTCACCCGCACACTCTCACCCGCACACTCTCACCCGCACACTCTCACCCGCACACCGTCACCCCCACACCCTCACCCGCACACTCTCACCCGCACACTCTCACCCGCACACTCTCACCCGCACACCGTCACCCCCACACCCTCACCCGCACACTCTCACCCGCACACTCACACCCGCACACCGTCACCCCCACACCCTCACCCGCACACTCTCACCCGCACCCCCTCACCCCCTCACCCCCACAACACCCTCACCCGTAATCCCCACAACACCCCACACCCTCACCCGCACACCCTCACCCCCACAACACCCTCACCCGTAACCCCCACACCACCCCCACACCCTCACCCGTACACCCTCACCTCCACAACACCCTCACCCGTTACCCCCACACCACCCCCACACCCTCACCCGTACACCCTCACCCACACAACACCCTCCCCCGTAACCCCCACACCACCCCCACACCCTCACCCGTACACCCTCACCCCCACAACACCCTCACCCGTTACCCCCACACCACCCCCACACCCTCACCCGTACACCCTCACCCACACAACACCCTCCCCCGTAACCCCCACCCCACCCCCACACCCTCACCCGCACCCCCTCACCCCCACAACACCCTCACCCGTAACCCCCACACCACCCCCACACCCTCACCCCCACAACACCCTCACCCGTACACCCTCACCCACACAACACCCTCCCCCGTAACCCCCACACCACCCCCACACCCTCACCCGTACACCCTCACCCACACAACACCCTCCCCCGTAACCCCCACACCACCCCCACACCCTCACCCGTACACCCTCACCCACACAACACCCTCCCCCGTAACCCCCACACCACCCCCACACTCTCACCCTCACAGCCTCACCCGCACACCGTTACCCCCACACCACGCCCACACCCTCACCCGTACACCCTCACCCACACAACACCCTCCCCCGTAACCCCCACACCACCCCCACACCCTCACCCGTACACCCTCACCCCCACAACACCCTCACCCGTTACCCCCACACCACCCCCACACCCTCACCCGTACACCCTCACCCACACAACACCCTCCCCCGTAACCCCCACACCACCCCCACACTCTCACCCGCACACCCTCACCCACACAACACACTCACCCGTAACCCCCACACCACCCCCACACCCTCACCCGCACACTCTCACCCACACAACACCCTCCCCCGTAACCCCCACACCACCCCCACACTCTCACCCGCACACTCTCACCCGCACACCGTCACCCCCACACCCTCACCCGCACACTCTCACCCGCACACTCTCACCCGCACACTCTCACCCCCACACCGTCACCCCCACACCCTCACCCGCGCACTCTCACCCGCACACTCTCACCCGCACACCCTCACCCCCTCACCCCCACAACACCCTCACCCGTAACCCCCACACCACCCCACACCCTCACCCGCACACCCTCACCCCCACAACACCCTCACCCGTAACCCCCACACCACCCCCACACCCTCACCCGTACACCCTCACCCACACAACACCCTCCCCCGTAACCCCCACACCACCCCCACACCCTAACCCGTACACCCTCACCCACACAACACCCTCCCCCGCAACCCCCACACCACCCCCACACCCTCACCCGTACACCCTCACCCCCACAACACCCTCACCCGTTACCCCCACACCATCCCCACACCCTCACCCGTACACCCTCACCCACACAACACCCTCCCCCGTGACCCCCACACCACCCCAACACCCTCACCCGTACACCCTCACCCACACAACACCCTCCCCCGTAACCCCCACACCTCCCCCACACCCTCACCCGCACCCCCTCACCCCCACAACACCCTCACCCGTAACCCCCACACCACCCCCACACCCTCATCCCCACAACACCCTCACCCGTTCACCCTCACCCACACAACACCCTCCCCCGTAACCCCCACACCACCCCCACACCCTCACCCACACAACACCCTCCCCCGTAACCCCCACACCACCCCCACACTCTCACCCTCACAGCCTCACCCGCACACCGTTACCCCCACACCACGCCCACACCCTCACCCGTACACCCTCACCCACACAACACCCTCCCCCGTAACCCCCACACCACCCCCACACCCTCACCCGTACACCCTCACCCCCACAACACCCTCACCCGTTACCCCCACACCACCCCCACACCCTCACCCGTACACCCTCACCCACACAACACCCTCCCCCGTAACCCCCACACCACCCCCACACTCTCACCCGCACACTCTCACCCGCACACCGTCACCCCCACACCCTCACCCGTACACCCTCACCCACACAACACACTCACCCGTAACCCCCACACCACCCCCACACCCTCACCCGTACACCCTCACCCACACAACACCCTCCCCCGTAACCCCCACACCACCCCCACACCCTCACCCGTACACCCTCGCCCCCACAACACCCTCACCCATAAATCCCACACCACCCCCACACCCTCAACCGCACACTCACCCCCACAACACCCTCCCCCGTAACCCCACGACCCCCACACCCTCACCCGCACACCCTCAACCCCACAACACCCTCACCCGTAACCCCCACACCACCCGTACACCCTCACCCCCACAACACCCTCACCCGTACACCCTCACCTACACAACACCCTCCCCGTAACCCCCACACCACCCCCACACTCTCACCCTCACAGCCTCACCCGCACACCGTTACCCCCACACCACGCCCACACCCTCACCCGCACCCCCTCACCCCCACAACACCCTCACCCGTAACCCCCATACTACCCCCACACCCTCACCCGCACACCCTCACCCCCACAACACCCTCACCCGTAACCCCCACACCACCCCCACACCCTCACCCGCACACCGTCACCCCCACACCCTCACCCCCACACCCTCACCCGCACACTCTCACCCGCACACCGTCACCCCCACCCCCTCACCCCCACCCCCACACCAGCACACTCTCACCCGCACACCGTCACCCACTCCCCCTCACCCCCACACCCTCACCCTCACCCCCACACCCTCACCCCCACACCCTCACCCCCACACCCTCACCTGTACACTCTCACCCGCACACTCTCACCCCCACACCCTCACCCCCACACCCTCACCCCCACACCCTCACCCGCACACTCTCACCCACACACCGTCACCCCCACACTCTCACCCCCACACCCTCACCCGCGCACTCTCACCCGCACACCGCACACTCTCACCCCCACACCCTCACTCGCGCACTCTCACCCGCACACTCTCACCCCCACACCCTCACCCCCACACCCTCACCCGCACACCGCACACTCTCACCCCCACACCCTCACTCGCGCACTCTCACCCGCACACTCTCACCCCCACACCCTCACCCCCACACCCTCACCCGCACACTCTCACCCACACACCGTCACCCCCACATTCTCACCACCACACCCTCACCCGCGCACTCTCACCCGCACACCGCACACTCACCCCCACACCCTCACTTGCGCACTCTCACCCGCACACTGCACCCCCACACCCTCACCCCCACTCTCACCCCCACCCCCTCACCCTCACCCCCTCACCCCCACACCCTCAGCCGCACACTCACCCGCACACCGTCACCCCCATACCCTCACCCGCACACCCTCACCCCCACACCCCCACCCCAACAACACTCTCACCCCCACACTCTCACCCGCACACTCTCTTTTTAAAAAATATATATATTTATTTGAGTTTTTAACACAATTTTTCTCCCTTACAAACAATAACCCCCCCACCCACCCCCATAACGAAAAAAATGAAACGAGAATCCGCGCGGAGCAAGATATATACATGGCAAAATAGTATATGTACATAGCTTTGTACACTGGCTCTCTCCCGTACGTGCCAGTTTCCCCAACCCTTCATGCTATCTCTTGCTCATCCACCCCCCCAAGCAATCCCCCATTCCCCCCACCCCCCCAGGTTGCTGCTGCTGCTGACCGACGTTCCTCTAACGCTCCGCGAGATAGTCTAGGAATGGTTGCCACTGCCTGTAGAACCCCTGTGCAGACCCTCTCAAGGCAAACTTAATCCTCTCCAACTTTATGAACCCAGCCATATCATTTATCCAGGACTCCACGCTGGGGGGCTTCGCCTCCTTCCACAATAGCAAGATCCTTCGCCGGGCTACTAGGGACGCAAAGGCCAGAATGTCGGCCTCTTTCGCCTCCTGCACTCCCGGTTCGTCCGCTACTCCAAATATTGCTAGCCCCCAGCTTGGCTTGACCCAAACTTTCACCACCTGAGATATTGCTCCCGCCACTCCTCTCCAGAACCCCTCCAGTGCCGGGCATGACCAAAATATATGGACATGGTTCGCCGGGCTCCCTGAGCACCTTCCACATCTGTCCTCTACCCCAAAGAACCTGCTCAACCTCGCCCCCGTCAAGTGAGCTCTGTGAACCACCTTAAATTGTATCAGGCTGAGCCTGGCACACGAGGAGGAGGAATTAACCCTACCTAGGGCATCAACCCACAGACCTTCCTCGATCTCCTCCCCCAGCTCCTCCTCCCTTTTACCCTTCAACTCTTCTACCAGCGCTTCCCCCTCTTCTTTCATCTCCTGGTGTATCGCCGACACCTTGCCCTCCACGGCCCATGCACCCGAGATCACCCTGTCTTGAATTTCTTGTGCCGGAAGCAACGGGAATTCCCTCACCTGTCTCCTCACAAAAGCCCTCACCTGCATATATCTAAAGGCATTTCCCGGGGGTAACTCAAACTTCTCCTCCAGTGCCCCTAAGCTCGCAAATGTCCCGTCAATGAACAGGTCCCCCATTCTTCTAATCCCCGCCCGATGCCAGCTCTGGAACCCCCCGTCCACCTTCCCCGGAACAAACCGGTGGTTACCTCTGATCGGGGACCTTACCGATGCTCCCATTGCGCCCCGATGCCGTCTCCACTGGCCCACCACCAGGCTCGTGATGTACCTTGTCGGCGCGAGCGGCAGCGGTGCCGTCACCAATGCCCTCAGGCTCGTTCCTTTACAGGACGCCATCTCCATCCGCTTCCATGCCACCCCCTCTCCCTCCATCACCCACTTGCGGATCATCGCCACATTTGCTGCCCAGTAGTAGCTCCCTAGGTTTGGCAGCGCCAACCCTCCTCGGTCCCTACTGCGTTCCAGGAACCCTCTCCTTACTCTCGGGGTCTTATTCGCCCACACAAACCCCATAATACTCCTACCTACTCTCTTAACAAAGGCCTTGGTGATCACGATGGGAAGGCACTGAAACACAAACAGAAACCTCGGGAGGACCACCATTTTGACCGACTGCACTCTACCCGCCAGCGAGAGCGGTAACATGTCCCATCTTTTGAAGTCCCCCTCCATTTGCTCCACCAATCTCGTCAGGTTCAGTTTATGTACGGCCCCCCAACTCCTGGCTATCTGGATCCCCAGATACCGAAAGTCCCCTCCGCCCTCCTCAGCGGTAGGTCCCCTATCCCTCTTTCCTGGTCTCCTGCCTGTAATACGAAGAGCTCACTCTTCCCTACATTGAGCTTATAGCCCGAAAACTCCCCAAACTCCCTTAGAGTCTGCATGACCTCCACCATCCCCTCCATTGGGTCCGCCACGTACAGCAACAGGTAATCCGCATATAGCGACACCCGATGCTCTTCTCCCCCTCGGACCACCCCCCTCCATTTATTAGACTCCCTGAATGACATGGCCAATGGTTCGATCGCCAATGCGAACAACAGGGGGGACAGGGGCCTCGGTACAGTCGAAAGTACTCCGACCTCCGCCGGTTCGTCACTACACTCGCCACCAGGGCTCTGTAAAGGAGCTTAACCCAACTAATAAACCCTCCCCCGAACCCAAACCTACGCAGCGCCTCCCAGAGGTACTCCCACTCTACTCGGTCAAAGGCCTTCTCCGCGTCCATAGCTGCCACTATCTCCACCTCACCCTCGTCCGATGGCATCATTATCACGTTTAAGAGCCGCCGCACATTGGTGTTTAGTTGCCTGCCTTTTACAAATCCCGTCTGGTCTTCATGGATCACCCCTGGACACAGTCCTCGATCCTCGTGGCCAGCACTTTTGCCAGCAACTTTGCACCCACATTGAGGAGCGAGATCGGCCTGTACGATCCACATTGCAGTGGGTCCTTGTCCCGCTTTAGGATCAAAGAAATTGTCGCTTCCGACATTGTAGGGGGCAGGGTCCCCTCCTCTCTTGCCTCGTTAAAGGTCCTCACTAGTAACGGGGCCAACAGGTCTACATACGTCCTGTAGAACTCCACCGGGAACCCATCTGGTCCCGGGGCCTTCCCCGCCTGCATACTCCCCAAACCCTTGCTCAGCTCCTCCAGCCCAATTGGTGCCCCCAAGCCCGCCACCTCCTGCTCTTCCACCCTCGGGAATCTCAGTTGGTCTAGGAATCGTCTCATCCCCTCTTCCCCCGCTGGGGGCTGGGATCTGTACAGCTCTTCATAGAAGGCCTTAAATACCTTGTTTATTTTCGTCGCACTCCGAACCGTGGCTCCCCTTCCATCTTTGACTCCCCCTATTTCCCTCGCTGCAAATCCTCTTACGGAGCTGGTGTGCCAGCATCCGACTAAACTTTTCCCCATACTCGTAGATCGCCCCCTGCGCTTTCCTCCACTGTGCCTCCGCCTTCCCTGTGGTCAACAGGTCAAACTCCGTCTGGAGCCGTCGTCTTTCCCCAAGTAATCTTTCCTCCGGGGCCTCTGCGTATCTCCTGTCCACTCTCAAAATCTCCCCCACTAACCTCTCCCTTTCCATGCCCTCTGTCTTCTCCCTATGAGCCCGAATGGAGATTAGCTCTCCCCTGATCACCGCCTTCAACGCCTCCCATACCACCCCCACCCGCACCTCCCTGTTGTCATTGGCCTCCAAGTACCTTTCGATACACCCCCTCACCTTCCCACACACCACCTCGTCCGCCAGCAGTCCCACATCCAGCCGCCACAACGGGCGTTGGTCCCTCTCCTCTCCCAGCTCCAGTTCCACCCAGTGCGGGGCATGGTCCGAAACGGCTATGGCCGAATACTCCGTCCCCTCCACCCTCGGGATGAGCGCCCTGTCCAGAACAAAAAAATCTATCCGGGAGTAGGCTCTGTGTACATGGGAGTAGAAAGAAAATTCCCTGGCCTGCGGCCTTGCAAACCGCCATGGGTCCACTCCCCCCATCTGATCCATAAACCCCCTGAGCACCTTGGCCGCCGCCGGCCTCTTTCCAGTCCTTGATTTGGAGCGGTCCAGTGCTGGGTCCAGCACCGTATTGAAGTCCCCTCCCATTATCAGGCCTCCTATCTCCAGGTCCGGAATGCACCCCAACATGCGCTTCATGAATCCTGCATCATCCCAGTTCGGGGCGTATACGTTTACCAACACCACCCACGTCCCTTGCAGCCTACCGCTCACCATTACATATCACCCTCCATTGTCCGCTACAATAGTCTTGGCCTCAAATGACACCCGCTTTCCCACCAATATTGCCACCCCTCTATTCTTCGCGTCCAGTCCCGAGTGGAATACCTGTCCTACCCATCCCTTTCTTAGCCTGACCTGGTCCGCCACCTTCAGGTGTGTCTCTTGGAGCATGGCCACGTCCGCCTTCAGTCCCTTTAAGTGCGCGAACACACAAGCCCTCTTCACCGGCCCATTCAGGCCCCTCACATTCCACGTTATCAGCCGGATTGGAGGGGCTCTCACCACCCCCCCCCCCCCCAACGCCCCGCCGACTAGCCATCTCCTTTTCTGGGCCAGTCCCGTGTCCACGCCTCCCTCACCCTCCAGTCCCCCACCTCTTCTGTGTCCCATTCCCTTTCGGCCAGTGCAGCAGCAACCCTTTTTTCCCCCCTTCCCCTCCCCCCCGCTAGACCCCTGTCTAGCTTTTTTGCTCCCCCCATGTCACTCCCGTAAGTCAGCTGACGCCTGCTGACCCTGGCTTCCCCCGCCGTCCCATTGACCTCCCCGCGTGGGAGTCTCCCAATCCATATGCATTCCTTTGTTCCCCTTCCCGCCTTTCTTCCCGCGCACGGGAAAACACCCTGTGCTTTCCAAAGCCCGCTCCGCCCCCTCTGGCGCAGCTCCTGTCGCGGCCTTGTCTCTCTCCCCCAGCCCATGTAACATTTCCTGCGCGTGATTGACCCCCTATATACAACAACCATCACACATCAAACCTCAAATATCCCCACCACCCTCACAAACCCTCAGTTAGAGTCTGTAGCGCACAAAGACTCCCGAGAGACGAATAGAGGTGAAGTCGATGAGGCTTTATTAAGCGTGACTCGTTCCCCGCAGTTCAGCAACAGACTGGAGCTGCGGGGAGAATTCCTGGTTCTTATACTCCGCCTTCAGGGCGGAGCTAGAGATCAACAGCCAACCAGGACCCGGGATCTGTCAGCCAATGACATCACGGCTTCACAGTCCCACATGACCCCTAATGCATACTACCACATTCACCCCTTGTTAAAAATGAACCCGGCGGGGTGGTGCTTCGCATGGTGGTAGGGGTTTACAAGGCTGGTCCTGGGAGGAAACATTTTTTTGCATGTCATTACAGTGCCCTACACTGGGCTATGTACATAGCGACTCTTTTTCTAAAAGTCTTTGGCGGATTTGGGGAGAGTTCATAGTTCGTTGCGAGTTGGTAGCATGCGTAGATCTGGTTCACTGGGCGAACATAGATGCTTTTTAGTGCTGCGAACGCCGTCTGGAAATCCTCTGCGTCTTCGATGAGAGGGAAAATTTCCGGGCTTACCCTCGAGTGCAGGACCTGTAGTTTCTGGTCTTCTGTGACCCGGCCGGGGGCCGTTCTGAGGTAGGCCTCGAAACAAGTCTGCCAGTGTTTAAAAACTGCTGCTGAGTTCACTGCGTGGGGGCTGATCCTCAGGCATTCCGGGACGATCCTGAGCTCCATTGTCCTTTAAGCACGCTTAATAAATTGTAGCGCACAAAGACTCACGAGAGACGAATAGAGATGAAGTCGATGAGGCTTTATTAAGCGTGACTCGTTCCCCGCAGTTCAGCAACAGACTGGAGCTGCGGGGAGAATTCCTGGCTCTTATACTCCGCCTTCAGGGCGGAGCTAGAGATCAACAGCCAACCAGGACCTGGGATCTGTCAGCCAATTACATCACGGCTTCACAGTCCCACATGACCCCTAATGCATACTACCACAGAGTCCAACTTTTCGGTTTGTACAAAGGTCCACGCCTCTTCAGGCGTTTTGAAGTAATAGTGTTGGCCCTTGTATGTGACCCACAGTCGCGCTGGCTGCAGCATTCCGAATTTCACTTCTTTCCGGTGCAACACCGCTTTGGCCCGGTTGAAACTCGCTCTCCGCTTTGCAACCTCCGTGCTCCAGTCCGGGTATATTCTGATCTCTGCATTGTCCCACTTACTGCTCCGCTCCTTCTTGGCCCATCTCAGGACCCACTCTCTGTCCATGAACCGGTGAAATCTCACCACCATCGCCCTTGGCGGCTCATTTGCCTGGGGCTTCTTCGCCAGCACCCGATGTGCCCCGTCCAACTCCAGCGGCCTCGAAGGGGCCTCCTTGCCCATCATCGCCCCGAGCATCGTGCTCGCGTATGCCCCGGCATCAGCCCCCTCCACTCCCTCAGGGAGACCCAGGATTCGCAGATTCTTTCTCCTCGACCTGTTCTCCAGGTCTTCGAGTCTTCCCGCCCACCTCGTGTGCAGCGCCTTGTTCTGCTCCACTCTCGCCACCAGGCCCGAGATCTCGTCCTCGTTCTGACCAACTCTTTTTTGTACCTCCTGGATCTGAACCTCGTGGGCCTTCTGGGTGATCCCTAGTCCTTCGATTGCCGAAAGCATAGGCGCCAGCATTTCCTTACGCATCTCCTCGCGCTGATCCTCGAAGCAGTGCCTAATAAACTCCTGCAGCTCCACTTTGTCTCTGGCCGCCGCCATTCTATCTTTCTTCCCCGGTCCTTCCCGCTGCTCCAGCTCCTGCAGCTCACCTTTGTCTCTGGCCGCCGCCATTTTGTCTTTTTTCCCCGGTTTTTCCCGTTGCTCCAATGCCACTTTTGTGGCCGTTGCGCTTCGAGTCCGTTTCATAAAAGTTGGAGGGGGACCTCCCTCTTACCGTCCCCACGGGTTAGTATCAAAAAAAGTTCCGTTGGGGCTCTTCTAGCGAGCCCGAAAGTCCGTGGTAGCGGGAGCTGCCGAATCGTGCGGCTCAGCTCCACATTGCCGCACCCGGAAG
The DNA here is from genome assembly GCF_047496885.1 of Scyliorhinus torazame. NCBI lineage: Eukaryota > Metazoa > Chordata > Chondrichthyes > Carcharhiniformes > Scyliorhinidae > Scyliorhinus > Scyliorhinus torazame. The sequence goes on from NC_092722.1 coordinate 85,135,917, forward strand.
TCTCACCCGCACACTCTCACCCGCACACTCTCACCCGCACACTCTCACCCCCACACCCCCACACCCTCACCCGCACAACCTCACCCTCGCACCCTCACCCCCACACCCTCACCCGCACACTCTCACCCGCACACTCTCACCCGCACACTCTCACCCGCACACTCCCACCCCCACACCCTCACCCCCACACCCTCACCGCCACACCCTCACCCCCACACCCTCACACCCTCACCCACTCACCCCCGCACCCTCACCCACACACCCTCACCCCCACACCCTCACCCCCACACCCTCACCCCCACACCCTCACACCCTCACCCACTCACCCCCGCACCCTCACCCACACACCCTCACCCCCACACCCTCAGCCGCACACTCTCACCCGCACACTCTCACCTGCACACCGTCTCCCCCACACCCTCAACCGCACACCGTCACCCCCACACCCTCACCCCCACAACACCCTCACCCCCACACCCTCACCCCCACACCCTCAGCCGCACACTCTCACCCGCACACCGTCACCCCCACACTCTCACCCCCACACCCTGACCCGCACAACATCACCCCCATACCCTCACCCCCACACCCTCACCTGCACACTCTCACCCGCACCCCCTCACCCCCACACTCTCACCCCCAGCCCCTCACCCCCACACCCTCACCCCCACACCCTCACCCGCACCCCCTCACCCCCACACTCTCACCCGCACACTCTCACCCGCACACCGTCACCCCCACACCTTCACCCGCACACCCTCACCCGCACACCCTCACCCTCACCCCCTCACTCCCATACTCTCACCCACACACTCTCACCCGCACACCATCGCCCCACACCCTCACCCGCACACCGTCACCCCCAAACCCTCACCCGCACACCGTCACCCCCACACCCTCACCCCCACACCCTCACCCGCACACCGTCACCCCCACACCCTCACCCCCACAGCCTCACCCGCACACTCTCACCTGCACACCGTCACCCCCACACCCTCACCCGCACACCGTCACCCCCACACCCTCACCCCCACACCCTCACCCCCCACACCCTCGCCCCCACATCCTCACCTGCACACTGTCACCCCCAAACTCTCACCCGCACACCGTCACCCCCACACCCTCACCCCCACACCCTCGCCCGCACACCGTCACCCCCACACCCTCACCCCCACAGCCTCACCCGCACACTCTCACCCCCACACCCTCACCCCCACACCCTCACCCCCACACCCTCAGCCGCACACTCTCACCCGCACACCGTCAACCCCACACTCTCACCCCCACACTCCCACCCCCACACCCTCACCCCCACACCGTCACCCACACACCCTCAGCCGCACACAGTCACCCGCACACTGTCACCCCCACCCCCTCAACCGCACAACCTCACCCGCACACTCTCACCCACACCCCCTCACCCCCACGCTCTCACCCCCAGCCCCTCACCCCCACACCCTCACCCCCACACCCTCACCCGCACACCCTCACCCGCACACTCTCACCCGCACACTCTCACCAGCACACCATCACCCCCACACTCTCACCCGCACACCCTCACCCCCATACTCTCACCCGCACACTCTCACCCGCACGCCGTCACCCCCACACTCTCACCCGCACACCCTCACCCGCACACCCTCACCCGCACACTCTCACCCGCACACTCTCACCAGCATACCATCACCCCCACACCCTCACCCCCACAACACCCTCACCCCCACACCCTCACCCCCACACCCTCAGCCGCACACTCTCACCCGCACACCGTCACCCCCACACTCTCACCCCCACACCCTCACCCGCACAATGTCACCCCCATACCCTCACCCCCACACCCTCACCCGCACACTCTCACCCGCACCCCCTCACCCCCACACTCTCACCCCCAGCCCCTCACCCCCACACCCTCACCCCCACACCCTCACCCGCACCCCCTCACCCCCACACACTCACCCGCACACTCTCACCCGCACACCGTCACCCCCACACCCTCACCCGCACACCCTCACCCGCACACCCTCACCCTCACCCCCTCACTCCCATACTCTCACCCGCACACTCTCACCCGCACACCATCGCCCCCACACCCTCACCCGCACACCGTCACCCCCAAACCCTCACCCGCACACCGTCACCCCCACACCCTCACCCCCACACCCTCACCCGCACACCGTCACCCCCACACCCTCACCCCCACAGCCTCACCCGCACACTCTCACCTGCACACCGTCACCCCCACACCCTCACCCGCACACCGTCACCCCCACACCCTCACCCCCACACCCTCACCCCCCACACCCTCGCCCCACATCCTCACCTGCACACTGTCACCCCCAAACTCTCACCCGCACACCGTCACCCCCACACCCTCACCCCCACACCCTCGCCCGCACACCGTCACCCCCACACCCTCACCCCCACAGCCTCACCCGCACACTCTCACCCCAACACCCTCACCACCACACCCTCACCCCCACACCCTCACCCCCACACCCTCAGCCGCACACTCTCACCCGCACACCGTCAACCCCACACTCTCACCCCCACACTCCCACCCCCACACCCTCACCCCCACACCGTCACCCACACACCCTCAGCCGCACACAGTCACCCGCACACTGTCACCCCCACCCCCTCACCCGCACAACCTCACCCGCACACTCTCACCCACACCCCCTCACCCCCACGCTCTCACCCCCAGCCCCTCACCCCCACACCCTCACCCCCACACCCTCACCCGCACACCCTCACCCGCACACTCTCACCCGCACACTCTCACCAGCACACCATTACCAGCACACCATCACCCCCACACTCTCACCCGCACACCCTCACCCCCATACTCTCACCCGCACACTCTCACCCGCACGCCGTCACCCCCACACTCTCACCCGCACACCCTCACCCGCACACCCTCACCCGCACACTCTCACCCGCACACTCTCACCAGCACACCATCACCCCCACACTCTCACCCGCACACCCTCACCCCCATACTCTCACCCGCACACTCTCACCAGCACACCATCACCCCCACACTCTCACCCGCACACCCTCACCCCCATACTCTCACCCGCACACTCTCACCCGCACACCGTCACCCCCACACCCTCACCCGCACACCCTCACCCCCAAACTCTCACCCACACACCATCGCCCCCACACCCTCACCCGCACACCGTCACCCCCACACCCTCACCCCCACACCCTCGCCCCCACACCCTCACCAGCACACCATCGCCCCCACACCCTCACCCGCACACCGTCACCCCCACACCCTCACCCCACACCCCCTCCCCCACATCCTCACCTGCACACTGTCACCCCCACACCCTCACCCGCACACCGTCACCCCCACACCCTCACCCCCACACCCCCACCCTCACCCCCTCACCCCCACACCCTCACCCCCACACCCTCACCCTCACACCCTCACCCCCACACCCTCACCCCCACACCCTCACCCGCACACCGTCACCCCCACACCCTCACCCCCACACACTCAGCCGCACACACTCACCCCCACACCGTCACCCCCACACTCTCACCCGCACACCGTCACCCCCACACTCTCACCCCCACAACACTCTCACCCCCACACTCTCACCCCCACACCCTCACCCGCACACCCTCACCCGCACACTCTCACACGCACACCGTCACCCCCACACCCTCACCCGCACACCCTCACCCGCACACTCTCACCCGCACACCGTTACCCCCACACCCTCACCCCCACCCGCACACTCTCACCCGCACACCGTTACCCCATCCCCTCACCCCCACACCCTCACCCGCACCCCCTCACCCCCACACCCTCACCCCCACACCCTCACCCTCACACTCTCACCCCCACACCCTCACCCCACTCTCACCCGCACACTCTCACCCCCACCCCCACACCCTCACCCGCACACTCTCACCCGCACCCCCTCACCCCCACACTTCCACCCCACACCCTCAGCCGCACACTCTCACCCGCACACCGTCACCCCCACACTCTCACCCCCACACCCTCACCCGCACAATGTCACCCCCATACCCTCACCCCCACACCCTCACCCGCACACTCTCACCCGCACCCCCTCACCCCCACACTCTCACCCCCAGCCCCTCACCCCCACACCCTCACCCCCACACCCTCACCCGCACCCCCTCACCCCCACACTCTCACCCGCACACTCTCACCCGCACACCGTCACCCCCACACCCTCACCCGCACACCCTCACCCGCACACCCTCACCCTCACCCCCTCACTCCCATACTCTCACCCGCACACTCTCACCCGCACACCATCGCCCCCACACCCTCACCCGCACACCGTCACCCCCAAACCCTCACCCGCACACCGTCACCCCCACACCCTCACCCCCACACCCTCACCCGCACACCGTCACCCCCACACCCTCACCCCCACAGCCTCACCCGCACACTCTCACCTGCACACCGTCACCCCCACACCCTCACCCGCACACCGTCACCCCCACACCCTCACCCCCACACCCTCACCCCCCACACCCTCGCCCCACATCCTCACCTGCACACTGTCACCCCCAAACTCTCACCCGCACACCGTCACCCCCACACCCTCACCCCCACACCCTCGCCCGCACACCGTCACCCCCACACCCTCACCCCCACAGCCTCACCCGCACACTCTCACCCCAACACCCTCACCACCACACCCTCACCCCCACACCCTCACCCCCACACCCTCAGCCGCACACTCTCACCCGCACACCGTCAACCCCACACTCTCACCCCCACACTCCCACCCCCACACCCTCACCCCCACACCGTCACCCACACACCCTCAGCCGCACACAGTCACCCGCACACTGTCACCCCCACCCCCTCACCCGCACAACCTCACCCGCACACTCTCACCCACACCCCCTCACCCCCACGCTCTCACCCCCAGCCCCTCACCCCCACACCCTCACCCCCACACCCTCACCCGCACACCCTCACCCGCACACTCTCACCCGCACACTCTCACCAGCACACCATCACCAGCACACCATCACCCCCACACTCTCACCCGCACACCCTCACCCCCATACTCTCACCCGCACACTCTCACCCGCACGCCGTCACCCCCACACTCTCACCCGCACACCCTCACCCGCACACCCTCACCCGCACACTCTCACCCGCACACTCTCACCAGCACACCATCACCCCCACACTCTCACCCGCACACCCTCACCCCCATACTCTCACCCGCACACTCTCACCAGCACACCATCACCCCCACACTCTCACCCGCACACCCTCACCCCCATACTCTCACCCGCACACTCTCACCCGCACACCGTCACCCCCACACCCTCACCCGCACACCCTCACCCCCAAACTCTCACCCACACACCATCGCCCCCACACCCTCACCCGCACACCGTCACCCCCACACCCTCACCCCCACACCCTCGCCCCCACACCCTCACCAGCACACCATCGCCCCCACACCCTCACCCGCACACCGTCACCCCCACACCCTCACCCCACACCCCCTCCCCCACATCCTCACCTGCACACTGTCACCCCCACACCCTCACCCGCACACCGTCACCCCCACACCCTCACCCCCACACCCCCACCCTCACCCCCTCACCCCCACACCCTCACCCCCACACCCTCACCCTCACACCCTCACCCCCACACCCTCACCCCCACACCCTCACCCGCACACCGTCACCCCCACACCCTCACCCCCACACACTCAGCCGCACACACTCACCCCCACACCGTCACCCCCACACTCTCACCCGCACACCGTCACCCCCACACTCTCACCCCCACAACACTCTCACCCCCACACTCTCACCCCCACACCCTCACCCGCACACCCTCACCCGCACACTCTCACACGCACACCGTCACCCCCACACCCTCACCCGCACACCCTCACCCGCACACTCTCACCCCCACACCGTTACCCCCACACCCTCACCCCCACCCGCACACTCTCACCCGCACACCGTTACCCCATCCCCTCACCCCCACACCCTCACCCGCACCCCCTCACCCCCACACCCTCACCCCCACACCCTCACCCTCACACTCTCACCCCCACACCCTCACCCCCACTCTCACCCGCACACTCTCACCCCCACCCCCACACCCTCACCCGCACACTCTCACCCGCACCCCCTCACCCCCACACTTCCACCCCACACCCTCACCCGCACACTCTCACCCACACACCGTCACCCACACCCCCACACCCCCACACCCTCACCCGCCCCCCCTCACCCCCACACCCCCATACTCTCACCCGCACACCATCACCCCCACACCCTCACCCGCATACCCTCACCCCCACACTCACCCGCACACCGTCACCCCCACATCCTCACCCGCACACTGTCACCCCCACAGCACCCTTACTCCTCCCCCCATGGTCTAATCATGCACCTTGTCTTGTGCCTTTCAGAAGCTGTTGGTGATGGGTGGGTGGTACTGGTGTTCCCCGCCCCCGCCACTGCTAGTGTCACCGCCCGCAGTGTGCCACTGTGTGCTGCAATGACGACGCCGACACGGAGGGGACCCATATGCCTGAGTCCCAGGAGACTCCGCAGCAAGGTTGGAGGATGACACTGACTTTCCATCACAGCTGTCTCCTACATGGCAGCCCGGTAGCACAGTGGTGAGCACAGTTGCTTCACAGCTCCAGGTCCCAGGCTCGATTCCCGGCTTGGGTCACTGTCTGCTTAGAGTCTGCACGTTCTGCCCGTGTCTGAGTGGGTTTCCTCTGGGTTGCTCCGGGGACCTCTCACAGTCCAACGATGTGCAGGTTAGGTGGATTGGCCATGCTAAATTGCCCCTTAGTGACCAAAATGGCTAGGTGGGGTTACTGGGTTACGGGGACAGGGTGGAGGCGTGGCTTAAGTCGGATCTCTTTCCAAGGGCTGGTGCAGACCCGATGGGTTGAAAGGCCTCCTTCTGCACTGTAATTTCTATGATTCTACATCCTCCACCATCCCAGAGATTGGCACTTTAGTGAAAGGCTCCTAGGACACTATCTGATGCGCACCACACAGCTGCTCCGGTAAAACAGCTGGAAGTAGGGAAAGCTGAGGGGCCGGCCGGTCGGAGAGTGGGCCGACCCCAGGGACTAGCTGCCGTCCAGACGGGTTTTGGGCTTCTGGAACGGACAGTCCCATCGATTGTGGTGATGAAGCTGCAGAGCCTGGGACTACAAGAGGGGATGACAGCGGGCATCCAGCACACCTGCAGATGCAGGTGGAGGAGTCCATCCACGTGCAGGAGCAGGAAGTGGTGCCGGCCATGCGTGCCACCCAGGCCAACACCACATGGGTGGCATCCGGGGTGGAAGTATTGGGAGTGACGGTTTCGGCGATGGATCAGCATGTCTAAGGCCTGTGGCATTCTGTGCAGGCGGGGGCCGAGGTCCAGGACGGGGCTGCCCTCCCACAGCCAGCCATGTTCCAGAGCCACCTGGACATTACAGCGGCGCTCCTCAGCATGGCCCAGTCACAGCAGGCCTTGGCTGGGAACATCGGCGCCATTGCCTAGGCGTGGCCGACGTAGCACAGACGCAGAGAGTGGCCCAGTCCCAGAGGAGATGGCGCAGCCACTGGCTTGTGTGGCACAGACCCAAAGGTGGTGGCACAGTTGCAACATAATGTGGCGCAGTCCCAGACATAGGTGGTCCACTCCCTGTGCTCCATGGCCATGAGCGTGCAGATTCTGGCTGAGACGAGTGTGGGCCTTCAGGACTGGCAGCACCAGATGGCGGGGAGCCTCAGGGGATAGCTCTGCTCGCGTTCCATCCCATGGAGTAGCCTGGGGGCCATCGGGCACCTCGAGGGAGGAGGAGGTGATGGGGCCCGTGCCGGTGATTCCCGCAGGGGAGGTGGCGGAACACCGCAGCACCTCGGACTCCTCACTCCGGTTCCTGGCACCTCTGCTGGGCAACAGGCAGAACAGGGCAGCACCATGCCACCTGAGACATCCGAGCAGCAGCCGGGCCCATCCAGGTCCGATCACCCCAGGAGGCGCCGGTCAACGGGAACCCTTGTCGCAGGGCAGGAGTCAAAGCAGGCTGCCTCCAATACTGCTGTACCATCTGGAGACCACCTAGACCTAGCATTAGGGCCCGTATGGCCAGAAAGTTAGACACCAGTTAAGTTGGCACGGGTGTGTTTTGTTACCTGTGTGGTAGGTAACATGTGCTACTCAATCCTTGGTTAATGATGAGGTCTTCTGAATCTCGATGAAGAAGACTCAAACTCGTCCAGTAGTAACAAAAGGTTTATTGAGTAACTATAACAATAATTGCATGAGTTCTTTACTTTAACTTTGATACTAGTGATAAGGTTAACAAGATCTAACTACGGTAACTATACGTAACTCCACTAGCCATCTGAACTAGTCTGCTATTGCCCTGGTCACAGTGCACTCAAGAGAGAGCGAGAGACCCAATTTGATTGCCTTTTATACCCCTGTTGGTCCGGCCCTCTAGTGGTCATGTGGTGCTACTGATTACACATTAACCCCTTGTGTACATGCACATATGGAGATCATACATCCCCCTTTTTTTTGTGTTACATATTTTCTGTATGATGTAAAGAAAATTGAACAAATATAATGGATGTAGTTTGCAAATGCATTACATAAAATCAATGAGTTAATCCGTCAAATGTTAATACATTTAGCCTCTTAGGTTTTTTCGCTTGCGTGAAATAGGTGGACAAATGTTGTTATGTACAAGTTGTGATGATCTTGATGATTATACAAAGCCAATTAATATTTATGAGTCCAATCTTAATCAAAAAAAACATTTGTGAGTCCATACTTTATGAGTTTGTTCGGTCGAGTTGCGTTCTTCTTCTGCTGTTGAAGTGGTGATGTTGATGTTGTTATTTCTTTGTGAATGTCGTCAGTGTTCCTGTGTTTACGTAACCAAGAATTAATCAATGAGGTATTTGAATGGTCGAATCACTTTGTTGTCTGATTTATGCTTTTTTTTTCTATGCTTGCGGTAGCGATTCTGTGTTACACCTTTGTTGTCTGACCTGGACTTTTTCCTGTGTTTGTAGTATTGATTCTGTATGTCATCTTTCTTGAAAGCTGGTTTGCTTGTTTGTTGTGGAGCAAATGTTAATTTGTGAGATTTGTTGCCATGCCATGGCATGTTTGTACTCTTGCCAATGTTTTGCAGTGTGCTGTGGCATTGTCCTTAGAACATAGAACATTACAGTGCAGTACAGGCCCTTCGGCCCTCGATGTTGCGCCGACCTGTGAAACCACTCTAAAGCCCATCTACACTATTCCCTTATCATCCATATGTCTATCCAATGACCATTTGAATGCCCTTAGTGTTGGCGAGTCCACTACTGTTGCAGCAGGGCATTCCACGCCCTTACTACTTCATGTGCAGAGTTGTACCATGTTGTACAGGTTGTTGTTTCATTGTTGTCATTTCTGTCTTGGTTGTTTTCATTGTTGTTGCCATTCTTTTCGTTGTTTTTGTCGTGCTTATTGTTTCTATTTTTGTTGCCTTCGCTGTTCTTGTTGTTTTTCTTGTCGTGCTTATTGTTTCTGTTATGCTTCTTGTTGTTTTTGTTGTTCTTGTTGCGCTGCATGTTGTTTTTGTTGTTGCTGTTGTTGTTCTTGTTTCTGCTGTGCTTCTTGCGGTTTTTGTTGTTCTTGTTGCGCTCAATGAGTGTTCCGTGTGGATGATTTGAGTCATTGTCACAGTTATTGGTCTCAGTGTCCTTTGTGGTATCTGTTACATTGAGCATTTCTTCCTGAGAATTGTGAGAATGATCTGATGTTGCATTGATGTTGGTGACATCAGTCATTTGTGGTGGATTCTTTGCTTCCTTGGTACTCCTCTTCTAGAGTCATTTCTGGTTCACTTGAATCATCATTGATTTGTTTGGGCTCCTCTTCTGGAGTTATTTCTGGTTCATTTGAATCACTTTTGGTTTCTTGGTGCTCCTCTTCTGGAGTCAAATTCTTCACAATTTCATTCTCTTGTGGGTCTTGGTGCTCCTTTTCTGGAGTCATTCTGTGCTCTCTGTGTGGCTTCGTCTTTTTCTTGGGTATTGCTGTCATCCAATGTATCGACGATCTGCCATGGCATCATGGTATTGGATTTATCTACCATGAGAAGAGTCGTGTTGAGCTTTTCAACCGTGTTGCTGATGCAATGATTATCAATTCTGAATAACTCATCCATGTCTGAGCAGTAGTCTTCAATGAACAAATCATCTTCTTGGCTTTCGGATTTGTCATTGTGCTCTTCACTTTGGGTGGTGCAGACTGCTTGCTCCAGGGTGTTGTGAAAGTTATTTTCAACTGCTGGTGTAAGTTCGGACATTGTTCTGTCTTTTGAGGCAAGAAAATTAGGTTTTGCAGCTTTAAATTTCTTTTTAAAATTTTTGTGCATTTCCTTTAAGTGGGTGTGGTCCGGGTCTTCTGACGCCATGCCACTCGTGACGTCATGCGTAGGGCTCGATTGCACATGTGCAATCCGAGTTTCCTGTACTGTGCGCTCTTTTCGCAACTATGCATGCGCGGCTTCTCGCGCATGCGCAGAACACTGTTTCACCGGTTTGCGTCTTTTAGGGTAGTGCGCATGTGCGGCCTGGCCAGACTGGACATGCGGAAGATGGCTGCCGCTCAGAACTTCCGTCTTCTTCTGTTTCAACCCTGCCTCTGCCTCGTGGTGAGTATTCGCGCCATTTTTACCGATTTTATTTTCAAGATACTGATTCTGTGTTTGTAAAGACTCAAAGTATTGATTTTGTTATTATTTATAAGCAAGGCATTTTTGTATAGCAGTTTCTAGAGTTAGATACTTATCTTGTGAAAGTTCTTTCTTCAAATTTTTGTCAGATAGTCCTGAAATTAATTGATCCATTATCATAGTGTCTCTGAAATCAGCATAATCACAGCCTTGTGATATTAACTTAAGATTTGTAATAAAATCAGTGATGGGCCTTCCGTTTCTCTGGCATTTATGACAAGAGTTAAATCTTTCCAGCATCTCACCAGACTGACTCTTACAGTGTTCATCAAATTTTTTGAGTATTACATCTAATTTGGTGTTGTCTTCACCTTCTATGTAATTAAAGCAATTATAGATTTCTCTAGCTTCATGCCCTCCTATTGAGAGTAGTAGTGCTATTTTCATTGCGTCAGAGACTGTGCTTAAATCATTAGCAGCGATAAATATTTGGAATATCTGTTCAAATCTTTTCCGGTCATAACTTAAATTACCGGTTGTTTCCAGCTGCCCTAGAGGTCCAATGAGTCCCATAGTTAGTCGTCGAGGATCCATTTGCTGCGAAGTCTTCCACAGTCGAATATCCGGTCTGAATTTTCTTCTCTTTTTCTCTAACCTAATCTAACTAGTTCTGTTATAGCCAACACGCCTGGTACCATGTTTTGTTACCTGTGTGGCAGGTAACATGTGCTACTCAAACCTTGGTTAGTGATGAGACCCAATGTGGTTTCTTTTATACCCCTGTTGGTCCGGCCCTCTAGTGGTCATGTGGTGCTACTGATTACACATTAACCCCTCATGTACATGCACATACAGAGATCACTACAGGGTGCAGGGCACAGTTTAGTTATAGGAGCTAGGGTACACCTGTTCACACTGTTACAATCTGCCTCGGTGCTCCGCCTGATGGGGGGAAGGTTGAGCTGGTCTGGGCTGGCCGCAGACAGGGTACGGTGGGAGGAGTGGGGGTGCTGGGCTCAGGGACCGCAGTTCAGCCAGTGCTCAGCCCCCCCCCTCCCTCATCCCCCCACCGTCTCCACCTCCGCCACCCCAGGGAATGGCTAGCTCAGATGCAGAGAGCTCCCAGTGGACGGTGGGAAGTGCTACCATGGGTTGTCATAAGATGATGAGCACCTGCTCTCATCGCAGAGCGGGTTGTCATCATCCTCCATCCCGTGGATCAGACCCGCTGTTGCTGCCAACCCAGGCCCCCCCCCCCCCACCCGCAGATATGTATCACGGAGAGAGTTGCAGGCTGGTGGTGGAGAGGGGTGGCCAGGAGGTGGGTGTGTATGGGGGTGGGATGCGATGTCCAGTACCCCCCCCCCAGTCAGTGAACCTGGAAGCGATTAGAGTGTCCCATGCACGTTGGCCCTGGCACACACGTTGTGTGGATTCTCTTGCCTGCCCAGGTCCCATGTCCTGCCTATCCTCACCCTCCCCCCGCATCCTCCTCGTTGGACGAGGACTGGCAATCATCCTCATCCTCCTCCTCCAGCAGGTCTCACTCTGTTGCGGAAGACGCCGGCACAATGCGGGTGACCGTCTCAGCATCATACTGGAGGGCCCCTCCAGAGCGGTCCAGGCACCTGAACCGCATCTTCAGGAGGCCGAAGCACCGCTCGATCAAGCCCCTGGTCGCTGTATGGGCGTTGTTGTAACGGGTCTCCATTTCGCTCTGTGGCCTCCGGATGGGCGTCATCAGCCACGGCCGCAGACAACCCTTCAGCTCCTTGAACATGTCAGGAATCACCGAGTGTGCCAGGATGGAGGAGTCATGCACACTGCCTGGGTGTTGGGCGCAGACGTGCATGATGCGCAGCTGATGATCACAGACAATCATTGAATTTAACCCCTTTCGGTTTGTGTAGAGCGGCCTGTCATCTGCAGGTGCTCGTAGGGGGGACATGCATCCCGTGGATTACCACCCGGACCCGGGGCATGTCAGCGATGGTGGTGAATCCTGCTGCCCTGGCGTACTGCTGGGCTCGGTCCACATTGAAATGGATGTATTGCGCTGCCTGGGCATATAGGGCCTCCGCTTGGTGAGGATGCAGCTGTGCACCGAGGTCTGTGAGATCCCACACAGGTCTCCACTCAGCACCCTGAAGGAGTCCATGCCGTAAAGGTTCAGGGGGAGCGTCACCTTGATGGTCACCGGGAGCGGGTGTCCGCCCCCATACCAGCGGTGCCAGGTGTGCTATCATCTGGCAGATATGTCGCACTGTCTCTTTGCTCAGCCGAAGTCTTCAACGGCATGCCCGGTCCGGCATGCAGGTCCTCGAATGACAGGCGCTGCTGGTAGACACGGGGTCTCATGCGGTTCTGCCTTTGCACCTCCTTCTCCTCGTCGGCCTGTTGGGCGGCTGGCTCTCCATCCTCAGTGGCTGCCTCCTGTTCCGCTGCTGCCAGCTCCGCTTCTGTAGCTTCCTTCTCCTCGAGCCACTCCAGCTCGTACAGCTACAGGGCGAGGCACGATCAATTTGGCTGGAGACGAAGTTGAATTCAAACCCGGCTATATTATTTATAACCTGGCTCCTGGGCGGAGCTAGCATGTAGGGGCCCAGGTGAACCTGTAGTGCAGGTTCTACTGTACAACCCTTAATATAAGAACACAGTGGTTTACCACATTCACCCCTTGTTAAAATTGAGTCCGGCGGGGGTGGTGGATAACTATATACAATTCGCAATCTTTAATATTTACAGAACGGTAAAAAAATGTCATCCGGTGGGCCGGTCAGAGGTTCAGCCGGTCCGGCGCTTTGATCGTCCTCTGGGATCGACGAAGGGCAGCCGGCGATGTGGGCGCTGTCGTGGTCGAAGTTGACTCCGGGAGCGTGCCAAAATCCTCTTCATCAACGGGGGTGGGCAGGGGGAGGACGGAAAGCCCTGGGGGGGGGGGGGTGATGGGGGCGGCGGGGGAGGGGAAGGTGGCGCCGGGGGCAACGGGGGTGGTGCAGGGGTGGAACCTGCTGGTGCCAGGTCCCTGAGGGAGACGGTATCCTGGCGGCCGTTGGGGAACGCCACGTAGGCGTACTGTGGGTTTGCGTGGAGCAGGTGCACCCTTTCCACCAACGGATCCACCTTGTGGAGCAGCACATGTTTACGGAGAAGCACGTTTCCCGGAGCTGTGAGCCAAGTTGGGAGCGATACCCCGGATGTGGACTTCCTGGGCAAGGCAAAAAGACATTCATGTGGTGTACTGTTAGTAGCAGTGCAAAGTCATGAGCGAATGGAATGTAGTGCATCAGGGAGGACCTCTTGCCAGCGGGAGGCCGGGAGATTTCTGGACCGCAGGGCCAGCTGGACGGCCCTCCATACCGTCCCATTCTCCCTTTCTACCTGTCCGTTTCCCCGGGGGTTGAGCTCGTCGTTCTGCTGGAGGCGATACCTCTGCTGAGCAGGAACTGACGTAGTTCATCACTCATGAATGAGGAACCCCTGTCACTGTGGATGTAGGCGGGGGAGCCAAACAGAGAGAAGATAGAATTAAGGGCTTTAATGACAGTGACAGACGTCATGTCGGGGCATGGGATGGCAAAGGGAAAACGGGAGTATTCATCGATCACACTGAGGAAATAAGTGTGTCGGTCAGAGGAGGGGAGGAGGCCTTTGAAATCCACGCTGAGGCGTTCAAAGGGGCGGGAGGCCTTCACCAGGTGCGCGCGGTCCGGCCGGTAGAACTGCTGTTTGCACTCCGCACAGACCTGGCAGTCCTTGGTGATTGTCCTTACTTCCTCGACGGAGTAGGGCAGATTGCGAGCCTTAATGAAGTGGTACAACCGAGTGACCCCTGGGTGACAAAGGCTGTCGTGTAGGGTCCGCAATCGGTCTACCTGTGCACTGGCACATGTACCTCGGGATAGGGCACCTGGGGGCTCGTTGAGTTTGCCAGGGCGATACTTAATCTCGTAGTTATAGGTGGAGAGCTCGATTCTCCACCGCAAGACTTTGTCATTTTTGATCTTGCCCCGCTGTGTGTTGTTGAACATGAAGGCTACCGACAGTTGGTCAGTGAGGGGAGTGAATCTCCTGCCGGCCATGTAATGCCTCCAATGCCGCACAGCTTCAACGATAGCCTGGGCCTCATTTTCGACGAATGAGTGCCGAATTTCGGAGGTATGGAGGGTGCGGGAAAAGAATGCCATGGGCCTGCCTGGCTGGTTGAGGGTGGCGGCAAGGGCGACGTCCGATGCGTCGCTTTCTACTTGGAAAGAAAGTGTTTAATCTACAGCGTGCATTCCAGCTTTGGCAATATCAGCTCTGATCCGGGCGAAAGCCTGTTGGGCCTCGACCGTCAGGGGGAAATGAGTGGACTGTATGAGTGGGCGGGCCTTGTCCGCATAGTTTGGGACCCACTGTGCGTAATACGAGAAGAACCCCAGGCAGCGTTTGAGGGCCTTGGGGCAGTGGGGGCGGGGAAGCTCCATGAGGGGGCGCATGCGGTCGGGATCGGGCCCCAGAACTCCGTTCTGGACCACGTAGCCGAGGATGGCGAAGCGGTTTGTACGGAGCACACACTTCTCCTTGTTATACGTGAGGTTGAGGAGAGCAGCGATGCGGAGAAATTTAGCGAGGTTGGCGTCGTGGTCCTGCTGATCATGGCCGCAGATGGTCACATTCTCTAGGTACGGAAAGGTGGCCCGCAAGCCGTACCACTCGACCATTCGGTCCATCTCCCTTTGGAAGACCGAAACCCCATTGGTGACGCCGAAGGGGACTCTAAGGAAGTGATATAGCCGGCCATCTGCCTCGAAGGTGGTGTGTGGCCGATCCGATTTACGGATGGGGAGCTGGTGGTAAGCGGATTTCAGGTCCACCGTTGAGAAGACCCGGTATTGTGCAATCTGGTTAACCATGTCAGATATGCATGGGAGGGGGTACGCATCGAGCTGCGTGTACCTGTTGATAGTCTGGCTGTAGTCCACGACCATTCGGTTTTTCTCCCCAGACTTAACCACTACCATTTGAGCTCTTCAGGGGCTGTTGCTGGCCTCGATGACCCCCTCCCGAAGCAACCGCTGGACCTCGGACCTGATGAAGGCCTCATCCTGGGTGCTGTACCGTCTGCTCCTGGTGCCGACGGGTTTGCAATCTGGAGTTAGATTGGCAAAGAGGGAAGGAGGATCGACCTTTAGGGTCGCGAGGCCGCACACAGTGAGGGGTGGTAAGGGTCTGCCGAATTTAAGGGTCAGGCTCTGGAGGTTGCACTGAAAATCCAGGCCAAGGATAAGTGCATCGCAGAGGTTAGGGCGGATTAGAGGCGAAAACCGTGGAACTCTATGCCTTGGACTGTGAGCGTGACCGTGCAGTACCCCCGGATCGCTACACGATGGGATCCGGAGACCAGGGAGATACTTTGATTGGTAGGGTGTACCGTAAGGGAGCAGCGCCTTACCGTATTTGAATGTACAAAACTCTAGGTGCTCCCGGAGTCCAGTAGGCAGGAGGTCACGTGGCCGTTGACTTTCACGCTGGTGAATGCGTTGGTCAGAGTGTGTGGTCGGGACTGGTCGATTGCCATGGATGCGAGTCCATGCGAGTGGTTGATCGTCGGTCGGGTAGTGAGGCGGCCGCTGCGTCGGGGTCCTGAAATGCTGTTGATCTCCATGTGCTGCGGGGTGGACAAGGTGGCGGTGCCCGGAGGTCCTGGGGGCCACAAAATGGCAGCGCCCATAGAACGCACGTCGCGGGGGTGGAGCAAGATGGCTGCGCCCATGTAACGCACGTGTTGTGCGGGGGAGAAGATGGCGGCGCCCATTGCTCACACATGGCCTGGGGAGGAGGGGAGGATAGTGGCGCCCATTGTCCGTGACGGGGGGCGGGGGGGGGGCGACCGCTGCCGCTGAGCGGGCTTGGCACACCGCTGCGTAGTGGTGCTTCTTCCCGCAAGCCGGAGATCACTGGCTGGCGCGTAGCGCAGGCGTATTGGGTGGGTAGGGCCCCCGCTGGGGCGGCTGCCTATGGGGTCCATGAAGCGTAGGAGGAGAGGGCTGTGCGGTTGGGGGCGTAGGACGGGACATTACGCAGGGCGACCGTCATGGAAAACGCTAGTGTTTTAGTCTCTGCGAGGTCGCGCGTGGCCCCTTCTAGGAGCCGCTGCCTGATAACATCGGACTCAATCCCAGTTACAAAAGCGCCCCGCATAAGGAGATCCGAGTGCTCCTTAGCTGTAACGTCCTGGCAGTTACAGTCCCGAACTAGTGGGATCAGGGCCCTCCAGAAGCCCTCGATTGACTCACCAGGTAGTTGAGTATGTGTTGCGAGCGCGTGTCTGGCGAAGAGCGTGTTCGTCTTCTGCTCATAATTTTCTTTGAGTCAAGTCATAGCATCAGCGTAATTGGGCGCATCCTGGATCTCGGGAAGATTTTAGAGCTGAGTCTGGAGTACAAGATTTGAATCTTCTGAGCCTCTGGAACAGGGGTCGGTGCCGCGTTGATATACGCTTCAAAAACAAGCCAGCCAGTGCTGAAAGTCCTTTCTGGCATCGTTTGCGGGTGGATCCAGCTGCAGTAGATCTGGTTTAATCCGGAGGTCCATCTTCTGAATCAGATACTAATAAATTGAGGCACGATCAATTTGACTGGAGACGAAGTTGAATTCAAACTGAGGCGTTATTAGTATCAGAAGTGTGGCCTCCTACAGCAGCTGACGAAATGGCTGCGAGCTGGAGGCCACGCATATTTATAACCCGGCTCCTGGGTGGAGCTAGCATGCAGGGGCCCAGGTGAACCTGTAGTGCAGGTTCTACTGTACAACCCCTAATGTCAGAACACAGTGATTTACCACACAGGGCATCCCCCAGGGCTGCGGAGACTAGCAGGAAGGTCGCCATTCCTGGTTGTATTCCAATATCCATGTCTGAAGGGGGTTAAAGGCCTTCATATTAACATGGTGCGTACTCCCGTGCCCAGCCAGGTGCAGTGGGCTACGTGGTCATTGCCTCGCATGTCCTCCCCCCCGCCCCCCATTCCGCACCCTGGGCCCCGTCGGTCCCCAGCACCATGAGGACCTCTGTCCCTGCCGCCCGTCCCTATTGTCAGGGATACCGTTGGCTGCCCTTACCAGCAGTACTCTCTACGGCCACCCTCCGGTGCCCCATCGGGGCTACAGTGGGCATTATCCTGGGTGGGCTGCGTGATGCCCTGTCGGTGGGTGGGAGCTGGATGGGGGAGGTTGGTATGGAAGAGGGTGGTTTGCGGGGGTGGTAAGGTGGGGACTGGGATGCAGGGGTGCTGGGGTGGAGGGTGGGTGCACGGTGGTGGAGTGGGGGCACCCATGCGGCCGGTGTCACGCTGAAGAACCAGGGAAAAAGTTGGGTGGTTAGCGTGGTGCGGAGCAAGATGGCTGCATTGCAGGGCGTGGAAAAGGCGGGCCTTGCCTGGGCACCGCCACAGTCCTGTGGAGGGTCACCCCAGCCACATGGCCTGTTCCCTCATCACCACCCCATCCCTGGCAGGCCCCTACCCCACCCCAACCAGCGCGAGGCCTCGGAGAAAACCGGTGAGGCCCGCTAATGATATGCCAACTGCGTTTACTGTACATAGGTTCAGGAGCACATTGATGCCGCTGTCGAGGCGACCGGGAATTGCGATTTGGTGCGAAACCGGCACCCGCCACGATTTTGGCGCTGGAACCGATTCTCCACCAAATCCCATTTCCCCATTCTGGCGTCGGACTCTGGGGTATTCCGCCCCTGTTTTTTTTGATTAATAAGGGGATCAGGGGTTATGGGGAGAAGGCAGGAGAATGGGGAAGGGGAACATATCAGCCAAAATCAAATGGCGGAGCAGATTTGATGGGCCGAATGGACTAATTTTGCTTCTATACCTTACGGTCTTAATTCTTCGATTCCGGGGTCCACACTACCGGGGGGTGGTGGGGCTCTGCTCCCAGGATCCCATGCAAACTTCCTATTGGCCAGGATCATCACGCTCCTGTGTGATTGGCCACCAGGCCGGTCACATGGTACGATGAGCTCATGCCCCCTCCCCTAAAGGGGCCACATCCCTGAAGTCCCTTATCATGACTATTCCCCCCTCCCCCCACCGTCCTGTCCCGCCCAAAGGACTACATACAGAAGTTAAAAATGTTAACAGAGACAACAGGGGGAAGAAAGTCCATCAAAACGTCAATAGGACCAGAGACACCCATACCTCCGCCGCCCTTACCACAGGCTGGATACCATTCTGGGTAATCGAATTGTCAACAGGCGGTGCCACCTCAGGAGGCACTGCCTCAATGACAGTATTACGATCCTAGACCAGACCCCAAGAGTGACTATGATACTGGAGAGAAACCCCAGTACTTTATGTTAGTTTTGTAAGACTGTGAGGAAAGGACTCCTCGTTCCAGGTGTGATTACAGAAAGAAATAGGGTTATGGTATTTGAAAACAAACTTTATTATTAACGCAGGATTAAAATATCTTTAACATCACATCAGAAAATAACTCACTGTTACCCCTCAAACAATATTAATCAATACAGTGACACAATAACCCTTAACTGTAGAGGCAGGCTGCCTCAACTCCTGGATGAGCACTCGGCACGTCACTCAAGACTATGTGCCAAATGCTGGCAAATGGGATTAGGTAGGCAGGTCAGGCATTTTTCATGCGTAAGTGCAGACTCGATGGGCCGAAGGGCCTCGTCTGCACTGTATTGTTCTGTGATTTTGTGATTCTGTTTCTGCTGTCTGTATTCTAAATCAAACAAGATAAAACCCATCTCAGCTCTCAATCCACTTTAAGTACCCATAAGCACCTGGGAATACTTGCTTTACAGAGATGTTCTTTGAGAGAGACCTCTTTTTTTTTAATTAAATATTTTATTGAAAACGTTTGGTCAACCAACACAGTACATTGTGCATCCTTTACACAATATTATAACAACACAAATAACAATGACCTATTTTATAAACAAAAAATGAATAAATAATAAATAACAAAAATGAAAACTAGCCCTAATTGGCAACTGCCTTGTCACAAGTAACACTCTCCAAAAATATAATTTAACAGTCCAATATATAATTATCTGTAGCAACGACCTATACATACTATACAGTATATATTAACAACCCTGAGAGTCCTTCTGGTTCCTCCTCCCCCCCCCCCCCCCCCACCCCCCCCCGCCCCCCGATCCTGGGCTGCTACTGCTGCCTTCTTTTTCCCATTCCGTCAATCTTTCTGTGAGGTATTCGACGAACGGTTGCCACCGCCTGGTGAACCCTTGAGCCGACCCCCTTAGGACGAACTTAATCCGCTCTAGCTTTATAAACCCCGCCATGTCATTTATCCAGGTCTCCACCCCCGGGGGCTTGGCTTCTTTCCACATTAGCAATATCCTGCGCCGGGCTACTAGGGGCGCAAAGGCCAAAACATCGGCCTCTCTCGCCTCCTGCACTCCCGGCTCTTGTGCAACCCCAAATATAGCCAACCCCCAGCTTGGTTCGACCCGGACTCCTACTACTTTTGAAAGCACCTTTGTCACCCCCATCCAAAACCCCTGTAGTGCCGGGCATGACCAAAACATATGGGTATGATTCGCTGGGCTTCTCGAGCACCTCGCACACCTATCCTCCACCCCAAAAAATTTACTGAGCCGTGCTCCAGTCATATGTGCCCTGTGTAATACCTTAAACTGAATCAGGCTTAGCCTGGCACACGAGGACGACGAGTTTACCCTGCTTAGGGCATCTGCCCACAGCCCCTCCTCGATCTCCTCCCCCAGCTCTTCTTCCCATTTCCCTTTTAGTTCATCTACCATAGTCTCCCCTTCGTCCCTCATTTCCCTATATATATCTGACACCTTACCATCCCCCACCCATGTCTTTGAGATCACTCTGTCCTGCACCTCTTGTGTCGGGAGCTGCGGGAATTCCCTCACCTGTTGCCTCGTAAAAGCCCTCAGTTGCATATACCTGAATGCATTCCCTTGGGGCAACCCATATTTCTCGGTCAGCGCTCCCAGACACGCGAACTTCCCATCCACAAACAGATCTTTCAGTTGCGTTATTCCTGCTCTTTGCCACATTCCATATCCCCCATCCATTCCCCCCGGGGCAAACCTATGGTTGTTTCTTATCGGGGACCCCCCCAAGGCTCCAGTCTTTCCCCTATGCCGTCTCCACTGTCCCCAAATCTTCAGTGTAGCCACCACCACCGGGCTTGTGGTGTAGTTCCTCGGTGAGAACGGCAATGGGGCTGTCACCATAGCCTGTAGGCTAGTCCCACTACAGGACGCCCTCTCTAATCTCTTCCACGCCGCTCCCTCCTCCTCTCCCATCCACTTACTCACCATTGAAATATTAGCAGCCCAATAATACTCACTTAGGCTCGGTAGTGCCAGCCCCCCCCCTATCCCTGCTACGCTGTAAGAATCCCTTCCTCACTCTCGGGGTCTTCCCGGCCCACACAAAACCCATGATGCTCTTTTCAATCCTTTTTAAAAAAGCCTTCATGATCACCACCGGGAGGCACTGAAACACAAAGAGGAATCTCGGGAGGACCACCATCTTAACCGCCTGCACCCTCCCTGCCATTGACAGGGATACCATATCCCATCTCTTGAAATCCTCCTCCATCTGTTCCACCAACCGCGTTAAATTTAACCTATGCAATGTGCCCCAATTCTTAGCTATCTGGATCCCCAGGTAACGAAAGTCCCTTGTTACCTTCCTCAACGGTAGGTCCTCTATTTCTCTACTCTGCTCCCCTGGATGCACCACAAACAACTCACTTTTCCCCATGTTCAATTTATACCCTGAAAAATCCCCAAACTCCCCAAGTATCCGCATTATTTCTGGCATCCCCTCCGCCGGGTCCGCCACGTATAGTAGCAAATCGTCCGCATACAAAGATACCCGGTGCTCTTCTCCTCCTCTAAGTACTCCCCTCCACTTCTTGGAACCCCTCAACGCTATCGCCAGGGGCTCAATCGCCAGTGCAAACAATAATGGGGACAGAGGGCATCCTCTGAGGCCGAAAATATGCAGATCCCCGTCCATTCGTGACCACGCTCGCCACTGGGGTCCTATACAACAGCTGCACCCATCTAACATACCCCTCTCCAAAACCAAATCTCCTCAACACCTCCCACAAATAATCCCACTCCACTCTATCAAATGCTTTCTCGGCATCCATCGCCACTACTATCTCCGTTTCTCCCTCTGGTGGGGCCATCATCATTACCCCTAACAACCTCCGTATATTCGTGTTCAGCTGTCTCTCCTTCACAAACCCAGTTTGGTCCTCGTGGACCACCCCCGGGACACATTCCTCTATTCTCATTGCCATTACCTTGGCCAGGACCTTGGCATCTACATTTAGGAGGGAAATAGGTCTATAGGACCCGCATTGTAGCGGGTCCTTTTCCTTCTTTAAGAGAAGCGATATCGTTGCTTCAGACATAGTCGGGGGCAGTTGTCCCCTTTCCTTTGCCTCATTAAAGGTCCTAGTCAATACCGGGGCGAGCAAGTCCACATATTTTCTATAGAATTCGACTGGGAATCCATCCGGTCCCGGGGCCTTTCCCGCCTGCATGCTCCTAATTCCTTTCACCACTTCTTCTACCTCGATCTGTGCTCCCAGTCCCACCCTTTCCTGCTCTTCCACCTTGGGAAATTCCAGCCGATCCAAGAAGCCCATCATTCTCTCCCTACCATCCGGGGGTTGTGCTTCATATAATTTTTTATAAAATGTCTTGAACACTCCATTCACTCTCTCCGCTCCCCGCTCCATCTCTCCTTCCTCATCCCTCACTCCCCCTATTTCCCTCGCTGCTCCCCTTTTCCTCAATTGGTGTGCCAGCAACCTGCTCGCCTTCTCCCCATATTCGTACTGTACACCCTGTGCCTTCCTCCATTGTGCCTCTGCAGTGCCTGTAGTCAGCAAGTCAAATTCTACATGTAGCCTTTGCCTTTCCCTGTACAGTCCCTCCTCCGGTGCTTCCGCATATTGTCTGTCCACCCTCAAAAGTTCTTGCAGCAACCGCTCCCGTTCCTTACTCTCCTGCTTCCCTTTATGTGCCCTTATTGATATCAGCTCCCCTCTAACCACCGCCTTCAACGCCTCCCAGACCACTCCCACCTGGACCTCCCCATTATCATTGAGTTCCAAGTACTTTTCAATGCACCCCCTCACCCTTAGACACACCCCCTCATCAGCCATTAGTCCCATGTCCATTCTCCAGGGTGGGCGCCCTCCTGTTTCCTCCCCTATCTCCAAGTCCACCCAGTGTGGAGCGTGATCCGAAATGGCTATAGCCGTATACTCCGTTCCCCTCACCTTCGGGATCAATGCCCTACCCAGCACAAAAAAGTCTATTCGCGAGTAGACTTTATGGACATAGGAGAAAAACGAGAACTCCTTACTCCTAGGTCTGCTAAATCTCCACGGGTCTACACCTCCCATCTGCTCCATAAAATCTTTAAGTACCTTGGCTGCTGCCGGCCTCCTTCCAGTCCTGAACTTCGACCTATCCAGCCCTGGTTCCAACACCGTATTAAAATCTCCCCCCATTATCAGCTTTCCCATCTCTAGGTCCGGAATGCGTCCTAGCATCCGCCTCATAAAATTGGCATCATCCCAGTTCGGGGCATATACGTTTACCAAAACCACCGTCTCCCCCTGTAGTTTGCCACTCACCATCACGTATCTGCCCCCGTTATCCGCCACTATAGTCTTTGCCTCGAACATTACCCGCTTCCCCACTAATATAGCCAGCCCCCTGTTTTTTGCATCTAGCCCCGAATGGAACACCTGCCCCACCCATCCTTTGCGTAGCCTAACCTGGTCTATCAGTTTCAGGTGCGTTTCCTGTAACATAACCACATCTGCCTTAAGTTTCTTAAGGTGTGCGAGTACCCGTGCCCTCTTTATCGGCCCGTTCAGCCCTCTCACGTTCCACGTGATCAGCCGAGTTGAGGGGCTTCCTACCCCCCCTTGTCGATTAGCCATCACCTTTTTCCAGCTCCTCACCCGGTTCCCACGCAGCTGTATCTCCCCCAGGCGGTGCCCCCCCGCCCATCCTCTCCCATACCAACTCCCCCCTCTCCCCAGCAGTAGCAACCCAGTAATTCCCCCCTCCCACCCCCCCCCCCCGCTAGATCCCCCGCTAGCGTAATTACTCCCCCCATGTTGCTCCCAGAAGTCAGCAAACTCTGGCTGACCTCGGCTTCCCCCCGTGACCTCGGCTCGCACCGTGCGACGCCCCCTCCTTCCTGCTTCTCTATTCCCGCCATGATTATCATAGCGCGGGAACCAAGCCCGCGCTTCTCCCTTGGCCCCGCCCCCAATGGCCAACGCCCCATCTCCTCCACCTCCCCTCCTCCCCCCATCACCACCTGTGGGAGAGAGAAAAGTTACCACATCGCAGGATTAGTACATAAAACCCCTCTTTGCCCCCCACATTCGCCCCACCACTTTGTTCGAACGTTCTTTTTAATAACCCGCTCATTCCAGTTTTTCTTCCACAATAAAAGTCCACGCTTCATCCGCCTTCTCAAAGTAGTGGTGCCTCCCTCGATATGTAACCCACAGTCTTGCCGGTTGCAGCATTCCAAATTTTATCTTCTTTTTATGAAGCACCGCCTTGGCCCGATTAAAGCTCGCCCTCCTTCTCGCCACCTCCGCACTCCAGTCTTGATAAACGCGGATCACCGCGTTCTCCCATTTACTGCTCCGGGTTTTCTTCGCCCATCTAAGGACCATTTCTCTATCCTTAAAACAGAGGAATCTCACCACTATGGCTCTGGGAATTTCTCCTGCTCTCGGTCCTCGCGCCATCACTCGGTATGCTCCCTCCACCTCCAACGGACCCGCCGGGGCCTCCGCTCCCATTAACGAGTGCAGCATCGTGCTCACATATGCCCCGACGTCCGCTCCCTCCACACCTTCAGGAAGACCAAGAATCCTCAGGTTGTTCCTCCTTGCGTTGTTTTCCAGTGCCTCCAACCTTTCCACACATCGTTTCTGATGTGCCTCCTGCGTCTCCGTCTTCACCACCAGGCCCTGTATATCGTCCTCATTCTCGGCTGCCTTTGCCTTCACGACCCGAAGCTCCCGCTCCTGGGTCTTTTGTTCCTCCTTTAGCCCTTCGATCGCCTGTAGTATCGGGGCCAACAGCTCTTTCTTCATTTCCTTTTTGATCTCTTCCACACAGCATTTCAAGAACTCTTGTTGTTCAGGGCCCCATGTTAAACTGCCACCTTCCGACGCCATCTTGGTTTTTGCTTGCCTTCCTTGCCGCTGTTCTAAAGGATCCACTGCAATCTGGCCACTCTCTCCTCCTTTTTCCATCCGTATCCAGGGGGGATTCCCTTCTGGTTTACCGCACAGTGTTTTTAGCCGTCAAAATTGCCGTTGGGGCTCCTATCAAGAGCCCAAAAGTCCGTTTCACAGGGAGCTGCCGAAACGTGCGACTCAGCTGGTCATTGCCGCACCCGGAAGTTCCTGAGAGAGACCTCTTTGATACTGCTTTAAAGAAAAGATCTGATTCCTGTCTGACCCATGCAGAAACTCTGGCTGTATGTCTTCAGAAGTTGCTTCTCAGCTTGTTTCAGCACCCCCTTGTCCTCAGACAAGTCTGCACTGCTTCAAAGACTGGTAACCTCTTCTAACAGAACTGCAATGAGAGCAAAATTGCTCCACCTCTTGTCACGGCTTCATTCAGCTCAGGACTGAACTGCTTTCTGCAAAATTCTAATGTCTTAGCTCTACCCAGCAACTGACATCACTTCACTGAGCTGAAATCTAATTAACTCCACAGGGAATCCCCGTAATCAAAACAAAATTCCATTTGCCTAAGCCTTTTACGATGGATTAACACTTCAACTCCAGGTCCACACTGCTGAGGGGGTCCAGCTCCCAGGATCCCACGCAAACTCCCTTAGCACAGTGGTTAGCACTGTTGCTTCACAGTGCCAAAGTCCCAGGTTTGATTCCCGCTTGGGTCACTGTTTGTGCAGAGTCTGCATGTTCTCCCCATGTCTGTGTGGGCTTCCTCCGGGTGCTCAGGTTTCCTCCCACATGTCTCGAAAGACGTGCTGAATTCTGAATTCCCCCTCTGTGTACTCGAACAGGTGTCGGAAAATCAATGAACAGTTGTAGGTCAGGTGAACTCTATTATATACTTTGGAGTTTTCTAAACCCTGGCCCATAACAAATGCAATAAAGATCCCGGTTTGGACTAGTCCAAGTTGTTTGGTAGATTCCTTGCGAGACATCGAACACCAAACACAACAGGTAAATTTCAAAAGCGGGAGTACTATTTTGGCACGGCAGAGGAGACGATGGACGTTATGAGGGACAATGGACTGGGAGGAGAGTGAGGATATTGAACTTTGGAGGGGTTTGTATGTTTTTAGAAAGATTAAAAACAAAATTTTGATGGTGGGTCTTCTGGAGGGCAGGTTTTTCGAGGCGGAACATCAACGGTGAGTGCACCTTTTGTTATTCTTTAGGGGAGTATGGTTGGGGGGGGCGAGGAATTGGAGGTGGTAGGGGCCACCATGCTAGTTGGGCAGGCTAGTTAACGGAAGTGAAGTGTGGTGTTGTCAGGAGGCAGGCGTGGGGGCAGATGGGGTTGGTGTTTTGTTCGAGGATGGGGAGACGGTTGCTGACAAGGGTGTGGTTGATGGGCAGCATGGTGGCGCAGTGGGTTAGCATTGCTGCCTCACAGCGCCGAGGTCCCATGTTCGATCCCGGCTCTGGGTCACTATCCGTGTGGAGTTTGCATATTCTCCCTGTGTTTGCGTGGGTTCCGCCCACACAACCCAAAAAAGATGTGCCAGGTAGGTGGATTGGCCACGCTAAATTGCCCCTTAATTGGAAAAAAATTGAATTGGGTACTTTAAATTTAAAAAAACAGGGTGTGGTTGATGTAGCGCTGTTGGAAAAGGATCGATTTTATTTTAATTTTTAAAAAAAATATTTTATTGAAGTAAATTTTATAACAATAACAGAAAAAGAACAGTAAACATTAAACATTAACATGGTAAAAAAAAAAATAGACATTTCCCCAATCGGCTCTATCTTCACAGACCACATGCAGTAACATAAAATAACACTTCCCCCACCCCCCCCGCCCCCCCCCCCCCCCCCACCCCCCACCCTCGGAAAGCTGCGACTGCCGACATTTTAAATTTCTCCAAGAAAGTCGGCGAACGACTGCCACCTCCGGGAGAACCCTAGCATAGATCCCCTTAAGGCAAACTTTATTTTCTCGAGGCTGAGAAACCCAGCCATGTCATTGGCCGAAGTCTCCACACTCGGGAGTTTCGAGTCCCTCCACATTAAAAGGATCCGTCTCCGGGCTACCAGGGAGGCAAAGGCCAGGACGTCGGCCTCTTTCACTCCTGAACTCCCGGGTCTTCTGACACTCCAAAGATCGCCACCTCTGGACTTGGCACCACCCGCGTACCTAGCACAGTGGACATTGCCTTGGCAAACCCCCGCCAGAACCCTCCAAGCTTCGGGCATGCCCAAAACATATGGACATGGTTTGCTGGGCTTCCCGCACACCTCACACATCTGTCTTCTACCCCGAATAACTTGCTCATCCTCGCCGCCATCATGTGGGCCCGGTGGGCCTCCTTAAACTGGATTAAACTGAGCCTAGCACATGATGAGGAGGAATTGACCCTACTTAGGGTTTTCGCCACAGACCCAGCTCTAACTCTCCTCCTAACTCCTCCTCCCATTTGCCCTTAAGCTCCTCCACTGGGGTTTCCTCCACTTCCAGCAGTTCCTGGTAGATGTTTGACACCTTCCCCTCCCCACCCAGGTACCGGAAATTACTCTATCCTGTATCCCCCGTGGCGGCGGAAGCGGGATGGCCACCACCTGTTTTCTCAGGAAGGCCCGCACTTGCCAAT